>NW_020837948.1:46862408-47601996 GCF_003676395.1 Aethalodelphis obliquidens | reverse complement strand
AGGAGAGGAGGGGAGGAGAAGGGATGAAAGGAAGAAAGAAAGGAAGGAAGGGAGGAGAGAAAATATACAGGTGTAAAGGCAACTTTTTTGTGCTAGAAATTGTAGCTATATAGTTTTTTTTTTTTTTACAGGCAGCTAGTGTTGCTATTGAAAACAATCACAGTTAGGAAAATTATTAGTTTGATATCAAAGATGAGTCATCTCACTTCAAGAGAAATATTTATTTGTAGAAACATTATATGCCATGAAAATAACATTCGAAAAAAAGTCTCCAGCAACTATCATTGTCTTAAGAAGACTATAGAAATCAAGGCTTGAACAAAATAGAAACAGAAGTTTAAATATTTACAAACTTATCTCGGTGAATTCTTTGCTCTTTAATGGATAAAACCAGCAGTAACCACTTGAAAATAAAGCATTAATAATAATATTTCCTTTCAAAATATAAAACATAGGAATGAATGCAGAGGCTTTCATGTTGTTGTTAAAATCTCTCTCTGAATCATGGCTCTCCAAAATATACACAGGAATAAAATTTTTAAGTTGGATACAATAAATATAGAAAATGAGAACATTACAAAATTATTTTTAGGCAAAAGTTTTTCTTTATAACTTATTTTTGCACAGTTTTCAGAAGTTTTAATTGCATTTATAAATTAGATTTTATTATTGAATAATAAAAATTTACTCAAAACTTTATTGCTAATCAATATTTTCCATTTGTGGACTATCCTGGGTTTGAACTTAAACTTTGAAGTTAGGCATTACATTCTTTTAATAGTCTTAATTGTTTGGCATCATGTATTATAATTTGTAAATTTTATTTGTCTATTTTTATTTCCACACCTTCTTAATGCTATACTCTAAATAAAATATTAAAGTACTAAGTATGCCTAATACTTTTAAGTTAATATATCTAATTATTAACTTAAAGCATTTTGAACAGAACAGTTAACAGCAACAACAAAAAGTTGCCAAGCTGTGCATTGGATAATAGCCTCTTTTTGAAGCATGAAGATGTGCATATATTTTTATAAATGCTGCAAGCCAGTTTAAAAGCTTCAAATTTTTATATGCTATCTAATATAGATAATTAAATGACAAAATCTGTTGCTAATTTTATTTTCATTAGATTTGATTTTTTTCAAGTGAGTGTTGCCTGTTAATTTTATACTGATTAGTTCGGTTCCTTTGCTGATTTGTGTTTCCTAAAAGAAACCTAAGATTTATTCTCTAAATGTTTGATAAATTTTTAATACAGTCACCAATTGGCAATTTTAGATTGCCTCTTATTTTAGGCAAGTAGCTAGAATGTAAAATAACTGACCATTTAAGTTGCAATAATAGTATTTTTTAAATTGGCCTTAAGGTACACCTTCTGATTTCCATTTTTAAAAACCCTGTAATTTACCTCTTCTTTAAGTTGCCGGAGAAAATTATATTGAAACAATTCTACTTAATAATAAATCTCTTTAATAATAAAATTATCAAAATTTTGCTCATTACCCTCTCATATGTGAGAAAAACTAATAAATATTTAAGACTTGCCAACTATTCATATTTCTATGTATTAGAGGTGCCTTTCCTGAATTCTTTCTCTTCCATCACATTTGAAGATTGCAAACAAGTAAGAAATTATTTTGGTTTCAACACTAAAATATAATAATTCCAATTCCTGTCACTTTCCTTAAAAATGAAATTTAATTCTGTTTTTATCATCTTATTATGTGGGTCTTTCGTAATCAAATTACATACATGAGCTCTTGTAAGTCCTGTGATCTCTGCCTAGAATTTCCTTGGCTTACATCTTCCTAGACACTGTGCCCCAATTGTTACTTATTTAGCAGTTTTAACAATGTTACAAAATGATTTCAATCAATTTGTATTAGAACTATAGTAAAAAAGACACGAGGCATATATTTTGTCTAATTTTTTCAAACTGTTTAGAACACAGAAAACAGCTTGTATCATTGAATTTTACTTTTTATGCATGATCACATATGCTTTGTTTCTTAAATGACTTATCAGTGTTAAAGAAAAATATTTTTTTCTCATATATCTTCTAAAGACTCTCCTAAAACCAATCTTCGGAATTATATTGATGTATACACAAAGGATTATTCCCTTATACCTTAGAAAAACATTCCCAGTCAAATAGTCCCATGCATCTGATGTAAAAAATAAAAATTGAATAAATTTTTCAAATTGAATTACCATGCTGAAAATACCCTAAATACTATTAGCATTTATTTCACAAAATTGTTCCTGTTGGATTAAATATGGTTTATTTTTCCTAGTGATAGATGTAATACTTTATTATTGAGGGAAGGGGCAGAGCTAATTTTCATTTTGGTTGAAGTAATATTGTTATTAAGAGAAATATTCATTCAATGGAATAGATATTGAATTTTTTAAGTTGAGTTGGTAGTAACATTTTAACCATCTCTTCAGACAAGTCTAACTCATGATATTATTTATTTGTGATAGATTCAGTCCAACGAATTTTGATCCAATGTTTCAACTGTCATTTCTGAAGTTGGTAAGTACCTAATACAGTGCCTTTCTATACATGAGGAGTCTTCTCTTTGAGAATCTTGTGTTTTCTCTAAATTCTATTTTTGAAAGATTTAAGAAAATTTAATTTCCCAGGGCAGGAGTTTTTACAATATTTTTCACATAGACCTTTGTAAAATTGTAAGATTTCTTGACTTTGTTCCTCAGGCTTTCACTTGAAGATATTTGGATGGACTTGGCTATGGTTTCCCTAAAATTCACTGGGGTGAAAATGAACTATCAGTAACACTCTCTTCTGTTTATCAGAATATCGAAGATACTATATAGAAGCTAAAGATATATATACAGGAGCTAAAGGTATTCTTTTGACCCGACAAGGCCTTTCAGTTCATGCTCAGCACATATTCACTAAGTACACGCATTAATTTCTCATTCGGCATAGGGAAATTGGAAGCATCTGTTAAGACAATTCAGAGAGGCCAAACTCCCTCCTAAAGGGAAAATTTGAGAAATAAAGTCAAATCTCCTTAGTTTCAGTCGAAATGTTAAAGTTCCCAGTCCCATCGAGAGAGATTTCATAGAAAAGTCAGTCAGCAACACTCCCCTTTGGTCTCTTCTTACAGAGTTTGACCACCATGAAGCAAGGAGACCTTTGGAGAGTCTTCTTTACAGCAGCTGCACTGAGGGTCTACACACAAGCTTCACTGCAGCCAGTGGTCTAACCTCTCCCTAACCTTTTACCAAACTCTCCTTTTGGAATTGCCTTCAAAGTGAGACTATTAGCTGCTAGAAAAATATTCTTACCTGATAGTCATACTTCAATTTTAAATCCAAAGCAGAGATATCTATGTTCACTACACTTCACTCCAGATAGTTTCCCAAAGTCAATTTTCCTTTATTGGACAAAGATTATTTCCCTTTATAAAAACAAATGTTCCAAAGAGTAGGCAGTAGCCTCTGAAGGCAGTTATCAAAAGAGGACATTCAATACTGGATTGAGCAATGGGACCATCACTGAAATGAGTATTTAATACCTAGCAAGATGATCACTTTGAAACTTTTGATTTTGATAAATGTTTGGTTATGCTAATTAAAATAATCACACTGCCCTGTAGTCACATCTCAAATACCTGCCTGTCATTCCCTTACAAGATCACAGTTTCTTGCAGCTCTGCATGAAACCTAACTTGAAAACTTGGACTTCATAGTCATAGTCCCTTTGGACACAGGCTTACTGAGCAACAAGGCTTCTTTGTTTATATGCAAAACAGGTAAAATTTAACAAATCTTAACATATAGACTAATATTTAATATACTCTTCAGAAAACGTTGAATCACCACACACATGAATTCAACTGTTAATTTAGCAAGGTTTAAATTAAAGAAAACTATTGGGTCCCGAGAGACAAAAATTTAGACTATTGTTACATGAACGTTAAGTTAATGTATCAATATACATATGTTCCCAAATTTAAAATTGTTTTTAAAGTAAAGCTTATGCACCAGTGCTTAAATGTTTTCAAAGGGTTTGAAAAAAATTTCCGGATAATTATAGTAACAGTTATTTTATATATTTTCTTTAAAAATTGAATAACATTTTCAATTATGTAGACTTATGTGTGTGCCAAATTTTGAGTTTCTGATTTTCTTTTATAGTTAATTTCTCTACTGTCAATAAAGACCATATGTTTATGATATGTATTTTCCCATCTGAAAATTCTATTACTGTTTTGTGAGTGCTGGTTACCACAGTGAAGGAGCTCCATGATTCACTTGGTATGTGTGAATTTCTAGTCATGCCTTGTAACGTAGGTGGATTCTAGAATTTTGGGCTGTGCATAACTTGGTGTGTCTTGCCGTTATGAACTAATTATTCCAGTAGATATGTTGAAAGTGAATCCAGGTTTCTCAATCTTATTTCAGCAATGGGGTTTTCTCAGAATGTTAACCTTGATTGAACTTCTCAAGTTCCAGAAACATCTACCACCTCCACCTCTAGAAGATGCCCAAAGGGGAATCACAAGGATCATGACCATGAGACCCTGTATTAAACACGTGGTGGGAACTTCATCGCTTTCCAATGAATATGTTGCCTTTTGTACAGCCAATTCATTTTTTTAAAAATACATCATATTATGTTATTAAGGATTTTTAAGATTGAATGAAAACATGTAGCCAATCACTGATTTTCTCTATTAGGAGAAATTATTATTTTTTAAATTTGTGCTGCTCTGAAATTATTCTTGGAGATTATTATTTTACCACCAAGTTTGTGCCTAGTATTTTATTCAAATCATGGTTTAGAACTTTGCAATTAGTCCTTCTAAGCTTTGCTTCTTAACAATAAGAGTTTTAGTGAGCTTCTCCAATTTTGACTGCAAAAAGCCATGCCAGCCTCTTAGGTCACTTTATTTCTCTTTGAATTTGGATAAAAATTTAGTGTAGAATCTTTTTAGTAGCTCAGGAAAAAAATTCCATTTCTGATGACTGCAATCTATAGCTTTGTGTGACACATTCAGTTTAAAAAAAGAAAGCTGGGTCATTTGAGAAAATGTTCATCAAAATAAGATAGATCTGGAAAACTGCTTTCCTAAAATACTGAAATAACAGGTATACTAACTTGGTGATTAAGACAAAATTTAAGAAGACTGGGAATTTGGAGACATATCTTCCTTAGGATGCTGGAATTAACCTGAGGGCAGTTACTCTGAAGCTTACTCACTTCACCTTATCTTATCTTCCCTGGTTCCTTCTGCTGGCTGTAGAGAGAATTTCCTATGCTTCTGGACAGGTCTGGTCTTAGTTTTTTCTGCCTCCCCACTTTTCTTTCTTTTAATTTTTTCTTCTTATTTGTTTGTTGATTGTTTTTATGATAGTTTAGCAGCTGCTAAAGTATGACCATATTGAAGTATGGCTTGTTGTATTGTATGCTGGTATTGAGTTGGTTGTTTGAGCCATAGGCTGGACTATCTTTCTGATATTTTGGTCCCAAAGCTATTATCTCTAGTACAGTAAGAGATTTTCAGCCCTAACATCTGATTAGTTCTCAGCTCCTACCACACTGAGGAACATATAATATTGCTTTCTTCACAGGCATTAGATTTTACATTTCTGGAGGGCTGCGATCCTTTCATTTGCTTTTCCTCTTAATTATCCCTTTCTTGTGACTAGTGAAATTTGGTTTTGCATAAAGTAGGTGCTGGGGAACTTTACTGGAGGCCTTGTCTTGCTATTAATAGCTCCTCTGAAGTGAAACTTGTATAGTCTATGAGGGAATCCAATAAAAGATATCAATTGGACATAAGACAGTTGCTTGAAGAGTCAGCTGGTGAAAATCTTTCCATTTTCACCATCAGGATGCTTCCAAGCATATTTCTCAGACCTCCAGACTCCAAATCCTTCCTCTCTCCAGAGATAGTCATTTGATGTGCCTGTTACTTCCTGGTCTAGTTGAGAGCACCAAACTAGACCAGGAGGCAGAAAAAGGACTGGATTTTAAAAGGTTGTGGGGCTGGGGGGGGCTTCCCTGGTGGTGCAGTGGTTGAGAGTCCGCCTGCCGATGCAGGGCACACAGGTTCGTGCCCCTGTCCAGGAAGATCCCACGTGCCGCAGAGCGGCTGGGTCCGTGAGCCATGGCCACTGAGCCTGCGCATCCGGAGCCTGTGCTCCGCAACGGTAGAGGCCACAACAGTGAGAGGCCCGCGTACCGCATAAATAAATAAATAAATAAATAAATAAATAAATAAATAAATAAATAAATAAATAAAGGGGGGGATAAATTGGGAGATGGGGATTGACATATACACACTACTATATATAAAATAGATAACTAATGAGAACCTACTGTATAGCACAGGGAACTCTGCTCAATACTCTGTAATGGCCTATATGGGAAAAGAATCTAAAAAAGAGTGGATATATATACATACATATGTATAACTGGTTCACTTTGCGGTATAGCAGAAACTAATACAACATTGTAAATCAACTATACTCCAATAAAAATTAATTTAAAAAAAAAAAGTTTTAGCCTACTCCTCTGGGAGGTCACACTTGCTTTACCGGCTCTGATCTTCTACCTCAGTTTGGCCAAGTGGCTTCTGCCTTGCTTCTTCTGTCTTGGGCAACTATTCCCATCATTGCCCATAGCAGGTTTTTGTTTTTCCCAGAACCAGACCCTTCTTTGCTCTTATTAATGCTTCTTGAGGCTAGAGTCAATCTTTGAACGATTGTCAGAATTTACCTCATGCAAATTGATTGTATATACCCTTCCAGGATAAATGCCAAGATACAGAATCCCTAGCAGACTTCTGTCTGCCTTTTGACTCCATGCTCATCATTTGCTGGATTCCCCATCCTGGGCTCCTCTTATTAGTTGTGATCCATTGCTACTTCATAGCAGATCCCCAGGTCTGTGCCACATCCTCCAGAGGAGACAACTTCCAGGTTTGTGTTGAGTCGGTGCCCACCCATGGCTACCTTGATCCAGGTAAAGATTTAATCCTCAGCCCAGACCGTGCGATTCTGCACTCTTCTGTCATTGTTATTGTTAGCCTGGCTGTGTCTGCCTGTATCTCCACAGATGATAATTTAGCTGCGTGTGCTTCTTTTAGAACTTAGAAAATTCTGATCCACCTGCACCCCGATCTAGAAACAGGCAGAGTGATAGCAAAAACCCCAATGAGTAAAAGCCAACTGGCTTTCTGAAAATAATAATCCTAGTACCATCATTGTACAGGCAGATCTGAAAATTATTCCATATCTTGAGTTTACATCTAAGCATGTTGAAGCAGTTCTGATCAATACAAACACTGGCTTTTTGTCTCTTTATGCCTCCATGCCTGAATACATAAAATGGTTATTTTTTAAAAAAAGTAGAGTTGTTTTAAAGAAATGAGGCACAGAACACATCTCTATATGCCAATCATTGATTATGTTACCAATAATAACGTTAAGCACCTGGACATTTGAGAGCAATTTACATCAAACCGGTACTGTTCTGGAGAAACATTTGCCATCTGCATCATGTAAGATGATATTTCCAGCTAATACCTGGTTCATATCTGGGGTATGTAGTAAGAATGAAAAAAGATGTTGTTATAAAATGCCCGTTTCTTGATAGTATATGAAAAGTTTAACCATTAATTTGTGTTCTATTGAAATGATCAATAGAGATCCAACTTTTTTTACTTATAATTGCCAACAACTGAAAAGATAGACATTACGTATTATTTCCATTTGAAAACTCCACCTATTTCTAAGGTTCTGCGAGTCTGATTTCTTCATGCTATGCAATGAATGCTTCCATTTACAACACATAAAAATGGACCACTTTATACCTTATGTTTTTCAAATAAAGTTTGCTTTTGATCCAGTCGAGACTTTAACAGGAAAATACAGCTTTCAGGTACAGATTTCCAGGGACAATGTTTGAGCACAGGTTTCAAAGCAATTTTATATGATATAGGAAATTATTATAGAAAAAATAATTTTTGTTGACTAAACCTAGTAACACCGGATTCTGTACACCCATGACTTCTACTCAGACTTAAGTTTTTCATCCATCATTGCTTATCCTGGACAAATTCAGACCATATTATGTTAGTCAGCCCCAATTAGCTTAGCGAATATTTTCCAAGATGGTGAACTAACAATAGTGTTAGTTTTGTGACCAGCAGAGTCATGCTTACTCACTTCATCATTACATTTCTCTAAATAGTTTTAAACAGAAAACCTCTGGTGAAGGAACGAGGAAAGCTGCTGGTATCCATTTGCTTTGGTTCCCACCTCATTTATTTTTATTGATTTTACATTTTGTCCAATTAATGTGGTGGTTTATAATGTTCTCTTTTTTCTTCAAGAGGATGCCTGTACTCATTGTACAATAGTTTCTCTGGCACTCACACTTCAAGTGACAGCAGCTGGTGAGGGGATCACAAAGCAATTCACTCATTCCCAGCAACTGTCATGATGTGTTCAAGTTCATCTTGTAGTTTCAAGCCAGTTCACCCTATCCTCAGAAGGAAAAAAAAAGAGAGAATAAAAAATCCCCCCAAAAAACAGAATTCCTTTTTCTTGGATTGCTGAGATGCCAAAATAGGAAGTTAAGAACAAGTGAGGATTCTAGGTTCCTGCTGCGATTTAAGAAAAGGAAATTGTTCCGCAGGAAAATCACATACTACTGTGTTTTCGCATTGCATGTTAGGAAACAAAGAGGCTAGATTTTTTTTCTCAAAGAGGCAGATGGGAGAGTAAAGGGATACAGCTATAGTTCCTATTCTCTAGTCTTTATAGAGAAAAGAACAGTGTGTGGTTTTGCAAATGAAAACATATATTTATATCTCCTTCTCAGGAGCACTGACACTCACACTTCTAGTTTTTGTATTTAATTTCTGTATTTCTGTCCAAAAAAAGCTTTTTTGAAAATCGGTTAGTTATTAAATAAACCTTAGAATAATGTATTCGTTTGTTGTTAACGCTGTGGAATGTCGTTTTCAAGTTTGGGAATTTAAATTCATTTTAGAAAATTTTTGGAAAATAGAGTTAGCAAACACAGCATTTAATCTAGTTGTTGTAAAGGGTTAATTGTGTACAGAAAAAAATGTCTTTATATTTTTTCAGTCATTAACATAGCTGCCATGCTGTGATTTTCCCCTTTATGACTTTCTTTAAATAGACGTACCAGAAGAAATGTTATATGAGTCAGTCAGTCTAAAGCCTTCTTACTTGTTCCATAATTAAATAATGCCATTCTTAAAAAGAGAAAAATATCTATTTTAGGAATTTGCTTTTAAGAAAAAAAAAGCCTTTCATCTGAACAAAATGCAATCAATGCAAAAACTGGCAGTTTGAGATTTTATTATATGGGTGATTGTCTCAATTTTCCTTTTAATTTTCTTAGTGTAAAACTGGCTTTTTTCATTGATTTACTTCAAAATCCTGAATAAAACATAACCTGCTTTATTTTTCTCATCTCTAAATAAAGATAATACTTATCACATAAACTATTTTGAGGAACAAAATGTTAATGATGTTAAATTATTTTAATTAAAGTAAAGCAGCTCTCTGAAGTAAGGATATTCAGATAGCCATTGTTCTGTACTCCAAACCATACTTTTGTCCTGCCTTTGAATTAAGTCTGCTTTCTGATAAAAATTGAGTTCATAAAAATTTACTGGATGCAAAGATCAGATTATTATTTAGTTATTCAATGTGATAGAAATGTCTGGATAAGTGACTTGAAATTTTTTTCATTGCATTTATATTTTAAAAGTTTATTTTAAAATAAATATTAACAACTGTTTCTATGCAAGGACAAAACACAAGAAAAGAATAGAGGGCAATACTTTAATAGGAAAATTTGGGCAAGTCTTATTCATGTGGCAGTTATAGATTTGTCCTGATCGTTCCTGTCCTGTACTTGAACCTGTCTTTTCAAACTCACCTAGCCTGATCTGCCTCTCTTAGATAGTATACATGAACAGTTATTCAGGTGTGGGTCTGTGTTGATATCTTTACCATTTAGTGAAGGATTAAAGTGAGATATTTAAAAAGCTGTAATAATCTCCACAATTAAAAAATCAGACCTCATCTCCTTCTTACCAACCTGGAACCCCTCCCCAGTCCTACTCCCCAACCCCCAGCTAGTCTCCCTTTCTTGACCCTTCCCAGAAGTTATAAGAATACAAGGGAGGGTATTCTAAACAAGAAAATTGTGGCTATGGAGATCATCAGAGCTTGGAGTTAGACTACAAGTTTTCTAATCCTGGATTTATCACTCTAGCTCTGTGGCCTCAGGAAAATTATTTAGCCTCATCTGTATAATAGGGACAATAATAGTCCTACCTCAGAGAGCTATAAGGATTAAATGAGATAATGTGTATAAAGCACTTGTCAGAGCACACTCAGTAAATACTACTGTTATTGGACCTTCATTCATAAACCATTGCACTGATCACAAAATTACTGACCTAATATTATTGATTATTTCCCCCAAGAGCCTAAATTACCAGAGGAGAGACCTTTTATTCCAAATGAAAAAGCCAGTGTTTGTCATGTTTCATGGGTGACTCCATCTCAAAAGGCCACAATAAACCAAGCCTGACATATTGCCGGGGACAAGGTAAGACTTTCAAGCTAAGGTCACAGTGGTAGCCACCTACTGACAAAGATTTTTATCCTGAAGTTCAGGGATATCCCTACAGCCAAACCTTCAGAAACTTTATGACTGTCTTGGAGAGGGGGGCTTTAGCTTTTAACCAATTTCCAATTACGTCCAAAATGTTAATAAATTTGCCTGCCATCTCTTTAAATTAATTAAAAACGGAAATTAGCCATGTTACCCTATGCAATAGGCAAGCATGAGTACCAGTTGGTACATGCAATAGGGCTTCTCTGACCATAGGCCAGGTTCCTTCATTGCTTCTGGAAACCCTAGATTCCTGCTAGACAAGTAAGTACAGGTGATCTGCTCTGATCTAAAAAGGACTGATCTTAGAAAATTTATTTTCCCTCAAATAACCCTTTTTACCCAAAGGATTGATACTGTTCTTCCCAGAGCTAAGTGTTCAAATCTGCCCTTGGGTTTCCACTGATGGATCAGCATCTCCAGGCCTAGAAAGGCCTTTTACAGGTTCCATTGATAAAGGAGTTTTGGACACTGTGCTATAGGTACTCACTTGGGATAGGTCTATGGGCCTCAGGCAAAGTCCAGATGCTCCAATTCTGAAAACTTCATGGCCAGTGGGACTTGCCAGTCCCATCCCAGGTGCAAAGAAGTATAAGGCAGACTGCAAGATTTGACCATTTTAAGAAATCACTATTTATAATTTAATCTGTAGTTATTACTTGGGATTCAGACAAGGGTTTCCCCATTTGCCACCTTCTTTTTTTTTTTTTTTTTTTGGCCACACTGCACAGCTTTCAGGATCTTAGTTCCCTGACCAAGGATCGAATCTGTGCACCCTGCAGTGAAAGCACCACTGGACTGCCAGGGAATTCCCTGCCACTTCCTTCTTAATCCTGCAACAGTTGATAGTTTTCCATGCATTTCACCCTAAAGTTAAAGCCAATCGTGTCTAAACTTAAGTGTTTTGGAATTATTCACAAATTGTACCTCAAAAAATCCTAGTTTGCAAACTATTTGATGTGAAAGAATCCCTAGAATCTTTGTTATAATCTCTTCAAAGTCATTTTTCCCCTCTTAAAATAAGAATGTTCTCTTCTTTTTTTTTTCCTTTTTAAAAAAATCTGAAAAGAAATTAACTCCCACATGGCTCAAATGGAATCAAGTACTATAACCCAAGAGGTTTAAATAAATTCTGAATTTGACAAAATTCATTTTTACCATTAATCAGTGATCACCATGTAAAATGAAACAGTGAAATCAGCGTTTAGACTAGTTAAAACATTTTCTTAGTTTTTGATATAACTTAACATTTTTTCTGGTAGCAAGTTATAAAGGTATTGATTTAAAAATTATTTCCATGCTTTAATGTAATAGATAAGCTATTAATATTATTTATTTGTGTGGCTATTTCCTATAATAAACATATATGCTCATAAAAGCATTATCTTGAATATGTATATTTTTAAAATACAAGAGAATTTCCTTAAAAGATAAGAGAAATACATAATATCTGGGCTACAACAAAGCACGTGACACATGGAAATGATTTCTTGAGCTCGCATTTAGATACCAAAAATATAAAATGAGAGCTAGAGTTAGACTACATCAATCTCACTTTCATTCACTACCTTCAGGAACACAACTTCATCCCTATTTTTCAGTTTGGCTTCACTGACCCGAGCTCAGATACACTGTCTGAAACTGGGGCATTTTTTTCCCTGAGTGAGTGGTTTGTGGGATCTACAGTTGATTATAACCAGGTGGATAATGAAATTTGGATTCTTTAAAAAATGAAAAAGTTCAGTTAATTCTCTTCTTCACTTTTTGTTATTAACAGTGCTTGACACAATCAGAACTATGCTGCACTTTCACATTATTTTCCCTTGCAAGTCTTCAGCCCCTACTGTTCCGTCTGTTCTGTCAGCTAATTAAACACATAAACCTGTGAGGAAGCTACTGTTAAATCCACCCTGCTTACAAAGATGATTTCTCAATAGGCCTGATGTCGAATGTGTTTGAGGTGCACAGCGCAACCTCTTCAGGAAGAAAAATACATCTACTCAGGAGCTGCCAACGGATATTCATGACTGTTTCAAATTGGACATTGGTATTTCATCACTTACCGCAAATGTCTGTGGGAAAAAAGCTTGGGCTTTTCAAAATAGGTTAGATATTCCACTAAAATACTGTATCTCCAAAAGATGTGCATATAATTTTTTGACGTGGGCATTGAATTATTAGGTAAAATTGAAGGAGAAAATAAATATATATTTAAATCATTTCTTTAAAATAGAGATACTTGATTTTCATATCTTTCCAAAAATCAGATACGGTTATTTCCATGTCCTAACTTTATTAACAATGTCCTTCGTGGCTATGCCATTTAAATCAGTCTGTTTTCAGGTATAATAGTTAAAGTATAATTAGTATGTACAGAAATATTTACTGTCTGCTATAAATATAATTAATTAGACCTAGTACACTGAAGTTTTTTTTTTTGCATGCTATAAATCACTTTTGATTTCAACAAATGGGTACTACACAAACCTTGGTAAATGAAATGCTATTTGACTTATCATTGCTAAATAATTGAATAAAGAGGAGAGCTAGGTAAATGGTGTGGAAAAAATATCTAACATCACTCTTATCAAAATGAAAGTTGCTTTGAAAATGAAACACAATTTCAGCTTTTGTAGGTAGTGCAATCATTTTCTTACCTTTATTTCACTAAAACACTTTCCCCCTACAATCTATACACATACACCATCTACAGTGTAAGTGCCCTTGTGATGTCTCAATTCCAGCAGAAGATTTTTTTCTTTTAATTATCTAGCTTTATTTTTGGACATAGAACAATTGATCCTACATGTCATTAACCAAGCTTAAGCACATTTCGTGTATTAATGTACAATATCATGAATTTGGGAGGTGCCTGGGGGGTTAATTACTGGTAGGTAAAATTACTCTTGTCGATACTAATAACAAATCTATCGTTGAAAATTATAAGCATACACTAGTGTTTTGGATCTTTGGGCATCAGATCTATGGGGTTTTTTCATAATAACTTCTACTAAATAATGAATTCTGAATATGCTTAAATGTAGACTGAAAAGTTTTCAGATTTGGAGCAAAGAGTGAATCTTTTATTCATTTATGTTGGATATAGTTAAGATACTGCTGAGGAATTTTAAGTTTTGAGTCTTCTTTTTTAATTTTGTGGACATTTGGAAGATATATTATTCTTTTTTATTGAAATTCCCACCATGTCTCATGCAAAGTAGTGAACTACACCCTCTAAGAGCTCAATACATTCTCAATACATTCTAGTGGTTATTAATAAAAGAAATCATTCCCCAGACATACATATTATGGGACAATCATAAACAAGGGAGATCTCCTTGTTTGTAATACATTTCACAGTGGATACTTTCACTGTTAAACGGTTTTACCTTCTGACTTGATCTAATTTTTAGATGATCATAGGATTTTCCCACTTCTATTATTGACCTATATTACCTGGTACATTATGAGAATAAAGTGTGACTTGAGTAGAGTCTGTTAATAGAAACCTTATACTCCCAGATGAGCTTTTAGAGACTTGCACCTTAAGTTCACCTGAGGCAGTTTTGCAGAATTATAACTTAATATAGCTGGCAAAAACCTAGATTCCTAAGCGAGTATTAGGAAAACTAGCTCTTTTCTAATACTAATGTTCCCACACCTCTCTATCTGCTATTATCCAAGTCTTGATTCCATCCAAGGAAATAAAATGAGGTAAAAGGGCCTATGTGCCTAGAGAAAAGATTTACTTGGGTTCTCAAAATATTATGAAGAAATCTTCTAAGCTGAACACCCCATGGAACTCACTTTCTTGAAGAAAATACTCTGTATGACTCTGGTAGTTAAATTCAGCCCACTTCCCAGTTATTCTCTCTTGCCTATTTTCCACTGTGGTTCTAATCCCCAATTACTTACATTTACATCTGTTAATAGAAAACTTCTCATTTCCTAAATTCTCAGTAATTTAACAGCCATTAGAGACAACTCTGGGTTAAGGTAACAGGAAATCCCAGAGATTAGGTAGAAATTATCACTGTCTAAAGGCAAACAACAAATTATCTCTCGTATACATGTATATCTTTCCTCGAGAAAATCTATTTTACATAATATTTAAGCATTCATTGTATGCAACAACTGAATTACATGCTTTGAATGCATTATTTCACTAGTCTCATAACAAGCCAGTGAGGTAGAGAATATCCATTTTCCCCATTTTGCAGAAGAGAAAACTGATCCCCTAAATTTTACCTGCGGATTAACCCCAGTAGAATCACCTGGAGGGCATTGATAAAATTGGAATCTCTTAGGTACAAGCCAGTTCCCCAGGTGATTTTGACACACACCAGGTTAAGAACCACCAATATAATGGATTTTAAATATAAGTCCATATTATATATCTATATATATCTTCATACTAATTCAAATACATATTTATAATACCCTGTATTATTGCCATTGAAAGCTGAGTAAATAGTGCTTATCTTGTGATCTTTTAAAGCTAATACATCATGATAAATTGATGAATTGCTATTTTCCTTGAGAAAAATCAATGATATCAAGGTCACTCTTTGATTCATAAGGCATTCTATGAGGCTAAGGGGCACAAGTACATTTCCATGAATGTGTCACTCAAGTGGAAAGCCTCTAATTTGTTTGTGGCAAGGGCAGAAATGTTTTAACCAAAAAATGTTATTTGATCTAATTTCCATGGAAGTTCCCATGTTTTAGATACTGTATTATATCCCAGGATTTGTTGCTGACAATCTGGGAATTCCAAGGAGGCTGGATTATGAAGGCAGAATACCAGAGAGGAAAAAGTTTCACAGAGAAAGTACTCAAAGGTCTACAGAGATAGCCCCACCACCACATGCACATAAAGAAACTTCCCAAGGCCAAGGAAAGAACTACCTGAAAGGATTAGAGGAAGCAATATTTGGCACTTACACAGGGCCAGAAACAGTGCCTGTCCCCACAGTCAAACTGGAAAACTTCATGATTCATGAGGCACGGTGTGGAGGGTCTCACCTCAGTAGTAGGGAATAAAGAGCACTAAACTAACTGGGGCTCTGGTCCTGTCTACCAAGTCTTAAGCAAGACCCAAAGGAACAAAACTGGTCCCAAGTAATTTAACTGCATGTACTAGCAAAGCTCAAGAAAATTTATAGAAATACAAAAACATCCAGCACTCAACAAGGTCAAATGCACAATGTCTGAACCTGATTAAAAAATTTTCAGTTATGCAAAGAAGTAGGCAAATATGATCCATAATAAGGAGAAAAATGAATTAATCCAAACTGACCAAGGACACAGATGTTAGAATTATCACACAAAGATATTAAACAGTTACTATAGTAACTGTATTCCATGTATTCAAGAGCTAGAGAAAAAAATTGAACAAGTACAGACATGGAAGATACAAAAGAAGACCCAAATTGAACTTAGAGATGAAAACTTCCATGTGTACAATGAGAAACACACTGTATGGAATAACAGCAGATTATGCACTGCAGAAGGAAAAAATAGTGTTCTTGAAGACAGCAATAGAAACTATCCAAACTGAACCAGAGAGAGAAAAATGACTCAAAGAAATTTAAACAGACCATTGGGGGCCTGTGGAGAAAAATTAAAGCAGCCTAATAAACACACAATTGGAGTTCTCAAAGGAGGGAAGGGGAGTGATAAGTAACATTAAAAGAAATAATAGATGAAAATGTTCCAAATTTGATGAAAACTATAAGCCAGTGGATTTAAGCAGCTCAGTGAACCTCAAGCACAAGATACATGAAGAAAACTACACGGGACTTCCCTGGTGGCGCAGTGGTTGAGCATCTGCCTGCTAATGCAGGGGACACGGGTTCGAGCCCTGGTCTGGGAAGATCCCACACGCCGTGGAGCAACTGGACCCGTGAGCCACAACTACTGAGCCTACGCGTCTGGAGCCTGTGCTCCGCAACAAGAGAGGCCACGACAGTGAGAGGCCCGCGCATTGCGATGAAGAGTGGCCCCCGCTTGCCACACTAGAGAAAGCCCTCGCACAGAAACGAAGACCCAACACAGCCAAAAATAAAAATAAATAAATTAAAAGAAGGCTCAACATTTAAAAAAGAAAAAGAAAACTACACCAACCAAACTGCCCAATAATCAGTGAGAAAGAACAAGGGAGAAAAGATACATTATATAAAGAGGAACAAACATAAAGATGACAGATTTCTTGTCAGAAACAATGCAAGCAAGAAGAGAGTGGAGCTTTATCTTTAAAATGCTGAGAGAATTTTTTTAACGTCGATCAAGAATGCTACACGCAGTGAAACTATCTTTCAAAAAAGACGGTAGAATAAAGATTGTTTTTAAACATACAAAAGCTGAAAAATTTCATCATCAGCAGATATGCACTATGAAAAGTGTTAAAGGGAGTCTTTCAGACAGAAGGGGAAAAGTTTCATGACATAGAAAGCAGAAAATGAATAGAACTACAAGAAAAAATAGACTAATCCACAATTTTTTATAGTCAGAAATTTAAAAATCCCTCTGTTAATAGTTGTAAGGTAAGAAGACAGAAAATCAATAAGGATTTAGAAGATTTGAAAAATACTGACATGACCTGATAGATGTTTGTAAAACATTCCACTCAACAACAGCAGAATGTGCATTCTTTTCAAATGAACATTTATCTAGATCATTTTCCAGACCATAAAAAAGTACAATAAATTTAAAAGAATTCTAATCAAGTTACATTCTCTGACCACAGTGTAATTAAGTTAGCTAAACAACTGAAAGATATCTGTAAAATTTCCTAATATTTGAAAACTAAGTAACACAATTTTAACAAAACCATGGACCAAAGAATAAATCAAAAGGAAAATTAGACAGCATTTCTAACTAAATAAAAATGGAAACACCCCATTATCAAACTTTGTGGGAAGCACCTAAAGCAGTTAGCAAACTGAAGCCTGTGGGCCAAAGTCTGCCCATCAGGTATTTTGGTAAATAAAGTTTTATTGGAACATAGCTGCACTAACTTCTTGCATATTGTCTCTAGTAAATACAGAAAAGGTTTGCTGAATCATGACTTAGAGAAATTTATAGCATCAAATGACTGTCCTGTTATAGTATTTAAGCCCAGAAATAACCTTTGTTAACATTTTTATCTATGCCATACTGGAAGATGGAGGTTCATTTCTTGGGTGCAATATTTAGGGAAATTTCTCTGGAGACCAAGTCTCGGGATGGGAATGTGAATTTACCTTTGAGAAGATCATAATGTTGTCTCTAAAGGAAAAAGTTGTTTGGGGAGACGTTTGATTTCTAACATGATGTACTTAAGGCTCTGGATTAGTACTGGGTATTCTAACTTAGTTAAGTCTTTAAATGTGGTGAGTCATATGAATGCATTGTCTAATTCAAAGATATTTTTATTGGGAATAGAAACATGGTGGTGAAGTAGGACACATCAAAGTGTGTCAAGCTAATTAACATTAACATTCCTCATCTCATAGTTATCTTTCCTGTTGTTGTAGTAAGAACATTTAAGATCTACTCAGCACATGGATGGACCTAGAGACTGTCATACAGAGTGAAGTAAGTCAGAAAGAGAAAAACAAATATCACATATTAACGCATATATGTGGAATCTAGAAAAATGGTACAGATGAACCAGTTTGCAAGGCAGAAAGAGAGACACAGATGTAGAGAACAAACGTATGGACACCAAGGGGGGAAAGCAGGGGGTGGGGTTGGTGGTGGTGGGATGACTTGTGAGATTGGGATTGACATATATACACTAATATGTATAAAATGGATAACTAATAAGAACCTGCTGTATAAAAATAAAATTCAAAAGAAAAAAAAAAAAAGAATCTATCATCAGCTACCTGAGAGAATGTGAGCAATAAAGGGAAATTCAAATAAAAAACAAACATTTTTATCATGCCATATTGGTCACTTTTGTTGGACACATTAAGCTATTAATATTTTTACAAAATTGAAATCATATATGTATATATATGTTGAAATATATATTTTTGAACTCTATATAGAATTCCATCATACAGATATTCCAAAATTTTTTTTGTTTCCTATTCTTGATTTTATTTCTAATTTTTTATTATTAAAAATAATGCTGAGTTTAACATCTCTGTAGATAAATCTTAGTGTGTATCTCTGTTTTCTCAGGATAAACCCCTAGAAAAGAAACCTCAGAATTATAGGTTGTCGATTAACAACTGTTGTGCAGATATACTTCTTTCTATTCTGTTTCATTAATTTACATGTCTACACTTATATCAATACCACTTTGTTTTAATTACTGTAGCTTATATTTAAGTCTTCAAATAAGTAGTATGGGGCTTCCCTGGTGGTGCAGTGGTTGAGAGTCCGTCTGCCGATGCGGGGGACACGGGTTCGTGCCCCGGTCCGGGAAGATCCCACATGCCGCAGAGCGGCTGGGCCCGTAAGCCATGGCCGCTGAGCCTGCGCGTCTGGAGCCTGTGCTCCGCAACCGGAGAGGCCACAACGGTGAGAGGCCCGCATACCGCAAAAAAAAAAAAAGTTGTATGAATTGTTTTTTCAAACTTGTTTTGCTAATCTAGGTCTTTGGATTTTCCATATACATTTAGAATCATCTTGATATTTTCTTTTCAAGAAATTGATGGAATTTGGTTGGGATTGCATTGCCTCTATAGATAAATTTGGGAGTACTGACATCTTAACAATGTTTATTCTTCCAATTCATGAACACAGCGTACCTCCTCATTTATCTAGGTCTTTAGTTTTTCTCATTAATGCTTTGTAGTTTTCACTGAACAGATCTTGCATTCTTCTGGTTAAATTTTTCATATATTTTGATGTTTTGTAAATGGTATGACACAGGTTGTAAACAGGTATATGTGAATACATACATGTATTGAGCCATGACTTTTTTTCATGTGCAGCATAATCCAACCAACTGAACTAACAGACAAAAGAATGAAAGAAAAATAAGTCATACAGTAGATAGCACTCTAAATTGCTAGAATTATTAGACAGAATATGTGCTAGATCAGTGGGCATGGAATCCTCTAGAAGATGAATATAAGTAAGAATGGAAATACTGTCTTTCTGCTTTGGGTATGGTTTTAAGTTTCTCATGTTTAAGAAATAGCATAAATTACTAGGTGTACAACAGTTGGGTTAGAGATTATACATATTTTAAATTTTAATAACTGTAGGCACTAATACAGATGTATGTAGGGGATGTTCACTGTACTATGGTTTAAAACTGAAAAAAGTGGAATAATCCAAAGGTGTGAATAGAAAGGGTTGTTTGAATCATCTTGGGCAGAATTCAATGCTTTAAATACCTGTTTTCTTCAAAATAAGTATTTTACAGAGGCTAGGTATTAACTCCAAGGATGTACTATTTTTAAAATATTTTGGCAACTCAGAATTGTAGAACACACTCTTAACTAGATTCCATTAAGGACAACAGTGAACCTTTGATGATGGATTGGACCTGTGATAAAACCAACTGTCGTTCAGAGTCAAAACTGGCAAAAAGGAATGAAAGCGCATTCTAAGTAAGCCACTGGTTAAAATTTTATGATTTTTTCACACAATTTATAAACTGGCTCTGAGGAGAATTCTATTATAAATATAAAAGATTTGAACTAACATTGCCATAGGTTGCCTAGAACTAAAAAATATCTCACAAATAAATTACTAATGTGAAACAGTATGGTGTATCAGAAAGAGCACTAGACTAAGAAAAGGTAAATCCAGATTTTATTTCCAACTCTGACAGCATATACCTGCATGAACATGGTATCTGAGATCCATTTTCCCTAACAGAAGAATAGTCAATTCAATTCACCAGTTCCCAGTCCAGCTCCTCACCAGAATTCCTTTTGTTGCAGATAACTGGACCACGCCCTAAAGGTTCTGGTTTAATTACTCTAAGGCAGGTGAGTCTCAGGAATTTGCTTTTTTTTTTTTTTTTTTGCGGTACGCGGGCCTCTCACTGTTGTGGCCTCTCCCATTACGGAGCACAGGCTCCGGACGCGCAGGCCCAGCGGCCATAACTCACGGGCCCAGCCACTCCGCGGCATGTGGGATCTTCCCAGACCAGGGCACGAACCCGCGTCCCCTGCAACGGCAGGTGGACTCTCAACCACTGTGCCACCAGGGAAGCCCGGAATTTGTATTTTTAATGTCCTATATGATGTTTTGTGGCAACAAGCTTGTTGACAGGCATTTGGGGCTACTGGAATAAATCTTCAGGATTCTTTCCAGTTCTGAAGTCCTATGATTCTGTTAAGGCAATGAAGAAAAACTGAGATTCTTCATCACTTCTAATCAGTTTCTAATAATCATAGTTGCTGCTGATTAGAGTAAAAGGAGGATTTCTTTCAAATTAAGAAAGAATTATTGAAATAATGAAAATAAGAATCCTTAATATCAAGTAGTTAGTGCAAGTGGTAATGAATAAAAAAGCATTCCATTGTCCCCTGCTCTAAAATTCTTAAGAATATTGACAATTTTCCATTCCTTCCTTTAGGGAAGAAGAAGAAAAAAGGTGAACTTATTTGGAATTCTATGTACTTTGCCCTTTAGAACTAGATGGTGTTACTGAAAGCAATATGGATCCTAGCACATTACAATATATAAATATCAGACCTGAATATAAATGTGCAGTGCATCTTTGGCCTTTGGGATATTAAAATGCTCCATGAGCCACGAACACACATTAAGTTAAAAAAAAATAAAAGGTGGCCCCTCTAAGTTATGTTATGAACCCACCAGGAAAGAACAATGTCTTCTTTGACATCCTCTAGAGAACACTTTGCATATATTGAAGTTCAATAGCCATCCAATGAAAAAAGTTCACAATATTTTTGATCATGAATTAAGTTATGCCGAAAACTAGTACTTCAGTACTATTTGATATTTGATAAGGAAGTAGACATAAATTTGATACTATACAGTATTTTACTCATAAACATATTCAAAAATCTTTCTGTATCTCTTGTAATTTGTAGTTTATGTAATTAACTCATTTAATCTGTAAAATGAGTTTTTAATCTTATTTTAACTGAAAGTTTATATATTCAGTTCATGTATAAACTCATTTGGTCACTTACTTACACATTTTTTAAAAATCTACTCTTTTTCTTTCTTTTTTTTTTTTTATACAGAGCGTCCCCGCTTCTTTTTTCTCTTTTCTTTAATCATCCCATATGTTTTTACCAAAGGTATCTCCACCCCTTGCCTCACTGGTCATTCTTTTATATGGCCAAGAAGCATCTATGTCCCCAGCTCCCACTGCATCACTTTCAATACCATGACAGTGACTATTACATTTCCATCTCTCTTTCCCAAAGTAGTTTTATTATTTCCTACTACAGGCTTGTCTGCTTTGATCTCCAAGCCAGTCCCCATGGACACTTTTCCTTTCGCTGGTGTTGGGCTTCTCACAAGCTAGCATTTTATCATGGACAGCCTTATCTTCCCAGCTTCTTCATTCCTTTTATTCAAGGCTCACCTCCCTCAAGAAAACTTCCTCAACTTGGAAAAGCAAATGCAGTCACACTCATACCAGTCATTTCTCCACTCTTCTCCCTTCAGCTAGTATAATAATGACATGAGATAAGACTAGGCTTATTATTACACTGAGAGCCTACTTTGCTTAAGACATCATCTGAATCTCAGGATATCAAGAGGTAAAACACAATCCTTGACAAAAAGTAGTTTAAAATCTATTTGTGGGAGAAAAGACAGGGAGGGATGACACTACTGCAAAGCATAAGCTAAGTCCAAATTAGTAGAACAGACAGGAATGTATAGGAGAGTCATAGTTTATTCACAGCAACTCAGATATACTGCACTGTGTGTACACATACACACACACAGAAACATGACTTTTCTTTAGCTGGTTTCATGATGTTCTGGTGCTTCTGTTTTCACTCAGCAGCAAAACTGTTTCAAAATTAACTTGCCCATTTAATTTAACTCAGGCTTTTCTGATTTCACTCTAGGTAAAGGCTGTGTGGGGAGAGTTACTACACAGACGTATGTGCTCTTTCTTCTTCTCATTTCTTTCCCCAGTGATATCTGGTCAAAGAAGTAACTTTTGCAATCCCACAGCAGCAAGAAAGAGCTCAAGTTTTCTTGTGAATGTCACTGCTGGCTCTCTCGGATCTACAGCTGGGCTCATCACTTCTGGTTTGGGGGACTTGGCCTCTCTCCGGCTGCATCGACCAAGAGCAACACTGCTCTGGAGTGGGCAGGGCCTAACACTTGGGTCTAGAGAGGTGGTCATCTTCCCCACTGACTGGGCACCCACTTTGATGACACAGCTGAGACTCAAAGTCCTCCTTCCATTCTCCCACTTTCAGTGCTTCCCCTGAGTTTTCTTGAGGTCCTTTCACCCCAAGGGAATTCCTTCATAGGCACACTGACTCAGTATCAGATACCTTTTGCTTGTCCTATGGTGTCACAAAGGAAATACTGGGTAGCAATTATGTCTTACACGGGCCCTGGACAGCCAAGAGAGGGATAAAGGGGTAAGGAAGAGGAGAGAAAAGAGAGGGAGGCTCACCAGGAAAAACTGCAAGGACTTTAGTTTGTTTATTGTGGGGTGGGAAGGAGGAAGTTACAAATAAGACAGGGCCACATCAAAAATAGTCCTGTATGCCTGGCTAAGGGTTTTAGAATTTGTCCCACATACAATGATTTTCAACAAGGAAGTACATCCACTCACAGAAGCACAGGGGTAAACTGAAGCTCAGGCGTGGAAGCTATGGATTGTTAGTTGTGAGACTAAAGTGACAGGGACAGGGAGATCCCCTGCTGCAGCACAGGATAGAGTCACCTTCTCTCAACATTGCATCATCACTACCTGAAGCATAGTAAATATTTAAAAAAAACATTTTATTGAATAAATGGAATGAATAAATGATGGAAGTAACAAAATTTCACCAAAAGTCCTAAAGAGATTGCTCTTTAAAACATTCCATGGAGGGGCTTCCCTGGTGGTGCAGTGGTTGAGAGTCCACCTGCCGATGCAGGGGACACGGGTTCGTGCCCCAGTCCGGGAAGATCCCACATGCTGTGGAGCAGCTGGGCCCACGAGCCATGGCCGCTGAGCCTGCACGTCCGGAGTCTGTGCTCCTCAGCGGAAGAGGCCACAACAGTGAGAGGCCCGCGTACAGCAAAAAAAAAAAAAAAAATTCTGTGGAAAACTGGGCTCTAGATTCAGAGAAATGGTGAACTTTGAGGGAATGTGAATACACTGAGACTCGTGTTGAAAACTCGTATAATTTCTAGGGTAAAAAAGTCACATCCGGTAATATTTCAGGGTCCTTGAATAGGAGCTGTATGGTTGCAGCACTAAGAGCAAGAGGCTTTATCCCACTTATAGTTTAAATCTATTGGGAGACCCTTCAGATTGTTTGCTAGGTGTAACGTGTAACCAGCTGAAACCACTTCAGAATAGAGCTGCCTTGCTCAGAGATGGCAGCAGCAGCAAGCAGAACTTTCCAGAACGAGAGCATGCAGAGGAGTCCCTCTACTGCCCATTAAGTCACGTTACTCTTAGTTTCATCTGTTTTCACGCCCAGGGATTCCAGGTTGAAACAACCTTATGAAACACTTCGGTTATTTTAGTAACACAATGCACAGGGCCATCTAATTTCATGTGAATCTATTTTGAGGCTTAATCATTAATTTTCAAATATTAAAAACATCTAATGAAAATGTATGTTGAGTCTGTATCATCATATAATCATTGGGGTGTCTGAGTCATGACAGTGAAGGCTTATATTATAAACCCTCCCCCAAAATATGCAGAACCCTTTCTGCAACCAGGTGCCTGGTATTTTACATACATCATTTCATTGTCCTGACAGCCTACATAATAACTATTATTAACTCCATTTTACAAGTAAGGAAGACAAGGAAACAGCCTCAGAAAGCTTAAATAACCTATCCAAAGTCCTTTTTAAAAAAAATCTGGGAAAGGGCTTCCCTGGTAGCTCAGCGGTTAAGAATCCGCCTGCCAACGCTGGGGACACAGGTTTGAACCCTGGTCTGGGAAGATTCCACATGCCGCGGAGCAACTAAGCCCGTGCGCCACAACTACTGAGCCTGTGCTCTAGAACCCGCGAGCCACAACTACTGAGCCCGCGAGCCACAACTACTGAGCCCGTGTGCCACAACTACTGAAGCCCACGCACCTAGAGCCCATGCTCCGCAACAAGAGGGTCCACTGCAATGAGAAGCCCGTGCACCGCAACGAAGAGTAGCCCCCGCTCACCACAACTAGAGAAAGCCCGCATGCAGCAACTAAGACCCAACACAGACAAAAATAAATAAAATAAAATTTAAAAAATCTGGGAAAGCCTATCTCACTCCAAAGTCCTTGGCCCACCTGTAGCAGCCTTTGAGAAAAATCCCAGGATCACTGTTTTGGCAGGCCCTCTCTTTTGGAGAAGTCTTTAAATGGCCCTTTCATACTTACTGTTATGATCACTGTTGCTTTTCTGCTCTGAGCACCTATGCCCACTGTTCTGTTATATAGATGTGAAGATGAAATTGCTTCAGAAATAAGGAGATGCACAGAGGAATAGAATTGGAACGAGGTTTCTTTTTCTCGTGGCAGGAAAGCAAGAATTTGGGGATGCAGTATTGCATCTGAGTACTTTTTTTTAATGATTCAGCCCACTTCTGGTATTCTCTCCTCAGACCTGAAAGTCTGGTTCCAGTATCAAATGTTGAGTTTTGGTTTTTTTTTTTTGCGGTACCCGGGGCCCTCACTGTTGTGGCCTCTCCCATTGCGGAGCACAGGCTCCGGACGCGCAGGCTTAGCGGCCATGGTTCATGGGCCCAGCCGCTCCGCGGCATGTGGGATCTTCCCGGACTGGGGCACGAACCCGTGTCCCCTGCATTAGCAGGCGGACTCTCAACCACTGCGCCACCAGGGAAGCCCCAAATGTTGAGATTTTTGTTGTTTGTCTTATCAGATCAAAGCGACTCACAAATACAGGTCAATCATCTACAATCTCTTTCAAGTTGTTGCTTTTGTTAAAGAAAACCAAGAAAACAAAACCACTGACTTGCAGAGGGTACAAATAAACAAAATAGAATTAGATTTAAAGAAAGGAAAATGGGCTGACACAAAAAAAGTCACCCTTTTCAGAGTTGAGTCATAAACTTCACTAAATGTTCTCTACTGAGCTGAACTCCCTACAAAAGCTTTAAATATGTGGGGGCCAAAGGGCCACAAAATAAAATACACTGAGGGTCCTTTTGCTACTGAATCAAGTTCGGTTTGCCCTACACTCACCAAGCCAAAACGCTGAGACACTGAGATTTTCAGCAGAGAGGAGAAAGGGATTATTCGCAAAACACGAGCATCCTGGTAGAATGGTAACACTTACTTAGAGAAGAAAAAGATTTTAAAAAAGTTTTGTTAGCAAATATACTTGGGAAATACTGTTACAGAACCAGGTTCATTTTGTCCAACGTGCAGCAAGGCACAATGCTGAGATGCGGAGGCTTGCAGCAAAGAGAGTTTATTTGCATGACAGAGAAACAAGGAGGCAGAAAAAGAAGTCGTAGATCTGCCTCCCCCAAGGCAAGGGCCTGGAGTATTTAGAGGATAACGAACTAAGCAGCAGGGCGGTCTGAGGCCTGGGGACAAAGTGAGGGGCATGGGGGTGTGGGGAAAGGTGACTGGAAAAATGTGCTGTAAACAGTAATCACTGCTCTGTGCAGGTGTAACTAAGCTCCAGGCCTCTGCACATTCAAAACATGGAGGCACTTAGCATGATCTGAGGGTGGAGTTTTTGGCCCTGTGACGTCAAAAGGTCACCTAGCAGACACTGGCGCATGCCCAGTTGGAGGGTCGGTGGTCCTATCCAGTCTTAACCAGCTCAGCTTGAACTAGACACAGCTGACTCCAATTCCTGGAAAACAACTCATGCCATGTGCAGTTTGGAGGACGCACAAGTTCTTTTGTAGCAACAATTACAATGACCTTGATTAGCGAAGCTAGGTGAAATAGATTTGACTAACGATTACCCATGGTTTCACATTATCCTTATAAATGTGCCCTCATCTTGGGACATTCCTATCTTAGAGATGGTATGTATCCATACGTGCAGGGGAAAACAACAACAACAACAACAACAACAAGCTGGATGGCTAATTTCTTGGAGATGGAGAGGATCAGGGATAGACCAGAGAGCCTGACGTGTCTCTAGGACAGAAACAGACATCCATCAAGAACCAAAGTCCTCTCTCTCTGCTCCTCACCCTCTCCCCTTTCTCTCTTTCTTTTCCACATGAGCAACATAAAGTCATCACAGGCCTGACTTAAGTTCAGGAATCCCTTAGACTCACTAGATTTGGCAAAATCCATTTCTACATACTGGAAAGAAGGAATCTGATTGGCCCAGGCCTTGTCCAATCATCTGCAGGTAGGTGGGCGGGGCCAGAACCAGCCACTCTGAGAAGGAGCATGACGGTCCGTCCCTCGAGCGTCTGAGCTCTCTCCCAAAGAGCCTGAGGGGCCCTTCCTCCTCCCGACAGGCAGAGTACATCAAGTTAATTTCCTTTGGAAGTGTATTCCGTTTACAATATGCTATAATTAATTTCCAATGCTCAGACTAGTTTTCTTGTCATGTAAGCAGTAACCACTACACAGCAAAAGGATTCATTTTGGCGTAGTTCTTCAAAAGATACACAGAATTCTTCAATCCACTCCAACGACCACCACCACAAATCCACCATCCCCCCTTCCTCCCTTCCTGTCTGTCACCTCCCCTGCAGCCTACAACAGAGATAACTGTAAATACAAAGAACATATCACTGGCCTGATAGCAAAGAGGGTAATAATACCTCCCTCTAGCTTTCTTCAAAAGGATATCGTTGCAAAATGAATACACTACTGTTTATTGAGTACTTTGAGTTTCTTGGAAATAGTCACTGTATAAATACAAAGTACTATTACTGTTATCACCACGTTTAACATGTGGTTAACAGTGGAGAAGTTCTTTTGCAGTCCTAGCTGTAAACTATAGCTGTAAATTCTTCCCTTCTTCTTTAAAGCCGTTCCAGAGGCTTTGAACAATGATACTATAGTAACAATTCAAGTACATCACCGTGCCCAGTGAATAACAGCACTCTTGATTAATGGCACTTGTTCAACGTCACACTGACAAAAGTATGAAGTGTTAAAAAAATAGAGTTTCTGCCTATGATTTTTTTCACTATTTAAAACACAGGCATCATCAGAGCTGAGTTTTTTTTTTTTAAGCTGGACTTTTTTTTTATTACCTTTTCGTCTATTCAGTTGCTGTTATATTTTTCATTCGACAAGTACTGTGCTTTTGTCTCACACTGGTGCTTGCTATCAGAGTGTTATCACTCAAGAGATCTGCTGTAGGATCTGCTAAGCATCTCCGCAATCAGCAAGCGGGTGGGGGGGGGGGGCTACCCTAGCACAAGACCTCTACCCAGGGTGGAAAAGGAGGAGGGTGGGAAAAAGGAGGGCAAGCACTGCTGAGAGTCACACACTGGGTCACAGCTGACAAGGAACAGCCAGGTGCTGCCAATATCTATCACGGAGCCATTGGTAAATTGTAGGTGACTGGAGGCGTACTTCACGGTGCTGTATCAGAGTTTATGTATTTTACTAACCTTATTTCATTGGGTTGAAGCTATACAGTTTTATGAGCCCCCCAATACTCTACTAGTTGGAAATAAATTCTTCCTCAGCTATATATCAGAGGATGACATTGCTGTTGGCCCATCTCTCTGAGCAAATGCTCTGCTTGTATTTCTTCTTTTTCTTTCAGCCTCGGGATAGGGTGCAGGGGTGTGGAGGTGGGAGTGTTTCTGCATGATGTGCGGGAAGGAAACAGCTTGTAGTTCAAGGTGAGGGAGGCAGTGCAACCCAAAGGCCAGCTTTAGCCTCTTGTCCCATCCCTGTCTTGCAAATTGTTCAGTCCACTGGCGATTTGAATGGTTAGCACGATTGTCAGCTATCTCTCCGCTCCAGCTTTTCTCTCTCCTGGCAGGAACTCTGGGACACAGACTTCGCAAACAGTAATAATAACTCTACTTTAGCTTTCACATTTTTGCAGTTGTTATTATGTCATCATGGTAAATGACCATAATTGACCCCCACAATGAAATGCTGCCAACATTCATATGAATAGCAACTGCAATCGTGCAGACTAGCAGTCATGTGCTTTGCAAGTAAAAATTGTGCTGAATAGCCGAAATCTCAGGTTCGTTTGGGGACCTGAGTATTTCTGAGTTATAATAGGAAATGATTTGTTTCTGAAACAGAAGAGTGCTGCATACAGAAACCTAAATAGCAGGTCAGGGTGAAGTAAGTATTAAAGGGAGATTTCCAGGATTTGCAGGAGCCCTTATGTCTTTGGGGGCTGATTTAGATACAGAGTGATGAGTCAGGAGAATCCACCTGAGCACGGAGATCTTGTAATTCTATTTCTCATCTAAAGGGCACACACAAAATACACACATATACACTCACACGCACGCAAAATTTAACCATCTCTACCATCACAGAGTTAGCATTCACCTTTTCTGACCTTCTCCAGAACTGGCATGCAGTAAGGATATAACAAAACAGTGAAGAAAGAAGTGACAATGCCAAAATACATATCAATTCTCTGACTGTAACTGTGTATTTCAATATTGTGCTTGGGATGCAATTCCAGCTAAATTAGCCTCGACAATTTTCAGCTTATTTGGTTGAGAAATCAAGATCATTTCAAGATGGTTGTTTCAATAAATGAATGAATGGGTGAATAAAGGAATGAAATCTCTCTATCTGATCCTATTTCTAAGGAACCTAGTCTATCACAGAATGCCTATGTTTTATTGGGCTTTTTTTTTTCTTCTCAAGCTGGGCACCATGCCCTTAAATAAAACACGACCTAACACAGAAAGCAGGGACCTTGAAATTAGCTTTACATAGATTAATGCAATCTAAAGAAACCTTGCTGGTTCAACCATTGTCAAGCAGATCCAGTTAAAATTACTCACACAGGACTTTGAAACCTGTCCCAAAGTCTTCTCTTAATTCCTTCTTATGTTCCAGAAACAAACTTCTCTCCAGTTCTGCTCCTCTGCATAATGAGAACACCTTTAGGGAGAACAACCGGCAGCCTCACATCATTCTTGCTACAGAAACTAAGGAAGATCATGAACTTTTCATTATAATCAGATAATAATAGAAATTATTCAACTATTCCTGTGATTCCCAAATTATAGGGAAATTGAGAAAGAACTTTGCCTGGACAGTTTCTAGCATTTTAGATCAACTGTTTACAAGAGGAGGTTTCCTGTGGCTTCCTGCGGCACGAAGAGTTATCTCCCCAGGATGACCTAGGACAACCACAGGAAAAATACAGTTGCCTTTGGACCATTTCCACCTTTTAAAAAATTCTCCTATTCCCTAGTTCCCCTATCGATCAGTGACTTCATTTGCTCAGTGGCCCCTCAGAGGGGTTCAAATCTACATGGTGTCCACGACTCCTCCCCACCAACCCACGACAAGCAGATTTTCTCCCTTACTCCTGTCTCTCTCTCAACTCAATCAAAATGTCCCCATTACACTAGTGTGGCAAAGCTAGATATTACCAGAAAACTTATTTACCAGAAAGCTTTTATGCACTGGGCTGTGAAAAGCTGTGACTCTCCTAATAAGTATTTTCAATTTTAAAAAGGAGTTTATTAACCCAAATGAATCTCTTATTTTTTAAAAGGATAGAGATATTTTGTTCAGGGAAGACTTGTCTACAAGACTCTCCTGAGTCTGCTCCGGCATGCTAAAAATCAGCAACTTGATAACCTATTTCTGAAAAGTTCCCTGACTTCAATTTGAATTTCAAAGTCAAATTCAAGCATCTTAACGTTCTTAGTTTTACTCTAAGGTGAGTTAAAAACAAACAGAATAAAGGCAGAGGCATATAACTTTTCTAAATTGCATTTATTGTTTGTCTCTTTTTCTTCCTATTCTTACCAGAACAGGAAGGAATGACTGAAGGGCAAATAATCACTTCCTGGTTGGAGGCTGACTTACTGTTGGCCAAGCAAGGACTGGATCATCTCTAACTGGACTGGTCAGTCACTGTGGGCAATAGAGGTGCTCCTAGTGGAATTTGCAAGTGGAGAAAAGTATGTGAAATTTTTCTTGCTCATGTTGAATTTTTTGAAGCTCGTGCATTCCATTATTAACTCAGTGTGGTGGTGTTTTGACCGGGGAACTGTTAGCCACAAGCCTGGACTACCAGCCTCTGTGGTCACCTCTCATTCCAGTGGGAAGGAGGCTTCTCTTTCTCTTCACTTGGCCACGGACTATCCCATCTACCTCCTCTGTGTTCTGAGTCTCCTTCTCTGACCAGTGATTCTTATTTAATAGCTAGGGCCACTACACTAGTCAAATGTGCAAAGAAAGTTAAGCTTTCATTTTCTGTGTTTAAAAGATGCTCATTAACCCAAATGGCTATTGTATGTTTTAAATGTGTGGTCATTTTCTATAATTGAGTTCATCTTATTTCTTAAACACCCACTTATGAGTTATATGTGTGAGAAATAGTATCTCTTACTACCTTACAGTTTCATATCTTTCATTTCAGGGTGGTCTATTTGGGGGTACATGCTTAGTCTTTCAAAGTTGTTCTCTTGCCCCTGAGTTACCCCAGGGTAGCACTAGGGTATATGGGAGGTGGGTTATGTTCCTTTGTGGGGCTGGGGAAGCAGGGGAAAGTTACGGACTTGCAGTCACAGTCCCATGTGTTGTACTCTGGACCTTGGAAGAATGTGGGTAAAAGTGGCTAAATCTCCTGAGACATCGTGTTCCCGTGGCTGATATTCATGGTCCATCAATTTGCTTCTCATCTCAAATACCCTACACTTTGTAACCTCTTCTTTCACGTCCTACACCTCTGGCTGGTTCAGTGATCGTCTCAGCCTCTTCCTCTCCTCACCACGGCTTATGGATACTTCTGGATCATTTGCACAATGTGTGCAGCCATGAGGAACCTGGAGTGTTATCTCATGTCTATTTAAATAAACATGTCTTCTACTAGGCTTGTGGTGGAAAATGGTTCTAGGATAAATGTTTGGCTTCTCCTAAAGGCTTGTATCCTCCCATTGGCCAGTTCTAAGAAAACAGGCCACTAGCACAGATATACTAAGATTCTTTCATTTCTCTCTGGATGTTTCTACCTCCCCAGCTTCATTCAATGCTACTCCCCAAGTTTGACCTGGAGTGGGAACTCCTGATACCCGTGCCTGGCGGCATGCTTAAACTTCTCTCTCTCATAGTCTTTCCAATTCCCCTTGAGTTGGAAGGGCTGGATTTTCACCATGTAGTAGGATCTTCCTTTATATTACATTCATGGCACATGATAAAACTGGGAGCTCAGTGAATTTAGAAAATCTTTTGTTTTCCTTCCAAGACTTCTCTGGCTTCTAAGATTGTTTTCAAACTAGGTGCTCAAAAGTTCTACTCTGGGAAAGAAAAGCTCAATGTCGGCTCTTTATTTCTCTTTACAGTCTGCCTATTTCATGCCTAATGTTTCCAGATAAAAATGAGTGTTTCTGGATGACTAGAAAGTCCTGTACATGAAAAAGCACAAGAAGAAAAGTGCAATGATATATTTTTTTTATTGGCGTATAGTTGCTTTACAATGTTATGTTAGTTTCTACTGTGTAGCAAAGTGAATCAGCTATACATATACATATATCCCCTCTTTTTTGATTTCCTTCCCATTTAGGTCACTGCAGAGCATTGAATAGAGGTCCCTGTGCTATACAGTAGGTTCTCACTAGTTATCTATTTTATACATAGTATCAATAGTGTATATATGTCAATCCTCATCTCCCAGTTCATCCCACCCACCCCCTTCCCCCTTGGTATCCATAGGTTTGTTCTCTACGTCTGTGTCTCTATTTCTGCTCTGCAAATAAGATCATCTATACCATTTTTTTTAGATTCCACATATGTGCGTTAGTATACAATATTTGTTTTTCTCTTTCTGACTTCACTGTGTATGACAGTCTCCAGGTCCATCCACGTCTCTACAAATGACCCAGTTTCATCCCTTTTAATGGCTGAGTACTATTCCATTGTATATATGTACCAAATCTTCTTTATTCATTCCTCTGTTGATGGACATTTAGGTTGCTTCCATGTCCTGGCTGTTGTAAGTAGTGCTGCAATGAACATTGGGGTGCATGTGTCTCTTTGAATTATGGTTTTCTCTGGGCATATGCCCAGGAGTGGGATTGGTGGATCATAGTATTATTTCTGTTACATATGCTTAACATGTCTAACTGATGCTTTCTCTGCCATCTTCTTAGGTGGCTTTCAGAGGAGATACTCTCACAAAATGCTATGATGAATGAGAATGTTCCCCCAAACCTCTCTCAGTCACAGTTCCTGACCCAAGTCTTAGATGATTGTTAGAGAGTCAGAGGATAACTTGATGCCTTTGCCTTGTCACCAGACTGGGAGCTCCTCAAAATGCTGGGAATATCTTGTTCTTCTTAAATCCTCAAAATCTAACATAAACATTAGCCATCAGTTGAAATTGATCCAATTTTATTAAGTACTTCTGAAAACTGAAGTGAATGTTCTCCCTAACCTGACAGTCTGTTTTAGATAATTATCATTTCTATAGTATTTCAAAAAATATTTGTATTTCTCTATATGTACTGGACCATCTCATTTAAACCCATAAATTTAATACACTTGACACACCAATGATGCTATCTCCAGCCCAGATCTCTTTCTTGAACTCCAGACTGTATATACAATTGGCTAGTTAACCTCTTAACATGATTGTCTAAGACTGGACAACTGGACAACTGACTTTCCCCTTCACTCCTGCTCCTGCCACAGTCTTCCCCAGCTCTCCTCCTACCTTTTCAGCTTAGAAGCTGTATAATCATCCTTGAGTCCTCTTTCTCACACCCAAAATCCAATCCATCAGAAAATCCTGTCTCTTTATCTTCAAATAATATTCAAAATCCACTCACCCGAATTTAATTACATCTCCACCGCTGTCATCTTTGTCTAAGGTACCGTCATCTCTCACCTGGATTATTGTCATTGCCTCCTAACTAGTCTTCTTGCTTTCAATCAAGTAGTCTATTTGCAAAAGAGCAATAGATCATATCCCTTACTTGAAGAAAAAAAGCCTCTATCAAGGTGCTTAAAAGGCCCCAAATGAGCTGGCCTCTTGCTACTTCTCTGACTTTCTTACTATTCTGCCTCCTGCTTGCTCTTCTCCAGTCTTACTGGCCCCTTGATAATAACCAGCAAGCATGGTGCCACCTCAGGGACTTTGCACTTACTGTTCCCTTGGCCTGGAATGACCTTCTCTTAGATACCCAAATGGCCACTCCCTCTCCTCCTTCAGGTCTCTGCTTAAATGTCTACCAGTGAGACCTTGCCTGACCACTCTAAAATAACACACCGTCCCCGGCACTCCCTATTCCCCTTTCCTGATGTATCATTTTTCCATAGCACTTACAATTATCAAAATATTATACCTTTCCATAATTGCTTATTAGATGTTTTCCTTTTCTAGAAAAGAATCTACATTAGGGCAAAAATATTTTTATCTTTTTTATTCACAACTGTATCTCCAGCACCTAGAACAATATTTGACACATGGTAAGGGCTCAATGAGGATTTTTTGGGTGGATGGAAGGATGGATGGATGGATCAATAGATGAATGGGTAGATGGATACAAAGATGTATAGAAAGAAGGAAAGCTTTCCAGATGGGACCAAAGCAATATGGAACACTAATTTTCATTGTTTTGTACCAGCAGAGTTTATTGGCATTTGTAAGGTATTTCTGGAGTTATTCTGAACTAGAGAGGGAATATTTTAAATGAACTTGTATCTCTATATTCATTTCTTTGTTGCATATTTATTAACTGCCAAACCTTGAAGGTTCAGCAATAAACAAGATAGACATGGTCCTTGCCATTAAGGAACTTACATTTGGAAATATATTCCAAGATTAGAAATATCTCCCAAGGTATTACAAGATATTAACAGAGTTAATATTGTTTTAATATATTACTACACTTTTCCTCTTTTGCATTTTCATATACAGGATACAAAATCTTGGAAGCAGTGAGCATAGTTAGGAGGCAATGGCAAGAATCCAGGCGAGAGATGATGGTACCTTGGACCAAGATGACAGTGATGGAGATGTAATTAAATTCGGGTGAGTGGATTTTGAATATTATTTGAAGATAGCCCAGATTTTCTGATGGATTGGATTTGAGGTGTGAGAAAGAAGAATCAAGGATGATTACATGGTTTCTAAGCTGAAAAGGTAGGAGGAGAGCTGGGGAAGACTGTGGCAGGAGCAGGAGTGAAACAAGAAGGTCAGTTGTCTGGACGTGGACAATGCTTTGGACCTTCCAAAGTCAGGATAAGACACAAATTGGTCCCTTGATTTAACAGCCCAGATACATTTTCAGCAAGTCTCCAGAAAATGGGAATTGATATAATAATATTGGTAATGACAGAAATAGCCAACAGATCGTTTATTATGTGCCAGGCACTATTCTAGTCACTTAAGCAAGTTCCTAGCTAGAAACTACATATCCTTTGGCTATGGGTATGACCATCACTAGGTTGGAGTCAATGGGATGTAAGTGAAAATGGTATGCATATAAATTCTGAATTGTCTCCAACTTGAAGACAAGCTGCTTTTCCTGGAATTCGGCTCTTATTTCCACGAGTAGGACTTTTATGAGCCAGCAACCCAGACTTCAACTTTGTAATCAATGGTGGGGCTATAAGATGAAAGGAATTCAAATTCCTAAAAATTTGTGGAGCACAGCTACCCGCTGTTCGAAATTGGCCTGTTACATTAGAGATAAATAAGCTTCTCTTTGAGATTGTTGGATCTCCTTTTTTTCTAGGAATATAGCATTTACTCAATTAATATGCACAGTTTTCTGAGTTGAAATGATTGTAGCATTAACCAGGCACACGTAGAATTTTATTTTTAGATTCTTTTTTACAATTATAAAAGAGCAAATTTCTTTATTGCATCTGGGCAGCTGTCTGCCAATCAGATTGTTGCTCTTACTTCCTTCCTGGACTCCCACCCAAGCTGGAAGAAAAGTGATATTCAAGGTGATATGTGCACAGTAGATGACACATGACGTACGTATTCAATACATTCCAATTATTATCACTATCGGGCACTGTTTCACCACTCAATTTCTAGACCAAAGCTACATTTCCCCGTTTTTCCATTAATTCTCAGTCTCTCATTCCGACCATAGAAAGTGGATTACAGTTTGCTCTTATAGCATTCACCAATAAAGGATATTTTGATTCATTAGACATGGCTTTCTTTCTTTGCTCCTCTGTGCTATGTTGCAAAGAACAACCTTGTGATAAGTTGCTCCCACTTCACTACCAAAAATAAAGTCTTCTTTTAAAATTAAATACTTTCATTTCAACTGTGATAATGCCAAATTTGGCACAAATAATTTACCAATTCAACCTCAAAGTCTCCCCAAAACATTGGATTCAAGAGTGCCTAAAATTCAGGCAACATTCTCCCGGGGAAAACATTCATATATTAGAAAGACCCTAACAATCAGGGATCTAGATGCCACCTTTCCCATCTCTACTACTATCACCACACCCCTACGGTCAGCACTCGGTCCTTCCGTGTCTTTCCATAGCTCTTATTGTTAGCATCGTTCATTTGGAACTCAGCATGTGATTATCATTATAGTTGTTTATCTTTTTGAATGCAGGTTCTGTCTCTACATTTTGCTTGTAAGACAGGCACGGCGGCATATAATCTGATGTAGTCCCAGCCTCTAGCACAGCCGCTGCAGGGACAGAGTGTGCTCAGTAAGAGTGGACTGGTGATGCTATGTGTAAACACTGTTCTCATGGAGCCCAGTGTTTCCAGGAAGCAGGGCTGGGAAGGGACACTTTTCTCCACTAAACACACATACACACACGCGCACACATACAGACACATACATATATAAATTATTTAGTGATTACTAAAGGTTAAGGAGGCCCACAATTGTGTTTGTTTGTTTGTTTGTTTTTCTGATGAGCCAGTGTTTAAGCTTATGCTGCTCCCCTCAGGACACCTCTTGAATTGTAGTTCTTAGCTTAATAGGCAGTACTTGAATCTGATTATCTCAAGAACAGAAGATCAGAGGACTGATATCTAATAACTGATAAGTATGGGCAGTATTTTACAAGACTATTAGCATAGATAAAGTTTTCATTTCTATCTATGTTCAGGTGGAAAATATTTGAAAGCTCCTTTTCCCATGTACTTTGCTGATCCGTAATTATCAGGTTTACTAATGTTTATTTATTTTTGTTTACTTTGTAAAAGTTTACTTTATGGTTTTTAACTCTGTGAATAATATAGAGAATGATATTAACACAATATATCTCAAAGTCTGGAAGGGGAATGTACCAAGATGACATTCCTAACAGATGTCAGTTTTATGTAAATACCATTGTAGAGGCAGAAGTCAGGATAATTCAGGCAAAATAAAAATAAGTCTGCAATTAAAAATCCAACTGAAAGTCACTTTTTCCTTTTACTGTAGTTGTTCGGAACAGTCTTTAATTTCATAATTCATCAGAAAGTCAATCTAGGAAAATGGTTAAAGAAATAGGCTGTGGACCTGCCTGGATTTGAATCCCAGGTCTCTCACTCACTAGCTGTTAAAACTAGAGCACATCATTTCTCTGCACTTCTATTTCTTCCACTGGCAAAACTGGAGGGGAAGAGCGTCTATCTCACAGGGTAGTTCTGAGGATTGGGTGAATGGAAAAACACGGAGCACATGGCCTGATGCATGGTAAACAAAGGATATTGGCTATTATTTGGGGATGACAAGTATTCTAGATAAATCAAGTGTTGAAATCTCCATTTGACTTTTCACTTTCTGATGCGAGAATGTCAACCAACATTTTTATCCTATTTGAAGATTTAATTCCCTCTTGTCATCTCCAAGGGAGTTCCACTTTAAGAAGAAAATAACCTAAGTAAAAACGCAGTGGAAGATAGGGAAAAAATCTGCTGTGATTCTTCTTTTTCCAAAAGATTTAAAAAATTATTCATGATTAATATTGCATTGCATTGCCTACATCTTTAGTCTTTAGGAGGACTGAAACAAGGGATAACCCTAGGGTTAATAGTAAAACAGAAAAATGGCCCTGTGTCTCATCAAAGTGTTTTCTCCCCCTCATTAGGGGTCTATCCTGGGTCCTATTGCCACTGTCTCAGAGGTCATCCAAGCTTGAAGAATGCCCACTGAGATGTTAATCTGCTGTGATTTCTTCAACTGTAGTTTCATTTTAGTAGAAGACACCTAGAAGGAAAAATGCTGGGCTGGTTTAGTGGGGATCTACTGTTTCATCCACCCATCACATACCATGCTTCTTTCTTGTGACAACTGCCTTCTCCCCTAGGCCACCCACTATGTCCTCTATGATCCTGCCTTCTGATCCAGGAGCTGGCATTTGTCCTTGGCGAGGCCAATATTCCATCCTTGAGATTTTCAAACTTGGGACAGAGAGAGGCAGAGTAGTTCCTCTTCTGGATTAAAGACGTAAGATATTAAACTTGGGAAGCGTCAGTGGCCACATTTACATCACATGGAGATAGCTAGCCTACCAGAAGAAAGGGGAATGACACTGATACATACAGACCAGAGACATAAAGAGCCTGGGAAACATCAGAGATGCTGATTCCACAAGACTTATTTTCAGGGGTGGTAAGGAAGGGATGCCAAGCAGTTTTCCTGCCGCGGCATGTGGGATCTTCCCGGACCGGGGCACGGACCCGTGTCCCCCGCATCGGCAGGCGGACTCTCAACCACTGCACCACCAGGGAAGCCCCACCTCTCGGAGCGGCTGGGCCCGTGAGCCATGGCCGCTGAGCCTGCGTGTCTGGAGCCTGTGCTCCGCAACGGGAGAGGCCGCGGCTGTGAGAGGCCCGCGTACCACAAAAAAAACAAAAACAAAACAAAAAAACCCACTGTACTGTGAACTAACATCTGAAATCCTTGTCTTTGGTGAGGCCTGGTCGCTCTTCCAATTCTTCCTTCCACTTCGATAGCTCTCCAAAGATATGACTGGGGGAGCAGAGAGTGCAAACATTTATATGGTTAAAACAAAACAAAACTAATTTTAAAAATCCTCACATCTGGTGTAGGAAAAATACAGATTAATGACCTAAAGAAATCAAAATAACTGGAGACATCACCAAGGGCAAAGTCCTAATGCCCCAAGCCATTTTGAAGACTGAGAGTACTTGACAAACAGTGAGAATTGAGACAGCAAAAATCACAGCAAGGAGCTGCAGTGAGGCAGTGGAGGGCACATTTAGCTCCACCTACTGCACGTGGTCAGAGGAAAGGGCAGACACAGGAACGTTTAACAGGACAGAGAGAATGACTTCAGAGTAAACAGTGTCTAGATGATCCACGTGTCTGGACAGCAATGAATCCCAGACGTGTTGTCTGATCCACCTAAGACCAGAGAGGTTTATAAAATCCTGCTCACTTAGTGGCATTGAGAAGGCAGTGATTTGTGGCAAAAATTTTTTGTGGAGCTCATTTTATTAAAAGTATACTACATTACCAAGTTTTGCATGAATTTGTACAGTAGAAAATAAAAACAGAAATGACCAGGGCATTTTAAATGCTGTCGAGAAATGTGTTTGCTTTAGAAACTAATCACAAAAATAGAGACAAAGACATTTTTTGCAAAGCATCTGTCAGCTCTGATTTTTTTAAAAAATGGCTTTGGGATTTAGAAGAAGATCAAAGGAAAATGCAATCGAAGCTGCTGCTATACATGACCCATGCTGGCTTTCCCAATAGGCAAACTGGTCACAGGTCTCAACAGAGGAAGGAGGTAGGGAACAAAATCAGAAAGAGGCAGGTTCCTCTTTGGTAAATGTATCCAGAACTTTGCAAACTGGAAAGCATCTAGAAGGAAACTATTTTCATTTCCACATCACTTTAAGTAGTATCCTTTTGAAAACTAAGCTTTTATTTTGAACTGTCTATGAACATGGGGGGAGGGCCAGGGTCTCCACTGGTGGCTTCTGTGAGGCCCTTCCCAGGGCCAATAAGGAATCCCAATGGACATAGTGAAATCTCTGAACTGGAGACAAGATGGGATCAAAGTGGCTCGAACCCAACCCCATACCCAATTCTGCCCAAGCTAGCATTGCCTCGAAAAACAAGCGAGGGCCCCACTTTCTAAAACGTTACTTTTTAGTGTTTCTGCTCCTTCCTTTCTTCCTCTCTTCCTTCCATCCTCCTATCCTCCCTCCCTCCCTCTCTGTATTTCTCTCTTTTTCCTTCTTTCTTTTTTAATCGTGGTAAGAACATTTAACATGACTTCCACCCTCTGACATTTTAAGTGTGTAATATAGTGTTGCTAACTGTAGGCACAAGGTGGTACAGCAAACCTCTAGAATTTACTTATCTTGCATCACAAACTTCATGTCCATTGCACAGCAACTCCCTACTACATTTTCTTTTTTTTTAATGTTTTTTATTGGGGTATAGTTGCTTTACAATGTTGTGTTAGTTTCTGCTCAGATGGCCAAGAGGCACATGAAAAGATGCTCAACATCACAAATTATTAGAGAAATGCCAATCAAAACTACAATGAGGTATCACCTCACACCAGTCAGAATGGCCATCTTCAAAAAAATCTACAAACAAGAAATGCTGGAGAGGGTGTGGAGAAAAGGGAACCCTCTTGCACTGTTGGTGGGAATGTAAATTGATACAGCCACTATGGAGAACAGTATGGAGGTTCCTTAAAAAACTAAAAATAGGGCTTCCCTGGTGGCGCAGTGGTTGAGAGTCCGCCTGCCGATGCAGGGGACGTGGGTTCGTGCCCCGGTCCGGGAAGATCCCACATGCCGCGGAGCGGCTGGGCCTGTGAGCATGGCCGCTGAGCTTGCGCGTCCGGAGCCTGTGCTCCGCAACGGGAGAGGCCACAGCAGTGAGATGCCCGCGTACTGCAAAAAAACCCCCCACAAAAACCTAAAAATAGAACTACCATATGATCCAGCAATCCCACTCCTGGGCATATACCTAGAGGAAATACATTACATTTTGATAGTTTACAGTAGGTGGTAAAAACTGAGAGTCGTTTCCTATTGAAATATTTTCTGAGATTATGGGACCAAAAAAAGTTTCTATATCTAAAAACAACTGAGGACTTGATCATTCCTTGCCGTAATATTCATAGACATAGAAACTAAAAATTAACCAATTATGGGAACTTGATGACTCAATACATTTTTTTCCCCATTTGCCTCTATTACCATATTCCCACACAAAAATTTTTCAAGTAATCTCTTCCCTTTATGGAAACAACTGGTGGATTGTATCCTGAGATACGTCCTAAGGCCTTCCTCTTTTCCTATGGAACACTAGGCATTTCCCCTCAGGAGAAAGAATGCTGGGGCTGGTGTATCCAATCCAGGATGACTAATCCTGCACTCTTACTGCGGACTTTAGTTCCCAAGAAATCCTTTTATGTGTTGGTTTGGAGAAACTCTGACTGTCTCACTCCTCTCGGTGATTGCTCTCTTGACTTCCTGTTGAGTTACACATTGGCTATAAATTGCCCCACACCAGAAAGGGGATCTTTTAAAACAGGAATTTTCCTTTAAGTTATTGAAATAATTACAGGAAATGGTTAAAAGGTATTAATAACATTTCAGAGGAGTTTACATCATGTACTCTGCAAAACAAATGGTCATTCCAAAGGCCGAAAGATTGAGTACTAAAATTCCAATGGCATTCTGGTATGGAACTAAATCCTCTGAGAAACAAGGGGACTGGCTTACTCTACAGCCCACAAAATTTATCACACTCCAGGGTGTAAAGCAAGGCAAAGAACTTTATTTTCCGGGTTATGTATTTCGGTAAATATGTCTCTGTCCCTAAAAGGATATTAGTTTTAAAGGCGCTGAACACTTTAAGTTCCCGAAGACTGACATTTCGAGGTGACTGCAACTTGCCCACACAGGCAGAACAAAATCTCTATTTTCCACAGAATTTTAAATCTGTTACTTCATCTTACATTAACAGCACTTGTAATAACATTTATAAAGTGAACATATAGATGTTACAATACTAAAAAGACTCGTGTCTCTCATTTCCTTTTCTTTCTTATTGGGCAGAGCAGGGGATTTAAAGAAGTAAGAAATGAGGTGCCTCTTGAAAGAAATTTGATTAAAATAAGCCTTGGGATTCTGTTTATTTTATAGGCTTCCCCCCCACCCCACCCCTTGCTTCACTGTCAATTCAGAAACTCGGCTGTGAGGAAAAGGTTGTTAAACATTAAAGAATCCATCCGGATTTTTTGAAAGCCCCTGCTGTCATGGTTCAGCCACTCAATTTGAATCTTGTCTGATATGATTCCTGAGAAGCCAGGCGAGAGTTGGCTGCAGAGAAGTGACCAAGCAGTTCAGCCGTTCTCAGCTCCGCTAGAGAACCAAAGCGAACAGCAGCAGGACTCCTCTCCTGCCATTCAGAATTGAGGTGGGACCACCTGGGGTTTCCAGTTTTAGAATATAACTCTTTGGGCAATTAGAAAATCTCTGAGCATCCGTCTCCCCTGGCATTTAGGAAAATTAATAATATTAAGCATTTCTAAAATAAGAAGTGGGTTATAAGATAGGCCAATGTACCACTAGCATAATTTGCTCCGTTACCTTTTCCCCAAAGGAGCCTCATCAAGGTACAGTCCTACAGCATTAATGCTTCTGAGCTCATAGCCCTGGAATATCTATTTCCCACAGATTCAAGACAATGAAACTTCATTATCATGCCCCCTTATTTAACTCCAATGCCCAGGACAATGATTTGTTTTAATGTCCCAGTCTAAACCTCCTGCAGCAATATTTTTTCAGGTAATAGCTTCCATTCATAATGCTAACAGCTCTTGAATTCTCCAGTCAATTTGGCTGTTAGGAGCCTCTCTTTTCTTTGACTTCCTAAGCTTTACACCTTGCCATATGCAGTCCAAACTAAATTTTAAAAAAAAAGCACAAATTTTACATGTGGCATTTGGGATGATTAGATAATTCGAAAATCAACCGGAGATTTGTTCCCAAGGTACATATATTTCTTCTGAGTTCTCCATAAACAAGAATGAAAGAACATTTTTAAAGTTCCCAAAAATTTAAGTAAAATTCTTATCAACGATTAATAAGATTTTCAGTTCCTGGAAAGAAAGTTACTTATTTATCATTTCAAAACCCTTAAGCTTCTCAACCAGGTTCCTTTACAACCTGAAATTTATAGAAGACAAAGCCTAAAATCCTTTCCTGGTCTAGATCGGATAACCTTATATGTGCTTAATTTGTGCTATATAACGGCATAGTAAAATAGAATGACTTTGAGGTACAAAGTTAGAATGACCGACCTGGTTTTAATTCTCAAATCATTACTTATAAGCTCTTTGTCCTTGGGAAATTTTTCTCATCTGAAAAATGGGGTAACAATACTACCTAACTCACAATGTTGCTGTAAAGATTAAAGATTTTAACAGGCATTTTTAGTTGTATCTCTGGAATTCATTTATCATTTCCCCCTGGCCAATGCATTAATTTCCATGTAGGGCCTTTGTGATTCCAGGCAACATGATCCTACCCTCTGGCATGCAATCTAAACTAAGCAATCAACATACCTACCCTCTGGCCACAGAGATAGTTTCATGATGTTTTGAACCAGGGTGAATCTCAGGACTTTTGTTGACTATGTCACTACAAATAAACTCTTTTTCCAGCTAGACAAGAAACAGAAAATACGTAGCTTTGAGTACTTTGGACAAGCATCTTAGGACCATGTGGGAACCAACAGAAGGGTTGAATGGTCAAGCTCATCATCACCTGATGCCAACCCAACGTCTGGACTGTCCGGGTACATAACCCAATAACTCCCCCTTGTTTAAGTGCGTTTGAGGAAGGTTTACTACTACTACTATTATTATTAACCTATATTGTAAACACATATGGGAAACAATTAAATGTGACTTTGTGTTGTTCCTCTAGTCCCTGTATGTAGTATTTAGTGGGTGAACATCCTCCCCCCACAGCACTTTGTGAAGACTCCAGAAGCCCCCTGGTTGCTCTGCTCACACTCAGGCAATAGAAAATTCTACAGTCATTTTGAGTCATAAAACAGTGTCACTTGAGAAATGTAGAGTCTCAAACGAGAGGAAAACGATCAAGAGAATGAGTGGAATGGCTCTTACTTGGCTGCTGGGTGGTAAAGTAGTGTTCTGTCCTTCTGCTCTTTTGGGCCAGTCATATGTATTAATAGAAAGTGGACACATCTGTGCGTTCTTCATCAGGCCCCACTGGCCCTCCCTGGCCACAGCGTTCATGACCACGAAAGGCATGTTTCCTTGGGCTCACCTTTCTCTGTTCCTCATCAGCTTCTGTTTCCCTGACCATCCACACCACAGAGCTTTCTGGTCAGTATTCCATCACCCTGTGACAGGAGCCTGATCGACCCTATTCGAAATAACTTTTTAATGTTATAAAATCACCCACAAATATGCAAAAGTTGTAAAACTATTAACTCATATTTGAAAACATTCGTTTGCCACTGATTTTTATTTTTTAAATCATGAAGACAGTTAAACATCAGTGCAAGTCTAAATGGCCTGAAAATTAAGGAGAAAAAAACAAAAAAAAAAGATTAAGAGAACAGGTAACTAAAACTAAAAACAGACCAAACTGCTTCAAGACCCACGGAATGTGGCAAATCTGCTCCCATGGTTCACCCAAATTAGCAGTACATGAAAAAACTGATAGCTGGCAATATTCATTTTTAACCAGATTGAAGTTTCAATTTGCTTTCGATGAAATCCCCTGGCACAACCTGTGAGATGGCTATGTGTTCCTAGGTCCTCCACCTATGCCCTCCCCACTTCACAAAGCTCCTGCTGTAGCTGTACCCTCCCTAGAGACATTCCTTCCTCTGGACCACTACTTATACAAGTAGCTATGGAAGCCCTGGTTATTCCCCGAAACGTACGGTGCTGCCTTCACGCAAACTTTCAGCAAAGCACTGTTATCATTCTATCTCAAATTTCTCCAGTCCAACAGCTAAAATTTTCAACTGCCAAAATCAATACTGCTTTGATTCTACTTGGGTATCAGGTTATTTCTGAAGTGTATTTTAAATTTTTTCCTGAGGTACCATGACCTTCTTCTGGACACCAAAATGTGGCATCTTGGCTCACATCTATTTTCATCATGTAGCTTGGTGGATGTTAGCTGCGGACCCAGAACCTAAAACATCCATGGTGGTAGGAACATAAAACCTACCAGCTCCCTTATTTCTCTGGTCCTATTGTGGTACAGAAACAGAAGTAAGAAAAGTATGGTCAATATTCTTAATTATTTGTCATGAATGAATAATCAATCCAAGTAAAATATTCATTCCTCTACCTCTCAATTTTAAGTAATTAGAATTTTGGGTAGAGTGCCAATGTGTATTTAGATGTTCCAATGGTGATTCCTTTCTAATCACAAGTCAGTATAATTTTCTTGGCCAAAGGACTAAGGAGGAAAGGAAACTAAGTGCTTGTTCTCCCCAGGGATTTTATATTCTTAGAAATACCCTTGCTGAAGTCTTACTATTTATTATTGCCCTGCACTTTGTAGACCACCTAGTACCTCTCTCCCACGGCTCCCATCTCACCAGGAGAAGGGTTCTCAAAGAAATATCCATGAAATCTCAGGGCATTCTGAAGCCATCCTTCCCCTCTCCCTGTTCTCCATGCATCAGCATTTATACTCCCTTGGCAGATTTCACAAAAGGCTGCACACCAGGAGAGGGAAAGGTAATGATGTGTGTTTGTCTTATGGGTGTGCTCACATTTCAAACTTGTCTACAATTCCAACAAATGAAAGGAGTTGTTAAACCATAACAAAAGCTAAATAAAAAGAAATGTTAAACTGTAAAATGAATAAAAACTGTCATTAGGTGTAACCTAAACAGTCTGTGTGTGGTTTCTGGGAATGACAAGTAAACAATAAACATTAAATGTTGTCAAGTAGCTTCCACAAAAAGTGTTTCCATACATGTGCAAATAGGGAGATGTGCAGTTGCCAGCGCCCGATCCCAGGAGCTTTGTGGGCAATCACATGGGCATTGAGTAGAAAGCCCCCCATCTGCCAGATTTGCCTTTCTTCCTCCAGTAAAGTTGACAGGAATTCTCTCCCTCTAATTGAATATCCAGTGGCCCTTTACTCTCTTTTTGGCCGCTTACTTAACAGAGCTCTTGAAATAATTGTTGGAAAAACGAGTCCCCTTTTAGATTATTTTAGAGGCAGACTTTTTTAAAGCTGAAGAATGCAGTACCAGCATTCATAGCATGTATTCATAATAAAAACGGAACTCTCTTTCCACTTTACAGTGACAAGGTCATGCAAAAATAAATACCTGGGTGATTTCTTATTTTTTCCTTTCCGTGAATCAGAAGCCCCAAACTCTAATGCCCACCACGACCAGGCAATAAATGAGTGCAGGGCTGGCTGCAAGGTGAGTGTAAACCACGGTGTAGGGAGGGAGGCTTAACATAGTGAAAAGTGTACATTGGTCCCAAGGGTACAACCTTCTCCAGCCTGTAAAATCTGTGCTGCCTAAACAACGCATTCTCCAGGCTGAATTCAGCCCACAGACTAGATAGAGCAGGCCATTTCATATTTCAATGGAAATAAAAACAAAAATAAACAAATGGGACCTAATGAAACTCGATGTAATTAAATTAAAATGAATCAGAAGAGCTTAAGAAAGCCATAGTCTACCAACCAGAGTCTTGGTTAAAAGTCCAAGTCAGGTACATGTTAATGGAAATAAATCTTCCTACTTTCCACTTCCCCTCCCCAAATAAAGCAAACACCAATGGATCATAAAATCACTAAGAGTTTGGCTGACAAAACCACATATTTGAACAATTATTCTATCATTTATTTCTGACCTTTACAGTAACTCCAATTATATGTTGCTTCCTTGCACTAGTCATTTTGATTTAAAAAAAACAAACAGAATTTTGCAAAGGATAAAGAAAATAATAATAACCTACATACATTGTACAGTTTGAACATCTGGGCTGGTAAGAAACTTTTCCAGCTTCATCTTGTAGTGAATGTAATATTCACTTGCTTCACAAGGAATCAAATGGGAAACAATGTCTTTGTCAAAAGCTAAGCATTCTGCATTGACTTTAGCTGTTTACACTGATCTTAGCACCAGATACTAGCAAATGTAACCTCAGTGCCCAGGTCTAAAGATATATGTTTTCCAAATGAAGAAGCAGTGGGTTATAACAACCTCGTTTTCCGTAACAGGTCACAGTCCATTCATATCTTATCTATTTTCATTATAATGATTGGTTATTATCATGATCTCTGAAGATGGTTATTACCTACATTGACAAGGAAACTGAGGCTCAAGGGAGGTCAAATGACTTGTGGTAGAGAAGGCTGTGAAACTCACTGTCAGCCACACAGGTTTTTATTTTCCTTAAATGATATTGATTTCTTAAGTTTGAAGGAAAAATACTGTGCTGTAGTTCTTCAATGTTTAGGTTCCCTTTTTTTTTTTTTTTTTTTCCTGCGGTACGCGGGCCTCTCACTGTTGTCGCCTCCCCCGTTGCGGAGCACAGGCTCTGGACGCGCAGGCTCAGCAGCCATGGCTCACGGGCCCAGCCGCTCCGCGGCATGTGGGATCTTCCCGGACCGGGGCACGAACCCGTGTCCCCTGCATCGGCAGGCGGACTCTCAACCACTGCGTCACCAGGGAAGCCCGGGTTCCCAATTTTTTGTTAACGTTATTTATAAATAAAAAGTTGTGGTCGCTGTCACTGCAGCAAGCTCAGACCCGTATAGAAACACTTTGATCTCATCATCTCCTTGTACTCCTTCCTTAAATTTAAACATAACACAACCAGTGAGTCGAGAGAAATGCTGCTTTCTGTTTTCTTATGCCCCTTTGGCAGACTACAGTCAGTAGTTATGAAGGAGAGGGTAGTAACTGTTGAGGAGAGAGGAAAATGGAGGCTGGTGGCTTCCTTCCCCCCACCCCCTCCCCACATGGATCAGAGAGGGCTTTCTCAGGCATTCTCCTCCCCAGTGACCCCTGGAATCCCTTTGTGTTTGGGTCTTGATTTGAGGGGTCATTTCTTCAGGCAGCCCATTAGGGAATGTGAAACCAGGGATGTCCTATAGGATGTTATCATAGTGTCAAGTGGCACTTGGCTGGTAGAATATGGTTATTATCATTTTGTATCTTGCCATGGGCTGATAAACCTCTCCGAGCCTTCTCGTGGAAAAAAAAAAAAAAAAAATTCTAGCGTTGGCTAACTGTGAATTTGGGTAAATACCTGTTGAAGTTGGCCCAGCAGAGTCTGTGCAGATTGATGGAAAAGTGACTGATTGTCAGAGAAGCTGTCAGCCCCTTCCCACCCCTTCCCAGGGGTTCAGGTATACAGTACAATAATAGGAGTGATAACTGCCAAAGGTTGTGAACTCCTTATGGCAAAATCCTTGTACTTCAGATGTTGGCCTGAAAAAAAACTGCAACCATGCTCATGGAGGGCCCTAAAGATTTAGATTCTAACATCTCCACTTTCTGATCACTGTTTTCTTTGCCCTGTCATTGCTCATTTTTTAATAAAATCCTGACCTTGGGTCTAATTGTCAGCCTTCATGCCCTCAAAGTTGAGGCAGCCAACTGCTGATGGAGAGAGCCACACAACAGCAAAGACTAGTGCCGCCAAAAAGCCATAATTTCTGACTAACTGGGACCTTAACAATGCTTCGTGATCTTCTTATTCTTCTAGTCAGTGCTCTCTCTTATGCCTTTTGGTGATTATTCAAACCATCTCCACTTTCCTTAACCCCTTCTCTTTACTCTTCATAATCTACTTAAGAAAGACAGTAGAAGTTTCCAAGCAAGAAGTCCACCAGTGTGAGGACAGGTCAGTGGTCAAGTACTCAAGTACTTGTACCTTCTAGGGAAGGTAACACAGCCATCCTCTCCTTCTACACTTGTCAATCCCTTCCCCAGGGCCTTGAGTCTGGAGTCTGGGCTTGTGCTAGCTGTCGGATGTGAACTCTACCCTTGACTGCCAAGCAGGAAATGCTGCCCTTCATCTCAGGAAAAAGAGAGTAGACTCTCTATCTGAATTCTCAACCCCTTCTTCCTTTTTTCTCCCCAAGAACTTTTCTCTACTAGTGATGTCTTCTCCTTACTACAGGCTCTTTTCCAAAACAACTGAAATATGCTCAGTTTTCTCTGTTATTAACAGAAAAAAAAAAAAAAAAGCCCTTCTTTGGCAATATAAAGATGGCCACAAACCCTGTCCCTCTTTATTCACTGAGTCCCACTAGCCCTACTTCATTAGTTGCTTTAGGTTTCAATCCAATCTGCCCTTCTTCATTGTAACTATATCTCATCATCATTTCTACCTCAATTACTGCCTATAATTTTGCCTCTAAACTGGTCCTCCAGATTTGCCTCTCTCTAATACATTCTTTGCCTTCTAATGAAAATAATACTTTCAACTAAAAATAAGGTCGTATCACTCCCTTTTTTAGAAACCCATTAATGACACCCCATTGCCCGCAGAATAAAGACCAAATGTCTCAGCATGCCAAACCAGTTTTTCATCCTATAACCTCTGCTTATTTTACTTACCCCATCCCTCACCAGTCCACCCTCACTTTGGCTTCAGTTGGACTCAGCCGATTGCAGCTTCCTGAACATACCATGTTCTCTTTGCTTCAGGGCCTCTGTACTTGCAGTTCACTCTGCCTAAATGCCCCTTTGTCCTCCCAACCTGTCTAGTCCCAACTTCTCTTTCTGTTCTCTCTTTAAACCTCACTTCCTCTTGGAAGGCGTCCCTGACTTCCTATGACTCAGTTAGCTACCCTATGTTCTCCCATAATACCCTATTGGTACCTTTATCTTCTCCAAAGAGATATTACACAACATTGCAATTGCCTGTCAACTCTCCCATGTCCCTATTAGACTATGAACTCCTTGAGGGCATGGAAAGTGACTTGTGTATTATTATATCCCTAGTGTCCTGAATGGTGCCGAGCACCTAGCAAGTGCTCAAAATATTGGTTGATTTGAATTGAATTTCTTGTCTGGAGATCTGGGCCTAGTATATTATGTGCTGCATGTCTGCTTGGCCTCTGTGTCTGAGTCCCTTTCCTTATAACCAGCTTAGGAAGATGGTCTCTGGGAGTGAGTCTATGCCTCAACCTTGTCAGTTTCTTTCTCTGAGTCTTGGACCTTAACCAACATTACCATTCTGGTAGCTAGAGCCATACTTCCTACCAACAAACTTTTTTGGTATTAACTACTGGCTTCAGCATATCCAAGGCAGTTTAGGATGGTGGAATTATGGGCTGTGCACAAAAACAAACTTGGATGTTAATCCCATTCTAGCATTGGCTAACTCTGTGAATTTGGGTAAATACCTTAGCTTCTCTGAGCCTCAATTTCTTCCCATGTAAAATAGGGTAAGAGCATTTATAAATTGTTGTGAAAGTAAAATGAGTTTATTACATTCTCTGCCTAATTCAAAGGTTCAATAAATACTAATTTCCTTTATCTTTGACCTTCCTTCATCTGTATTCTTTTAGGTAATATATGCTGTCCTAAAGAGATACACTACACTTTTGTTTAAATTCCCAGATTTTTCATACCAAACTGGGTCTGACAAGTTTACACCCTGACTCAGTAAGTGGGTCTAGACTAGGTCCTGATCTGACCCTCAAAATTCTTGGTTCTACAATATTTAGTAAATACAGAATTGAGTTTAACTAAGGTATGTGTTCAATAAAACTTACTGTCAACATTCAAATCAAAGAGAGTGAAAATATTTTTGCTTGTTGGCATTCTCTACTATATCAGTCAGGAATGTATTCTTTCACAAACAGAAAATCTGACTATTATGACTTAAATAAATGAAGGCTTATTTTTCTTAAGTAAAAAGAAGTTCAAAGTTAGATAGTGCTAGGCTGGGGTAGCTACTTCACATTGAGTTAACACTCCCTACAGGATTCCAAGTCATCTCTGTCCTGCTCTGCTGTGCTCAGCATACTGTTCTTGTGCTGGTCAATTCACGATTGCAAGCAGCTGTCGTATTCAAGGTGCCACAAGCATGTACTGAGCAGAAAGAGGGGAAAGGAACAAATGGAGAGCTGAAGAGATCACAGAAACCTCTCACCAAAGCGACTTCCACTAATATCTCACTGGCCTCCTCTGACTTGAGCACCCATAATGTGAAGTGAAGGTGGCCAAGATGTACATTCATTGCTGGTGAGAATGCAAAATGGTACAGTCCCTTTGGAAGACAGTTTGTCAGGTTCTTAGGAAACTAAACATAGTCCTACCATATGATCTAGCAATTGTGCTCCTTGGTATTTACCCAGAAGAGTTGAAAACTTATGTCTACACAAAACCTTGCACACAGTCGTTTACAGCAGCTTTATTCATAATTGTCAAAACTTGGAAGCAACAAAGATGTCCTTCAGTAGGTGAATGAATAAATGCATTGTGGTACTTCCAGACAATGAAATATTTTTCAGTGCTAAAAAGAAGTAAGCTTCTCTATTCCTGCCCTGCAAGTAGGTTCATCTGTAACATTTTTCTAGCTTCCACATATGTGCATTAACATACAATATTTGGGGCTTCCTGGTGGCGCAGTGGTTGAGAGTCCGCCTGCTGATGCAGGGGACACGGGTTCATGCCCCGGTCCAGGAGGATCCCACGTGCCGCAGAGCGGCTGGGCCCGTGAGCCATGGCTGCTGAGCCTGCGTGTCCAGAGCCTGTGCTCAACATACAATATTTGTTTTTCTCTTTCTGACTTATTTTACTCTGAATGACAAACTCTAGGTCCATCCATGCAGACATAGAGAACAGACGTGTGGACACGGTGGGGGTGGGGATGAATTGGGAAATCGGGATTGATGTATGTGCACTGCCATGTGTAAAACAAATAGCTAGTGGGAACCTGCTGTATAGCGCAGGGAGCTCAGCTCTGTGCTCTGTGGTGACATAGATGGGTAGGATGGGGGAAAGGGGTGGGAAGGAGGTCCAAGAGGGAGGGGATATATGTATACATATAGCTGATTCACTTCATTGTACAGCAGAAACTAACCCAACACTGTAAAGCAACTATACCCCAATAATATATATATATATATATATATATATATATATATATATAAAAAAAAGTAAAAAATAAAATAAAAAAAAGTAAGCTATCAAGGCTTGATAAGACATGGTAGTACTAAGTGAAAAGAAGCCAATCAGAACATGCTACCTACTGTATGATTACAACTATATGACCTTCTGGAAAAGACAAAACTATTGAGACAGTAAAAAGATCAGTGGTTAACAAGGGAGAGGAGAGGGATCGGGATGAATAGGAGGAGCACAGAGAATCTTTAGGGCAGTGAAACTATTTTGCATGATACCATAATGAGGGATACATGTCATTATACATTTGTCCAAACCCATAGAATGTACAACACCAAGCTTGAATAGCAGTATAAACTATGGACTTTGTTTGATTACGATGTGTCACTGTAGTTTCATCAGTTATAACAAAGGTACCACTCTTGCGGGAAATGTTGATAATGGGGGAAGCTATGCATATGTGGGAGTGGCAGTTTATGGGGACTCTTTGTACATTCCCCTCAACATTGCTATGAACCTAATACTGCTCTAAAAGAATAAAGTCTAAATTAAAAAAAAAAAGACAACCCAATTGAAAATGCACAAAGGATGGGAATAGACATTGACCATTTCCAAAGAAGATTTGCAAATGGTTAATAAGCACCTAAAAAGATGCTCAACATCATTAATTACTGGGGAAATACAAATTAAAGTCACAATGAAATACCACTTCACACCCACTGGTATGGCTACGATCAAAAAGAGAGACAGTAACAAGTTCTGGTGAGGATGCAGAGAAATTGGAAGACTTGCACATTACTAGTAGGGATGAAAAATGAGGCAGACACTTTGGAAGACAATGAACAGTTCCTCAAAACATTAAATAGAGTTATCATATGACCCATCAATTCCACTCTTAGCTATATACCCAGGAGAAATGAAAACATGTCTGTACAAAAACTTGTTCACAAGTGTTCATAGCAGCATTATTCATAATACCTAAAAAGTGGAAACAACCCAAATTTTCATCAACTGTTGAATGAACAAAATATGGTATAGCCATACAATGGAATATTATTCAGCAATAAAAAAGAATGAAGTACTAATACTTGCTGCAACATGATTGAACCTTGAAAACATGTTACATCAAAGAAGCTAGATATAAAACGCCACAAATTTGTAGGATTCCATTTATATGAAATGTCCAGAATAGGCAAATTTATAAAGACATAAAGTAGGTTAGTTGTTGTTTAAAACTGAAGGTGAGGGGATGGGGATTGACTGCTAATGGGTATGGGGGTTCTTTTAGGGGATCAGAAATGTTCTAAAATTAGATTATCATGATGATTGCACAACTTGTGACTACTACACTAAAAAATAATGAATTGTACGTGGGTGAATCATCTGTGAATTAAATTTCGATAAAGCTGTTTTTAAAAGAAAATTATGTAATAGCCAGCCTAATAAATGGGTGGACATTACAATTATATTACAGAATAATTAGGGAGTTTAAAAAAACAAAAATGATAGAGTCTAGACTCCTTGCCAAATATTTCTTAGTACATGCTTTGAGAGGAGTCTATATTTTTTGAGTCTTCCCCACTCCCCATTGAAGAAAAATGGCCATGCAAGCTCTCCTATTCTTTTTCTATAGCTGCCATAACAAATTACCATAAACTTTGTGGCTTAAACAAACATAAATGTATCCTCTTTCAGTTCCGTAGGTCAGAAGTCTGTCATAGTTCTCAGTAGGCTCAAATCAATTTTGTGGGCAGAGCTGCAGTTTCCTTTGTAGTCTCTAGGGTAAAGTCTGTTTCCTTGTCTTTTATAGCTTCTTAAGGCTGCCTGAATTCCTTGGCTCATGGTCCCCTTTCTCCATCTTCAAAGCCAGCAATATAGCATCTTTCTGACCCTGCTTCCATCTTCATATCTCTTTCTCTAACCATAGCCAAGAAAGATACTCTGCTCTTAAGGATTTATGTGATTAGATTGGTCCCATCCATATAATCCAGGCTAACCTAACTCTATGTCCTTTTGCTATTAATCACATCTTCAAAGTCCTTTCTGCCATATTAACAACACATCCTTGAGGGGGACCATTATTCTGCCTACCATACTCAACTGCAGATCTGTGTTTTGGAAACTCTTGGACTAGATCCCCAAACTTTAGAATAACATCATAAATGTAGTTGACTACCAAAAGACTTTGGATGCAGTATGAAAAGGGAGAGCTTCAAAGAGTTCTTTAGAGTCAAATATGTCTTTGAGTACCTCACTCAACAGAATTCATTAAACATTCTTTTAGAAGTTAATTGAAAACTCCACTCCAGGTTGTTGTAAAACACCATAAAAGGGGGAACCTTCAAGATGGCAGAGGAGTAAGACGTGGAGATCACTTTCCTCCCCACAACTACATCAGAAATACACCTACATGTGGAACAACTCCTACAGAACACCTATTGAACGTTGGCAGAAGACCACAGACTTCCCAAAAGGCAAGAAACTCCCCACATACCTGGGTAGGGTAAAAGAAAAAGAAAAAACAGAGACAAAAAAATAGGGACGGGACCTGCATCTCTGGGAGGGAGCTGTGAAGGAGGAAATGTTTCCACACACTAGGAAGCCCCTTCACTGGTGGAGACAGCTGGTGGGCAGGGGGGAAGCTTTGGAGCCATGGAGGAGAGCTCAGCAATAGAGGTGTAGAGGGCAAAGCAGAGAGATTCCCACTCGGAGGATCAGTGCTGACCAGCACTCACCAGCCTGAGAGGCTTGTCTACTCACCTGCCGGTGGTGGGGGTGGGGGTGGGGGCTGGGAGCTGAGGCTCTGGCTTTGGAGGTCAGATCCCAGGGAGAGGACTGGGGTTGGCTGCGTAAATACAGCCTGAAGGGGACTAGTGCACCACAGCTAGCTGGCAGGGAGTTCAGGAAAAAGTCTGGAACTGCCTAAGATACACGAGACCATTGTTTCGGGGTGCGTGAGGAGAGGAAACTCAGAGCACTGGCTAAGTGAGCTCCAAAGACGGGTGCGAGCCACAGCTATCAGTGTGGACTCCAGAGACAGACGTGAAATGCTAAGGCTGCTGCTGCAGCCACCAAGAAGCCTGTGTGCAAGCACAGGTCACTATCCATACCTCCCCTCCTGGGAGCCTGGGCAGCCCGCCATTGCCAGGGTCCCGTGATCCAAGGACAACTTCTCTGGGAGAACACACGGTACGCCTCAGGCTGTTGCAACGTCATGCTGGCCTCTGCTGCTGCAGGCTTAGCCCGCATTCTGTACTCCTCCCTTCCCCCAGGCCTGAGTGAGCCAGAGGCCCCTAATCAGCTGCTACTTTAACCCTGTCCTGTCTGGGTGGGGAACAATTGCCCTCAGGCGACCTACATGCACAAGTGGGGACAAATCCAAAGGTGAACCCCAGGAGCTGTGCGAACAAAGAAGAGAAAGGGAAATCTCTCCCAGCAGCCTCAGGAGAAGTGGATTAAATCTCCACAATAAACTTCATGTACTCTACATCTGTGGAATACCTGAATAGACAACAAATCATCCCAAAACTGAGGCGGTGGACTTTGGGAGCAACTGTAGATTTGGGGTTTGCTTTCTGCATTTAATTTGTTTCTGGTTTTATGTTTATCTTAGTTTAGTATTTAGAGCTTATTATCATTGGTAGCTTTGTTTATTGACTTGGTTGCTCTGCCTTTATATATATATATTTTTTTCTTTTCCATTTTCTCTTTTTGTGAGTGTGTATGTGTATGCTCCTTCATGTGATTTTGTCTGTATAGCTTTGCTTTTACCATTTGTCCTAGGGGGTCTGTCTGCTTGTTTTATTTTTATTTTTTTGCTTTTTTTTTTTTTTTTAGTATAGTTTTTAGCGCTTGTTATCATTGGTAGATTTCTTTTTTGGTTTGCCTGCTCTCTTCTTTCTTTCTTTCTTTTTTATATTACTTTTTATTTTTTTATTTTTAATTTATTAATATTTTTGATTTCAATAACTTTATTATTTTTTTCTTTCTTTCTTTCTTTTTTTCTCCCTTTTCTTCTGAGCCATGTGGCTGACAGGATCTTGGTGCTCCAGCTGGGTGTCAGGTCTGAGCCTCTTAGGTGGGAGAGCCGAGTTCAGGACATTGGTCCACCAGAGACCTCCTGGCCCCACATAATATCAAACAGCAAAAGCTCTCCCAGAGATCTCCATCTCAATGCTAAGACCCAGCTCCACTCAATGATCAGCAAGCTACAGTGCTGGACACCCTATGCCAAACAACTAGCAAGACAGGAACACAATGCCAACCATTAGCAGAGAGGCTGCCTAAAATCATAATAAGGTCACAGACATCCCAAAACATACCACTGGACATGGTCCTGCCCAGCAGAAAAACAAGATCCAGCCTCATCCAACAGAACACAGGCACCAGTCCCCTCCACCAGGAAGCCTACACAACCCACTGAACCAAACTTACCCACTGGGGGAAGACACAAAAAGCAACGGGAACTATGAACCTCCAGCCTGTGAAAAGCAGACCCCAAACACAGTAAGTTAAGCAAGATGAGAAGACAGAGAAATACACAGCAGATGAAGGAGCAAGGTAAAAACCCACCAGATCAAACAAATGAAAAGGAAATAGGCAGTCTACCTGAAAAAGAATGCAGAGTAATGACAGTAAAGATGATCCAAAATCTTGGAAATAGAATGGAGAAAACAAGAAATGTTTAACAAGGAATTAGAAGAATAAAGGACAAACAAACAATGATGAACAACACAGTAAATGAAATTAAAAATTCTCTAGAAGGAACCAATAGCAGAATAACTGAGGCAGAAGAACAGATAAGTGACCCAGAAGACAAAATAGTGGAAATAACTACTGCAGAGCAGAATAAAGAGAAAAGAATGAAAAGAATTGAGAACAGTCTCAGAGACCTCTGGGACAACATTAAACACACCAACATTTGAATTATACGGGTCCCAGAAGACGAAGAGAAAAAGAAAGCATCTGAGAAAATATTTGAAGGGATTATAGTTGAAAAGTTCCCTAATATGGGAAAGGAAATAGACAATAAGGTCGAGGAAGCACAGAGAGTCCCATACAGGATACATCCAAGAAGAAAAACACCAAGACACATATTAATCAAACTATCAAAAATTAAATACAAAGAAAAATATTAAAAGCAGCAAGGGAAAAGCAACGAATAACATACAAGGGAATCCCCATAAGGTTAACAGCTGATCTTTTAGCAGAAACTCTGCAGCCAGAAGGGACTGGCAGGACATATTTTAAAGTGATGAAAGGGAAAAACCTACAACAAAGATTACTCTACCCAGCAAGGACCTCATTCAGATTCTATGGAGAAATTAAAACCTTTACAGACAAGCAAAAGTTAAGAGAATTCAGCACCACCAAACCAGCTTTACAACAAATGCTAAAGGAACTTCTCTAGGCAGGAAACACAAGAGAAGGAAAAGACCTACAAAAACAATTAAGAAAACTGTAATAGGAACATACATATCGATAACTACCTGAAATGCAAATGGATTAAATGCTCCAACCAAAAGACTGAATGGATACAAAAGAAGACCCGTATATATGCTGTCTACAAGAGACCCACTTCAGACGTAGGGACACATACAGATTGAAAGTGAGGAGATGGAAAAAGATATTCCATGCAAATGGAAATCAAAAGAAAGCTGGAGTAGCAATTCTCATATCAGACAAAATAGACTTTAAAATAAAGACTATTACAAGAGACAAAGAAGGACACTACATAATGATCAAGGGATCAATCCAAGAAGAAGATATAACAATTGTAAATATTTATGCACCCAACATAGGAGCACCTCAATACATAAGGCAAATACTAACAGCCATAAAAGGGGAAATCGACAGTAACACAATCATAGTAGGGGACTTTAACACCCCACTTTCACCAATGGACAGATCATCCAAAATGAAAACAAATAAGGAAACACAAGCTTTAAATGACACATTAAACAAGATGGGCTTAATTGATATTTATAGGACATTCCATCCAAAAACAACAGAATAGAGTTTCTTCTCAAGTGCTCATGGAACGTTCTCAAGCATAGATCATATCTTGGGTCACAAATCAAGCCTTGGTAAATTTAAGAAAATTGAAATCGTACCGATTATCTTTTCCGACCACAGCGCTATGAGACTAGATACCAATTACAGGAAAAAATCTGTAATAAATAAAAACAGATGAAGGGTAAACAATATGCTACTTAATAACCAAGAGGTCACTGAAGACATCAAAGAGGAGATCAAAAAATACCTAGAAACAAATGACAATGAAAACACCATGACCCCAAACCTATAGGTTGCAGCAAAAACAGTTCTAAGAGGGAAGTTTATAGCAATATAATCCTCCCTCAAGAAACAAGAAAAATCTCAAATAAACAACTTAACTGACACATAAAGCAATTAGAGAAAGAAGAAGAAAAATGACAAAAAAAAATCCAAAGTTAGCAGCAGGAAAGAAATCACACAGATCAGATCAGAAATAAATGAAAAAGAAATGAAGGAAACAATAGCAAAGGTCAATAAAATTAAAGCTGGTTCTTTGAGAAGATAAACAAAATTGATAAACCATTAGCCAGACTCATCAAGAAAAAAAGGGAGAAGACTCAAATCAACAGAATTAGAAATGAAAAAGGAGAAGGACCAACTGACACTGCAGAAATACAAAGGATCATGAGAGATTACTCCCAGCAATTTTATGCCAATAAAATTGACACCCTGAAAGAAATGGACAAATTCTTAGAAAAGCACAATCTTCTGAGACTGAACCAGGAAGAAATAGAAAATATAAACAGACCAATCACAAGCACTGAAATAGACACTGTGATTAAAAATCTTTCAACAAACAAAAACCCAGCACCAGATGGCTACAAAGGCGAATTCTATCAAACCTTTAGAGAAGACCTAACACCTATCCTTCTCAAACTCTTCCAAAATATAGCAGATGGAGGAACACTCCCAAACTCATTCTACGAGGCCACCATCACCCTGATACCAAAACCAGACAAAAATGTCACAAAAAAAGAAAACTACAGGCCAATATCACTGATATTGATACATAGACACATAGATGCAAAAATCCTCAACAAAATACTAGCAAACAGAATCCAACAGCACATTAAAAGGATCATACACCATGATCAAGTGGGGTTTATTCCAGGAATGCAAAGATTCTTTAATATACCCAAATCAATCAATGTGATAAACCATATTAACAAATTGAAGGTGCAAAACCATATGATCATCTCAATAGATGCAGAGAAAGCTTTTGACAAAATTCAACACCATTTATGATAAAAATCCTCCAGAAAGTAGGTACAGAGGGAACTTACCTCAACATAATAAAGCCCATATATGACAAAACCACAGCCAGCATCATTCTCAATGGTGAAAAACTGAAACCATTTCCACTAAGATCAGGAACAAGACAAGGCTGCCTATCTCACCACTATTATTCAACATAGTTTTGGAAGTTTCACCCACAACAGTCAGAGAAGAAAAAGAAATAAAAGGAATACAAATCAGAAAAGAAGAAGTAAAGCTGTCACTGATTGCAGATGACATGATACTGTACATAGAGAATCCTAAAGATGCTACCAGAAAACTACTAGAGCTAACCAATGAATTTGGTAAAGTAGCAGGATACAAAATTAATGCACAGAAATGTCTTGCATTCCTATACACTAGTGATGAAAAATCTGAAAGAGAAATTAATGAAACATTACCATTTATCATTGCAACAAAAAGAATAAAATACCTAGGAATAAATCTACGTAAGAAGACAAAAGACCTGTATGCAGAAAAGTATAAGACACTGATGAAAGAAATTAAAGATGATACCAACAGATGGAGAGATATACCATGTTCTTGGATTGGAGGAATCAACATTGTGAGAATGACTCTACTACCCAAAGCAATCTACAGATTCAGTGCAATCCCTATCAAAATACCAATGTCATTTTTCATAGAAGTAGAACAAAAAATTTCACAACTTGTGTGGAAACACAAAAGACCCTGAATCACCAAAGCAATCTTGAGAAAGAAAAACGGAGCTAGAGGAATCAGGCTCCCTGACTTCAGACTAGACTATAAAGCTACAGTAATCAAGATAGTATGGCACTGGCACAAAAACAGAAATATAGATCATGGAACAGGAGAGAAAGCCCAGAGATAAACCCACACACATATCTTTGATAAAGGAGGCAAGAATATACAATGAAGAAAAGACAGCCTCTTCAATAAGTGGTGCTGGGAAAACTGGATGGCTGCATGTAAAAGAATGAAATTAGAACACGTTCTAACACCATATACCAAAATAAACTCAAAATGGATTAAAGACCCAAATGTGAGGCCAGACACTATAAAACTCTTAGAGGAAAACCTAGGCAGAACAATCTATAACATAAATCACAGCAAGATCTTTTGACCCACCTCCTAGAGAAATGGAAATAAAAACAAAAATAAACAAATGGGACCTAATGAAACTTAAAAGCTTTTGCACAGCAAAGGAAACCATAAACAAGACGACCCTCGGAATGGGAGAAAATATTTGCAAATGAAGCAACTGACAAAGGATTAATCTCTAAAATATACAAGCAGCTCATGCAGCTCAGTATCAGAACAACAATCCAATCCAAAAATGGGCAGAAGACCAAAATAGACATTTCTCCAAAGAAGATATACAGATTGCCAACAAACACATGAAAGGATGCTCAACATCACTAAACATTAGAGAAATGCAAATCAAAACTACAATGAGGTATCCCCTCACACCGGTCAGAATGGCCATCATCAAAAATTCTACAGGACCTCCCTGGTGGTGCAGTGGTTGAGAGTCCGCCTGCCAATGCAGGGGACATGGGTTCGTGCCCCGTTCCGGGAGGATCCCACATGCCACGGGGGCTAGACCCCGTCAGCCATGGCTGCTGAGCCTCTGCGTCCAGAGCCTGTGCTCTGCAATGGGAGAGGCCACAACAGTGAGAGGCCCGTGTACCATGAAAAAAAAAAAAAAAGTCTACAAACAAGAAATGCTGGAGAGGGTGTGGAGAAAAGGGAACCCTCTTGCACTGTTGGTGGGGGTGTATATTGATACAGCCACTATGGAGAACAGTATGGAGGTTCCTTAAAAAACTAAAAATAGAACTACCATATGACCCAGCAATCCCACTACTGGGCATATACCCTGAGAAAACCATAATTCAAAGAGTCATGTACCACAATGTTCACCGTAGCTCTATTTACAACAGCCAGGACATGGACCTAAGTGTCCATCAACAGATGTATGGATAAAGTTGTGGCACATATATACAATGGAAAAGAAACAAAATCGAGTTATTTGTAGTGAGGTGGATGGACCTAGAGACTGTCATACAGAGTGAAGCAAGTCAGAAAGATAAAAACAATTACCATATGTTAACACATATATATGGAATCTGAAAAAAAATGGTTCTGAAGAACCTAGGAGGACAGGAATAAAGATGCAGACATAGAGAATGGACTTGAGGACACGGGGAGGGGGAAGGGTAAGCTGGGATGAAGTGAGAGAGTGTAGCTAGTGGGAAGCAGCTACATAGCACAGTGGGATCAGCTCGGTGCTTTGTGACCACCTAGAGGGGTGGGATAGGGAGGGTGTGAGGGAGGGAGACGCAAGAGGGAAGAGATATGGAAACATACGTATAACTGATTCACTTTGTTATAAAGCAGAAACTAACACACCATTGTAAAGCAATTATACTCCAATAAAGGTGTTAAAAAAAACATAAAATAGTTTTATTCATTTAATGGGCCTCTGAATTTGTAGAAATGCTTAGGACACAAATATAGTCTGAACCAAATTTCTGAGACTAGTTGTGATGTAATACAGTGATATAAAATTTCCTCTTATCTAAACATGGGAATATGGCTCCTGTGACCATAGTCCAGCTTACAGTGATTAGTCATCCCTATATCCACGCCTTTTATGTGTCCTTTGAGTCCTCCTGTGAATGAGGCATGTATCAGATAAAACTCTTTTGGTTCCTAAACCATATCCTTTATTTTTTAGCATTTTTTTGTTGTAGATATTGGATATGAGAAGTGGCCAAGGACACCAGAAATGTCATGAGGGGAGAGAGCCCCATGGAGTAGGAATCATGGAATTACTCTCCATTATTCTTGGAAATTATTCTTTTCAACCCACTTTAGTCATTTCTTGATCAACATGTTCACACATTATGTAACAGAAGGAGATGATATAACTTTATGAAAGAAAAGTTCAAAATTCATAAGACAAGTCCTTTTAAAAAGATCAGGTGTATAATGTTTAATCGACAAATATGGCCATTCTCTTTCCTTCAGCAACTTTCTTCCTGTATAGACAAGACCTGAAAACCACCGTTTTGCTCCCCTTTGTTCCACTATTATAATTTTCATTGTTCATTGGAATTCAATGCTGTCACTGGTAAACAAACACTGATGTCCTAAAAAGTTTACAAACACTGTAAATTGCTATGTGATTGGTTGAGAGTTGTAATGTTCTACATTATTTTGTTCTATCACCCATTAAAATGAAGTAAGACAAAGTTGTCCTCTATCATAGTCAGCCCACTCGATAAGTAAAAGCAAGGAAACGTCAATGTGCACGGCGTGTTCAATGGATATGAACACACAACTAAAGCCTATTTTTCATATAAAGGGTAGAGGCAATAATGTCCTAAAAGGAGATTTTAAAGAGCTAGATTATAAACAGCTTTGATTTCCAGGGTTAGGAATATAGAGTTTATTTTGTAAATCAGTGGTTTATTACTGTGACTTATTGAGATCATAAGAAACATGGATACTGGCAGAGCTGATAATTAGCTGGTATTTAGAGCCACTCTGTCTTTTTGTAGCCAGTGTCCATGCTGATTGGTCAGCAAAGCAGTTCTGATTTGGTTGGTGTTCTGTCATGTCACTTGTCAGATTCTTTATCACCCCTAAAACCTCGGCCTGTCTCCACGGAGTCTGTTTCCTTTGGTCTGGGTGAGGCTGGGCATTGGATGCTCTAAAAACTCCCAGGTGATTCTAATGTGAAGTTAGGACTGGGAATCACTGTTGTAAATGACTGAAAGCCATTGAAGATTTTCCAATATGACAGTAACATGATGAATACATGATTTTAAAAGCAACAATTAATCAGGAATGTACTGAGGGAGGGTGCAGATAGTGAGACAGGGAAGTTATTCGTTCATTAATTTGACAAGTAGTTATTTTGTGTAGTTCTGGGCACTGAGATACAATGTCCAGCCAGGGCTGGGGGACTTCTGGGCAGATCATTCTGAAAGGACAATCTAAACCCTCTCCCAGTGATTTCCATGCTAGTTAGCTTTCTGGTTCTTGACAACTTCCATTTCTGACCTTATAAAAAATTTTAAGTGAGCAGAAGACCATGAGGAGAGAGTCAGAGAGGGGAAGGAACATAACCTCACTGTAATATAGTGGGACACCCTTTACTTACTTAAGCATTTATACAGAGCTATTCTCACTAGGTACTAGGCATGGTTTTAAGAACGCTTACATATTAACTCATTCAATCTTCATAACAACCACATAATATAGACATGATTTTAGTCTCCATTTTAGAGAAGAGAAAATGGAGGTAAAACAGGGGTTAAGGAACCTACATAAGGTGGCACAGCTTGGTAAGTGATGGAGCTGGAATTTGAGACCAGGTAGCCTGGCTTCAGAACCCTGACTCTCATGCAGAATTGAACATGTAGGGTAGAATAATGTTAGAGGGGCACTGAAACACAAAGGTAGGAGTTGGTATTTCACCCTAAGAGCAGAGGGAAATCCTTGAATGTTTTGACGTTTGTCTAACATGTTAAAATTAACCTGGCACTGGTGTGTAGAACTGACTAGAGGGGAAACTGTTGCCTATTATTTTTCTCTCTTTTTCCTAAAGTGCAGTTTTCAATGTGTTATGTAGCTGGCAGATGTGAATATGACCCACAATTCTGGTTTAGCTGATGTACTCTGGCTTGTGAATGGCACTTGTCTCCTTGATCCAATGTTTTAAGTTAAACCATGGAAACATAACACAAGTGCAAGGTAGTGATTAGTTGTGTTTATTTTCTCTGTATGGCTTAAAGGACCCACATTAAAGCTCTGTGGAGGGGGATCTTGCTGCTTGCCGCTCGTGGAGGGCTGTCAGCCTGCCCTCTTCTCGGCATACACAGTGTTATTTTTGCCCAGCTGCCATTGCCTTTTCAAGCTGAGCGTGCATGCCACACTTCCATGGGGCAATATGGGCAACCCATGAGGAAAGGTCTTGGTGCCTCCCATTAAAAATTGTTCAGTAAACATCAATTTCAAGCACTCTAAGACTAAAATCAAATCCCTGGTGGGTTGTTGATAGACTTGTTATTAAAGGTTTGCCAAGCTTTAATAAGACTGATAACAAGAAACTGCAAATGTCTTCAAACTATTCTGTAAACATTTGGATAGGGCTGAAATAAAGAATACGGAGTACATGCATTTTACTGATCTGTTCTTTTTAGCTGGTTTTCATGTTACAAAATCAGCAACATATGTAGGCAGATCCAATTGACCTTCAAGCCAGAGTCTGAATACCTTAGGTGTATGTTACCCCATCTCTGACTTTGATCTGCTGTAAGAAAGAGAAATATAATTATTAGCGCATTGTTCTGTGTAGCTGACAGAGCATCTGGTATTTTAGAAATGTTTTGAGATGCCTAAATTGATTTGAAAGTCGGCTGTAAGGGAGCTTGGAAAAGATGCAACATCTTTATAGCATTAGTAGTTAAGAGAAAGCAGAAGCAAGTTTGATCAGCACAAAGTTATAGCTGGGAATAAAATACCTAAGAATGATTAAAGAAAGAATTAATTTAAAAAATGAAAGCACATAAGCCTCCTTATGAAGGATTAGTCAATTATTCCTGATATGGACAATTTAATTACATTTCCTTATTGCAACATCACCATCCACCTGCCTATGGCGACTAAATTTCCATCATGGACTGTTATGTCTGAGTTTCCGTTATAAACAGTAATTTTTGAGGTTTAAAATCTCAGTCATTTCAAATTGCTTCAGATTTTAACTTGACATATGGGCTGTTAGTCCAGCTGCCATTATGTGAAAAAGAAAAAAGTATTTGAAGTCTTTCAAGACAGTTCCAAATAAAAAATAAAAGTATACAATTTTCATGCTTGTTTCCTCAATCTCTAGTCTAAAAGAAATGTGCAGAAGAGTTAGTCTAAAAATGTTTCAATACTGGTTTTGATCCAAATGAATGAAAAATATCTCTATTCATTTGAATGGGGATTTACTGTCATATCAAATATTTGAAAGGGGAGAAGGAGTGCCATATTCTTTCGAAAAAGAAGACAAAAATACCTGGAAAATGTTTAGTTAGAAATGCTGGTTTTGGTCAACTCCCCAGCATCAGAATAGTTCCTAGTATATTTCTAACATAACTAATCATTTCCTTAGGCAATTTTGCATTCATATCTAGAAATTTTAGAAGTAAATTTCAAAAATTTTCCACTAAATTTGAAATGTTAGAATCTCATATATGTGTCATTCTATATGTAATCTTCTTTTTCACTGATAATGAACTTAATGACAAATTGAGGTACATTTCTGATTTGATTATTCTTAAGGACCATTTATTTTCTGTTATGAAAACAACTCCAAGTGCCAAATCACAGTGCTTTTGACCTTGCTTTGTAAAGCATTTCCGTATCTGTGGCTGAGAACTTGGTCAACTGCCGGTCGTGTACCTGCGTGTTACCCACATTATGACAGATATGAGGTCAACACTTAATTCTTTTATGGCCACTGTCTGCTTTCCTTTCCCCAGTGTGATTGATGTGTTTTTAGGAAATACAAAGTAATACTGAAACTGATTATTTTCTTTCAAGAAAAACTTCAATATGTAATCTTGCAAGTATTTTTAAAACTGGAAAATCTCTGATGTTGACCTAGGTACTCTACATTTTATACTGTGACTGTACATATCACTTAAAATATACCACTTTACCCTGAGGATATTACTAGTGTCATGAAGGCAAACAGTATCCAGTAGCAACCCTTGAACTGTAAAACTTAAAAGTCCAAAGTGTACCTTCTGTGAACTCCTAAGGGAGAAAAGTAAGCTGATCTCAAAGCTGGTGTTGCATTCTATAAATAGCAAATGAATTGATGCACACTCATCAACAAAATTCCCAAGCTCAGTCAGTCTTTGGAGGGAAAGATTCCTCATCCAATTATCCACGTATCCACCCACACCTGCCACCTACATGCTCATACCTACACACGTAAGTGTAGTGACAGAGAATCAGATAAAAATATTGTGAAGAAGTCCATATAGAATCAGTGATGCTCTGCAACCTTATCTTTGCGTGGTAGAAGTTTGGAGAAGGTGAAAAGAGGTGGGAGTTGTGGTCTCCACTCCCTAAAAGTCACAATTTAAAAACTCAGAATATCTAGCTCTGAGTAATGTATAAGGCTGGTATATATTACAGATGCTCTTTGACCCCCTAGTTCCTATTTAACAGTACAAATACCCATGCTTTTCATAGACCATGATTATCCCGTGTCCAACCACATTTATTGAATACTTACCAGTTTTAAAAGACCAGATATATACAGATGTATAAAATAAGGTTTTACTCTTAAGCCACTAGTGATCCAAAAATTGGCCAAGGTGAAATGTGAGGGAGAGGTTTACCAAGGGATAAAATTCCCCTAACACTTGGGGGTGAAGTTTCTTTAACCTGATTCTGTATCATTCATGGGTTCTCCTGTGGGGAGAAAAAAATCAACAGCAAATATGAAGAGCAACTTTTTGAAATGTGGTGTTGTTTTTATCATGATTAAACATGTGATCATCCTTGAGTAATTTGACACAGAGGTGGAAATTAGGTTTGCTGACATTTGTCTAAGAGAATTACCTAAATGGAGAGGGAGAAGACAGAGAGAAAAAGAAAAATCTGATGGAAAAAAATAGACTCTATTTTCCATCCAAATATAAATCATTTATCTGCCATAAACTATTTTCAGGAAAAGCTCTCAATTAGCAGAGATAGTCAGAAACAAGATTTCCATATTTTATTCCAAAGTACAAACTTTAGCTTCCAACTTTAATATCCCAAGAAAGTCTATCCAACCTAACTTTTTAAATATTATAAAGCCTTCTATAATAAAAGCATTTATTACAGTCAGATCCTCAAAGCTAAAATTAAGTGACTATCTAGTGAATTTGAAGATGTTTGAGGAGTCTATTTGGCTGTCTGCATAAATACAATTCAACATAAATTGAAGACCATTAGATCCACAAAAGTCCCCCCAACCAAAAAAAAAAAAAAAAAGCTAGGATCATTCTTACCTGACCATTATTTGCCAGGTTTATACAGATGACTTCTTCAAATTCTTTTTGATACCAATTTTTCATAAATATGGTGATCGCCTCTCTAACTCTAGTATTAGCATGAATTGTTCCCTTTGCACACATCACTATTTCAATATGTAAATTCAACTGCTTATTAAAAGAAAAAGCAACCAAATTTCAGAACACCATTTTAAAATAAACGATTGACCCCACACTACATTAATATTTAGTCTATTTTGTGTTGCTTGAAAGAAGGTAATATGCTATTTTTCATTTTCCTTCCATTTTAATGAGTTTTTATGCTCTTAACTTCACCAAGTTCTTTTCCCACAGAAGGAACCTAAATGGTGAGTGTAGTACTGAGAATTGTGAAATGCAGTTGCCAAAGTGATTCGTAAACAAAAGGAAGGAAAAGAAAAGAAAAGAAGCATTTTAGCCCCCATATCTGTTCCATGCCACACCAGCGTGCTCACATGTCAACACATCGCATTTAACCCACACCTTGAAGGCGAGCTGTGACTCCCCTCAGGAGTCTCAGATGAGGAAGCTGAGACTCAGAAAAGTCAAAATCTGCCCAAGGTTACACAGCTAAAAAACCAGGATCCAAATCCTGCATAAACCTTGGTTCAAACCCACAACAGCACAACCTGAAGTAAGATGATTCTGAATTTGAGAGCCTGGGAATTAAAGAGCTAATGATCATTATAAAGAGAGGCAATTTTGTTTTAACAAGGATATTTGGCTGAAGGCAGCAAACAACAAAGAGGCTGCTCGAGATTCCTTGCAGATATTTTCTAGAGAACGAAACAGAGCCTGGACCTATTTTGCCATTCACATTCTTCCCATCTCTTCCATCCATCAGCCACAAACTTAGGGTTGGTTTTAAAAACTGCCTCGCTTGAAAATAGATGGATCTGACTGCTCCTTGGAACTGTTCCTTGTTCTAACAGGGTTCTACTATTATTTGATGAACAAGATTTACTAGAGTTTTGTGGGACTTGCTTCCATGGGGACAATCTCTAAAAGTCTTCAATTCCCAAAATGAACTTCTCTTAAAAAGTGTGACTCCCTTGCCCATGCTTTCCCCACCCCTAATTCAAAGGTCTCGTTGGTTCAGTCCTCATTTTGCAGCCTAGGTGTACCTGAATCCTAAACTCCCACCAATTCTTTCTGTGGGTGCTAGCACCATGAGGAGGAACTTCCGCCAAACTGTGTAGAAAATTCTGTGGAAATAAAGAACTAGAGAAAGGAGCTGGCCAGTTCTTTATCATCCAGTATTGCAGCAAGATTGACAGTAACAGACTGTAAGAGGCAGGCGTATCACTGGGATCAAGGTTAGAGTTCCCTGGGTGGCTTGAAGTCGCTGAAACATCAACATTTCACAAGAGAGGAGGAGTTTAAGTATTGTTCAGATGTATTTTGCAAAATTCCCCTTTCTATAGAGCAATTATGGTATATATATTTAAATGACTAGGCATTTAATCTAGTAACAAATTAGTAGCCTTATAAAATTGTATGGTCGCTTTGTAGGGGAAGAAATTGCTAAGTTGCAAACAATATTATCACGTATCTGTTAGGTTTATGTGAGTTTCTCTCAAACTAGAAAAGATCCCAATTACTAAGATTAATTCCATTCTTTCTCCTCAGTGCTTGTTGTACTGCCCACTGATGAGTGTCCTAGCTGCCATCTTAGATAAAATGCTCCTGATCAATGCCCAAATATGCCTAAAATTGCAGACGACAGTTGTGAGCTTTTTTGCTGCTGTTCTGTCTGCCTTCCATGTGACCCTAAATTAGGCATCAGAAGGTATAGTGTTTAATACAGATTCCGGGCACAATATACCTTCTCACAATTAGTTGAAAGTGCTGTTTTGTAATTAAAGGGTGAAGTGGGGCATGATGAACATATGGAAAAGGAGACCCTTAATAAGTGATGTAGCCTTCAAAAGAAATTGCTAATTAGTATGCATTTGATGTGCACTATACCAATTTTAAGACTTTGCCTTGAATAAATTGCTATGTTGGGTGTTCGAAGGAGTGGTGAGATTAGCATTTACAAAGGGGGCAATTTTCTGTCTTCTTGACTCTGTTAAATGGAGGAAATAACTTCCAAGACTGGAGCAGTAGTTAGCCCATCAATCATTCTCACAGCTGGAAACTGGGGATCCCAAATGCGGAGATCAGTTAATCCGTCAGCTAATAAGTTCATAGTGGCACCATATGGCGCAGGGCCACTCCATACTGGGACAAGGACAGAACTGTTTACACAGGCATGCTGCTTTCTCAGGTAGCTCCCTGCTGACAGAACCCTTTGTTCTGAAGGATCAATTTACTTTGCACAATAAATTGACTGAATTGATCAGTTCAGAGCATATAATTGTTGGCTAATCCTGTGGAATCATGTCCCATCCGTGTGAGAGGGACAAAGGGGTGCTGCCCATAGTCTGGTCTGGGGCACCATCCGGGGGCTATTCTCATGGGACAAGCTGGACACTGATTAAAGGACTGGTGGATGGTAGATACGTAGTAAGCACTGACTTCAAACACCAGAAGGAAGAGAAACCCTGCAATGTTCAGAAGGGCTTTTCTGAGTGTCTTTACTCAACTGGTATCATGACTTTACTTGGAATAAAAACAGACAGTCCAAGCAATTTCGGTGCAGACACTTAAACACTCACCTGCCAGGATGAGAAGGACCACTCCATCTCCAAATCTAAGAAGTAACTGTACTCACGCTCATTTCTAAATTTACCTATTTTTAAATTAAAAAGGAAGGGGACTAAGAAAGAAAAAGAAGTTCAAGAGATATGGCCAGAAACTGCAAGTTAAGTGAGAAACGCATTTCTGAGACACTGTGCAGAAGTGGCTGAAGCATCCGCTGTTACGCCTGGGTATGGGAAAGTGCATTAGGGCTTTTCAGAAGCATCTTCCCATCCCGGTACAATGGTGTGAACTCTGTTACTCTGTCACTATCGATGCATTTGATCTGACTTTGTTTTTCCCTTCTCACATAAAAAATTAAATAAATAAAATGAAAAATTTACACCAATAGAGATAAATGTTGGACATAGTTCCCTCCAACTAAAGGTTTTCCTCAATAGCTAGTGTTAATAGAATCATTTCACATCAATGGTCTGAAAAGAGAATTGTATTCAATAGGAACTGAAGACAGTTGGAGTTGCTGAGAGGACATTTGCTTATTAAATGCATGAACATTAATGAACTTTATACCACCACACCAAGAGTTTCCACCATTTAGGGAGCCATTGATTTCTTTAGTATTTTATTGAGAATGTCTGTGATTAGTGTAATAAGGAGAAATTGCCATAAATTTTTGGTTTGATGATACGTGGAACCTCAGGGGTTATAGGTTTTTCTCTTCTTTAAAGCAATATAGAGACAGGAACATACAATTTAATGGAAGTTGATGTATTTTACCATAAAATACATGTATCAGCAGTGTAACTTCCCAAGTTCCTATGCGTCTTCAATTTTTTCCCCGCATGGAGTTTTTCATTTGTCTATTACCACATCCACAGTACCCAGGATTCCACAGCATTAAAAAAAAGCAAAACTAATAAGCATTTGTATATTTTATTTTAGGAACTGCCATAATGAGAATAAGATAAAATATAAATAATACTGTAGAAGCACTTTTAAGTGAAACTTGTGAAATGAAATAAAAAGCAGAAAATTTAAATTGTATAAAGAAAACACCATAAGCAGGAGTCTAATGTGAAAGCAGGCACTTTGCCAAAAGAACTCTTTTTAGAGAGCAAAAGGCCCTGTGTGATTTTTTTTGGTAAAATTTTCTTTTTCAGATGTTCTTATCAAATTGGATTCTCCCACTCCATAGATTGCATATGAAGCAAGCTTGAACTCTTTCTGAGTCACTGATGTGCCAATTTTCCATTTATTTAAATAAAAGTTGTCCAAGTGCACACTCTGAAGTTGATTTGAATTCCCAGGCCATGAATTACCAGGATCAAATCCATCCCCTTTGCCCTGTCCTGAATCTCACCAAATCTCCACACCACCCCCATCTCAGCATTTATCACACTGCAGAAGTAATACCAAAGCACTTGCATTTTAAGCTGAAAGATAGGACTCGCAGAAAACCATAATTCAAAAAGAGTCATGTACCAAAATGTTCATTGCAGCTCTATTTACAATAGCCCAGAGATGGAAACAACCTAAGTGTCCATCGTCGGAGATGGAAACAACCTAAGTGTCCATCGTCGGACGAATGGATAAAGAAGATGTGACACATATATACAATGGAATATTACTCAGCCATAAAAAGAAACGAAATTGAGCTATTTGTAATGAGGTGGATAGACCTAGAGTCTGTCATACAGAGTGAAGTAAGTCAGAAAGAGAAAGACAAATACCGTATGCTAACACATATATATGGAATTTAAGAAAAAAAAATGTCATGAAGAACCTAGGGGTAAGACAGGAATAAAGACACAGACCTACTAGAGAATAGACTTGAGGATATGGGGAGGGGGAAGGGTGAGCTGTGACAAAGCGCGAGAGAGGCATGGACATATATACACTACCAAACGTAAGGTAGATAGGTAGTGGGAAGCAGCCGCATAGCACAAGGAGATCAGCTCGGTGCTTTGTGACCGCCGGGAGGGGTGGGATAGGGAGGGTGGGAGGGAGGGAGATGCAAGAGGGAAGAGATATGGGGACATATGTATATGTATAACTGATTCACTTTGTTATAAAGCAGAAACTAACACACCATTGTAAAGCAATTATACTCCAATAAAGATGTAAAAAAAAAAAGATAGGACTCACAGTCACTGAAATATACGTCTTATTTTACCCATTCATGGCATACTGTATAATTGGAGTTAAGTAAAACTTCATAAATTTAAGAACTTTTAATCTTTAATGATTTTTTAAGTATAAGGAGTAGGTTTAAAGAGGTTATAAAAATTACCTTATGCCAAGATATTGCCCAAGAGTTTCCACCCATCTCCTTACTTTATGCGTACTCACACCCTTCCTTGGTTCTCCAGATGCTCTATAGTAGTTACACTGGAAATTGCTGAAATTTTTCATAAATCAGAAAGTGGAGAATGCTCTTCACAGTTACTGGAAATATGTCCTATTTTTTTTTTTTTTTTTTTTTTGAGGTACGTGGGCCTCTCACTGTTGTGGCCTCTCCCATTGCAGAGCACAGGCTCCGAACGCGCAGGCTCAGCGGCCATGGCTCACGGGCCCAACCCGCTCCGCGGATGTGGAATCTTCCCGGACCGGGGCACAAACTCGCATCCCCTGCATTGGCAGGCGGACTCTCAACCACTGCGCCACCAGGGAAGCCCTATGTCCTAATTTTTAAGAGCAATTTTGAATTCATAATCTCAAAATCTTTACATAAAATCTTCAACATGTTTAACCTATTTATTTTTAAAATTAGCAAAATAAGATAAGGAACCAAGGGAAAATATATGCTTTCTTCTCCCTTTTGTTACTGCTGACCTTCTCCTCCCGGGGCCTTTTTCAGTGAAGACAAAGAAAACTTTTCTCCCATCTCATTATAGAATGACCCCTTACAGGCTCTATCTCTTAAATGCACCATTAGATGTGTTTTCTTTCTTCTGTAGTTTCAGACTAAAGAAATGCCTATTCAAGGGCTTTAGAAATTTGCTGGTTTTCAGAACTAGCTTTGGGTGCGTGGGTTGGTCAGCAGAGTTCTTCATAGACTGAGACAAGGCAAAGGTCAAGACCTTCATGATTTCTCTCTATGGTTGCAGCTGTTTCTCTATCTACCCATCTAAATTTTAACCTCAGATCCATAATATTTCCCTTCCTTATTCTGTCTCCTTAGCGATGATCCCTATTTATTATATTATGTATTTTGCTTATTTATCTTGTTTATTGTTTCCTCCCCCAAATGTAAGCGACATGAGGGTAGAATTTTTGTTTGTTTGTTCACTTCTGTGTCTCAGTATCTTGAACATAGTATCTTGTATCTATGAGACTTGAACATAGTCTCAGTATCTTGAACACCTAGCACACAGTAGCCCCTCAAAAAATATTCCTATATGAATGAATGAATGAAATTAACCTACAGTTATTGTTTGAAATCTTGGAACAAATTACATTATGCCAAAATGGAATCAAAAACACCAATTTCTACCAACGAAATCAATTATTTTAAAAGATTAAGTCTTTTTGCAGGTTTGTTTTACTATCGATTCTGTAAATGTTTATTTTTCAGATTGTGGATTATCTGTGACTTTTAGATGGCGCTGTGGGTAAGGATAGAAACAAGAAAAGTAGGAAAAGTGATACTCTTTCTTTTTTTTCTTGTTTGATGTTTAAATTAAAGATTTGATGTAATACAGAAACTTAAGCCTAATAATAGTGTTTGGGTATATTCGTGCATTTAATCTCATCCATATAATAGTTTCTGTTTCTGTCACTACAAATTGCTAGGAATTGATATTTGTTTGGTATAGAAAGTTTAAGGTTTTAAATATCCAAATTTGAAAAGAACCAAGTAGCAAATTTATTTTAGTTACATATAATAGGATAGACAAGATCCCTTTCTTCTAAAAATTGGTGCTCTTTTCATTGGTGTGCTGGAGCCAGCTTTTAGCAGCTCACAAGAGCTGATTTTATGTGTCTCTTCCAAACTCCATGCTTGGTAACGTCAAATTGATATCTTGAAATTGGCCATGAGGGGAGTACCTCAAAAATTGGTAAAAGTTACAAACAGAGGCTGTTTACATTTATCAGCACACCACTAGTCTTATCTGAACTGGATGAAACTAAAAGTTAGCTAGTATACGGCCAAACCAAAGAGGTATACACATTTGCCTTTTATTCTACTAACCTGGAAAACAACACTAGAAAGATTTCCCAACTCTCTTTCCACTTCCAATTCTTTGCCATCTATTTCCTCTTTTCCTAGCAATCCATGAAGTATACATTCAAATATTACTCTTCAGATGAAGAGGTTTACCATAGCAACTATTTTTCCAGATGTCCAATGAGTACTTATTATATGATGCATGATGATGGTATACAGGTAATAAATCTTAACGCAAGGGAAGGGGAAAAACTGTTTTATTACTCCCTTTGAAATGCAGGATATCAGTCTTTATGGGATACTTTGTGCCACACCCCTCTTCCTGGTACTCCTATACAGGATTACTTAGAAATGAGCAGAGAAACAGGAAGTTGCTTCTGATTCACTTGCAACAGTGCTCTGAGTAATACATTTGTGTAAAGTGTGCTAGAGGAAACCATGAGAGTCTGATGAATTAGGGGAAAAAAAAAAACTTCTTTAGTAGGGCAAAGAAGGCTGGTATATTTAAAAATAATAAAAGAAGCCATGAAGTCCAAGTTTCGGTGTTTCACTTATCAAATGTGTTTGAGGGAACTGCATAATTCCTTGAACAAAAGATAGATCATGTGTTTGAATTCTTTGGCTTTTGTTTATGGATGCTCATATCTTAATGCTTTTTGTTCCTTGAAATGACTTTAATGTTGGTAGGTTGTATTTAGAAAAAGATCTGAAAGAAAAGAAAAAAAAAGAAAGAAAAAGATCTGAGCAAAGTAAAGATGAAGACGCTATACAGTAAAATCACAGAGTGTTCTCAACTTCTTTTTTGACTAAAAAAAAAAATCAAGAATATTTCATTGATTTTTAAAAATTAATCAAGGATTTAAAAGATATACACTTTCAGGCTTCCCTGGTGACACAGTGGTTGAGAGTCCGCCTGCCGATGCAGGGGACACAGGTTCGTGCCCCGGTCCGGGAGGATCCCACATGCCACGGAGCGGCTGGGCCCGTGAGCCATGGCCACTGGGCCTGCGCGTCCGGAGCCTGTGCTCTGCAACGGGAGAGGCCACAACAGTGAGAGGCTCGTGTACCGCAAAAAAAAAAAAATATATATATATACATATATATATACACATATATATACACTTTCACACTAAGATATCAAAGAACCTTAATGCTGTAAAAGACTTAGAAATTTATTTGAACCTTGTGAGTAAATGCAGGACGCACGATAACACTCATCACTCCAAACCCCCATGCAAATACCACTAATTGACCACAACATTCTTTTCCACGTTTCCAAATTTGGTTTCACATTGTGGGATTGTCCAGTGCTCCAGATGACCACTACCAATTATCAAGAATAGCATACAACATAAAACCGATTTACCAACCCTAATTTTGGTGAACTCTTTCATTTCAGTTTTGCTACTTGGCCTACTGAGCTAATGAAAACTACCTACTCATCCAGTTATAAATATACAATTGCTGGATAAGATGTTTCAAAGGAATTTTAAAATATATGACTCACCTCTATAAGAAAGAAAAATAATTCTCAGACATCAGGAATGAAGAAGAAACTTAAAGACAGATATGTACTTACGTTAGTTGACACTATGTTAGGTTAGAGAGAGATTCATTATAAACTCTTGTTGTTAAGGACTCTGGTCTTAATATTCAGACAGTTTCAAGACATGTGGCCTTGGACTCATTTGAAATGTGATGTTGCAACTGAGCTTTCTGCACATAAAGCTGGCATCCTGGAACAACTCCATCCTATGGGAAAGTTGTACAATTTCTACCCATAGACCTAGGAAAGTGAAAGCAAAACAAAAGTGCCATAGGAAATAATATCTGCAACTCTTCCCCACACATGGGTTTGCAATCTGAATTATGCTTCACATGTTATTGTGAAATCCCATGAATAAAGTAGGATTAAAGCTAGCTAAAGATCAGTAAAACCTTTTGGGTGCCTATGAGAAGCTAACACAAAAATATGAATTTGGACACTTCCCAAATCAAGGGCACAGAAACTCTCCCTTAAAAAACAACCACAGGTGAAGATAAGTGTACAATCAAAAACTACAAGTCATACAGTATGTGATTTACCATGAAAGAAAGTGGGCAGAGCCAAAATAGGAAGAATAACATTCCAAGACCTTAAGACAATAAATAATCAGAAAGAGACCATTAGAAAATTGGGTTAAGACATTAAATTTAAAAATATATAAATTATAATAAAAGAACACACTATGAAAAAAGAACAGTTGAAATTGAAAAAGATCCAAACTGAGCTTCTGGAAATGAAAAACAGTCTCAAGTTAAAAATTCAATAGATGGGTCGATAGCTGGTTCAATACTACTAAAGGGAGAATACATGTACTAGAAGATAGATCTGAGGAAATTACACAAAATATAGCACAGAGAGTCAAAGAGATTGAAAATATGAAAAAAGAGATTAAGAGGCATGGAGCAGAGACTGAGGAAGTTCAGTATATACCACACAGAAATTCTAGAAGGAAAGAATAGAGAGAACAAAAGAAAGGTAATATTCAAAGATTACGGCTAAAAGTTTCAAAAATATATGTAAATCATGAATACTCAGAATAAGGAAGTGCAATTAATCCCAGGTATAATAAATAAAAATAAATATATATGAAATATATATATATATGAAACTTAGAACATCCAAGACAGAGAAAATTTTAAAAGCAATTAGAAGAAAAAGGATTAGGTACAAAAGACTGAGAATAGATTTCTCATCAATTATGATAAATGCTAGAAGACAATGGAATAATATCTTTAAAGAGCAAGAGAAAATAGGTGCTAATCTAAAACTATCATTCAAGAGGGAAAAATAAAGCTATTTCCTATTTAAAAACTGAGAGAAGTTACTATTTCTAGATTCTAATTACTATAAGCTATTTTTAAGTGGGAAATAAAAGCCAGAAGGAAGCAATATGAGCAAAATATTGGGAAACATGAATATATGGCTGAAAAAGCATTGCCTATAAAAGAAATTAATATAATGTATATTTACAGGTTTAGAGACAATAATGGGCAATAATAGCATAGAAGATAGGACAATGGATAATCAGAAACATTCAAAGGTCCTGTTGGTAAAAATGGAAAAAAATATTAATTATAGACTATTAAATCTAGCATATATTTAAATTATTTTAAAGGTATCCAAAAAAAAATCAGAATGCAAATATCCAACCTACTAGAAGAGAAAAGTTAATGTAGAAGTAAGTACTATTATTATTCCCATTTTTCAGATGAAGAAACGGAAGCACAGAGAGACTGAGTAACTAGCCCAAGGTACACAGCTATAAATAAGAGTCAGTCTTGCTCTGGAGGTCATGTTCTTAACCACAATGCTATACTATCTTCCATGTAGCACAGAAAGTTTGAAAGTAAAGAACAGAAAAAGGGTTGGAAAAGAGTGTACTCCAGGTAAATACTAATCTAAGAAACCTGATGTCACAATATACACACTAGACAAAATAGACCTCAACTAAAAAGTAGGATTAAGAATGTAGACAGTTATCATATAATGAAAAACACATTTACTCATAAGATTTAACAATCCTGAATTTCCATGTGCTTTAACAATATAGCATCAAAACATATAATGTAAAACTCAATAGAATAATGAGGAGAAATTCACAAATTTATAATAGCAATGGGAGAATTAAGGAAACTTTCTCAGAAACTGAGATCAATAAAACAAAGAATTAGTAAGGGTAAAACAACTACAGTTCCAAGAGGTGAAGTAAAGAGTTTAGGGTTGCACTGCTAGGTAGTGTTAACCTAGGTGGTAACTCAGAAACAAAGTAACAATCCTTTCTATTTGGGTAATTTCTTTCATTTAAAAGAGATAATTTCACACATAACATGTTTTTTTTTAACCTCTCTACAACTGTTTTCCTTAATAGCATTGAGTAAACAGGCTCCAAGAAATTAAATTACCTGTATTGAAGAGATAGCAAAGAGTAATGGCAAAGGTGTAATAGGTGATAGCAAAGAGTAATGTCTGCTTTTATAACACCCCCCCCCTTTACCTAGGCTCACAAACACTGACTAAAGACAATTTTAGTCTAAACATTTGCATACAAAGCAATTTTCACATGAGCAATATACTAGAGAAAACCTTTCTTTGCTTGATTAACTAGAAGAGATTTTTTCATACTTTCACCATAGGAATTTTATTAAATGGAATGGAGTCTGGCTGTTTTAGGTACAATTAAGTTACGCCAAGTAATAAGAATGGAACTAGCAAGGAACTGCTCTCAAGGAGGCTGGACTAGAATGTCATTCTGAATTTGTATCAGTTGTAGGGATCATGGCCACCAGATTCCACAGAATTTTACCCTAATGCTGACCACTAGCATAACATAGTTCTCTCTTGGTCTTTGGTTATTTTTCTGTGTTCTCTTCTCTCCCTCTTACCATCTGAATTTACTCTGCATCTTTCTCTACCTCATAGCTTCTCCTTCATTGTCACTCTAGCTCATGCAACTTGGCATCATGATCTTTATGACCAGCTGCCAACTGTCTGATACTCTCCGTATTTCCCAAATGTCTCTAAAAGTGAGCATCAGATTGGTCTAGGTATTTTCCATTTCAGAATCCTATTCCACCCTGGGCTACCTCATAGGCAGCTGTCTGGCCTATTGATTACTGTCTTTAGAGGCACACATGTAGTCACCTGTGCCCAAGGAAGACATGCTAGCATGGTCTAAAACATGCCCAGCTAATATGGGCTGCTCCTTTTTCTGTGAAGAAACAATAAGTTAAACATGAATGTGACTTTCAACTAAATACGTTTCTCATACAAGTTTACCTGAACTCTAGCAAAATATAATTTTTAAATGCAGAAATCTTTTTGATGTTCTACTACTATAGTCCATTCTTTTCCTGTCCCATAATTGTTTCTCAGGCAATCATCCACGTTACCATATTACCTTTATAGAGGACTACTAGAAGCAGATTGTTGCCTACAATGAAAATGAGGATTCCAAAATTTCGAAGTAGTTAGAGTGATTTAAAAGTTCTGCTATTTTTCTATTTCTGTCAAACTCAGAGAACCAAGTAGAAAATAATCTGAATTATCAAGTTGTAATACCTGCCATATATCTAGAGTTTGGAAGGGTAATTCAAATTGATTTTTTTAAATTAAATTTATTCAGGTCACAGAAATACTAAATACAAGTTTACAAGAATAAAAATTGAGATTAAATTTGAATGAATGATGGGGGAAAAACCAATGGCATAATGATTCCTGCCAAATGGCCACACAGGATGTTTCTTTTCATGCTGGAGTCCCTAGAGGGCAACAGATACACAGGAAATGGCTTTGACAGAACTGACACAATGTGTCACCATCTTGAGGCAGTGTCCAGAGTGGTGATGCTGAACTCATGAGCCATGAGTTCAAAAGACTCCAAACTGTCTAAGAACATTTCCAAAATTTTATTTATGGCATTTTGTGAGAATATAAAAACACGAATTTTTTAATGCTAAAAAGAGAGACATTCTAAACTGGCATAAATAAAACAATGGAAATCAGCTCTATTTCTGTCAGAGTTCTGCATAGGTACACACAGTCTGCAAAATCCCTCAAACCCACCCTTGATGTCTGGAAGGAAAAAGGCTTCTGTTTCATACATTCTCTTCTGGTTTTTCTGTTCCTGTTTTACCAAGTTCAGTCTTCAAAGAATGACTCCTTCCTTAAACAAAAGACGGCCCTTGGCTGGTACAGCATAGCTGGACTGCCAGACTCTGACAGATTGAAAAGCTACAAATCTGCAATGAACCAACAATAGGGCTCCGTGACCTTTAGCACCTCCCTGAGTTGTCTGACCCCATTCCTTTGTCTCTCTCACTTTTAGTTCTGGATGTGTTACCTACAGCGCTTTCAAAGATCCGGTGTCAGCTTACCATGTTTCTGCAGAAGTTAATTTCTCAATTTCAGATCCTTTCAGTGAAACTTAAATTAATTAAGTTAACATATTCGTAACACCCTTATGAAGACTTATGCGTACATACACACTGAAAGCATATTCTTTGATATCTAAGACTTTGTCTCCAACTGGATAAGTCTCAATTTATTTTTGTTGAAATAAAAAATTGTATACATATATACTAACATATATGTGTATACTTATATATCTATATCTATATCTATATTAGAATGGCAGACTCACTAAAAATTTTTCAGTTTGCATAGTACATAGCAACAAGTGACCTGTTAAATGATGACAAATCCTTTAGATTATGGCTTTAGACCTTTAACCTTTTGACTTTAGGGTGTATCCAGGGAGAAGTCTGAGAGGAAGAATGCAATAAACTGCTTGTAATCTAGTGGTCTCAAAAGAAATTACATCAAAACCAGCTGTTACACAGCTAGTCATTAAAGACGGACAACATGTTAACTAAAATACGGCCATTACACTGAAAAAGACTTTCTTCCCCACCCTGCTGCTGAACTGCTAGAGGTCTCCTGACTCATTCAACAACATCAGAGAGTGTGGATGCAACAAAGCAGATCCAGCACATAGACTTAAACTAGCAAGAAGTAAGTTGCATTTGATTGAGACGTGGCCTCTTAATTTTAATGTGTTTGAGGGATCTGGACAATTCTAAACATTGTGGTCCCACAGACTGCCGGCAGATACTTGGGATTTTACATGTCTTGGCAGCTAGAACTTTTCTTTGGATTTTTTTTTAAAGTGTGTGTTTGTGTAAGATCGCACCTGTCTTCTTTCCCTTCTCGTTTGATGTGAGGGAAGTTGGTGCAGGGATTTTAATCATAAAGTACAATTCCCCAGGTACCATTTTCCAGCTTCCTTCCACTTGAAAAATTGAAGGACTTTGAGCTGGAAGTCACACCGGTCTGGGTCTGACAAACCAATGGCATGTCAAAGCTGTGGCGTATAAGCTTGAAAGGTAGTGCACATCTTTCTGGAGATTGTCATCCAGCCACACCAGCCTTTAAAATCCAGCAAACAGTATGGGTAGGCTTCAAAGATGAAAGTCAAAATCAGCGTAAGAAGCACACAGCAGTGGTTGAAAAACATGGGGTGGAAAACAGGTTGCTAAGTGCCTGTTATAAACACAACCTGTACAAAAGAGAGTGCCAAGGGCGTCAAAGAAGGGAAGATGCCTTTCCCCGCCTGGGAAACCGCGTGTTTGAGCAAGAGGGAAAAACCAGTGACACAGCCAGGGTACAAATTCAGCAAGGGGCACCATGCCTGGAGCATCTTTATGACCTTGTTTTTTCTCATGCAGGGTTCAGTACATAATCTTCTCATTAGGAAAGGCTCCTTGGTGAAAATCTACTCAATAATTTCAAGCTCTTCCTGCATTCTTGTTCTGACTTTACACCAAATTCGACTTTGATTTTTTTTTCATTTAACATATTCTAAATTTCAAAGCGGATGTAGTGAAAAATGAAATATCCATTTTGTACAAATAAAAAACAGCAAATATGTGATCTCATAAAGCCAAACTGTATTTTTAGCCTTCAGATGTTGCGCCAAGTCGTTACCCATTGAGAAAGTCTGGAAGTTTTCCTTTTACTTGGGCATCTAGAATCAAAATCCAGCATGTTCCTGTTTGTTCATGTGCTGTGTAATTGTCAGCCAGCCCCCTATCTCAGCACCAGGCCTGTTCTAACCAAACACAAAGTCAGGATATGAACTCTTGCTTGTTGCTTTCGAGTACTGTGGGATTGGCCAAAGCGCAGGAGAGTCACGGGACCCACATGTGAATCATGGTTCAACTACCTGTTCCGTGCTCTTGGCACAGCTTCTCCAAGCTTCAGTTTTCACAACTGTAAAATGGAGTTGATAAAGCCAATGCTGTCACATTTCACCAGTTGGAGTTTTTTTTAATGAAAATCCAATAAAATAAGATGTATGAAAGGGTTCCATATAATTTAAAGGGCTACACACATAAAAACAAATACTTTTATTACCTCCTGCTGCCCCCTCATTCTCCAGTAGACTGCGTGGTGACCACGCTTTCTGAGATCATCTGCTTCCACTGTGTACAAGGTTGATCCCATAAGAACTCTCTGACCACTGGCATCTCTGGTGCTGACCCCTTTAAGGGACCCAAAAGAATTCACTAGTAAGTAAAATGTCAGTGATGCCCACATGCCAGGTCACCCTAATGGTTATGATAATAATGCATTTAACACTGTAAAGTTTACAAAATGCAATGTCTTACCAATAGTAAGTGAGGAAAAAGCAAAATAAAATTCACTGGCCCTCCTGTTGTTCACCTCCCATTGTTAATCTACATACACATTCTGAAAGGGGTTCTGAGAGCTTATTTACATACTCCATGGCTCTTTTATACTCCTTTACCCTAGTTAAGGAAAAACAGTTTTTCATATATTGAGGATAGTTATGTCTTCCCTTTCCAGTGAAAATACTCACCCTGGCATGCTTCCTTGAGTTCATATTTTTAGGAAGATTCCATATTGAATATGACATATGAGTGAACATAGTAACCCCTTTTTTGTGGTATTCTGCCCAATTCACAAGGACTACTGCTTTATCTTAAAACAACTTTCTACAGTTCACAGAAACAAGCCCAATGGCAGCTATGCTTATATTCCTTGCTGTGGCTGATTCAGTAGCGGTGGACACCTGACCTAGGTCCAACAAATCAGATGCTCTTACCCTAATTATGAAATGAAGATTTAGAGATTATTAGATTATTTCTACATGTTGCAAAAACCATAATCTATAAATTCAGGGATTGTGACAGCCTTGTTTGTAGAAAGAGAGAAGGCTGGACTTTAAAGATAGAAGAATGAAACACACTTTTAAAAAGAAGCCAAAATGAGAGTGTCCTAACAGTCTCTGGATCACAGCCTTTCATGATATGTGAGTATACTGCTGCCCTTCTGTTTTACAAGACATTCCTCTATCTTTATGGTAAATTTCATAATTTTTTGTTATTGTTAGCCTACATCAAAGTGATTTATGCTTTGTGCAAAGTCCTAAGAAATATATTGAGATTTTGTACTCACTAATTGGTTTAGGACATCTTAATAGCCTGAGGAAAGTGAGGGAAATAGAATGTATACAGGGAGAAGATATCAACAGGAAATTTTTATTTATTTTTAATTTTTATTTTTGGTTGCGTTGGGTCTTTGCTGCAGTGTGCGGGCTTCTTATTGCGGTGGCTTCTCTTGTCACAGAGCACGGGCTCTAGGCACGTAGGCTTCAGTAGTTGTGGCACACAGGCTCAGTAGTTGTGGCACACAGGCACAGTAGTTGTGACACGCAAGCTCTAGAGCACAGGCTCAGTAGTTGTGGCACTCGGGCTCAGTAGTTGTGGCTCGCGGGCTTCAGAGCGCAGGCTCAGTAGTTGTGGCGCATGGGCTTAGTTGCTCTGCGGCATGTGGGATCTTCCCAGACCAGGGCTCAAACCTGTGTCCCCTGCATTGGCAGGCAGATTATTAACTACTGCACCACCAGGGAAGCCCCCAACAGGAAATTTTTATACATTTATCACAAGAACTAAAATACAAATGAAAAATTTCTACAAGATTTGGTGATATGAAATCCATTATAGAGGTTTATTATATTTGTGGATCAGATTCTTGCATCAATTAAAAGTCGGACCAGATGACCACCAAATTTTGTAATACCATTGCCAGTTTTTAATTTTAGAGTTAGCCAAGAAATTATGCCTATATATCTATCTATCTATCCATCTCTCTATCTAGTGTCATGATGTTTGGATACTAAGAAGTTCCTTTTTTTAGGGCCAAGAAATAATGACACACAAAAAGCAATGAGTACACCTAGTATCTCTAAAACCAGAACTCTTCAGAGAAGTAGCTTATTCCAGGAGTGGAGCAGAGAACATATAAAATGAACCTAGAATATTTTGTTGTGCCAGGAAGTGTCAAAAAATGATGGGTTATGTCACAAGAACAAAGAAGTCTATTTGAAGGGGCTTTTCCAGACCAGATCTGTGACAATTTGTTGACTAAAATCATTAAAAATAATAGTGAATTTAAAAACTATCGAATAAATAGGAATTCATGAGTCCGTATTAATAATTTAAAAATAAAGAGATAAAAAGGCAGGCTTTTGCATAAGGTTGAATGTAAATTTCCAACTCATACGTGTGGAAAGAGTGCTGAAGCTGGAAAATCAGCATTGTAACCATTATAGAAAAGATTGGTCAGGCAAAAATTATCAGTAGATGCTAAATCCAAAGGGGAATTTTAACAAGGAGCAAGATATTCACATGGCCTTATATTATGTCCCCACAGACTGATTATTAATGGTAAGGAAGAAAAGATAACAATTATACAGTGGAGAAATCAGTAACACTTTGACCAAGTGAATAAAATTACTATCACAATGAAAAATAAACGGCACCATGAATCTCCAGCTGTGATACTCTGAGATGGACACAACATTACATGGGGAGTCTTCTGGACAAGAATGAATAAACTGAATCTGAAGTTTCATGAAGAAATCGTCAGATAAACCCAAGCTGAGAAATATTCTACTTTAGAAAGAAGGGAAATATCAATGTCATTAAAGGCAATGAAAGTCGGCAAAAATGCTACAGATTAAAGGAGACTAAAGAGACATGATAATTAAATGCATTATCTGACCTACATCCTCTACTGGAGGGCAACATACTACCAAGGACATTATGGGATCAATTTTAAAAATTGGAAATTGGACGATATATTAAAGTACTGTATCAATGTTAAATTTACTGAAGTTGATCATTGCACCATAGAACGTGAGAGACTGTCCCTATTAGGAAATACACACTGAGGTATTTAGGGATAAAGAGCCATGTGGTGTATAACTTACCCTCAAATGGTTTCAAAAACAACTTTATTCATAGGGAGATGATAGATAGATAGATGGATAGATAGATATTGATAGAGCAAATAATAAAACAAATGTGGCAAATGTTCACTTACATGAATTCTGGGCAAAAATTTTATGAGTATTCTTTGAACTATTTCCACTCTTGCATTTTTTTTTCCTGAAAGTCTGAAATTATTTCCAAATAAAAAATTTAATTTTTTAAAAGATCCATTCACAGACCAGAATGAGACCATGGAAAATGTCTAATCAAGTACATCTCAAACTGTTCTAAGAGATAGTAACAGGTGTTCCAAAAAATATGTTTCATATTAAACAAAGTTTAAAATGTTAGGTTAAAAAAATATATGAGATTCTTTACTGAAGGGTTTCTCTGAGCCTTCCAGAGATGTTGATAGAGATTGTGAGCCCCCAGAGGGCTTCAGCTTGAAGGACTTACCAAATAGGTTTGGGCATTGAACTTTTTTGTCAATATTCATTTATTACCTTTTTTCTTCTTGTCTAGTCTCCATATTTTAAAAAGAATTGGGCCTAGCAGATGGTAAATGATTTCAGTTCTGCCCAAGGGGATAGCGCTTGTAAATAAGAATCAAAGTATCTAACAGCTCTAGAGTACTTACTATGTGTCAGTGCTTGGAATGTATTTTTCTTCATGCAGCCCCATAGAGTAGAAGCTACTATTACCTCCGTGTAACAGATACAGCTAAGGGAGGCCATATGTCTTGCCCAAGGGCACACAACTAAGTCAGGAGGGAGACTTGAACCCAGGCTGCCTGGGTCTGAAGCTAGTAGGCCGAAGTTAGGGCCAAGTTAGGGCCAAAACCTAGAGCTTCACTCCCAATCCAGACCTCCCCCGCTGGGAATAACTAAATAAATGGATCTAAATTATTCTCTATTTATAATAAATTTTAAGAGTCAAAGAGTTGAACAGCCTGCTAATTATTGTGTTCTGTTTATGTATCTTTCATTTTTATATTTTAAAAGAAAATTAAATTCCTTGTGTTTCCTGATATCCACATATATGACAATCATCTCAATGAATATTAAAACACACAGTTTACCATAAACACTTTTAATTGCTACATTGGTTGGGTATTGCAACAAATTTCTAATGAACAGTACTGGCCTCCCACTTCTAGGGACTCCAGAATATTATTATTGTTAAGTATTATTGTTAAGTATATTGCCGAGTGCTTTGCACACTTTTCAACCAGTTGTTCCTTAATATGGGACTGCAGATTGTGAAATCTTCTGCATAGGCCATAGATGAAAAGGGTTTCAAAGTGTCAGGTGTTAAGTCTAGTAGAATTTTGTCTGAGTTGCAGGATCATGTTTTCAGGTGGTACAATTCACAATCCCTGTCAAAGGCCTGCTCCAAGAATCCTGGCCAGTGAAGCCAAGATCAGTTCAAAGTTGTTGATAGACCTAGAGAAGAAAGCTGCTGAATCATGTCTATGTGCAGAGAGAGACTGTGTCTAAAAGCATTTAGAAACTGATTAGTTTCTGAAGTTAGTTGCACCTTGGCCTAATTTTCTTTCCACTAGTAATTTTCAAGTATCTTCACTATAGGCCAGTCTTTTAATTTCCACTTTAAAGGAAGTTCTAAGCAGCTCCTTACTTTGATATGTGTTTCAATAACATTGCATGAGAAGAACAAGGATCTGTTACTTAATAATGAAGAATTATGGTACAGAGGGCAGTGCTTGTCTTAGTGACCACTGATGTAGAAACTGACAGCTTTCAGGCTGCAGTCTCCTCCACCCAACTTGGCTGATAACTGCTCCAACTAAATGACAGTTTGCAAGCGTGCAAAGCCACTAGACATGCACAGCTAACTGAGTGTCTACAAGAACATTGTTGTAGATCTCAGTTACTGTTTATGTTACTAGTTTATCAGTCAAAACCTACCAAGAGCAGAGCCAGTGGAAAAGCCAGTTGAACTGGTGAATTCAGATATCAGCTGTCTGTTCATAAAGAAAAAAATAATGTGTGGACGTCCCCATAAAGTCTAAATTGTAAAACCCTGACACAATTGATTAAAATTACAACCGTTTCCAGTGATTAGATCAGGTCCTAGAAGAGGGGATTAAAACCAATATCTAATCCTGGGAAACACTTTGTGTGTCTCTCCAGCCCACCTGTCCAGCCTCATTTTCAACTACACTGAGCCCTGTAGGTTCTCACCTTCGTCACTTTACCAAAGCATAATGCCCTCCCAATGCTCTGTTCTCTCTTCTCCTTCTCCCTCTCACACTACCTGCTTCCCCAACATCCCGACAATTTTCCACCCGCTTTTTTTAAAACTTACCCAGGCATTACCCTCTGTCCAAGCTCCCGAACCTTTAACTTCTACCCCACAATCATAGGCTGTTATTCTCTCTCCAATATTCTTTCTCTTCCTTTCATTTTTATATTATTATATGCATCCATATTTTATGGATTTATAATGATTCGTTTATAAGGATATCTCATCCATTAAACTGTGGGCCCCTGGAAAGTGGGGACAGACTATATCTTAGTCTTGCTTTTCTCTAAAGGCCTAATAGAGTACTGATGCATGCTAGGACAGCAGTAAATGAAAAAATGATCTGTTGAACTTTAACTAGGTCCATCCATGACACTTACCAGCTAACTCATTTTTTTAAAGCATGTTAAGATATTTATGAATAGCATACATTATTTTTTATAAAATTATGTAATTTTAAAACTTTGAACAGTATCAAAAAGGTCAAAAAGAACTCAGCTGACCAGTTATCCTGAGATGACTAGATATATACACATCTATAGATATTTATAGGCATAGGTATACAATTTTATAGAAATGGTATGAATTTACTCAGTCTCTTATGCAGTCTGACTTTTTTAACTCAATTATATTCCAGACACTTTTCTGTGTCGATAAATAAAATCTAAATCTCATTCTAGCAGCAGGAGAGTAGTTCATAATATGGATATAATTTACTTTAACCTATTGATGGACATTTAGACTGTACTCAGTTTTTCATTGTTGCAAACATTGGCACAGCGATTTTTGCTAGCAAAGTATATGTTACAGTTATTAGGGAGGCAGAGCATCTTTTCATAGATTTATTGGTCATTTGTATTTTCTCTTTTGTAATTTACTCTTATAGCCTGTTCTAGTATTTTGACAAGTATTTCACAAGTAATTGTACATTATTTTAACATCAAAAAATAACAAATGTTGGAATTTCAGGTATGGAGTCAAGAGAAGGAGAAAGACTTTTTTGAAGAATCTACCTTTAAGTGTCCATCAGATCATAGACCTTCATAGGCCTTTGCCAGGAATAATAACACTGTGTCAGATGTCCAAATTGTAGAGACGGTAGTTCTCCTTAGGTTGTATTTCATTGTGAGACAAGTAGTTTAGAAAATCAGGGTATTTGTCCATTTAAATGTTGTACCTTTTCTTCAAAGTAATCCCTCACAATGTTCATTGAAAATACTTATGACTAATTTACTGACCTCAGACATTTTATTTATGGTTTACATGTCACTGTGCTACCTGTTTTTCCCACAGGTATTTAAAATACATATATTAAAATAAACTTTACATATTCAAAACTCAATTTAAAAACCAGTTTATTTTCTGAAGTTTTCTATGGCCTTTAACTGGAATATTTGACACAATGTATTTCCCAAACCCTGCTCTATCTTTCTGAAGGCTTTAATCCTACAAGACAATATAAGATAGTTCCCAGCAGGGATCTAAATGCACACCTGTATATCCCTTTGGTGCCACAATTCACAGTGGCTTTGTTGATCTCAAAGGTACTAAAATAAATTTCATTTTCATGCTGTAAACACCATTATGCTAAGCTATTGAAAGATTAGTAGGTGAGAGTCTGGGTAATGTTGTTTCTAAGCAAAAATGGAAAAGCAAAGTTTGAGGATCGATTTTTGTCAGATATGTGAACACCCTTTCTATAGAATTCAGCTCCTGTTTTGACAGCTTATTGAATACTCTCCCAACTTTTCCTGCCTGGTAATGTCTCCCATTAATTAATACCCATTCTCTGTTCACAGTTTTGATAGAACAGCAGTAGTTGTTAATGCAATACTCATAATCACAATTGTTCAGGTATGTTTTTTTGTCTGTATTATGTATAAGCCTCAAATTTTAAATGTTGCCCAAAGAGAAAAGTGAGGTAGAATTTTTAGAAATAAAATTAAGTTTTGTAATAGGAATAAGAATTCTGTGTTGCATTTCACTTTTTTTCCCTTTCTTTGTTGTAGTATCAAACTCTGCAAAATATCTTTTCTTTCTTCTTTTTTTTAATATGAATAAGGCTACAAGAATACAATTTAAAAACTTTTAAAATATATTTAGAAAACAATATTTTTTACTTGGTGGAACTGGGGAGCAGCTTTTCACTACAACAATATAAATAATGTTCATCAAAAGAGGTCAAATGTTCCAATATAATTTTGACCTTGGAGTGCAAAGTAATTTAATGATGTTACCTTTCAAAATTTTTAAAGCTTGCAAGGCTTTGGTACAATGTTCCTCCAAATGTATGTTCTTACAGAGAAAATATATATGTATTCTTATGACATATGCATTTATGTAGATGTGTGTGTATATATGTAATATTTAATGTATTTTTATACATATACACACATATGGAGACAGAGAGAGAGAACCAATTTGTACCCCTGCTAGCAATGTATAAACTGAATTCTGAATTTCGTAGAACCATTGCAAGCATTGGGGGCATAAATTTTTTCCCCTTGCTTACATGACTGGGAAAAAAATAAAGGAAGGTATCTAACTCTTAATTTATATTTATGTGGTTATCAGATAGATTGATGATTTTCCCCATATATTTATAGACTACAGTTGATATTTAACTTTAATATAATTGATTATACAGTAGACCAACAAGAAAAGATATGAAAAATGAAATACAAGAGTTTTTTATAAAGTATGATTGAAATTGCAATTCAAATTACTGAAGCCTGTTAGCCTTGTCCATAAAGAAAATAAAAACTATCTCTATCCATGAATCAGTTTGGGGGATAATAAAAGGAAAATCATTTTCAAAGCAACTGGCTAAAAACAAGTTTTTCCTGGTTACTTGGGCAACTTGAGCTGCTTTGCTCTTAAAATCCATTTTGTTATCATATTAGGACTGAGGAAATTTTTTCCTTTTTCTATCAAGTGTTACTAAGAGAGAAAAAAATTAAGAGTTCATACAAAGAAACAATGACTTAAGTGTTTTTTTTTAAGAAAGCAATGAAAGACTTTGGTTTTATTGATTACAAATTATTAAAGAAGAGAAAATATGAAAACTTCTGCAGAGATTTGTAAGTTATTTAAACGTAGTCTTTAGTTCAATGTCATGATCAGTTTAGGAAAATAGATGAAAATGGGGAAAACGGGAGTGGAAACACTGAATAAAAAGAAGATAGAGGGCTTCCCTGGTGGCACATTGGTTAAGAATCTGCCTGCCAACGCAGGGGACACGGGTTCGATCCCTGGCCCAGGAAGATCCCACATGCCGCGGAGCAACTAAGCCCGTGCACCACAACTACTGAGCCTGTGCTCAAAAGCCCATACTCTGCAATGAGAGAAGCCACAACAATGAGAAGCCCGTGCACCACAACATAGAGTAGCCCCCGCTCACCACGACTAGAGAAAGCCCGTGCGCAGCAACGAAGAACCAACACAGCCGAAATAAAAAAAGCAAATAAATAAATAAATTTATAAAAAAAAAAAAAAGATAGAAGGAAAAAAGAGAGTCTGATAGGCAAGAAAAAGAGGGATAGCCACAGAACAAGAGATACACATATAAACAAAGAGCCATAAAGTAAGGAAAGAAGAAAGACAGACATGCAGTTAAAGACCCTGAGGGAGGTGTTAGTTTAAGGAAAAGAAAGCCACTTTGCTCACACTTTGGAGTGTGTGGGGACCTGGACCTCTGATTCTGAGCTTTTGTGATCACTGCTTTCAAACACTGACTCAGGGGCAGAAACCAATGAACTGATGAACACTCTAAACGTCAGATCGGAACTGGGTCTCCATCACTGACCTTGAACGGTTGGGAGAAAGAAGAGTGCAGTCCCTGAAATAGCATCAAATTCAACTTGGGTTTACTATGGAAGACCCAGCCTAAACAATTTCCTAAGGACTGTGATCAACCCACCCAACACAGTTATCTGCACAAGTAGCTCCTGGACAAGTGTTGTCTAATTTCACTAATATAAGGAGAAATTACTTTTCCGTCAGATTGAAACAATAGTGAAGCCCAGCATCATTTGCTCTTTTTATTTTTGATTACTTTTTACACTACCTATGTTTTTACATGATTTTTCCATGGGAAACCACTGGGGAGGCCTCATTTCCACTGCACTGGTATGGTGTGCCATTCTTGGCAGGGAACTGTAGATGTTGCTGAAGCTACATAGCTGAAAAGGCTAAGCCAGGCCTCCAATTCTTTGGCTTATTACAGTTCTAAGTTCTATTTTAGCCCCATCCTCTTCCTCCCACTCAAATTCTGTACCCTAGCATGTGTTTGGATATGCTGTATCCTCCAGCTCTTCACACTAAATATACTCTTAGAAACCACGAGCGCAACTTGCAGATGAGTCACTCTCTCTGGAAGCCTCAGCTCTGTGGTGGACAGCTCATAAATTGGAATAGATGCAGTTGGACAGGGGGAGTAGAGACAACAGTCGCTGGTACATCGTGTTCTGCAAAGAAAGCCAAGAGGGTGGAGGTGGGTGGTTTCAGAGTAAATTGAAGCAAATTCTCATATCACACTTTAAAGAGAAGTTGGTTGGTTAAAGAGCCTAATACTCTAAAGATAATGCTCAAAAGGTTAGAATTTGTGTTTATCACTTGTTTTGGGGTCAAGCACTTTTTTTTTCCTTCTTCTTCTTCCTTTTTTTTTTTTTTTTTTTGTTATCCTTTGACCAGTGCTCAGAGCATAATTTGTTTCCAGTCTTTTTTGTTCTGTGAGTGAAAAGGTCAACGCCCTTTGACATGGCATGAGCTGTTCAGTGCACCAGGGGAAACATCACCAGCAGTGCTGGGCTTAAAACAACTTCAGGGCAGCCAGTCAAACACAGGAAGTGTTGTTCAAACCCCCGGAGAACACTGGCTTTGTTTATTAGCCAACTTACATCTTGTTGAATTGCTAAGTGCCTCTATCTTGAATGAGCAGATATATCAGAGACTCCAAACCCATATGAGGTATTTGTAGGCATGATATAACAACATCACTCTCCTAAAGTGTCCCCTACAGGAATCTAAATACAGAGTGGCTATTTTCTTAAATGGGAAAAGTTCCATCTCAGGTCCCCATAGTCCAATACATGTTAAAGGATTCTGCAAATGAACAAACACTACTTTGATGAGACAGTAAATTTAGTGGGAGAAATAATCAACCAGAAATGCAGAAAAAGAAATGTGGGTTTCTTTTATAAACAGTCTAATCAGGAAATGAATTACACATTCAATCTTATACTCACAAGATTTTTTTTTTATTTATTTAGCCCAGGAAACACTGACCTGTTCAACATTTTTATTTACGTAGTATGTGTAAATCTCTAAGTGTTCAATGATTTATTAACTGTTACTTTACAGGTACAAGATAATATTTTAACTCCATTCCACAGATTAATTGAGAAAGAAAGGTTAAATGTTTTGCCTAAGGTCACTCAACAAATCTAAACCAGAGACACATTTAGCTCATTGAACTACAGACTTTCTGTCTTATGTTTTAAATCATTGAATTATTTTGCTTCTAAATGTACCGAAAGAGATTCAAGGCTCCACGGCAAAATCACATTATGCAGCAGTCCTCCGTTTGGAAATAGAAGAAATTTGGTTAAAACGCACACCAACCTTTTTCTATAGTATCGAAGGCAATATTAAAGAGGAAAAAATGTAGCCCAAAGAAGGAAACGTCCTAAGTAGGTGCTAAATGGTTTGGCCATGCAAAGAGCCAACTCTTTCCTTTCAGACCAAGAATCAAGATACTTGGGCCCTGGTCCCAGCTCTGCTCTGCCATATACCTAGCTGGATGGTCCTTAATATCTCTGAGTCTCTTTTCCTCAACTGTAAAATGGATATAAAAAGACCTGCTGGGACTTCTCTGGTGGCACAGTGGTTAAGAATCTGCCTGCCAATGCAAGGGACATGGGTTCGAGCCCTTGTCCAGGAAGATCCCACATGCCGTGGAGCAACTAAGCCTGTGCACCACAACTACTGAGCTTGCGCTCTAGAGCCCATGAGCCACAACTACTGAGCCAGCATGCCACAACTACTGAAGCCCACGTGCCTAGAGCCCATGCTCCACAACAAGAGAAGCCACCGCAATGAGAAGCCCGTGCAGTGCAATGAAGAGTAGCCCCCACTTGCCGCAACTAGAGAAAGCCCACACGCAGAAATGAAGACCCAACGCAGCCAAAAATAAATAAATAAAATTTATTTAAAAAAAACAAAAAAGGCCTTCCTTCCCCTGAGCAAAGTCATGAGTTTCAAATAAAAGTATGGACATGACAGAGTAATTTAAGAATATTGTAAGTTGTCAAGTGCTATGCAAATTCCATTAGTGACTGTGGTAGTACTACTATTGCTGTGTTAGAAAGGAAATGACAGGAAGTCCATGAATAAAATAGATGTCATAAATTATGCCACCAGCCTCACTGAAAATCCAATGAAAATCATGGACTCACTTCAACCAAATTCACAGTCAGAAATATACCCCAAATTTTAACTATAATTTTCAAGAGATTTATAGATCATCTGACACACATGTGTTCATAGACCTCACATTAAGAACACTTGTTGTAGAGGAAGATGAGAAATAACAGATTATCTGGAAAGCAAGGTGGCATGGGAATCAAATAGCAAAGTAGACATATCAATGACCTCAACAATCTCGTGGTATAAAGCTGTAAGAAGATGGTTTAGGGTCGTTTCCCACTGAGATGTTGGGCCATCTTTTATAGTGGAATTGCAGGTTGGTACTTTTGCTTATAATAGTGAACATATGTGAGGGTGCGTGCATGCGTGCGTGCGCGCGCACACACACACACACACACACACACACACACACACACACACACACACATCCTTCCACTTTATAAGAAGTCACCATGGAACACTGTGTTCATCCTAGTGTTAACTTTCTGTACTTTGAGATTTACTGGGTTTTTGTAGCCCACATAAAATTTCTAACCGTGTGTTCTATTATATAATGCAAGACTTAGTTATATTCTTTTCAGCACTCACCTCTGCAAAATTCTCAACTGGGAAAATAAAGTATGAAGCTCAAAGAGGGAGTTGGAGAGGTGGAATTAATAAGTAAGGCCAGACACCTCTGACTCCACTATGTTTCCCTGAGTGTTAGAAATAGCAATCTATTTTAGGAATCATAAATTTACTCTATTATATGTAATTCTGACTAGGGAACTTTCTTTTGAGTACAAGCTATGAGAACTTCAGCAAAACCTCTTGGGGATCTATAATACAATGTTTTATATGATGCTTAGAACTGTTCAAAGATAACAAACATGTTATTCTACTAAACTGGAAAATCAACATCATTTGGCATGTACTATAAAATATTTTATGGAAAGCAAATACATTATATAACGTTATGACCTCAGTAAGTTTGATAATCTGCGTGACTATTTCATTTGATATTTAATGTGTGCTCTGAAAATTCAGTTCATCGTTGTTTTACTCTATCACATAAGGCTTTCAACATAAAATTTAAGATGTAGTAATAATAACAATTTTCTGTAACATACAATATATGTCTTTAGATAAGCATGTTTTGAATGAAGCAAGGCTCACTTCTTTATTAACAAATATTGCAGGGAATATTAGCTAGCAATTTCAAAAGTATTTTTCTGGAAACATTAGTAAATATTTTGCTAAACTTTAGCACTAAAATAATCCAAGTTCATTTTAAACAGCATCATTTGAGTACAATTATAAATATACATGGTTGCAATATTTATATGGGATGGGAGTAAAGTAATGTTTTTTGAGAGCACTGATTTGCACTGATTACTTCTGGATGGCAAGTTACACAATCAATATCATAATGTTGGTATTAATTTGTACCTATATTGTCAGAACAGAAAACAAGAAGGTAGTTGTTTCAGCAACCTCAGTTATTACATACTCATTTGGAGCAATCTAGAGAAAGGATGTGTTGTTCTGAGAATCTCCAATCATAACCTAAGGTGTGGGGCAAGTAATGAGGAAAATTATATTGCATCCATACAACTATGGTATAAGATCTAACTCCATCCTATTTAGTCAATTGATTTGTTCATCCATCTAGCTATTTATTCATTCTCTTAATCCACAAGACACTGTGCAAGCCTCTGGCAATATGGAGATGAATCAGACATGGCTCCTCAAAGAACCTGAGGTTATTATGAGAGGGAGGCACTAAACGTTAGGATAGGTTGAATGATAACTTTTAAAAATAATTGCTCTTGATAGAAAGGGTACATGTTCACTCTACCTAGGGAAAGGAAAAATGAGAAGAAAGTGTTGAAAAAAGCAGGGTATGAAGCACACCTTGAAGGATATGTAAGTATTCTCTATATGAGACAATTAATGTTTTCATTTTTAAGCCATTTTTAGTTGGATATTCTGTTACTTGCAGCCCCAAATCTCCTGATACAGGTTTTAAGTAGTCCTATTATAAAATTACTCTTTTTATGGGTCAAAACCAGTCCAAAATCAGCAATCTCATATACTTCAACATTACAACTAATGTGAGGAGATAGGGGTTTTAAGCAAGGGATTAACATGGTCATGATTTACAGTTTAGAATGCTCATATTAACAGCAGAAGATAGGATGGATTTATGGGGATCTGAAACAGTAAGCAAGGAGGTCAGTTAAAAGACTATTATCATAGCGGAGTTGAGTGCTAACAGGGTACTAAATTAAGGCAAGAGCTCTAAGGATGACATGGTGTGAGAGTACAGGTAAAAGAGATAGTAAAGAGATAGAATTAACAGGTTTGGTAATTTAATGGAATTAAGATGCAAGAGAGAAAAGGATACCCCTCTAGGAAGATTTTCTGGCTCAAGTAGATAATTAAACTGTTTAGTGTAATTGATTCTAACTCTGTTCTCACTTCTGTACCTTGACTCGGGATGCCTATTGGTCCTGGCCCTTTCGCCTTAATGAAAACCCCTCCATCTGCTTTCAGTCATCCTACTGCGCTAGTATCTTCTTGCAGTGACTTGTTTTTTGGGACCTATTGTTTATACCACACATTTTGATGCTCAAAAGCACAGGACTTGGCTCTGTTGTTATCTCGGGACACGAGGCATACACAATGATGAGCCTCCCCTGATGGAAGTGCAAGCTCTTTGCAAACAGGGACAGCACCCTGACTTCTATTTCTTGATTGTCTTTGTAACACCTGACATATACGTATACACAAAGAAAACAAAACAAAATCGACTTCAATCACGGCCCATCAGATGCTTCCTTATGGTAAAGTGTAGGGAATTTTAAAGAAATGTTGGCTAATCATAGGAAGAGGTGACAGCTGTAACATCTCAGCCTAAGCTGCCCAGTCCCTTCTGCTCCCAAGTTACAAACCCCTGCTCCATGCCTCATGGGGTATCAGACATCTGCCTTACCTCCACAATCCTTATGCCTTACCTATTTGGAAGATAAATAAGGAAATTTAAAGGATCTGACATGCCTTATAATTCTGAGCTTTATTATTTGCATTAATAAATCTAAGAGTGGGAATGGTTGCTAAATAATTTAAATTTTAAGGATACTTGCAAGTAACAAATTATTTTGTTTTTAGACAACTCAAGAAAACAAAAATAGTATCAAAATTTACCTGACTTTGAATATTATTTTTATATAGTTACCTAGAATTGAGCATATATACTTTACCAATATATGATTTTCTTCTCAGGCTTATTATATAAGAAAAATTCTTTCAAAAGATAAGAAGAAAATGGTATCATTCAACAGAATCAAGAATTGAATGTGCATTCCATATTTTTGTTGTGGATGGCTTGCCATAATTATAGAAAATATAACAGTTAAATATTAACTTTTGATGCTTTTATACAGATAATGTAGATTCTTCTTTGTGCTTATTTAGGAAAAAGACAAATCTATGATCCTAAAGATTATTCTACAGTTCTCTTTATGTCTATTCCTATAATTTTGCCATTTTGATATAATCTATCTATATTGCATATGAAACTGCAAAATTTGAAAGATGAAAATGATCTATTCAAATTATCTGCTATCACACAAACAGGTTAATAACAGTAATTAAAAGAATAATTATGCAACTACATGCCACTCAAAGGAGTCATTTAAATTATGCAAATCAAGCATAAGGTCATGTAATGCTAAGAGAAAAGAGCTAAAATATGCAAAATAGTGTACTCTCTGTTGGTGGTTCCAGTATTAGAAATATTCATATCACAAGCATATAGTGTGCATTTCATTTTTGAACCTTTGTACCATAAAATTGAATTAATTTTTCTTACCTTAGGTACTCTGAAATTTGAGTAGTACAAAGTTTTATAGATCAGCTGATTTCATCCATGAGAAGAATGTTTGTTTCTTACTTGAGTACTTTACTTTATTTTTAAGACACTGATTTTTTTTTCTTTCTATAGAAACATGCCACATTATTAAAAAAAAAAAAAGATCTGGTAAACAAACAAAAGTATAAAATGTAAAATAAAAACTACCTGTAATGTTATCATTTTGAAATAAGCACGATCTCATTTTGGGTGCATTTCCTTTCCTTCTTTTATAAGTGCATTTTCTTTTTGGTCATAATGGGTATCAGTTGTTTTCTTGTCTGTGTCACATTTGCTTTTGTATTTCATTTAATATTATATCATGTACGTTTCCCCAGATGGCTCGAAACCTGAATTCTTAATTGGAGGGATGAAATTTTTTACACATGTATGTAATATTTAACTATTTCGTTACTTTTATATTCTTTTCATTGCCTGCTTTTCTATTATCAATCAAGCTATGAAAAGCATATATTTAATTGGATGAGAATTACTGATTTTTTATTTTACTAGTTTGCTGAAAGTAGAGTCAGAAATTGTGGTTATGGCTATGGGTAGAATTAGATTTAGATCTGGAATTAGGGATATGATAGACATGAACTTTTAAGTTTCTAAATATACATTAACAAATTTGTATACAGAACATTTGGATCAGTTTGCTCACCTATAAGCAATCCAGAACACTATAAAGTTCCTAGTAATCATGAAAATAATTCATTTTATTAGCATGTCTTTAATTTTTTTCCATATGTTTCTAAGCCCTTTGTTTTTCTTTCTTGATTACATGGCTGTACATAACCTTTATTCATTTTTCCACTTGGTTGGTATTTTTAAATAATTTGCAAGAACGCTTTACTTTTTTCATATTTGTTGCAAATATTTTCCCGGTTCTTTTAATTTATATTTTGACATACATATTTTATTTACATACAGTCAAATTACTAAATAGTTACTTTTACAGTTTTCCCATTGCTTTTATGCTTAAAAATCCCTTGACATTTAAAAAATTTTTCCTAGGTCCAAATGAAAATTAATGATAAATTAAATTTATCAGTAATGATAAATAAAATGATTTGATTTTCTCCCCAAAGAGCCCATTTTTCTAACATTTGTTGAATTATATTTCTGTCCTATTTGTTTATTTTTATAAGTTAGTTTACATATTAGCATTTGTTTTAAGATTATCTAGTCTCTTCCACTGATCTGTGTTGATTCTTATGTACATATTACACACTTTTAATTATTTTTATTCTGTACTATGTTTTACTACTTGGGAAAGCAGGCAAGCCCCCACCACTTCTGTTTTTCATATTTCATGTATTAATCTTTCAGATGAACTTATCTGAAGAATTTCAGAATTTATTCCAAAGATAAAAATTTATTATTTTAAAAGTCACTTCATTATTCGAGTACTTCAAAAACACCTCTTATATTTGCCCCTCACACAAGGGAAAGGAAATATTATAAAGTACCTCCTATCTGTCTTCCAAATACTTGCTAAACATCTTCACATACAATACAGTTCACTCATCCTCAGTCATTCCGTGAAGATAGGATTAATTATCCTAATTTACACATAAGAAATCTAAGACTTTGAGAATTTATGTCTTACCCAGTATTTCAGTAAAAATGCAGGTAGAATTACTCCACACTTAATGCTCCTTTCATAATATCACATATATTTGTCCCTTACTTAAAAAATGAAACCCCCCTCAAATTTTTAGACTATCATTTTATTTAAAATGCATATATCAAATTTTATGTAACTTTATGTAATTAACGTGCATCTTTTTAAAAATTTGCCTGATGATATATTATGAATAGAAATGTGCCAGAAAAGAAGACATGGAATCTCTAAAGGCAATCATATAAACTATGGTTTACTCTCAGACCACAGTGGAGCTCCAGGTAGGTCACTTGATTTGAATTTACTTATGGGTAAATAATATATGTTTCTAGTCTTCTCAAAGTTAATGATAATCAAAGACCTACATGTATTTTTCATTATTTGAGTTTGTGCATAGAATACACTAGAACAAAATTACTATACTGATATTCAAGAATTAAATGTGTGCGAACTGTTGTAGTCTAATTGGAAAATCTCATTCTTTCAATTCTTTCCAAGTCAAATCCTATTCTAGAAATCCATTTCTAATTTAATCTTTCAGTAATCCCATTCCTGTTCCTTACACTTCGGTTAAAATAAATTATTAGATAGTTCTCATATACCAAGATTAATCAGGATTCTTTGGTTGCAAGTGACAGAAGCTTAAGAAAGCTAAAGCAAGAAAGGAAATGGTTTGTTCATGTAATAAGTATAGAGATATCTGGATTCCAGCACGATTTGATCTAGATGTTTAAAAAATATTATCATAAACTTCTCTCTATATATATCTTTCTAGAAATCTCTAAGTTGGATAATTGAAGCATCAGATAATGAGAAGAGTCTGAGATTTTACCCTGCTTGTAAGCTAATGAGTAAACCTACCTCTGTTACATGATACTAAAAGAAGACCTGAGACTCCTGAACCGGAGCCAAAGGGCTTAATTACTCATGACACAGCCAGCAGCACAAACATCAGCATATTTCCATGAATCCCCTTATCCCTAGATCCCACAGGGGTGACACAGACAAGCCCAGGTAGGTGCCTGCACAGACAGTACGTTGTGCAGCAGGACAGGAATCTTGAGCTTAGGGAACATGAATATAGTGGGCACTAAGCATTCCTTTCCTTTGCTCTGGATCTCTAGCTCTCTCTTTTCAAGGCTGTTTACTAAGCAAACATATTTAAAAATATAGTGGAACAAGGTAAAATTATAGTGGAATAAAATAATATGGAAAAAAAGAGTAATCAGTACTTTGTCCACAAGACATGCAGAAGTGTGAGAGACACGTGGAGAATTCTCCCAGCATAAGGCTTTCTCCATCAGGTAGCAAAGAAGCCCACCAGTTATATTCTACTACCTGAGCAACCTCAGCAGAAAGAGAAAGTATGCTTTTTCTCAAAAGTCCTAGATAACATGCCTATTCCCAGACCACTGTAATTCTGACTGGCCAGGCCTGCCTACCGTGGTCCTCTTTGGAGTGACCTGATCAATCTCCCGCACCTCCCCCATAAGTTTAGAGTTGGTGAGAAGTGGGGGCTCAAAGAAATATTAGGGCAGTGTTTCCAGAGAAGGAGGGCACATTGATATAAAGCAGACAAAATGCAGACAAATTCTTTATCATTTACTCTTTTCCTTCTATGTCCCTTGGCTCTCAGTCCTCTGTTTTTTGTCCTCTCTTCCTCTTTCACCTCTGTGTGTCCATATCTGAGACATCTTAAAAAGCCATGCTCAAGGGCACACTCCAGCATGAAGAAGAAAATGTTCCCTTCCCAGCTAGAGGATTCTCTAGATCCACTCAGCATTTTGTCTTCCTTAATTATAGCACTTTTTACTTCCTATGCGTTGCATTACAGTAATGAGTTTAGATGTTTTAACCTTCCCAACTAGACAGGAATCTCCTTCTGATCAAGGTCGTGTCTCTACCTCTTGGTGTCTCCTATGGGTCAAAGCATATTGCAGGTGCTTAATATATACGTACTGGATAAAGGAAAGGATATTAGATGAATTTCAATCACTTAGATCTCTTAACTAACAATGATGGAACAATTACCAGGCCAGGAGTCCAGAGACTTCGCTGCTCTTCTATTTTTACCACACACTGGTTAGCCACCTTAGCAAATTTGTTAACCTCTCTGAGGCTCAATCCTCTCATTTGTAAAAAGGTGAAACTGTGTGCTATTCCTCATATGGTTATTGAGATAATCACATGACAAAATGCATATAAAATCACTTTAGCAATGTAAACCACTCTAATAATTAATGAATTCCATTTTCAAATGACAAGTGAACCATTTCTGTTATATGAATTCAATGTGTTCAATATTAGCAGAATAGTTATTATACAAAAGTAAGTAGATATAATTTGAAGGATGCTTGCAGAAATTCTGTCTGTACCAAAATATATTGCTTGGTACTTCTAATTCCTCCATCACATTTTAATTCCTCTGATTTAATTTTAAGAATAACTACCTCCAAAAATTCCCATAAAAGTATAAAATTTTGATAGAGTTAGTACACTAAACCATTATTGCTGATAAAACTTTATCTTTTTTTGGCTGAGAGGCAAAGGGATATACACCAGTAAGTTTCGAAAGGAAGAGGGACAAAATTAGAAAGTAAAACCATGAGACGAGTTTGTCTAGAAGACAATCGGAGGAGAAGCACATTGCCACAAAGGAAAAAAGCTCTTAAAGAGAGACAGAGATGTTGCCAATTTTTTTTTTAAATCCCTAATTCATAGATTTGCCTTGGACTGGTCTTGTCAAACAGGCAGGTTTTCTGTATATCTATTTTTTTTTAATTCACAATTTTCTTTTTCAAATTTGAACAAGAAAACAGACTAGAACAAAATAATCCATTCGTTCAGAGATTTTTCTCCCTTTAGAGGAGGAATTCCATAGCTTTTTGAAGTTTCATTTCTGCTATATTAACCAATAGTTAGAAAAGAAGATATTTTCCTAGATTTTCTTCCTAGAAGTTTTGGATGCCTCCTCAATTTTGAACAGAATTTACAAATACTCAAGTGTTGAAAATTACCCCTACCAAAGCTATGTGGTTCTCCCAACTGTCAAGGAAATCAGTTTATCTCCATAAAATGCCTTCCTAATTAATAATGAGCAAATGCCCTATGAGCAAAATCATGACAATGTGATACAGAAATGTTTGCAGTTCGTGAACAAAGTTACAAAAATAAAAAGACACAGAAGCTAATACAGAAAGTCCAAAGCAACGACATATTTTTCCCAGAGAGTTGGGAACTGCATGGAAACGGTTCCAAACTACTTCCTCAGAAATAAGCAGAAATGAAAAATTTGAGGCCGGACTGTATTTCTAAAGTCTACAATACATTCCAGGCATTCCGTTGAGGTTCATGATCCCCAGCAACAAAAGCTATAATAGGGATCAAGAAGAATTCAAACTGGTAGTTTGGCAGAAAGAATCCACCTGCAACATAAGGTCATTACATCCTGCTTCTTCATTACAGTGATCTCCTAAACCGGGGAATTAACACTTTATCAGGGAGGTGAATGAGGCAGTACTTACTCAGCTGTTTACTTGGGAGAGACTACAGTGACCAAAAAGACTGTAAATAAATCATCAGAGCTCTGATTTCAGAGAACATTACAGAGAACATTACAGGAATATACCCCAAGACTCAAAATTAATGAGTAGTACCTTCCTTTCATTCAACAGATGGGGCACACCTCTGTGTCAATCAAACTGCAACTTTCAGCCCCCTTCCCTGCCTGCCAAGGTTATAAGGAAAACCTTGATGGACCCTTTGAAGGCTTTGTGTTTTTTTTTTTTGACTTTTCAAAATTCTCATTTCTAAATGTTCCTTAACAAAATGCTGCAACGTGAAAAGAGTATCCTGGGTGCTTTTACAAAGTTCTCATATGTTGTTTGTATCCCTGCAAAGTTTTAGATATCCTTGTAGTAAGCCTTCAAGGAAAAGTAACTGCTTAATGCCATGTACATGTGGATGAAATGTAGGGATCTAGGTTAGTCATTGAAAATAGTCATGCATAGATTTTGGAGTGAAGCATCTCTGTCTGTTGAGGTTCTGGAAGTGGCAATTTTCAGTTGTTCTGTTAGCTTTTCCAGTCCTCTGCGAGCAGATGAAGTCTAGAGAACATAACACTCACATTATCTTAATATGTGACACTGGCTAGTTCCTGTTATAATTATTCAAACATGAAGAATTATTGGCAGTTAAAATTATATTTAAAAAGTACATTTAAACATGTATATGTTTACATATACACAAAGTCTAGTGTTGTTTTAATGCATACATGAGAAATAATCAAAATAACAAACAGCAAACAAAAAATCAAGCCTAGATAGAATGCATCCTAATCTGATCATCTGCAGAGGAATTTTTCCCAGCATCAGAAATAAAACTCTTACGGTACATTCTATATTGGGAATTTGTGCCAAGAGGACAAACATGTCCAGAGCCTAAATCATAAAAATGCCTTACATTGAATTAAGGGGAAAATGCAACAGTTGACCTGAAGACAATACAGGCTTTTAATCAGTGACAAAAATCATTAAAATGTTCAACAGAAAAAAAGCTCAGGTAGAAAAACGTGCACGCACGCACACACACACACACACACACACTACTAAGAGAGCTCTATCTCCAAGGACTACAGCAAAAGCACTGTGAAAGGTTTAAATGGAGAGTAACACTCCTGAGAACACAAATGAGAGGCAATCGCCACTCTAAGTCGGAAACAACAACATAGAAGTAGGAACCATTCAAGAGATTTCTTTAGTTTCCCCAATTAAACAGGAAAAATACATACATCTACTGACATTTCTTTCACAAATCACAGGATTGTTACTTTTTGTAAGAAATTTGTAAAATGGCGTTAAAATTTATAAATTACAAATTCACTCACTGTATTAATAAGTTGTGTTATTTCCAAAAAAATAGGTAAGAATAATTTTTAAAGATAACTACCATAGGGAAAAGGAAAATAAGTTCTCTGGAGAAAAGTAGAATTGCTATGCCTGTGGTACCCCCCAAAGCCTGTTACACAAGATAATGAAAGAATCCCATTCACTGTGTTACAGGAGACAACTAAGAACAAAGGGATTTGAAGGCTTTAAAGAAATATATAGGAAAAGAATATTTGTGGTGGCCAAATGTTGCATCATTTTAAAGAAAGCCACCAAAAACTAGGCTATAATATATACATTTATGAATATAACAGCATTACCACCTAAAGGAATGACAGTAATTTACAGAAGATGCCAACAGTAGTTTGTAGGTTTAAAATGTCTTCCGATTCCCCAGAACCATAGAGCTACTGAATATTCAGAGAATGGAGCAAAAACAGATCTTCATAGACCTGCATGGGTCATGCCCAGAAGCTGCAAAAAAAAAAGGACTTTGCAAGGAATTGTGAGGTGGTCCCAAAATCCAAGTTCCAACAGCAAGCAAATGGCCCAGTCAGAAGCTGAACCAAACTTAAAATATGAAGATCCCACTCCACTCCACTAAGCATTGCTCATATCTTCCTCAACGCTATCCTCCAAAACAGGAAACATAATTCCTCCAGAGGGGAGAAGCCTGTTGTTTTCTATCAAAAGAGAGGCAAATTTATCCAAATTTCTCTTCAATTCTATCCAATTTGTGAGTCAGCCACAAGGACAGTGGATAGATTATGACAGGTCATTGGAGTCCTCTAAAGCAGTTGTTTAGAGAGTTTGAGTTCATGAAAACCACATAGAAAAGGCAACCCTTGTTCACTGTTGGTGGGAATGTAAATTGGTGCAGCCACTGTGGAAGACAATATGAAGGTTTCTCAAAGGTCTAAAAATAAAACTACCATATGACCCAGCAATTCCACTCCTGGGTAAATATCTGAACAACACGAAAACACATTCAGAAAGATACAAGCACCCCAACGTTCATAACAGCATTACTTACAATTGCCAAGACATGGAAGTAACCTAAGTATCCATCAACAGATGAATGGATAAAGAAAATGTGGCATATATATATATATACACACACATACACACACACATACATACCACAATGGAATTCTACTCAGCCATAAAAAAGAATGAAATTTTTGCCATTTGCAGCAACATGGATGGACTTGGAGGGCATTATGCTAAATGAAATGTCAGACAGAGAAAGACAAATACTGTATGATATCACTTATATGTGGAATCTAAAAAAGTACAAGCTAGTGAATATAACAGAAAAGAAGCAGACTCACAGATACAAAGAACAAACTATTGGTGACCAGTTTGTGGAGGAGGGGCAGTAGAGCAGTGGTGTGTCAGATCATTTTACCAGGTAATATTATAATGAGAATTAAAATTTTTAAGTACATTATGAGTATTATAGAATCTAATTTTTTATAGTATCAACATAAAAATATCACAATAGAAACTTAAGAACTCTGCTATAACCTAAAGAGATGTTACAACCCAAGTCGTCCTCTACCTAAAGCACCCTGTTAAGAGATGGGCAGCTTCAAAAAATGATCTTGACATGGCCTCCTGTGGGTCTGCCGTGAATATTGCATTCCTGCCATGCACGTGCCTCCAAGAATTCTGTTACCTAAGAGAATGGAGGTGGATAATACAAACCGTAGAGAGAGAGATAGGGATCTGGGTCCTACTCCTGGCTCTTACTTAGCCAGAAACAAACTTTCTTTTTTTTGTTGTTGTTGTGGTACGCGGGTCCCTCACTGCTGTGGCCTCTCCCGCTGCGGAGCACAGGCTCTGGACGCGCAGGCTCAGCGGCCATGGCTCACGGGCCTAGCCGCTCCGCGCCATGTGGGATCTTCCCGGACCAGGGCACGAACCCATGTACCCTGCATCGACAGGCGGACTCTCAACCACTGCGCCACCAGGGAAGCCCAAACTGTGTTTCTTAACAGATCACTTAATTTGGCAAGACCTTGGTAATAATAAGGAAACATATGTGGAGCTACTTATAGAGTATCAGGTAATTTATTCCATTTCTTTAACTCTAAATCATCTGACTAGGAAGACTGTGTTAATTGGATTGGATTAACACTTTTGAGAAAAGATACACAAGAAAAAATCAGAAGGGAAAATAATTTTTCTAAAATAAAAAAGACCTTTAAAGATATATGTAAAAAAGAAAGACTGAATAATAATATGGGCACAGTGTTTAAGGAATAAACATCCAAAAATGCATTGCTAAGGATACAAAATGTAAGTGACACACATTCCTTTAATTTTCTTCAAATTATCAAATAGAATACTTTCCATAAAGATGCAGCCATCTGCATTTCATCTTGAATAATCTTATTTATTCATTTACACCCTACTTTATTCCTGAAAAGATCTGACTTAGCTAAGTAATTGGTGTACATTTTTTTAAAATCTTAATGGTTTGAATGACAACTGAACAATATTTAAAACTGAAAATTAGGAAAGCACAAAATGTGTATGATATTTGAAATATTATCTTAAAAGATAGTTCAGAAACAATTCTAAAATTTCCATTCTTAGAATAAATAAGTACCAAAATATATCCCCTGGGACTAATTAAGAAATGTTGTGTTCAGATGTGCAGTATCATATATAAAACTACCTTTTCTCTAACTGAGAGAAAAATAAGGGGCGGTCTAAAGCAGGCTTCCAGCATCTTAATAAAAACAACACATTACGGATCCAGAAACTTCCTAAGTCCTTCAGATGCATTATCTCATTTCATCTTCTCAATAATCTTAAAAGGCAATTATCATTATTATCCCCATTTTACAGATGAAGAATTTAAGAATTAGGGCAAGTACCTTGCCCAAAATCATACCTGTGTGAAATGAGAGAGAGTTAAAATTAAACCCAACCTAATTTGTATTTACCCTTCTAATTACCTCATTTTCCTGCCTCCCATTCACTTGATGTTTTGAGAGAGCATTACGTCCTCCCCACACATAGCTACAACTCTCTGTCCACGATTGCTCTGATCAGGTATTTTGTTTTTCACGATGCTCCAGCAAAATGAAGAAATTCCGCCACAAGCCTTTCTGGCTTCTTGTATCACCATCCCCTTTTCGCCACCCAATTCGCCAAGATCATTTCAGGAGGCACAGAGCACTAGTGCATAATGTGGAGTTTCCCAGAGCTGTCACAGTCAAGATGTGTGTAGAAATGTGGCTCTAGGACTCCACACTGGGGACAAGGTGGAGACAGGGGCAGGTTACTATAGCTCTTCCCTGAATGTGAAAAGGGGAACATTAAGCCTGCTGCTGTGTTGCCTATTTCCTGAGATGTATTGCCATCACTGAAGGAAAACAAAATTATTTTCTCTAGGAAACCAAGTGTTATTACATGTAAATCATTCATGTGCTGTTTAAAAGATTTGCATACTGATGACCCCAAGATTTCTCATATTCTACATTTCTACAATGTGTCTATGGTCATGGCTTAAAGCCCATCACAGAAAAAAAAAAGGCCATTTAGCAATATTTCACTGGTGATTCTAAACATGCATAAGTCATGGAGCCTATGCAAGGTCATGTCCTATAATGGAGACCGTACATTTGGGGATGAATCATCTAACCTAAATGGGTAAAAAAGCAACATGTTACCAGTGATGTCTTATCACCTTATAGAGCATCTTATCAAACTATATTCCCGTGAAAACTGTTTGAAAAGGAGAAATGTGTCATACACTCAATTAATCTGTTGGAGAGCTGGTCTTACAATTCCCTTTCTACCTTATTCCAGCAATATTTGGCAGGAAAAAATAGAGTTTAATAAAGTAGCATCTTGGAGTGTATGAGCAGTGAGGACTGTGTGGAAATACATTGAGTACTCTTTGCCATAAGCCATGTCCCAGGGAATTTCCCACCATAATTCCAACAATTCCAAATTTGCCCTATGAAAGAGTCAGCCAACTTGTTTCCCAGCCCAACTTCTCCCAATGCCAGAATTGAAGCGTGGCTGCCCTGTACCCCACTGGACCTCCACTAGCAATGGCTCCAAGAGTATCCCATATTGCTTCCACCCCGTGGTGTGAAATAACTTTAGTTTCTGCTTTTAAGTCAAGTGTATATGAGTCTACCAGGATGAAATTGGTTGAGCAGTTCATTCATTTACTAAACAAATATTTCCCAAGTGCCTGTGTCATGGCAGGCACTGAACTAGATGCCAAGAACACAACAGTGAGCAAGACAAATCTGGTCCCACTGCTCACGGAATCCATATTATCAGGGGAGACAGAAAATTATACAAGTAAGTACAGTGGAGACAGTCATAGACATACTTAACTTTGTCTCTGTTATCTATATTCATTCAGACCAGAAAAAATAGAAAAAAGAAAAGGAAAAGGAAGAGTGGGCAGAGGGGAAAAGAGAGAGAGAAACGTAAAAAATTTAAACTCTACCCACTATTATTCTCAATGATATGTCCTGAGGTAAACATGATCTAGGAAAGATGAAATCTCAGTTATCACCTGCCATACACAATGTGACCATCTCACCATGGGATAATCTGAGTGTTTTGAAGCTTTGACCACTAACACAAGACACTGCCTTCCTCTTATCTGCTACTGAATTAATAGCAGCCTAGAAGACAAATGGGTTATGCTGGATTTATTAAAGACAGGATAAATGAATATATCCTCCAATGTGGTGCCTTCCCATAGAAGTTTGCAAAGGTAATTTTGACCTTAAGTAAATTCTGTTTACCAAAATGTGAAAGCTATGTCTCTACTCCATGATAATGTGGTATATGGTAGGAAAGAAAAGTTCTAGGCACTTATGTGGCCAAAATTTGTCCTGTTTGATTTCACAGATCACCACATATACAAGTGAAGTGGAGTGGGCTATGGAAGGGTCGTGTTTTCTGCCAAACACTGTGGAATTTATTCTCTTTTCTTTTAACTGTGCCTGTTGTGCACTGCTGATATCTTTACTGTGCAAAGCAATTTCGAAAAAGATCAAAGTATTTTACCATTAGGACAAGATCTTTTCGCACCTGAGAGGATGCTGTGTTTAATCTCAGTGCAATTCTTCTTGATACCAATAAGATGGATCAAAAAAAACCAAACCAAAACAAAACACCCTTCATTTCTATTGGTAGATTCTCAGGATGAGAATCTGACTATCTCCTTCCAGTTTGTTTCTTCATTGGGCATTGCTAGCAAACCTGCTCAAATGAACTGGGTTTCAGGAAAGACTTTTCGGATGAACGTACCCCATGCAATAAAAGAGAATCTGAGTATAAAATGAAGGCAATTGCCTATATAATTCAAGGCAAAAGCTCACCTTTATCTCTATTACCTGGATACTTGAAGTGGGGGAAAGGCTGTAAATTATGTAAATAATTGCATTATTTCTTTAATTCGTTGCATCTTCATACTCAAATACAAAGTTTCTTATTTTCTTTTTGCAAATAGCTCAGTTTCTAAACTTCATTGAAATAAATAACAAAACAAAATGAAAGCATTTTCATTCAAAGACTTGATGACTCAGAGAAGTATACGGGTCCTATAGCAAGATGTTAACTTTTTCATTACTGTTGCATTACAATATTACTTAATTGATATTCAGAAACATGCAAGGCCATGTTACTTTCCCATAAACTGAAGTAGAAAATGTTGAAATGGAAAAGAACAATAAGAATGCATAAAATGTGAAAAATTTTGTCATGTTCTATTAGGGTTTTTCACGTTAGCATCCTATTATATTACTATTTGTTTTCACTAATATGATATGAAAATTGCTGAAATGATTACATGGTCATATCTTAATAGGCAACTCAAATTCTAAAATTATATGATTCTAATATAAGATGAAAGAAAACTGTTAATATTATAAAAAGTTTCTAATATGATCTGAAGGCCCATCTGGAAACAAAAAAGTTTAAGTTACTTTGGTATGATTTCTTGGAGACATTTTCTTTATAGGAACCAGGTGGTGACAGAGAAGGAGAAATTGGGCACAAGGATATCACTGCTAGACTGGATTCATAAATGGAAAATATTTCTCTCGGGTAGGCAATATGTTGCATGAATTATTTTATCCATTCTAAACAATTATGAATATTGATTAGAAGAGCTGAGTTTTATTGTCATTGTTTTTCAATGCAGGAGGTAGCTGCAGTGATTTAGCTTTTGCCTTTTTTTTCTTTTTTTGGTAAGAAAAGCCACTATTAGGAATATGTCTCTTCATAATTTGCTTTCATCTGAGAGTTACTATTAATTGTTAAACAATAATTGCTAAACAATACAGTTTGATATATACTATGAGATAATAAATGGAGGGTGTTGCTTAAGTTAACAGTTTTTTAGCTCTTACTGAAAAACTGTTTTTTAATGTATTGTGCTTATTAAATGTGATAATCATTCAGTAGTCTGTTTATTAAATAATTGGGGGTTAAATCTAAACTTACTTTCAATCTGGGCATAAAGATGATACTTTGGGATCTTAGAAGTAATGTCTGCAATGTAACTTTGGAGTCAAAATTGACTTCTTTACGAAAACTTGTTTTTATGTTGCAGAAACCTGCCATAAGAATCAAGTTGAGAAATGAAAGAAATGTTGGAAGAATAGAATAATTGATTGTAAAGGATGTTATTTACTCTTTTAAGAATACTAATTTCAAAGTTCTATAAGATTCCCTAAAATATTGTATTTAAATGAAGACTGCCACATTTTAATATTTATCTTTTTTAATAGGCAATGTTTTTTTAACATCTTTATTGGAGTATAATTGCTTTACGATGTTGTGTTAGTTTCTGTTGTATAACAAAGTGAATCAGCTGTACGTATATATATATCTCCATATCCCCTCCCTCTTGCGTCTCCCTCCCACCCTCCCTATCCCACATATCTAGGTGATCACAAAGCACCGAGCTGATCTCCCTGTGCTATGCGGCTGCTTCCCACTAGCTATCTGTTTTACATTTGGTAGTGTATATATGTCCCTGCCACTCTACTTCGTCCCAGCTTCCCCTTCCCCTTCCTTGGGTCCTCAAGTCCATTCTCTATGTCTGTGTCTTTATTCCTGTCCTGTCCCTAGGTTCTTCAGAACCACCTTTTTTTTAAGATTCCATATATATGCATTAGCATATGGTATTTATTTTTCTCTTTCTGACTTACTTCACTCTGTATGACAGCCTCTAGGTCCATCCACCTCACTACAAATAACTCAATTTCGTTTCTTTTTTGGCTGAGTAACATTCCATTGTATATATGTGCCGTATCTTCTTTATTCATTCATCTGACAGTGGACACTTAGGTTGCTTCCATGTCCTGGCTATTGTAAATAGTGCTGCAATGAACATTGTGGTGCATGACTTTTTTTGAATTATGGTTTTCTCAGGGTATATGCCCAGTAGTGGGATTTCTGGGTCATATGGTAGTTCTATTTTTAGTTTTTTAAGGAACCTCCATACTGTTCTCCATAGTGACTGTATCAATTTACATTCCCACCAACAGTGCAAGAGGGTTCCCTTTCCTCCACACCCTCTCCAGCATTTACTGTTTGTAGATTTTTTTATGATGGCCATTCTGACCAGTATGAGGTGATGCCTCATTGTAGTTTTGATTTGCATTTCTCTAATGATCAGTGATGTTGAGCATCCTTTCATGTGTTTGTTGGCAATCTGTATCTTCTTTGGAGAAATGTCTATTTAGGTCTTCTGCCCACTTTTGGATTGTTCATTTTTTTGATATTGAGCTGCATGAGCTGCTTGTATATTTTAGAGATTAATCCTTTGTCGGTTGCTTCATTTGCAAATATTTTCTCCCATTCTGAGGGTTGTCTTTTTGTCTTGTTTATGGTTTCTTTTGCGGTACAAAAGCTTTTAAGTTTCATTAGGCCCCATTTGTTTATTTTTCTTTTTATTTCCATTTCTCTAGGAGGTGGGTCGAAAAGGATCTTGACGTGATGTATGTCATAGAATGTTCTATGCTTACCTCTGAGTTTTATAGTGCCTGGCCTTATATTTAGGTCTTTAATTCATTTTGAGTTTATTTTTGTGTATGGTCTTAGAGAGTGTTCTAATTTCATTCTTTTACATGTAGCTGTCCAGTTTTCCCAGCACCACTTATTGAAGAGGCTGTCTTTTCTCCATTGTATATTCTTGCCTCCTTTATCAAAGATAAGGTGACCATATGTGCATGGGTTTATCTCTGGGCTTTCTATCCCGTTCCATTGATCTATATTTCTGTTTTTGTGCCAGTACCATACTGTCTTGATTACTGTAGCTTTGTAGTGTAGTCTGAAGTCCAGGAGCCTGATTCCTCCAGTTCCGTTTTTCTTTCTCAAGATTGCTTTGGCTATTCCAGGTCTTTTATGTTTCCATGCAAATTGTGAAATTTTTTGTTCTAGTTCTGTGAAAAATGTCATTCATAGTTTGATAGGGATTGCATTGAATCTGTAGATTGCTTTGAATAGTATAGTCATTTTCACAAAGCTGATTCTTCCAATCCAAGAACATGGTATATCTCTCCATCTGTTTGTATCATCTTTAATTTCTTAACATTTTATACACTGGAGAAACTTTTTTCTCAAAGATGGCATTATCGATGGTTTAAAAAATGATTATGATTGCTAGAAGGGCTTGGCTTATGAAATCTAGTCCTGACATATATTACTTTTACAGAAAAATGGATTTATCTCAATTGGCTCTTAATGTCATCTAAAAAGGGGGACCATTGAAAATTAGCTGCCAGACACAAAATCATCTTAGTTGAAATTAGAATACATTTAGAATATGTTTTATAAGAAAGACAAAGTGACAAAACTGGCTTTCAGATAGGGCAACTTTTTAAATGCCATATATTTTATCTTAAGTATGGTGTGGATTGTTTGTCAGAACCAGGCTATTCCCACCTCTTTCCCTTTCCTCCCACTCCAAGGTCTCAACACCATGGTCCAATTCTTCAAAAATGATTTGGGATAAGAACCATTTTGATGTAAACTTCTACAGCGCCATTTGGAGCTCTACAGAGAATCAATAAAACAAATGAGCTTAAATTACAGCTGAACTAATCATGTAAATGTTTAAAATGATAAGACTTCAATTCAAGCTTTTCTAAATGCCAATGAACCTAACTAATTACCATATCTGTCCCAGTTTGGGATGAGTTTGAGTATCCAGGTCTTGTTAACAAGTCTTCTCTTGTCCAAGGCAAAGAAAATCAGGTGGAAGAAGTTTCCAAGCCTAGTACTAAAAATGGAAACATCCATACCGTTTTGTGATCCATTTCTAATACACTATGTGGTCAAAAGAACAGATTTATCTTGTAACAAAAAACTAAATGTTTCCCATTTTTAAAAAGAAGCAATAACAAGAACCACAGTTCTACTGTCTATCTTCCATAAAGAATGTATCTTCCTATTTCTATATTGCTAGGGTTTTTTCGGCGCTAGGAACTTCATACTTACCTATGCTCTAATTAATCAAGATAACATGATGCATCCTCAAGTTAATGTTATCCTAAACAACTTTTCTAATGTTTTCATTAACTTTCTTTAAATTGCCATTATGGTGAAGATGTAACGTGTCACCCAGGCCCTTGTCTTTATTTCTGTCTAATAGTGGTAGAAGCTGCAAAACTTACACACTGTATTATCTATTGCAATGAGAATACTGCCAGCCCCAGATCAAATGCCTTTCTTTCCTCAAAGCCCCAACAGTGCTGCCCTCCCCACCCCACCCCCTATAAATTAGCAGTGTTTAGTAGGAGACTTGCCCACATTCTATAGATTACTTTAAGGAAAAGCTCCATCATCCATAATACATTTGGGCTTCTTTCTAGTTGAAGATTTATATATTTTTTTATTGATGGGTTATGAATATTGACACAGGAGATATTCATTGTTTATTGAAGGCTTGTTTACATAAAAGATCTTCACAGGCTACCCCCTAAGTCTAGAGGTCCTAAACCAGTGTCAGGGAGCTGTCTGGGTATTTTTTCCCACGTATTGCACTGCCATTCTACCAACAATAGAGGCCCATTAACGTTTGGCCCTTCAAGTTACTGCAGCCCAAGCCTCAGTGGCAGGACGTCTGCCCAATATGTAAAATAACGGAATGAATGGATTCCTTGGAAACAATGATAACAAGACCTGGCTGAGCTAACTGTGACAGCATGTGGTAATTTTCCAGCCCGCTGGCCCTGTAAAGGAAACTGGAACACAAAGCGGAGACTGTGGGGCGGGCCGGCCTGAATAGCTGCAAACAAGTGCAGAATATCTGATGATGTCATACCCACAGTTTGACAGATGGGGCTGGACCATTTTGCCCCCTTCAAGTGTGCTCTTAACTATTTGTATTCCATCGGCTTCTCACTTGGGAAGTTCAATCCTGTAATCACCTGCTTGAAAGACTAAACAAACCTTAACTGTCATGTGCTTGATTCAAGTACCACTAGTTTTATGAAGAAAAATGATATCCATTATTAGTGGCTGAATGCTGAGGGGGGCCATGGGGGAGAGCGTGCTGCTGTGGATTAATGCATCATCTCTGCTTTCAGCTGTGGGCCAGGTTTTGAGTCTAGCTCTGACTGAATCCTGCCATACACTTTGAATAGCATAATGAAGTATTGTTATCGCCTCCATCTAGTCATTACATCAGGGAAACAGACATCTAAAGTTATCAAAACTGATTACAAGCTGAGCTTTTGTGTCTATAAAATAAATATGCTAAAAGACGGCTTTTATTTTTTTTTAGTCTTATGGGTGTTCTCTCTAGGTTGGATGTTTTAGTGCTTATAGCACTATGTGTCATTATATGTAAGTTGGTGCTAGGGCGTATCTATAAGACAGCGTTCTCCCAAAACGCGTTGGTATGTAGATCTGCGTGTGCGTACGTGTTTAAGTTGGTGCATGGGAGACAGAGAAAATGAAGATTGACAACATTTATAAAAATGAGACACAACTCAATTAAAATACACCGAAAATAGTAAATGAACTGGAGTACTCGGTTTAATTGTAACGACACAAGACTGTCTTTTTCCTCCTTTCAAATAAGTAGTTGCTTTGGATCTCACATGTCTTTGCCATTTTATTCGTGTAGTTCTTTTTATTTACTTTTCAAGGAATTTCTGTAAATATACACGGGCTACAGAATAGGTCTCAGATACAGCTTTACACTTTAATCTTTTCATCAAATAGCTAACCAAAGCTGGATAGCCAAAAGATTCTGTTTATGGAGAAGTGATATCTTTCCCACAGAAAAGCATGGCACATGGCCTAGCTTGTGGAAACAAGAATAATAGCAACAGCATGATAAAAATATTAATGGTTAGGATTCATAAAATACCTTTTCAACTAGGAAAGTACCACACACTCAACTACTTTCTTCAGAGTCTCACAAATTATAGAAGCTGTATAGAAGCTATGCTAAACTTAGCTTCCCCTGTCTTATCTAACATAGTTGTTGGGTAGGGAAAAAAAGTGAAAGCAAGGGGAATTCTCCCCCTCATCCTCGAAGACTTAGTTATGCCCAACTCACCTCTGCCCTGAACCTCCACCCTTACCTTTTGGATGTGAAGGAAAAAACATATTAGTAATATCCTCTACCATTACCCTGCTCACCTGGACACAAGCAGGCTATGCTTTGGTTATCTTTGATGCATTCATTTTATAATGAGATCTACCATCTACTTGGTATTGGGCCATAGCTTTATTCTGTGCAAATACTCCGACTGGGATTGTGCTTTAAAGTCAATCTAAGAGAATTATTTGCACAATGTATATGTGCACCAGTGGCTACTTTTCAACAGCAGAGTTGTGGTTCATAAACAGCCCTAATCTCTTCCAAGGCCATGCCTAAGTTTGAGGGCCTAAGTGGCTACCTAATGAGAAGCTCATGACAGGGCACGTGGCTTATGAAGAGGAGCTCATCTCTGCTTCCCACATTTCTCACTAACACCAAGGGCATCCCTCTATGTGTTTACACCAGATGGAGCTCACCATCTGTTACAAAAAGCCAAATTGTTTTATTTGTAGCCATGGTGCTTATATCCCTACAGGAGACTGAGAGGGTGAGAGAAAAGGAAAAAAAAAATGGTGAGGATAGGTAATAAGAACTTTCCACTAACACAAGTCATAATGTGATGCTATCCACAAGCTGTTCTCTGAGACACAATTCTGATCCAGCTATGGCAGTGGCCTAGGTGGGGATCTCTTAGGAGGCCTGGAGATCATGGTCAAAAAGTCAGTTGAGGAACAGTGTGACACTGGATAGGAAGGAGAAACAGAACCCTTCATTCCCATTGTGAACACTGAGTTAAAGTGTGTTAACACATTGGCTTTCTCAGAGTTTTCATCTGACCAAAAAGCCAAACTACTGAGGGTAATCAAAGTAATATCAGCAACAATGACAATCATGGTAGTATTTCATAATAACTATAACCTGGCAGGATGTTCGAAAGAAATTGATTGATGAATTCCCCACACACATTTAATTCAACCTGTAAAGATAATGTCATATTAAGTTAAACCAAGGATCATCCAGCCCAATATGCCAATTCATCATTTGGAAGGACATATTGTCGTTCAAGTTCACACTTTCATAAGTAATTTATTTCTGCAAATATGGCTAATTCCTTAACAATGAACTATAGGTGTGTCAGGACTTGACCTATCTAAAGATTTCTTGAATCTGCTGGGAATTTAAGCCTATCATCACTACTTGGGGTAACAAGATTCATAAATATATCAGCCACCTCATAAAACCATGCTTCATGTCTATATGAAATTTACAGTTCAGTTCAATTAAATAAATATTTATTAAGGATTCACCTAGTGAATGGCACTATACAAGAACAGCCAGAAATACAAAGGTGGGCAAGGAGGCTTCAGAAAACATACGATCAGTGAGAGGGAGATATGCATAGACACAAGTGTTGGCAATGATCATGGAGTAGGGGGTATGCTGTGGAAAGTAGATACAAGTTATAAGTAAAGCCTAAAAGAAATATCCCCCAGGGAGACTGCTGGGGTTTGGGGAACACATCCATGTTTGCCGTAGAAATATTATACAACAATTTTTAAACTTTAAGCAGGATGCTGAATGAATTTGGGAGTGTTTCTCCCTCTGCAATTTTTTGGAAGAGTTTGAGAAGGATCAGTGTTAGCTGTTCTCTGAATGTTTGATGGAATTCGCCTGTGAAGCCATCTTGTCCTGGACTTTTGTTTGTTGGGAGATTTTTAATTATGTTTTCAATTTCAGTACTTGTGATAGGTCTGTTTATATTTTCTAATTCTTCCTGGTTCTGTCTTGGAAAATTGTACCTTTCCAAGAATTTGTGTGTTTCTTTGTGGTTGTCCACTTTATTGGCATACAGTTGTTTGTAGTAGTCTCTTATAATCCTTTGTATTTCTGCAGGGTCAGTTGTGATTTCTCCTTTTTCATTTCTAATTTTATTGATTTGCATCCTCTCCCTTTTTTTCTTGATGAGTCTGGCTAAGGGTTTATCAATTTTGTTTATCTTTTCAAAGAACCAGCTTTTAGTTTTAGTTTTATTGATCTTTGCTATTGTTTTCTTCATTTCTATTTCATTTATTTCTGCTCTGATATTTATGATTTCTTTCCTTCTACTGACTTTGATAGTTTTAGAAGTCCTAACTATGGCAATCAGAGAAGAAAAAGAAATAAAAAGAATACAAATTAGAAAAAAGGAAGTAAAACTGTCACTGGTTGCAGATGACCCTAGGGTTGACAGAAAACCCTAAAGATGCCACCCGAAAACTACTAGAACTAATCAATGAATGTGATAATGTTGCAGGATACAAAATTAATGCACAGAAATCTCTGGCGTTCCTTATACACTGACAAGGAAAAATCAGAAAGAGAAATTAAGGAAACACTCCCATTTACCATTGCAACAAAAAGAATAAAATACCTAGAAATAATCCTGCCTAAGGAGGCGAAAGACTTGTACTCAGAAAACTATAAGACACTGATGAAAGAAATCAAAGATAACATAAACAGATGGAGAAATATACCATGTTCTTGGATTGGAAGAATCAATATTGTGAAAATGACTATATACTACACAAAGCAATCTACAGATTCAATGCAATCCCTATCAAACTACCAATGGCATTCTTCCTAGAATTAGAGCAAAATGTTTTACAATTCGTATGGAAACACAAAAGACCCCGAATAGTCAAAGCAATCCTGAAAAAGAAAAATGGAGCTGGAGAAATCAGGCTCCCTGACTTCAGACTATACTACAAAGTTACAGTAACAAGACAGTATGGTATTGGCACAAAAACAGAAATATAGATCAATGGTGCAGGATAGAAAGCCCAGAGATAAACCCATGCACCTATGGTCACCTAATCTATGACAAAGGAAGCAAGAATATACAATGAAGAAAAGACAGCCTCTTCAATAAGTGATGCTGGGAAAACTGGACACTATAAAACTCTTAGAGGAAAACATAGGCAGAACACTCTTTGACATAAATTGCAGCAAGATCTTTTTTGACCCACCTCCTAGAGTAATGGAAATAAAAACAAAAATAAACAAATGGGACTTAAAAGCTTTTGCACAGCAAAGGAAACCATAAACAAGACAAAAAGACAACCCTCAAAATGGGAGAAAATATTTGCAAATGAAACAACAGACAAAGGATTAATCTCCAAAATATACAAACAGCTCATGGAGCTCAATATCAAACAAACAATCCAGTTAAACAATGGGTAAAAGACCTAAATAGACATTTCACCAAGGAAGACCTACAGATGGCCAAGAGGCACATGAAAAGATGTTCAACATCACTAATTATTAGAGAAATGAAAATCAAAACTACAATGAGGGGGCTTCCCTGGTGGCGCAGTGGTTAAGAATCTGCCTGCCAGTGAAGGGGTCACGGTTCGATCCCTGGTCCGGGAAGATTCCACATGCCGCGGAGCAACTAAGCCCGTGGGCCACAACTACTGAGCCTGTGCTCTAAAGCCCGCGAGCCACAGCTGCTGAAGCCCGCGGGCCTAGAGCCCATGCTCTGAAACAAGAGAAGCCACCGCAATGAGAAGCCCGTGCATCACAACGAAGAGTAGCCCCTGCTCACTCACCACAACTAGAGAAAGCCTGTGCACAGCAAAGAAGACCCAACACGGCCAAAAATAAAATAAATAAATAAATTTATGAAAAAAAAAAACTACAATGAGGTATCACCTCACACTGGTCAGAATGTCCATTATCAAAAAATCTAGAAACAATAAATGCTGGAAAGGGTGTGGTGAAAAGGGAACCCTCCTGCACTGTTGGTGGGAATATAAATTGATACAACCACTATGGAAAACAGTATGGAGGTTCCCTAAAAAGCTAAAAATAGAACTACCATATGACCCAGAAATCCCACTACTGGGCATATACCCAGAGAAAACCATAATTCAAAAAGAGACATGTACCACAGTGTTCACTGCAGCACTATTTACAATAACTAGTACATGGAACCAACCTAAATGTCCATCGACAGATGAATGGATAAAGAAGATGTGGCACATATATACAATGGAATATTACTCAGCCATAAAAAGAAACGAAATTGAGTTATTTGTAGTGAGGTGGATGGACCTAGAGGCTGTCATACAGAGTGAAGTAAGTCAGAAAGAGAAAAACAAATACCGTATGCTAACGCATATATATGGAATCTAAAAAAAAAAAAAAAAATGGTACTGATGAACCTAGTTCCAGGGCAGGAATAAAGATGTAGACGTAGAGAATGGACATGAGGACACGGGGTGGGAGGGCGAGGCTGGGGTGAAGTGAGAGTAACATCGACATATATACACTACCAAATGTAAAAGAGTTAGCTAGTGGGAAGCAGCCGCATAGCACAGGGAGATCAGCTCAGTGCTTTGTGATGACCTAGAGGGGTGGGATAGGGAGGGTGGGAGGGAGGCTCAGGAGGGAAGGGATATGGGGACATATGTATACCTATGGCCGATTCACTTTGTTGCACATCAGAAACTAACACAATATTGTGAAACAATTATACTCCAATAAAGATTAAAAAAAAAAAAACTTAAGCTATGTGAACAAAATTCTGTAAATAAAAATGTAATAAAGAAAAAAAAAAAAGGACGTTGCCCAGGTTCAGAGTCTTCATCTTTCTAGATTGAAGCCAAGTCTTGTCTTTTAGTTTATCTGCTTTCAGAAAACACCCTTTAACCCTTTTATCATTTTAGTGGCTCTCCTCTGGACATTTTCCAGTTGCATCAGTTTTTTAAGCATGTTTCCATTCTCACTTTCTGTTAAGCATGTTTAAGTATATAAATGGACGTTTGAACTTGGTATGTAAAAATAAGAAGGAAAACTGTCAGATCAAAGTCCAAAATACCGTAGGTCAAACTTCGAATATCAAAAAGTAAGTACGTAAATCCTTATATACATTGCTGCTATAGAGAAGTTCAAGAAAAGGTTCAACTAGAGAAAAATTTGAAGATAGGGACAAGGAGAATCATGCAGTTCTCATGGATTACTTAGCAAAAGCTTTGGGGGTGAAGTCCTATAATCACCAAAATACCTAATTCTGCGGCTGTTTGTGTAACTGTCGTTAATGCATGTCAGAGCATAAATTTGAATTGCTGTACTTGGTTTTGGGTATAGCTGACCTATTTTTGTCATTTTCTAGGTGTGATGTTTGAAAAATTACTGGTCCCTTCTGCATATTGTTTCTTTATTGGTAGAATAGAAATAATATCTATGTTGTAGAGCTCGTAGCTCAGCTACTAGAATATAATAAATTTAATAAATTCTATAACCTGCTGCTCTGAACAAAAACATAAATAATAAAGTCTCTCTTTCCTTAACTGTAAAATGAAAAATTTTGTGTCAAAAGTTTTGCAGTTGCTTTTAACTCTGAAAAATTTGTTTCTGTAAAGCAGAAATCTATAGTTAAATAAGATGATAATTAAATAAGATGATAAATACCATCCTCTGCTTATTTATTTTAAAAAGGAGACATAACTTGGGAGACTCAAACGAGGCAGCAGGCGTTAACTGAAAGGAGGTGGGTCTCACTGTCTGAGCCTCATGATCAGCTCTAGGTCTGGGCTTCACTCACTGAATGACCCCAAGCAAGTCAGGGAACCGTTCCAAAGTCACCTATAGAAAGGGATTATGATTGCTTACCTCAATATGAAAGCCCTTTGTCAACTTCGAAGTGCTATAACATCATCAGTTATTACTGTCTTAGATGACTTTGGAAGCTAGCTACTCCAGTCGTGTTTCAGCATTTTTGTTACCAGAACAATTAAAGCCAAAAGTGGATAAGAATAAAATTTTTTAATATTTTATCTAAAATATTTACTTACATTAAAAAAAATTCAAAATGTCACTAAATTTCTTCTATGAAGGGTTTATTTACAATTCCTACTTACTCACTGTATTCAACTTTCTGTCTAAAACAAGGTCTGCTTTCTGAGCACACCCATCAACGTCACTGTGTATTCAGATCTGTTTCTCAAACTAATTAGAATATGCTGGGATAGATTCTATTTCAATTCGGATGTTTTGTTAAAAATATTCTTGAAACCAATTCACCAATATTCATTAAGTCTCTTCTGAAAGAAGGCACTGAGATAGCGGCTGCAATAAATACAACATGAATAAGATTAAGTCACCGACCTTAAGAAATTGCCAAAACTGGTAAAGTATAAAACAGGTACACAAGTGATTACTACTGAGGATAAGACAAATGCTCTGAGAGAAATAAAAACCAAGTTTTATGAGAGAATCAAAGAAAGAAAAGATACACTTCACCTGGAGAATAATTTAATTTGCAATTAGAAAAGTTCTTTTCAAGATGGATCTGCCAATAACTTGCAAATTAAATATATGAAAAGACTATAATTATAATGCAGGGTGGCCCATTTAAAGAAGTCCCACTTAACATAATGTGATTTCAAGAGCAATAAGATAAAGAATACATAGTTCAAGTGCATATAGATCCTCTTTTTTGAAGGGCACCAAGGCTTTTTACTGTCAAGTTTTTTTTTTTTTTTTTTGAAATGAGTGACCCTATCTAATAGGATCACAGTATTTTTTAAAAATAAGATAAATTTGAAGAGATGCTTCAAAGTTCCTGGATGAAGATGCTCCATTCCATCTGTGTTAGTGGACACTGTGTGAAGTCCCACGTGTGTCGTGCCCTCTGGCACTTCTGCAGGTGCGTTAACCCTCTCAGTCATCAGGGCATCACCGGGTCATACAGACTTCCAGGGAAGGAGGCAGCTCCTGAAGAGGCCCCTTTCCAGGCTATCTTTCTTCGGAGTCTAGTGGCCCTCTCTAAAGGATAGGATCCCTCACCCCTGCCCCTCCACCCTCCCCCAGTCTGGGTCTGGGTACCATTAGTGCACTGGAGCAGCAATTTCACTAAATTGTACCTTACTGGCCCCTTATTACGAAAGGAAGTGTGAATGCTGCCAAGCCCTTTCCTAACTGGCAATGGAATCACAGGTCAGAAAACATCTCTAGCAAGCATAAATTATTAGGCTCACTATAAAAGAGAGCTGACAGATGAAACAGGCATTTCCATGAGTGAACAATACAGCTTCAATTCAAAGACTGCTGATTGGGTGTTCAGCCCTCCAGCATAAACAGCTATTCAGATTTTAAACTGTAACCAAGTGCATAAAGAGAAGGAATGCCACGGCCACCTCGGGTTCTTCAGAACAATTCAACAAGGGATGTGATATAAATAAAATGTCAAACTATAGGTTGAGTATTTCTTCTTCTTCCCTAAGGTGCTTCACAGCCCAGGAAACAGAAGGTCAGTGTTTCAGGCTGAAGGCCGCTCTGGAAACCTGGCCAGCCGAGTTCCCCCACTGGCTGTCCCAGAGCCTCGCCAAGAGATGGGCACTGAGCAGGCCAGCCTCCCTCTCCTCCTACCCTGTCTGTCTGAGTCGTTCCCAGCCTCTGCTTTTGTAAGATGCTATCTGTATTCATGGGGCGAGGCTGTCGGGGATGAGGTCACAAACATGTAATTATAAACCTCTTAGCAAGGCAAAGCGTTCTACTCCTAAGGAAAGTAGACGCTGCCAGTTTCTTACTGTGATGCCACAAAGAGCACCTCCCCAAGATAAAACTATATGTAGTTAACAAAACGAATAGCATTTATCTCTATGGTTTGCCAAAGGATGCAAATCCCAGGCGTTTAGAGCCTTCTAGCCTTTCTCAGGAGAATGGAACAAGAACCTAAGACTATCTGCAATCTTTGATTGTATGTAAATCTCTGGTTAAAATAGCAGCGGGTAGCTGTGTGTATCTAGAAACAGGAGACGCAAGAGTGCTTAGTGATTGCTAAAAGAGAATGCTTCACCATCTTACCAGTAGGGTACATTTCTTAACGATGCCAAAATATTGGACACTTCCATGTTGGGCTAACGTTGTGTCCTCTTGAGTTTCAGAAGGTCAGTAGAAGTCACTTTAGGCACGAGTAACAAAGGAAGTGATCTGGAGTTTCTTCCCTGAGGGACCTGGGCTCTGTGACTTCTCAAAGACCTACACGCTAAGCGGTCTGCCCCCAACCTTTGCCCCTGTGGGGTCAGTTTAGGTCTCTTTTCCTACGCAAAAGGGCACCCGTTATCACAGAAACGCTCGCTTGTCAGTGGTTGCGTTTGGGTTGATTTTTCAGTAGTTTCCACTGTAGGCTGGAAGTCTTCCCATATTGATGATATCCACCCAGAAATGCCCCCGGTTAGGGGAAAGCTCTGATTGTTTTTAACAAATTTGATCACACAAATAGCTCCATGTAAATTGAAGACATAGTCAGAGGAGGTTAAATTGTAACATATATATTTTTTCCATCTTGATATGTTTGCATCAGATCATAATTGTGAATAATGTACTGGCGTTCCAGGAGTCACTATTTAAAAATCTGTTTGGGGATGACGCTTCTTTACATTGATGGGAATTACAAAAACAAACGGGCCTTTCTGCTCTGAAGTACCCCTTTCTAATGTCCTTGCCTCCTGGAATATACTGGTAACACTGTATTTAGATGCTAAGGATAAAGTCAATTATTTACAAATAAACAAGGAATTCTACTGCTACTACTCAAAATGTAGAGAACCCACAATGTGTGAAAGTGTTTTGTTATTAAAAATACCTCTGCTAAGGCGGTGCTCAGGCGTGGCTGTGTGAGAATGCTGTCCAGAAAGTGAAGGTCTCGTGCAACCTGCCACTGACTGGAAGATGTGAAGCCTCCACCCAGTTATTGGGTTGTTGGCATGGGATTATTCTGATGACCGGTGATTATCAATTTCTACAGGATCATTCCAAAAGATTCAAATTGGCTTAGTTTTCTATACTCCAATCCAGTGGTTTTGTTTTGAAATTACAGCATAGGGAAAGAAACTTTCTTCCCTTCCCCTGGTAGGAGAGTGCTTCATTTTTTTAGAGCACATTTTTTAGAGCACATTTTTCTGCTCTAATGTATCTGAGTGAAGCAAGTGCTTTACAGAATGTCCTGATCCAGAGAGTTCTGAGAGAAAACTTGTACATTATCACCCACTAATTATTTTCCCACTGATCTTCTCAGGCAACGTAATTATGAGGTGAATTGTATTAGCAGATGTAACCCTAATGTTAGAAACTTCAATTAAAAAGCAATAATAACCTTCAAAACTACTGCTTTTACTCTATACATCTGAAAATATTTGCATCTACTCTAGATAGCTGTGTGTCCATGATATTCCAAACTTGGCATCGTTCCCTGTGTGCTTCTTTACTGTGACAGTCAACGTCTTGTGACTACATGTATTCAGTATTTATCTGTCCTCTTAATCAATGGTTCTCAATTTCCTGTGCACACTTAAAAATTCCGGAAGCTTTTAAAAAAATACTGATTTCCAAGCCAGAGAAAACTGAATCTCTATGTGTTTGTGCATGTATTGGGCGTGGGGAACAGGGAAGACTCATTGGGTTTTTTTGTTGTTGTTGTTGTTGTTACTTCCAAGGTGATTCTAATGTGCAGCAAGAGACAAAAACGACTGTCCCAGATTGTTAGCTCCATGAAGAATAGGACTATTTCTGTATCTTGCTGCATGGAAAATAAGAGAACTCAAAACTTCACGGTGAATAAATAAACGAATATCACACTGCTGTCATGTACAGCACACTTCTTTGTCAACAAAACCTAGGCAGGAATTTCAAGAACCTCTTATATTTGAAACTAACCTTGGACAACTGGCCTCTGAGTGTTATTTGTGATGAAGCATAAGTTGAAATTATAACATTAGTTCAGGCCTTTCTCTATAAGCTTAAATTCCTACCGTGCAGTGGCCTCAGCTATAGAATGCTAGCCAGCACCCTCGAACCATCACCCACCCTCTGCCCCCAGGGTGCACAGGCAGGAGAAGGCGCGCACTAGAGGGGAGGGAGAACCGATGCACTCTTCCATACCTGCCCTACCTTTTCAGGTACACGAACATTGAGTTGTGCATGAATGAAACTTGTATTAGCACGAGAAATATTGGCCTTTTCATTATTTTATGTCAAAAGATGGCGAGACATAAAATTGCAAATTTCCTACGTAGGTTATAAAGACATGGATATCTACAGTTAGTGATAGCCCTGCTCCATTCAGGTTATGGGTCTGGGTCTGGTAGGGAGATGTTGATGAAGGGCAGTGTCTGCCCACCTTAATATCAAAATCAAAAATCCATATCTGAAGTGATGGATGTAAAAGCCAGGCTAGTCATTACTTCTAGGGGAAGGAGGAGGTAAGATTAGAATAAGGCACATACAGGGAGGGTGGCTGAAAAAATACTCGTTCTTGACCTAGATGCAGTTACAAGGTTTTCACCAGAAGCTAGTCATTAAGCTACACATTGGTTTGGTGTGGTTTTTCTGGATCTGTGTTTTATTTGATAATAAAAAGTTTAGATTAAAATACATTAATAGCAGTCAACCAATACTTTATACCGATTTTAATTCAAAATAATTCATCTCACTGTAATATATAAGTGTATGAAGCACAAAAACTTTTACATCTGAATTCAACTTATCTCTTAAACTCTGTGAACATATTAGTTGTTACCACCTGTCAGATTATTATGCTCGCTAAATGTGTCCTTCCCTCATCTTCCAGGCCTCAAGGGGAATTCCCTTCAGTTAGCGCGGTGGGACTCAGAGGCTAAGTTTGTATGGGTTGGTCAAAACATTTGTTTGGGTTTTTTCATAACATCTTACAGAAAAACCCAAACGAACTTTTTGGCCAGCCCAATATTTCCTCAACAGAAGCCATGGGTGACATTAGTGACTTCCATCATGAACCTGCCCCCCCGCTCCCTTTCCAGACAACAGAGTCCAGGCTTTCCAGGCCATCATTCTGGATAGCACCCCAGCCCCCTGGAACACCTAAGCTCCCTTCTCTAGATTTAGTTGGGGATATAGAATCAGGGACAATTATGTGGTTTCTCCCAGTTTTCTCCTTCTTCCACCAATCTTTTCCCTCCTAAGTAAAACTTTAGTTCTAATTATGGAATAATTGGGGTGGCTCTTTTTTATTTCTCCCCAACCCCTTGATTTCTCCTTGAATCTCCTGTGTGTCTGTCAGTCAGTTGACATTTCCTGAACATCCAAGTCTGTCCTTTGTGAGTTGTGCCAATTTCTCAGAGTGATTCTGACTTCTCGGGGCTTTCTTCTTATTTTATCCTTTTACAGTTCCTTTCTCTTCTCTCTTGGTAAATATGTCTTCCAACTGCTCTTTTTCCTCCCACTGTTTCCTGAAGGAATTAATGAATATCTATATACTCCCTTTATTAGTCTTCCATCCTCATACCTCCTTCTCACCCCTGCCACAGTTACCTATTTCCTGAAGGAAATTGGATTACTCACTGCATCCAATTGTCATTGACAGACATTCAAGTTCATATCCCCTCAAGACTGTTTTAATTTATTAGCTTGAATTCCAACTTTTAGGATCCTTTTTGACAAAGAGTATATTTAAATCCTTATTGACAATAATCCTAACAATAATTCCTACTCAAAGCATATTTCACTCATGAAGTACGTGTATTTTCTAAATAAAAAAAAAAAATCTTCTTAACCTTCCAGTGAGCCAAGGAAAAAGCATTATTATTCCCATTTTGTATATGAAAGCACTGAGGTAAAACAATACATATTTTCCCAGTGGCTAAATAAAACAGAAAGGAAATGAATGCCTAACTTGCAGTTATGTGGGCCACGAAGAAAAAAGTTCTTGAAACTCTAGAAAATTCAGATGAACCCTTTGTGCCAATGACTTACCATAGCCGCCCTTGAAGTGATTATAGTGAATATTTATTCAAGAAATTCTGAGATAGCTCATGTATGTCATGCTACCCTGAGGATGAAATGTCAAATGACTGGGAATAAGGGAAATGCCAGGAAGAACATGACCCAGAGAGGCGATTAATATGGAGTTTATCCATTGAGATATAAAATTTTAATGAAAATCTTTGACTTAATGCAACCTGAAGATGAAGAAACCCTGGAGATACTTTTAAGACCTGAAATAGTGCCTTTCTAGCATTCAGAGACCTGCCTGAACTTTCTCTCACCCTCTTTCTCCTCACACAATGCTTCTGCCTTGGGAGGCTGTGTCACATGTGAAGAAATGAAAAATATCAGTCTTAACTTGATTCATACAGGAGAAATGGGAGGAAATAGAAATGGTTCCCCGGTCAGGTCTGTGACTTTACAGGTGTGTAAGTGTTGAATTGATGGAGTGCGGAAAAACAAAACAAAACAGAAAACTACAAATTGAAACTTTAGCCTTAAACTCAAATAGTTTTGGATGTAGGTTCTGGCTATTGCAACACGTAACATATAGGCAAGAAGCCTACAGAAAAATTTTGTGATGCAGGCTAAACTGATGTTAGATTTCTATTTCTTGCTTGTAAGAGTGCTTTTTTTGCATGGACCAGTTGATTCCCTCTCAGTTAAAGTAGCTGATCCTATTCAACTAGAATTTCCTCCTCCTATCCAGACATCAGTTCATAGCACATGATTTGCCCAAGGTTCCTATTGATTAACAGGCCATCCAGAACAATAAGTGGTCTCAGTTGTAACTCTTACTTCCCATATTTCTTATTAGTATTTTATTACTACTATTATTACACACTCTTGTGTACCAGTAGAATCGCTGAAGTCTTATTTCTTTCTCACTCTCAGGAAGAATTGATGCCACCTCTAACTTTCTTTTACTGTCCTTGAAACCGTAACCATGGTCAATCTTTGCCAAGGAATAAAAGGAACTTTGCAAGGGGTTCCTCTCATGTTGCACACTTCTTGTGCAAATCAAGATATTATTCTTCTGAGTTCCTGTCTGTCAGCTTATGAGACCCATTAATAAAAATCCAGAGAGTCAGGAAAACATCGTGTTGCTGGACCTTTCCAAAAAACTGTGCTCCTCTTTGATAAATTCAAGAAACCTAAGTGAGGAGGAAGAATTTTTAAGCAAAAGAATAAATGTCCAGAAGGGGTATTATAGCCATAAGAGATTCCTCTGAGCAAAGCTTCAAGTGCACAATAAGCATATGGAAAACATCAAATTGATTCAGGGGCTTTGTTATGTTCTATATCCTGATCCCTTACCCCATTCTCAGAATGCTTAAAAAAAAATCCTTCGGTTCTAATAACCATTCTAGGTGCCATAATAACCCTTAGGGATGTTAAGGCTCCTCTTTGGGATTGGATTGGTTGGAAGGAAAAAGAACCAGGATCCCCGCATATACACATATTACGCAAATGTGTACATCTCTGTTGTGAAATGAGAAAAGAAAGGAAAAAGAGTTGCAGAATTATTTTTTTATGTCCGACAGGATACCATTTCATTATTTTTATATTGAGATGACATCTGATCTCCATCCCAAATAGAGGCGCTCATAGCTTTTTGCTACTAACCCAGAAAACCATTAGTGCTGACAGGCTGATCACATTCTCAAAAGTCAGGATCTGCTGTAATAGTGCTTTCTCTTCATCATTTGTCATTTCTGTGGGGTCCCTTTAACTCTGGTGTCAACATATGTGTTCCTCACATCTGAGTTGACATCCTTACTTGAAAAGCATGTTTTATTCCTGCTGCTTCAAATGCATAACCTATTTTAATAATTAAAAATAATTTTATGAAGAGAAATATCTATAATATTGAAAATGTATCAACATATTGATCACTATTTTCCTTTGATGTTTATCTGGAATTTCTCTCCAAATTTGGTGAGGTAAAAAATGGACAGATACCATTCATCTTTGCTGAAGTGAAAATGGACAGGTATCGTTAATCTCCTTTAATAGGTAGGGCCACACAGGAGACTCTCCTGAAGGAGTCATCTGAGGGTGAAAGCTAAATCTTCTCATCCTCAGTTAACGGTATCTTAATTTGAAGCAATGTCTGAGGATTGTAATGTTGGAGCATGGGTTAGTACAACTTCAAATTGTAATACAACCTTCTCCCTCTAGTTTCGGTTCAGGAAAGTTAATGGAAAGAAAAAGAATGAAAGGGACTTGATGTCTGATTGAGTTGGAGGCCAGAGATGAAGGAGGAATCAATTACCTCCCCTCTCCCCTGCTGTTCTTGGCTTCTATAACCTTCCATCCCAAATCTTTTGTTCTTCCCATTTTCAAACAGTGCCTTTTTTATTCCATCTCTAATCCCCAGTTTGCCAACCTAGAGCTTGCAAATATTCATAATACAATTCCAAACCTAACTTCCATGGAAAGATTTCCATGCTGGTTATTCCTCCTACAAAAATAAAAGCACTCTACCATTTTCGATATTTTCATGTATAGCCGAGAGCTGAAAACTAGAAGGGATCTTTGAGATCACCTTGTTCAGGTCTGGGTTTTTTAAAGAAGGACCCAGAGGTTCAGAGAGATAAAATGTAACACAACTCCTTTGACTCTGTCCTCAGTCATTTTTTCTTTTTTAAATGGAAATGGTTTGTCCTACTGGGATTGTTTTTGTTTGTTTTTTTGTTTTTGCGGAAATGAGGAGAATTGCCACCCTTTGTAAGTAGGAGGGTTGTTAGTGATCCCAAGTCACTCAGGAGTAAGGGTGGAGCAGAGGCCAAAAGATCCCAAAGAGTCTAGCTTGGTCCAAGTTCCACGCAGCCTGAAGAGTGACCAGAGCTTTCTTTGGAGGAAGGATGTAGAATGTTGATGACTGTATCTGCCTGACAGAGAACCATAGGGTTTTATGCTTTTAAAATGTCCCTATCCTAACGAAATCAAGGACAGAAAAGTCCCATTGAGATATTGTCTATCTCCTAGACTTTTTTTGTGCCCTGAAATGTGGTGGTTCTCACTGGACCATTTATTGACCCTATTCTTCCAGGAAAGACTGAGTATCTTTTATCCCCTTAAAACTTTTTGTGCTAAAGAGAAAATCTGCCTCCATGTTCCCTGAGTTCCCTCACCAACGGGAGAGAAAAAGATACATAGGATTCCTGTGCTCAGCTCCCAGACTCAACCACAGACTGCTACCACACACCTGGAATGACTGTCCCCACCTTCTATGAGACACACACACAGCCTCCAACTCCTCTTTTCACGCTGGGGAAGAAAGAAGGCCACTTGGAACGAGGGATGTAAACCCTCTCTGTCCCTCTGCTCATTGTTCTCACCTGTTTTCTTCACTTGTGCCTTTAGAGAGTATTAAGGACACTGGTGCATCCTTCTGTAGATGTTTCACAAGCTGCAACCTTAAGGTTTCACATGATTTTGATCCCATCTTTTCCAAAAATTGGTTTTGTTCCAAGCTGATCTTACCGCTACATTTTTCTCCATTCTTTCAAATTTCCTCTTGTTCAAATTTAAAACCATTATTTCTATTCTTATCTTTGCTAACTAATGAGAATAGTTTTTTCTCCTTTGGGAACTACCAAGGTGTGTATAACTGCATTCATATTTTCTTGTGTATTTTCTCTAATACTTTTAGAGGTTATCACGAATTCTGAAGGAGAAAACCTCACTTTAATTAAGGCATATACACAATTTCATTCTTTCTTAGAACCTCCTTCCATGTTTATTTTCCATAATATTGGTCTCCTTAGAGAGATGCAGAGTAATAGAAAAGATGTTTCTCAGATACTGTTTAACACAAAGCGTCTATTATCGAAACTACTATCAAAAGTCAACTATTGGGTAACCTGATTGTGGAAATTGAAGTAAGTTAGTCTACATAGAGGTTATTTGACTACCTTATAATTTCCCAGGATGAAATATTCTCCAAATTCTAATTTCTTTAATAAATCAAATAATTTGATTTGTGATGAATAGAGTCACTTTCCCTATTTCTGACTCCTGAGTTGTCAGTGATTTTAACAGAGAATTTAATTATGTTGCTTATGAAATGATACAGCAAATCAATTAACAAGTCTTTACCAACAATTAAGAAAAACAATTTAAGCATTTTAAATAACAATTAGTTAATTAAATCAATTAACGGAGTATTTACCGTGTATGTAATACTGCTAGACATAAATAGGAATATAACAAAAATGTTTTCCTTTCCCATCCCCTTAGTCCTAGTACAATCTCCAGTGACAGAAATATCCCTGCCACCCCCTTCCTGATCCTCAAATTTCTTACCCTATCCCCCCACAAATCAATTATTATATCAAATTACCACATCCTGACTCACATGAGGCTCCTTCTAGCAAAAGTTAGACCTCTTACTACTTTCCGCACACACAAACAATCTACTGCTTTCTACCATCATAGGGTCAATTTCAAGTTACCGAATACTATCAGTGCCTCCCCAGCCCCACCCAGTGCTGACCCAAACCAGGCCTCTGTCCCCTTCCAAATACACTCACATTCATAACCGCCGGCTCCATGAGCCACTTCAGTCACCTTCCTTGCTCCACTCTGGACTCTGTTGACCTCCTAATCTGCAATTCTGCAACAGCATTCTTCACAAAGAGAACAAGAATCCTTGAGAGTTTATAATGATTTTCCAAAGGATACGCAACCAGGTATGGCTTTAAGTATGGTTTCCAGACCCTCACCTTCCATATATGTTCTTTACAAAACTGATCTGAGAATGGTTTTAGATGGAAGGCATCGTGACAGTTCTCCTTTCCCACATTACTTTTCTCAGTTTCTCATTTGTCCTTTCCCACATAAACAGATATATACACTAACACATACATATATGCATAGGTAGATAGGTAAATAAAATCTCTCTCGCTCCTAATTTTACTGTATTGCAATGCCTTGAGATATTAAAAAACCCCAGGGCCACAAAGACAAAATTCAAAAATATGGGTCCTAAAGCCTCCTTTAACCAAGACTTCATCTTTACTAGGCCTCATGTTTTTCTTTATCTTACACTTATTTCTGTTAAAAGCCAAGTGTGGTATAGAAATAGGTGGCTTTGGCTTCTGTAGGGAAGTAATGGATTTTGATGTTTTACACAGTGCAGCAGAGAGAGTGATAATGAGTTTAAGGACTTCATCTCTTCCATCACTCACCTATTTACCAAAAAATGCATCACCATCAAAGAAGAGCCTAAGAGAATAAAGCATAGAGTGTACAGGTAAGAAATACTAAAAGTAGTAGAAAGTTTCTTCATTTAGGCAACAAACTCTTAGTAAGGCTCTATGACTTGTCTATCTGAAAATGAGCATGAAGAAGTGAGATGTCAGGGAATGTGTACTAACACATTTATTTGAATTGATAAATGAGGTCAGATTTGTCTGAGAGAAAGTAAGCCTAACTGACTCAATTGGTTTGATAATGAAAACTGGCCTTGCCTATTTGGTTATGTGACAGATGTATTCTATAATTTGAATGAGTTAAAGATGTAGTTCCAAAGTTTCGATGAAAAAATATTTAAAGCATGTGATACAATAAATGCAGTTTACCAAAAAATTACTGTATTGGCAAAAATATATTGAAATTAACAGTGTTTCAATGTTCCCAACAATTTTTGAATACATCAGTAGTTTTTAAAAAGTGCCTTTAAATGAAGGAGAAACAGGTACAATTAATAGTTACTTGATGAGTCTCAGGGAAACGTTTTGTTATGCTGACCAGAAATTCAGAAGCTGAATAAATATAAACATTATTTTATAAATTCTTTCACAATTCTCTGCTCTCAGCAAAATTGAAGAAGATCTTTTCATGATGACAGATTATTAAAAATAATTTCTGGTGACATATTACTTTGGTTTTTGGTATCCAACTCAGAGTGAATTCAAATAATTGTGAGCAATTGTTATGAAAAATAAACAAATTCTGTTCATTCCTTTTCAGGCCTTCTGATCCATTCCATATGCTCACAACCACAGTGGGAATAGAATTGATATTGAACCGTCTTTTATTCCAAGTACTCACCCCCAAGTAAAAGCTATCCACCTGATTTTAAAATGCATTTCTAATAACATTTACTTCTAATGTTTAATAATTTTATATCAAAATGTAAAATATATTTATTACCAATTGTGTAGTAATAAAAAAAAATCTTAAGGATAACTCAATCCTGAAGAAAAAAATAAGACTTAGAGCATTGTGGTTACAAAATAATCAAATTTTTAATTTCAATTAGGATAAATTCTACGAGGAAAATTGAATAGAAATACAAGTGGTACATATATACAATGGAATATTACTCAGCCATTAAAAAGAATGAAATAATGCCATTTGCAGCAACATGGATGGACCTATGGATTATCATACTAAGTAAGTCAGGCAGAGAAAGACAAATATCATATGATATCACATATGAGGAATCTAAAAAAATGATACAAATGAACTTATTTACACAACAGAAACAGACTCACAGACTTAGAGAACGAACTTCCCCGGGGGGGAAGGCTGACGGGGAGAGATTGGGAGTTTGGGATTGACATGTACACACTGCTATATTTAAAATAGATAACCAACAAGGACCTACTGTATAGCACAGGGAACTCTGTTCAATACTCTGTAATAACCTAAATGGGAGAAGAATTTGAAAAAGAATAGATACATGTGTATGTAAAACGTAATCGCTTTGGTGTACACCTGAAACTAACACAACACTGTTAATCAACTACACTCCAATATAAAATAAAAATTTAAAGCAAAAGAAATATAGGTTCAAAGAGGTAAAGAAGAGCTTCCCTGGTGGCACAGTGGTTAAGAATCTGTCTGCCAATGCAGGGAACACGTGTTCAAGCCCTGCTCCGGGAAGATCCCACATGCTGCTGTGTAACTAAGCCTGTGCGCCGCAACTACTGAGCCTGTGCTCTAGAGCCCGCGAGCCACAACTACTGAGCCCACGTGCCACAACTACTGAAGCCCGCCCACCCAAAGCCCGTGCTCCACAACAAGAGAAGCCACGGCAATGAGAAGCCCATGCACTGCAAGAGTAGCCCCCGCTCACCGCAACTAGAGAAAGCCCACGTGCAGCAACGAAGACCCAAAGCAGCCAAAAATAAATAAATAAATATATTTTTTAAAAGGAGGTAAAGAAATAATAGAAAATGGAAGTAAAGAGAAGATTATTCATGAGATTTTTCTTTAATTTTAATCTAGGTATAGCATCTCTTCAGCATATATTCAGAGAAGTATAAAAATCTTAAGGGTAGTTCAGTAAATTTTCACAAAGTGATTATGTAAAACAGCACCCAGCCAGATTAAGATAAGAACATTACCAGCACTCCCCAAACAGCTGGTACTCCCCCACCCTGACACCCAAAGTTAACCACTATCCTTGTTTCCAAAATCCTAACTAAGATGTGCTTGTTTTTGAAATTTATATAAATGAAATCTTACGGTATGTGCTTTTTTTCTGTTGCCTTTTATTCAGTATGTTTGTGAAGTTCATCCATATTCATATATTGTTTAAATGCAGCATAATGGGTATTAAATATTTATTTTAAGCTAACTGTTTTACAATATGCAAGAAACTACATATTTGAATCTATTAATCACGTGAAGAAAAATTTGGATGTCAACTCAAAAGTATGGAGGTGTAGTTATTTGATGTCCGTGGGCTTCAATTTTATTATATGTTAAATGGAGTTAAACACTGTTTTCCTCATTGAGTTGCTGTGAGGCTCTACACGGAAAGTACTTGGCACAGTTGCTGACACATCTTATAAACAGCAGCCGTGGTTGTGGTTGTGGTTGTTGCCTTCCTATGAGCCATCCCAACTTTAATATTAACACCGTCTCCAAATCCCTTCTCCTTACTAATCCCCAAGTGATATATCTAAAACGTATAAACAAACATGTCCCTCCCATGCTGAAATTAACATTGTCCTAGTTTCTTACCACTTAAAGTATGTAGTCCAAGCACTCATGCATGACTTGCAATGACAACCTAGACCAGACCCCTGCCTACCTCCTCTGTAATTTAGGGTTGCCAATACATCTTTCACGGAACTGTTGGGGAAAAATAACGGGGGGAAAAAAGAAGAAATCTAAAAAAAAAAAAGCTTAGTGTATGTATGTAAAGCATTTGGCATGAAACAGGTATATAACAAATGGTAAGTTACTCAGGTAGGTAGGAAGAAAGGGAGAGAAGCAAGATTGTTGCCTAATTTGATAATGTTGGCATTAGAAGGATACCTATTATGATGACAGGTCTCAGTCTGTTGGTCTTGATACCCACTTTCTAGCTTAGTTGGGTAGAAGAGGCATAAGGAAAATAAGTATGCTACATGATTTTATCCCATTTTGTATATGAGAGAACTGTGGTCCTGAAAGGTTAAGTGATTTGCCCAAGAATTTACACGGAATTCATGGCAGAACCAGGATTCTCATGTGAATCTGTCAGATTCCAGAGCTGCTTTTTTTCCCCTCCATTCCATGGCTCTCTGAAATATTCAAATTTTATTGTGGTGTCTCAAACATGCTTTCCTCCTAGGAGGAGATAACTTTCAATATCAGCCTCTCTGAGCCTCAGGGTCTAGCTTGTAAAATTGGGCTAATAATAATAATTACCTTTTAAATGAGTTAATACTTGTGAAGTGCCTAGAATAGCGCTTGATAAGTGTTACCTCTGTTGTTGTTTTAATTTTACAGTATCAGTTCATTGGATTTATGATTTAAATAGAAAATCAGTGTATGAGGCTTTGGCCAAAATAGATCAGATTTCTCATGGGAGCATTATCCCTTCCACATAAGGTAAACATCAGTGTTCTGATATACCCTTGACCATTTTCCTAACCATTACCATAGGTCCTTAACATTCCTGTGAACTCAAGACCCAATAATAGGTGCTAAATAATTGCTAATTCAAAATTAGTTATTAAAATCCCTGCTATTAAAAGCTTGCAACTGGGACTTCCCTGGTGGCACAGTGGTTAAGAATCCGCGTGCCAATGCAGAGGATATGGGTTCGAGCCCCGGTCCGGGAAGATCCCACATGCCACGGAGCAACTAAGCCCGTGCACCACAACTACTGAGCCTGCACTCTAGAGCCTACAAGCCACAACTACTGAGCCCGCGAGCCACAACTACTGAAGCCCATGCGCCTAGAACCCGCGCTCCGCAACAAGAGAAGCCACCTCAATGAGAAGCCCGCACACCGCAACGAAGAGTAGCCCCTGCTCGCCGCAACTAGAGAAAGCCGGTGCGCAGCAACAAAGACTCAACACAGCCAAAACTAACTAACTAAATAAATTTTAAAAAGCTTGCAACAAACCTGTAAAGTTAGCACACATCTCAAAAAAAAAAAGAAAAAAATTAACCATACATTCCATGGTAAAATTATATATTCTTATCTAATAAACTTGCCATAGTATCCTATTTTTAAGAACTCAACTTCTCCCCATAGTTCTTAAAAATACCATGAAGCTCAGTTAAAAATATAAATGTTGCTTATAAATAATGTTAAAATATACATTTTCTATTATTACAATAATAATGGTAATATTCAAAATTCTATAACATTCCATAATTTATGATGTGTTTTTACATTTATTGTGTTTATTTTTTCTCATGAACATGTGTTTGACCAGGCATATTGTAAATATAAATGTTGTCATTTATATTCATGGCAAGGTGAAAATGAATGGTGCATTTCAAAGGATAATTTAAATCATCCTTTATGCATATAACACGTCAAGAAAAGGACTTGCCTGGACAGAGACAGTACTGTTTAATAGAAATTAACTGAGCATTTATCACGGCCACAGTGGATTAGGCAGAGGACACAAGGATGACCTGAACACAATCCCTGTCCTTTGTGAGGACCCAGCCCGTCTGGACGTGGCTGAACAACATGCACATTGCTGAGCTGAAATATTTAGATTCTCAGGATGTGTAGTCCATAGAGAGGAAGCAAAGAGGGAGGACTCAATCAGCTGATAATTTAGAAAACACTATCGTCGTGAGAAGGTGCTGTAGGGCCAGAGGCTAGAGGCTTGCTTGTCAATATGTCGTCTGCAGAGCAGCAGCATCTGCATGCCCAGGAGCGCAACAGGACTACAGCATCTCAGCGCCCACACCTGACCTTCTGAGGCAGCTTCTGAACTTCAACAAGATCCCCAAGTGATCTGTACATACATTATAGTTGGTTTAGAAGCCCCGGTATAGAATGGTTCTCCATGCTGCCTGTACATTAGAAAGATCTGGGGAGTTTTATTAACAATGTCCAGACCTGGGCCTTACCTCAAGAATCACTTACCCATCTTCGTCATATCTCAGCTCAAACAACACTGTCTCTTGGAAGTCTTCCCTGACCCACCTTCAGACCAAGATTGATTCCTCAGTGATCATTCTCACGGCATGTTTAGCTCTAATTACACTTTGTAACTAAGCATTTGTTTATGGTATATGATAACTGTCTCTCAGATTGGCAAACACTCTATGAGAGCAGCAACTGTTTCTGGTTTTGCTTATCATTACACCCCCAGCGCCTAGTAGAATTCCTGTCACATGTTAGACATTCAATACGCTCATTCATCCATTCCACAAATATCTGTTGAGCACCTACAGTATTCTAACTGCTTGAGATGTATCAGTGAATGAAACAAGGGTCCCTGAAGGAAGTGACAGAAAATAAATGTGTTGTTCTATCTCTAGCAAGGAAAGAAAATTAATGATAAGGATGAAAAATAAAAGGATGAAAAATAAAAGGATAATATAGTACGTTAGAGAGATATATGTGTTGTAAAAACTAAGAATGAAGGCAGGGTTAGGAGAACTGGGAGCTCTAATTGGGCTGGGACAAGGTAACATTTTAAACAGGGCAGTAAGGGTAACACGTCACATCTGCAAGAGACTTGGAGGGAGAGAGTTAGCCCACAGGTCTCTCGAGAAAGAATACGCCGGACTAGACAAACAACACTGCAAAGGTCCTGAGGAAGGAGCATGCTGGTGTTCCAGGAACTGCAAAAAGGCCAGAGTGGGCAACGTGGAATAGTGGGGAGACAGAGGAGTTGGGCAAGCTGGGGGTTAGGAGTTGGAGACGACTACACAGAGGGAACTGAGGACCAGACCATATAATGCAGGTTCTCGCAGGCGGGTGGTAAGGACTTCGGCTTTTTCACTGTGTGAAACATGGAGCCATTGCAGGATTTTGAACAGCAGAGTGATATAACTTGACTTATTTTTAAAGAGAATATTCTGATTACTGTGTTGAGAACACATTAAAGTGGATCAAGAGTAGAAGCAGAGAAAAAAAAAATCAAGAAACTACTGCAGCAAGTCAGGTGAAAAATGATGGTAATGGTGGTGGCTTGGACCCAGGCGTTAGCAGCGGCATTGGAGAGAATTGGTTCAGAGTCTGAATAACATGTATACACACGTCAATCCATGTATTATCACAAAGCAAACACAATTATGTAAACATCACTAAGGTCGAGGAAGAGAAGTCCACTCATGTCTCCTCCTCCCTAAGGGTAACTACTAACCTGACTTCTAATACCATTAGTTTACCTATTTTCAATCTTTACATAAATGGAATCAACAGTATATATTTTTTGTGGGTCTGTCCTCTTCTCTTGAAATCGATTCATGTTGTTACATGTAATTGAAGTTCATGAGAGTTTATTGCAGGATAGTGTTTGAGTGTATAAATATGCATAATTTGTTTACCCTTCTTACTGTTGTCAAGTATTGGTTGTTCCCAGCTTGTGGCTATTTTGAATAATGGTACCCTGAACATTCTTAAACATGTATTTTTGTGTCAATATCTATTGGTCTTATTGCTAGAAGTAGAATTGGACATTAGGTAATTAGTTATGGATACATACAATTTTAGTAGATAATGTTAAGCAATTTCCTAAAGTGCATTTTATCAACTTTAACTCTTACCAGTTGGGTATAAAGTGTTCCAAGCGCTCTGCATCAGTCTTTGTAAATTTTAGCCATTTTATTGAATATGTAGTGATATCTCAGAGGGGATTTAATTTACATTTTTCTGATGACTTAAAGTTGAACATCTTTTCATATGTTTATTGACCGTTTGGAGATGGTCTTTGTGAAGTACCTTTTCAAGAATGCATTCTTCTATTGAATTGTCTGTGTCTTTTTTTCTCCCTGATTTCTAGAAATTCCTTCTATATTTTGGGAATGAGACTTTTGTCAACTGCATGTATTGCAAATGTCTTCTCATACTATGTGGTTTACCTTTCACTTTCTTCAATAGTGTCTTCTGATGATTACAATTTCTTAACTTTAATGTAGTCTGATTTATTAATATTTTCATTTATGGTTAATGCTTTTTGTCTCTTATTGAGAAATCTTTCCACATGGAAAGATCATGAAGATCTTGTGTTATGTTACCTTCTAGACATTTTATTAGTTTACTACTTATATTTAGCTCTACTATCCAACTGGACTTAATTACGGTGCAAAATAGGGGTCAAGTTTCATTTTTTTCCCTTGTGAAGAGCCAGCTGACCTGGCTCCATCTATTGAAAAGACCATCTTTCCACTTCTCTTCTATACTGCAACTTTTATCATAAATCAAGAGCTCATGTTTGTGTGTGTCTAGTTCTAAATTCTCTGTTCTGTTCCACTGATCTATTGCCAATTATTTTGGCTTTCAGCCCAGATATTCAGTAGTACAAGTTGTCCATGTTTTTCTTCTGCTTTAAGAGTATTTTGGATATTCTTAGCCCTTTGCATTTCCACATAAATTTTAGAATCAGCTTGTTAACTTTAACAGCAATAACAATGAAAAACTCATTCAGGTTTTGGTTGTGATTTAAATCTATAAATGAATTAGGGGAGAACCGACATCTGTGCAATACTGCATCCTCCAATCAGTGAACACGGTACACACATCTATTGATTTATGTCTTTAATTTCTATCAATAATGCTTTACAGATTTGTGTGTAGATGCCTTACGTATCTTTCATTAAATATATATCCAAGAGTTTTATATTTTTAATGCCACCACAAATAATCACTTTATTCTGTTATATAGAACTATATAAAAATTTATATGTTGAACTTGTACCCACGAAACTTGCTAAACTTATTAACTACATATATGTAGACTGTTTTGGATTTTCAATGTATGCAATTACATTGTATAAGAATAACAACATTTCCATTTCTTTCTTTTGAATCCTTGTAGCTTTTAATTTTTCTTTGCCTACAGAACCTTACTTCTGTAAGGTTTTCCTGTCTCATTCCTAGTCCAGAGGAAAGCTTTCAGCAGTTCTGCTTTAAGTATGATGCTTGCTGTATGCTTTTTGCAGATGTCCATAACCAGATTAAGGAAGTTTCCCTCTATTCCTAGTTTGCTGAAGTTTTTTATCATGAAGAGATGTTGAACTTTATCAAATTATTTTTCTGTATCTATTTTTCTCTTTTATCCTGTTAATGTGGTAAATCACACTAATTGACTTGCAAATGTTAAACCAAACTTTGATTTCTGGGTTAAAATCTATTTGATCATGATATAATATCCTTTTCATATATTGCCAGATTTAGTTAGATAACAAAATCCTAAAACAATGTTAGCAATGTTCATGGATGAGATTGGCCTGATATTTGCCTTATACCAACCTTCTCAGGTTTTGGCATTAAGGTTATACTGGCCTCATAAACATACTGAAGTGCAGTTAGTCTTTTTTTATTCTCTGGAAGACTTTGTGTCAGATTAGCATTATTTTTTCTTTTTATATTTGGCAGGATTTGCCAATAAGACCATTTAAGTATGGAGTTTCCTTTTTGGTGAAGGTTTAAAATGCTGATTAAATCTAAAAATTATAGAATGGGAAGAAATAGCATGAGGCCTGAAAGCCATTCTCTCCTTTCACTGAAAGACACCTGGGTAGAAAGAAAGATGACCTAGTCAAGTAAACTTCAAGACCAAACTCAGTCCTTCTACGTGCCGTAAGTGCCCAGTATATCCTTCCTGAGAGCCATATCTACAGCAAGGAGAAATTTGCCATTTTCAGAATTATTTTTCCTTGATTGTGTTAAGAATTAAATTTTGCTACTGTGATTGTCCCTACTTTCCTTGGCTTTATTGTAAACATCTCCTTGTCAGGTTTTCTTATTTTTTCTAATGTTCCCTTTTAGTCACCTCCCAGTGTCCAACAAAACAGGCTGATGGAATAGGAAAGGAATCAGAGAAAAATATTAATATATTAACATCTAGAATGCTATTCCCACAACATCCATGTATTCATTAGAAAAAAAATGAATGATAGAAGCAAATTTGGGATATTATTTGTGAAATAAGTGACAGAAAGACAAATATCATATGATCTAACTTATATGTGGAATCTAAAAAAAAATTATAGAAACAGAATAGATGGTGGTTTCTGGAGCTGGGGGTGCAGGCTGAGAACGAGTGAAGACAGTCAAAGTGCATAAACTTCTAGTTATAAGACAAATACATCCTGAGGATGTAAGGTACAGCATGATGACTGTAGTTAACGATACTGTATTATATACTTGAAAGTTGTTAAGAGAGTAGATCTTGAACACTCTCACTACACACACACAAAATTGTAATTATGTGAGTTGATGGATGGGTTAACTAATCTGATAGTGGGAAACATTTCCCAATGTATACATATATCAAATCATTATGTTGTACATCCTAAACTTACACAATATTATATGTCAATTGTATCTCAATAAATCTGGAAAAAAGATGCAAAAATTATTTGAAGGTGTCTTGTAATTAGCAGAAAACGTGAAACTGCTCAGCCTTGAAAGGTTAGACCAGGTCAAGTCTCTTCCAATGTCACCCTCTCACTCACCTACATTTGGTCTCCCAAAGGAAGAAGCAGGAGATAAATAAGATGCTTTAGCTGACAGTTTGATATGGGAAACACTTAACTTTTTGATGGCTTATCTCAGTCAGAATTCAGTGGTTATTTCCCATCGTAGTCTAATAACACGAAAAGTAAGCAATCATGTCACTGGTGTCATGCCCTTAGAAATGTGATTCAAGACAGTCACAGTGCTCTTCAACATGTTTTCTTCTTTCCTTGATCATTTTTAAACTGGTAACTTACATTTGAAGTGACTTTGAGAATGATTTTTTTTTCTTTCTTCATACAAAAAAGGAGGGGGGAGGGGGGAACATTCCCAAGCTTGTGCTATGAAATCCTTTTGGAACAAACCTAGTTTCTCACTTAAGTGGTAATCAATATTGCTGCCAAACAAATTATCTTTGCAGTGAGACATAAAGTATATCTTTGTGTTTCCTAAAAATTAAAAAAGCCCTATATTAACCCTCTTAGGTTATGACACAGGCAAAATTATCAATAAAATCATAGCCTTTACGCAAAAGCCTCCAAGCTCTCTCAGAACCTTCCTGCCGCCACATTAGGAGCTCACTGTTCCAGCCTCCAGGACCCATCCCATCCTTCCAGCCTGCGATCAGCAGCAGAGAAAAACTAATTACATACCATTTTCTTGCCCCGTACACACTTTGAAGTGAGCAAAAAGATTATAGTAAATTTTAACAGTGAGGGAATTTGTGCACATCCAGGCCAGTCAGTGTGGCAGTCAAATCGGTGCCAAGTTCTGGAAGGTGATTAGTGATGAACATGGCATTGACCCCACCAGCACCTATCATGGGACTAGCAACCTGCAGCTGGACCGCATCTCCGTGTACTACAGTGAAGCCACAGGTGGCAAATTTGTTCCTCGTGCTATCTTGGTGGATCTAGAACCAGGGACCATGGACTCTGTTCACTCAGGTCCTTTAGGTCAGATCTTCAGACCAGACAACTTTGTTTTTAGTCAGTCGGAGGCAAGCAACAGCTGGGCCAAGGGCCACTATACAGAGGGGGCCAAGCTGGCTGACTCGGTCCTGGATGTGGTTCGGAAGGAGGCCGAGAGCTGTGACTGCCAGCAGGGCTTCCAACTGACCCACTCGCTGGGAGGGGGCATGGGCTCTGGAATGGGCACCTTGCTCATCAGCAAGACCTGTAAAGAATATCCTGACCACATCTTGAACACCGTCAGTGTGGTGCCCTCACCCAAAGTGTCCGGCCCTGTGGTTGAGCCCTACAACGCCAACACCCATGAGCTGGTAGAGAACACTGATGACACTTACTGCATTGACAACAAGGCCCTTTACGACATCTGTTTCTGCAACCTCAAGCTGACCATGCCAACCTACAGGGACCTAAACCACCTCGTCTCAGCCACCATGAGTGGTGTCACCACCTGCCTCTGCTTCCCTGGCCAGCCCAATGCTGACCTCCACAAGCTAGCAGTCAACATGGTGCCCTTCCCACGGCTCCACATCTTCCTGCCTGGCTTTGCCCCTCTGACCAGCCATGGAAGCCCGCAGTATCGGGCCTTCCCTGTGCCCGAGCTCACCCAGCAGGTCTTAGATGCCAAGAACATGATGGCTGCCTGTGACCCCCGCCATGGCCCGTACCTCACCATGGCTGCTGTCTTCCGTGGATGGACGTCCATGAAGGAGATGCATGAGCAGATGCTCAACGTGCAGAACAAGAACAGCAGCTACTTCATGGAATGGATCCCCAGCAACATCAAGACGGCCGTCTGCGACATCCCACCCCATGGCCTCATAAGGGCACTCACCTTCACTGGCCACAGCACGGCCATCCAGGAGCTGTTTAAGTGCATCTCAGAGGGGTTCACTGCCATATTCCTCCAGAAGGCTTTCCTCCACTGGTACACAGGTGAGGGCATGGATGAGATGGAGTTCACCGAGGCTGAGAGCAACATGAACGACCTTATCTCCGAGTACCAGCAGTACCAGGATGCCACTGCAGAAGAGGAGGATTTCAGTGAGGAGGCTGAAGAGGAGGCCTAAGGCCGAGTCCCCACGACCGCAGGCTTCTCACTCCCCTCAGCCTTCCTCCTCAACGGCCCCTTTCTTCTCCCTCAGAATTTGTGTTTTCTGCCTCTATCTTGTTTTTTCTTTTTGGTGGGGGGGGTGGTTTCTAGAACACTGCCTGGTATATGATAGGTGCTCAATAAGTATTTGTTGTTTGTTCAATGTCTGCTCTCTCTTTCCACTCTGGGGCACCTAGATTTCTGCCATTCTGGGTAACCCTATATTTCCTTCTCGTGCCCACTCCTCCGACCTGTCCAGTTAACATTTCCCTCTCTGTTTTTCAGATAACTCTCCAAGAAGCCAAAAATAAATGGGAATTGAAAACAAAAACAAACCAACAAACAAAAATAAAAGCCTCCAAGACCTCCTGAACTGAACAATTCTGATCCTCCCTGGGAATGGCTCTGCCATTGGGTTATGAATCTTTTTAAGCTGCAGTGTTTTATATAAAATAAATATATTTTATTTAAATATATTTTTACACAAATGGAATTTCTATATTTCAAGGTAGAATTGTATGTAACTATGCAATTTGGTCAGTTGGATTTAGTTCAGTTGACCTTCATACCATAATATTAAAGGGTATAGAGATATAATAGTTCTAACACTCTTAGAGCTTTAAAAACTGCTAGGATGGGGGAGGAGTTTCAACATGGCGGAAGAGTAAGACACGGAGATCACCTTCCTCTCCACAAATACATCAGAAATACATCTACATGTGGAACAGCTCCTACAGAACACCTACGGAATGCTGGCAGAAGACCACAGACCTCCCAAAAGGCAAGAAACTCCCCACATACCTGAGTAGGGCAAAAGAAAAAAGAAAAAACGGAGACAAAGAATAGGGACGGGGTTTCCCTGGTGGCACAGTGGTTGAGAATCTGCCTGCTAATGCAGGCAACATGGGTTCGAGCCCTGGTCTGGGAGGATCCCACATGCCGTGGAGTAACTAGGCCCGTGAGCCACAACTACTGAGCCTGCACGTCTGGAGCCTGTGCTCCGCAACAAGAGAGGCCGCGACAGTGAGAGGCCTGTACACCGCGATGAAGAGTGGCCCCCGCTTGCCACAACTAGAGAAAGCCCTCGCACAGAAACGAAGACCCAACACAGCAAAAATAAATAAATTAATAAACTCCTACCTCCAACATCTTCAAAAAAAAAAAAAAAAAAAAGAATAGGGACGGGACCTGCACCAGTGGGAAGGAGCAGTGAAGGAGGAAAGGTTTCCACACACTAGGAAGCCCCTTCGCGGGCGGAGACCGCAGGTGGCGGAGGGGGTAAGCTTTGGAGCCACGGAGGAGATCACAGCAACAGGGGTGCGGAGGACAAAGCGGAGACATTCCCGCACAGAGGATCAGTGCTGACCAGCACTCACCAGCCCGAGAGGCCTGTCTGCTCACCCGCCGGGGCGGGTGGGGGCTGGGAGCTGAGGCTCAGGCTTCGGAGATCGGATCCCTGGGAGAGGACTGGGGTTGGCTGCGTGAACACAGCCTGAAGGGGCTAGTGCCCCACAGCTAGCAGGGAGGGAGTCCGGGGAAAGGTCTGGAGCTGCCGAAGAGGCAAGAGACTTTTTCTTGCCTCTTTGTTTCCTGGTGCGCGAGGAGAGGAGATTAAAAGCGCCACTTAAAGGAGCTCCAGAGACGGGCGCCAGCCGCGGGTTTCAGCGCGGACCCCAGAGACAGGCATGAGATGCTAAGGCTGCTGCTGAAGCGACAAAGAAGCCTGTGTGCGAGCACAGGTCACTCGCCACACCTCCCCTCCCGGGGAGCCTGTGCAGCCCGCCACTGCCAGGGTCCTGGGATCCAGGGACAACTTCCCCGGGAGAACGCACGGTGCGCCTCTGGCTGGTGCAACGTCACGCCGGCCTCTGCCGCCACAGGCTCACTCTGCATCCGTACCCATCCCTCCCCCCGACCTGAGTGAGCCAGAGTCCCCGAATCGGCGGCTCCTTTAACCCCGTCCTGTCTGAGAGAAGTACATACGTTCTCGAGCAACCTACACGCAGAGGCGGGTCCAAATCTAAAGCTGAACCCCGGGAGCTGTGCAAACAAAGAGAAAGGGAAATCTCTCCCAGGAGCCTCAGGAGCAGCGGATTAAATCTCCACAATCAACTTGATGTACCCTGCATCTGTGGAATAGGTGAATAGACAACAAATCATCCCAAATTGAGGAGGTGGATTTTGGGAGTAACGATGTATATACTTTTTTCCCTTTTTCTCTTTTTGTGAGTGTGTATACTTCTGTGTGTGATTTTGTCTGTATAGCTTCGCTTTTACCATTTGTCCTAGGGCTCTGTCCATTTTTTTTATTATTACTTTAAAAAATTTCTTCTTCTTAATTATTTTTTACTTTTTATTTTAATAACTTTATTTTATTTTACATTGCTTCATTTTATTTTATCTTCTTCTTTCTTTCTTTTTTTTTTTCCTCCCTTTTATTGTGAGCCATGTGGAGGACAGGCTCTTGATGCTCCAGCCAGGAGTCAGGGCTGTGCCACTGAGGTGGGAGAGCCAAGTTCAGGACACTGGTCGACAAGAGACCTCCCAGCTCCACGTAATATCAAATGGTGAAAATCTCCCAGAGATCTCCATTTCAAGGCCAAGACCCAGCACCACTCAAAGACCAGCAAGCTACAGTGCAGGACACCCTATGCTGAACAACTGGCAAAACAGGAAGACAACCCCATCCATTAGCACAGAGGCGGCCTAAAATCATAATAGGGCCACAGACACCCCAAAACATACCACCAGATGTGGACCTGCCCACCAGAAAGCCAAGATCCAGCCTCATCCACCAGAACACAGGCACTAGTCCCCTCCACCAGGAAGCCTACACAATCCACTGAACCAAACTTAGCCACTGGAGACAGACACCAGAAACTACAGAAAATAGGAACCTGCAGCCTGTGAAAAGGAGACCCCAAACACAGTAAGTTAAGCAAAATGAGAAGACAGAGAAACATACAGCAGATGAAGGAGCAAGATAAAAACCCACCAGACCTAACAAATGAAGAGGGAATAGGCAGTCTACCTGAAAAAGAATTCAGAATAATGATAGTAAATATGATCCAAAATCTTGGAAATAAAATAGAGAAAATGCAAGAAACATTTAACAAGGACCTAGAAGAACTAAAGAGCAAACAAACAGTGATGAACAATGTAATAAATGAAATTAAAAATTCTCTACAAGGGATCAATAGCAGAAATAACTGAGAAAAAAGAATGGATAAGTGACCTGGAAGATAAAATAGTGGAAATAACTACTGCAGAGCAGAATAAAGAGAAAAGAATGAAAAGAATTGAGGACAGTCTCAGAGACCTCTGGGACAACATTAAACACACCAACATTCGAATTATAGGGGTCCCAGAAGAAGAAGAGAAAAAGAAAGGGACTGAGAAAATATTTGAAGAGATTATAGTTGAAAACTTCCCTAATATGGGAAAGGAAAGAGTTAATCAAGTCCAGGGAGCACAGAGAGTCCCTTACAGGATAAATCCAAGGAGAAACATGCCAAGACACATATTAATCAAACTATCAAAAATTAAATACAAAGAACAAATATTAAAAGCAGCAAGGGAAAAACAACAAGTAACACGTAAGGGAATCCCCATAAGGTTAACAGCTCATCTTCCACCAGAAACTCTGCAAGCCAGAATGGAGTGGCAGGACATATTTAAAGTGATGAAAGAGAAAAACCTACAACCAAGATTACTCTACCCAGCAAGGATCTCATTCAGATTTGACAGAGAAATTAAAAGCTTTACAGACAAGCAAAAGCTAAGAGAATTCAGCACCACCGAACCAGGTTTACAACAAATGCTAAAGGAACTTCTCTAGGCAGGAAACACAAGAGAAGGAAAAGACCTACAATAATAAACCCAAAACAATTAAGAAAAGGGTAATAGGAACATACATAACAATAATTACCTTAAATGTAAATGGATTATATGCTCCAACCAATAGACATAGACTGGGGTTTCCCTGGTGGTGCAGTGGTTGAGAGTCTGCCTGCCGATGCAGGGGACATGGGTTCGTGCCCCGGTCCGGGAAGATTCCACGTGCAGCGGAGTGGCTAGGCCCATGAGCCATGGCCACTGAGCCTGTGCGTCCAGAGCCTGTGCTCCACAACGGAAGAGGCCACAACAGTGAGAGGCTGGCATACCACAGGAAAAAAAAAAAAAAAAGACACAGACTGGCTGAATGGATACAAAAACAAGACCCATATATATGCTGTCTACAAGAGACCCACTTAAGACCTAGGGACACATACAGACTGAAAGTGAAGGGATGGAAAAAGATATTCCATGCAAATGGAAATCAAAAGAAAGCTGGAGTAGCAATTCTCATATCAGACAAAATAGACTTTAAAACAGAGACTATTACAAGAGACCAAGAAGGACACCACATAATGATCAAGGGATCAGTCCAAGAAGAAGATATAACAACTGTCAATATTTATGCACCCAACATAGGAGCACCTCAATACATAAGGCAAATACTAACAGCCATAAAAGGGGAAATCGACAGTAACACAATCATAGTAGGGGACTTTAACACCCCACTTTCACCAATGGACAGATCATCCAAAATGAAAATAAATAAGGAAACACAAGCTTTAAATGATACATTAAACAAATGGACTTAATTCATATTTATACGACAGTCCATCCAAAAACAACAGAATACACATTCTTCTCAAGTGCTAATGGAACATTCTCCACGATAGATCATATCTTGGGTCACAAATCAAGCCTTGATAAATTTAACAAAATTGAAATCATATCAAGTATCTTTTCCGACCACAAAGCTATGAGACTAGGTATCAATTACTGGAAAAATTATGTAAGAAAACAAACACATGGAGGCTAAACAACACACTACTTAACAACCCAGAGATCACTAAAGAAATCAAAGAGGAAATGAAAAACTACCTAGATACAAATGACAATGAAAACACAACGACCCAAAACCTATGGGATGCAGCAAAAACAGTTCTAAGAGGGAAGTTTATAGCTATACAAGCCTACCTTAAGAAACACCTCAAATAAACAACCTAACCTTACACCTAAAGCAATTAGAGAAAGAAGAACAAAAAAACCCCAAAGTTAGCAGAAGAAATCATAAAGAACAAATCAGAAATAAATGAAAAAGAAATGAAGGAAACGATAGCGAAAATCAATAAAACTAAAAGCTGGTTCTTTGACAAGATAAACAAAATTGATAAACCATTAGCCACACTTATCAAGAAACAAAAGGAGGCTCAAATCAATAGAATTAGAAATGAAAAAGGAGAAGTAACAACTGACACTGCAGAAATACAAAGGATTATGAGAGATTACTACAAGCAACTATATGCCAATGAAACGGACAACCTGGAAGAAATGGACAAATTCTTAGAAATGCTCAATGCTCCAAGACTGAACCAGAGAGAAATAGAAAATATGAACAGACCAATCACAAGCACTGAAATTGAAACTGTCATTAACAATCTTCCAACAAACAAAAGCCCAGGACCAGATGGCTTCACAGGTGAATTCTATCGAACATTTAGAGAAGAGCTAACACCTATCCTTCTCAAACTCTTTCAAACTATAGCAGAGGGAGGAACACTCCCCAACTCATTCTACGAGGCCACCATCACTCTGATGCCAAAACCAAAGATGTCACAAAGAAAGAAAACTACAGGTCAATATCACTGATGAACATAGATGCAAAAATCCTCAACAGGGCTTCCCTGGTGGCGCAGTGGTTGAGAGTCCACCTGCCAATGCAGGGGACACGGGTTCGTGCCCCGGTCCAGGAAGATCCCACAGGCTGCGGAGCAGCTAGGCCTGTGAGCCATGGCTGCTCAACATGCACGTCTGGAGCCTATGCTCCGCAATGGGAGAGGCCATGAGAGTGAGAGGCCTGCGTACCGAAAAAAAAAAAATCCTCAACAAAATACTAGCAAACAGAATCCAACAGCACATTAAAAGGATCATACACTATGATCAAGTGGGGTTTATCCCAGGAATGCAAGGATTCTTCAATATACGCAAATCAATCAATGTGATACACCATATTAACAAACTGAAGGAGAAAAACCATATGATCATCTCAGTAGATGCAGAGAAAGCTTTTGACAAAATTCAACACCGATTTATGATAAAAACCCTCCAGAAAGTAGGCACAGAGGGAACTTTCCTCAACATAATAAAGGCCATATATGACAAACCCACAGCCAACATCGTCAGCAATGGTGAAAAACTGAAACCATTTCCACAAAGATCAGGAAAAAGACAAGGTTGCCCACTCTTACCACTATTATTCAACATAGGTTTGGAAGTTTTAGCCACAGCAATCAGAGAAGAAAAAGAAATAAAAGGAATCAAAATCGGAAAAGAAGAAGTAAAGTTGTCACTGTTTGCAGATGACATAATACTATACATAGAGAATCCTAAAGATGCTACCAGAAAATTACTATAGCTAATCAATGAATTTGGTAAAGTAGCAGGATACAAAATTGATGCACAGAAATCTCTTGCATTCCTACACACTAATGATGAAAAATCTGAAAGTGAAATTAAGAAAACACTCCCATTTACCACTGCAATGAAAAGAATAAAATATCTAGGAATAAACCTACCTAAGGAAACAAAAGACCTGTATGCAGAAAAGTATAAGAAACTGATGAAAGAAATTAAAGATGATACAAATAGATGGAGAGATATACCGTGTTCTTGGATTGGAAGAATCAACATTGTGAAAATGACTCTACTACCCAAAGCAATCTATAGATTCAATGCAATCCCTATCAAACTACCACTGGCATTATTCACAGAACTAGAACAAAAAATTTCACAACTTTTATGGAAACACAAAAGCCTCTGAATAGCCAAAGCAATCTTGAGGAAAGAAAAACGGAGCTGGAGGAATCAGGCTCCCTGACTTCAGACTATACTACAAAGCTACAGTAATCAAGACAGTATGCTACTGGCACAAAAACAGAAATATAGATCAATGGAACAGTATAGAAAGCCCAGAGATAAACCCACACACATATGGTCACCTTATCTTTCATAAAGGAGGCAAGAATATAAAATGGAGAAAAGACAGCCTCTTCAATAAGTGATGCTGGGAAAACTGGACAGCTACATGTAGAAGAATGAAATTAGAACACTCCCTAACACCATACCCAAAAATAAGCTCAAAATGGATTAAAGACCTAAATGTAAGGTCAGACCTCATCAACCTCTTAGAGGAAAACATAAGCAGAACACTCTATGACATAAATCACAGCAAGATCCTTTTTGACCCACCTCCTAGAGAAATGGAAATAACAACAAAAATAAACAAATGGGACCTAATGAAACTTCAAAGCTTTTGCACAGCACAGGAAACCATAAACAAGACCAGAAGACAACCCTCAGAATGGGAGAAAATATTTGCAAATGAAGCAACTGACAAAGGATTAATCTACAAAATTTACAAGCAGCTCATGCAGCTCAACATTAAAAAAACAAACAATCCAATCCAAAAATGGGCAGAAGACCTAAATAGACATTTCTCCAAAGATATACAGATTGCCAACAGACACATGAAAGAATGCTCAACATCATTAATCATTAGAGAAATGCAAATCAAAACTACAATGAGATATCATCTCACACCTGTCAGAATGGCCATCATCAAAAAAACTACAAACAATAAATGCTGGAGAGGGTGTGAAGAAAAGGGAACCCTTTTGCACTGTTGGTGGAAATGTAAATTCATACACCCGCTATGGAGAACAGTATGGAGGTTCCTTAAAAAACTAAAAATAGAACTACCATACCACCCCGAAATCCCACTACTGGGCATATACCCTGAGAAAATCATAATTCAAAAAGAGTCATGTACTGAAATGTTCATTGCAGCTCTATTTACAATAGCCAGGACATGGAAGCAACCTAAGTGTCCATCGACAGATGAATGGATAAAGAAGATGTGGCACATATATACAATGGAATATTACTCAGCCATAAAATGAGTTATTTGTAGTGAGGTGGATGGACCTAGAGACTGTCATACAGAGTTAAGTAAGTCAGAAAGAAAAAAACAAATACCATACGCTAACACATATATCTGGAATCTAAAAAAAGAAAAAAAAAAAATGGTCAGAAGAACCCAAGGGAAAGACGGGAATAAAGATGCAGACCCACTAGAGAATGGACTTGAAGATACAGGGAGGGGGAATGGTAAGCTGGGACAAAGTGTGACAGTGGCATGGACATATATACACTACCAAATGTAAAATAGCTAGTGGGAAGCAGCTGCATAGCACAGGGGTATCAGCTTGGTGCTTTGTGACCACCTAGAGGGGTGGGATAGGAAGGGTGGGAGGGAGGGAGAGGCAAGAGGGAAGAGATATGGGGACATATGTATATGTATAACTAATTCACTTTGTTATAAAGCAGAAACGAACACACCATTGTAAAGCAATTATACTCCAATAAAGATGTTTAAAAAAAAAAGACTGCTAGGATAATATATACTGACATAGTTTGTATGCTGTACAATTCTACTGCTGTCATATAGCCAAAGCCACGATTTCTATTTTCTAAAATGTCTTAGGACATGAGAAAATTATGTGATTTCTAAAAGAGAGATAATGTATAATAGAGCATATCAAGCACTTTGAGAAACACTGCATTTATATCATTAGCACATGTTGTATCTTTCTATTATTAGCAAATTGCAGGCTTAATAAGTATTTGAGGATGGAAAGATGGAAAAAGCCATGGAAGGAGTTTACTAAAGGTAAAATATCATCACGCTAAAATGAGGTTTACTTGGATGAGCTGAACACTTTATGAATTATTAAGACAGGTTGGTTGCCATCACCCTAAAATACTATCAGGTGGCACTATTTAGAATTATTGTCAATCCTTAATTTACTAACTCAGAATGCATTTCTTCATGTAACTCTGTTATATTTGAGCAGAATCTATACAGGTGATGGTTGAAAAACGTGCATTCATAGTGAAAAATATAGGAACAACATTGCAACACTAAAAATATGTAAAGACATAATAAGAAGTAACAAGACTACTACAGTTTTTTGTTCACTTGTTTCAGGAATGCTGTTTCATGAAAAATGGGATTACTTTTGTAAGGAAGTAGGTAGAAAAATTTCAGGAGATTCTGAAGAGTGTTTTTAGATGATTTAGAGGTTGAGATAGTGATCTTTAGGGGTAATTCTCTTTGAAAATATTTCTAAGGAAATCTGGAAAAAAATTTATGTCTCTCAAGGAAAAAAAAATAATTTCAGGATGTTGAGAAAAACAGAAAAAGATTTATGTGATCACCAAGAGATGAATAAGAAATAGAATGGTTGGGTCAGCTGCTCCCCTGTGTTAGTGATCAGGTACTACTGTTATCAGGGGTTCCTAACTGTCATCCTGACTTAAGCAGACCCCACGGGAGGACCATGTGTACCCTACCAATGGTATACCCAATCTTAAAGTTGAATTTAATTGCCTTGTAGTGCCTGCACACTTTTAAAAGGAAAAAAAGATGGTATAAAGAATAAAATTGCCAAAAACCTAATCCCCAATAATAGGCATTCATTAAGTAAATCACGTATTTTTTATATCATTACATATATTTTTAAGGATGATGATAGAATAACCATAAATTTTATCAAACTAAAAAAATTTGGGGAGAGCAAAGAGATGTTATTAGAAATGACCCCAGGAAAAGTGATATAAATCAGACTGATCCAAGCACACCAGAATTTATAAAATACTATAAATTATATATTCAAAATTGATACGTTGTAGAAGTGTATGAAGTAGCTCAACTTCATTAGATTATGCCAAGGTGTTTTCTAAAGTGACTGTGCAGTTTATCACATCTTCACCAAAACTTGATATTACAATACCTTTAAATTTTACCAATATAATGGGTGTAAAATGTATTTCATTATGGTTTAAGTTGGCATATCCCTGATTACTAATAAAGTTGAACACATTTTCATAAGTTTATTGGCTGTTTATTTTTCCTCATCTGTGAAATGTCTTAATGTTTTTTACCTTTTTCTCCAATAGATTGTCTTTTCATATTGGTTTGATGTTTTCATGTTCTGGACACTATCCTTTATTGGTTATATGTGTTGCAAATATTTTCTCCCAGTTTGTGAGGTGACGTTTCCTCAGTTTTCGGCGGGGGGGGGATCTTGTGATAAATTAATATGATATTTATCACTGTTTCTTCATGTTTTATTATTTTGATGTATTGATTAAGAATCCATTCCTATACAGAGTTGACCTATTTACTTCTAAAAGTATTGAAGTCCTGCCTTTCATAATGAAATGCTCCAGCTGTCTGGAATTGATTTTTGCATACGGTGAGGGGAGATCTTAGGGGGAAGGGTGGAAGGTAGCTGCTCCTCACTTAGTGACATTCAGAGCGGGCGGCAAGCACAGTGGACTGGGTCAGAGTCATGCCTGAGCAAGCTGAGAAGAGCTTGCCCTAGTGGCTTCCGCCAGCAGAGCAGATTCTGTGCAGGGTCTCTGATGCAGTCTTGCTACCGATGCAGGTCTGCAGGTTTGTTACCTTTTTCACACATGTGCAGCCTGAACAAACCCATGTAGGCCACTGGGCAATGCAGATAACATACCCAACCCCACCCAGCACATGCCCAATACTGTGCTTGCTTACATCTCTAGATACATGCTTTCTCATTTTGGTCTCCAAATATTTTCCTTCATAAATTAGCCATGCATTTGAAAATATGTTTATGTTTTATCCAGTACTTTAAATGTCCTTCCCTAAGAAGTGTTCTATGAACATCTATCTACTTAGCCAAGTTGCCTGCAACAGAAGTCTGTAATGTGGTTTCAAAGTGCTTTGAAGTGGAGTCTAGACTGAATGAGCATTAAACCAAAGTTTATGCTAAAGGTGTAAACATAGTCCCTGGTTTTTTTTTTTTACTTTATAAGATTTTAATTTACAAATTAAAAAGCTACATTTTTTTCCTTTTTCTCTTCTTCCTTTACATCACTCTTTTCCTTATCTTTCTCTTTCTCTTTGTCATCTTTTCTATCCTTTTTGCTGTCTTCTTTTTCCTGTCCTTCTTTCTTCTCTGCATCCCAGTTGGCGATCTTGTTGTTGATGAGGTTGTATAAATATAAAAATATAAATTTTTTAAAGACCTTATTCTTTTTTTTAATTATTATTATTAATTTGTTTATTTTTGCTGTGTTGGGTCTTCGTTTCTGTGCGAGGGCTTTCTCTAGTTGTGACAAGCAGGGGCCACTCTTCATCGCGGTGCGCGGGCCTCTCACTATCGCAGCCTCTCTTGTTGCGGAGCACAGGCTCCAGACGCGCAGGCTCAGTACTTGTGGCTCACGGGCCTAGTTGCTCTGCGGCATGTGGGATCCTCCCAGACCAGGGCTCGAACCCGTGTCCCCTGCATTAGCAGGCAGATTCTCAACCACTGCGCCACCAGGAAAGCCCACATTTTTAATTTTTTAATTTTAAACAAGTATAGTAGGCTTGTTTTAAACAAGTATAGTAGGCTCTAAGCAACCAGTGTTTTCTGACACTGACTTTTCTGCTGACTTCTTTTAAAGTACTCCAAAATCAAATAAATTTCTCTAATTACCTCAAATCTTGAGAAAATTTAACTTAAAAATTAGAGAAACAGAAACAATTAGAAATTGGAAAGCTTATGTGCTTTGGTTTTTTTGATGAAGATTTATTTTTACAAATGAGGACACTCAATTTTAAGAATAGTACTAAAACAAAATGACACAAATCAGAGAAAAATTTCAAGAACGCTAAAGCACCACTTCTGATGACATCTGTAGTGAATGCTGTGGTGTGCTGCCAATATCCCCCTCCAGGACCATGACATCTATACCCCTATCAGCCAGGATGTTGGCTACTGACTGTTTGCAATTAAGTTTTCTTCTGGAAATTGCCTTTGACAGAAGAAAGCCACCTGCTCAAATATCACTTCATCTTTAAAGATACTTCCCTGGTGGCGCAGTGAATAAGACTCTGCGCTCCCAAAGCAGGGGGCCTGGGTTCGATCCCTACTCAAGGAACTAGATCCCAAATGCATGCCACAACTAAGAGTTCACATGCCACAACTAAGGAGCCCACAAGCTGCAACTAAGGAGCCCATGTGCTGCAACTAAGACCCAGTGCAACTAAATATATATATATATATATATATTTTAAAAGATACTCTTAATTTAGTATCTGGTTAAAATCTTGGCCTTGCTGCCTCAAATTAGGACAGCTCTGAATGACCATCCCAGCTCCAGAGCTCCCCACATAATCAGCTGAGGCCTTTCTTGCAACTATTGGGTTGGCCAAGAAGTTCGTTCCATAACATCTTATAGAAAAACCCGAACGCACTTCTTGGCCAACCCAACTTATCACAAATCAATCTCTCCTTTTGCCCAATCCTGCTTCCTTTACACCTCTTTACATATCCTGTATCCAAGAACACTTGGACCCAGTCAACTTCCTGAACACATATCTCTGTTGAGTCTTTTTTCCCGTGAATTTGATCTAAGAGAGTTAGTACCAAGAATAATCCCAGGAAGCAGACTCTAAGATAAAATGTTTGAGTTGGATCATCCTTTGGCCAACTGGCAATAAGGACCCTGTCACTGGGGCTAAGTAGATTCCTGATGTCTCCTAGCATGCTGTAACTGTTCCAATGTTATAACTTTCACCAATGACAAACTGGTAGAAGGGAATGCATTGGTGTGGGCAATATCTCAGGTATTTTAGAAGCCTGGAGGCTTTAGTAGTAGAGGTTATAATGAAAAGGTAAGAATAATTAACTGTTCATTTAAGGAAAAGTGTGAAGGCAAGAGGGCCTTCTTGGAAGCAAATAAAAGGGGCTCTAATCTTTGCTGCCAAAGGGCAGGAAATGCTAACTATTGGACCCAGTAATCATGAAGTAGTATATTTCCAGAAAATGTTGAATTTTCAGCCCAACAAGTCTGCCATTCCAAGGTCAGGACCTTGATGAGAAAGGAATAGGACCATGAAACACAGGATGGGAAGATTTAGGCACTCAATTTTAAATCCTTAGGTTTTGCTGAACTCTCCAGACCTGCACGGTGGCCCATTTGTTTGTGTTTAAGGCTAGTAGTGTCCACTCTTCCTTACACATGATGCAGAGACTCTGCTTTGAAAGATAGCACATGCTCTTCTCAAGATCTACCCCCACTTTCTTCTCTAGCTACCAAACCAATTGTCAGGGTCAAGTCATGACATAACCTGGCCAAGGATGTTCTGGGCCTTATTGAGAGAGAAAAGGGTGTATATGCTAAAGGAGTTGCAGGGCCAAAAACATATGTCAGTGGGAGCCAGGAGAGTAGGACTAGATCCTGACAGTGCAGGATCAAAAGGGTGTAGAGCATAAGTTTTCACAAAGGAGAGTTTGTTGATTTGGAAGCATCCTCATATGATACAGGATTTAACACCCTGGCAAGCACCCAGGTAACTGTGCAAACATACTCCTAGATGGCTCTTGGCTTCTAAAAAGGCTGTAATCCACACTAAGTGAAGTAGAAATGCTGTGATTGCCATGGCAGATGTGAAAGAAAGGATCAACAGATTCAGGGAAATGGGGATTCTGAAGTGGAGAGAAAACACAAGGCTGGAGAACCCACCACCTTCTAGGGACAGCTTAGAGAACATGGTCAGAAACGAGCTGGTTAGAGGGGCACTAGAATCATTGAGAAGATCAGTGGTGGCTGTTGTTTGCAGGCCAGGGCTAAGGTAAGAGATGCTACTATAGCACTTCTCTCTCTGAAAGTGATAGAGATGATAGAGGCCAGCAGGAATGATAGGAATGATAAGAGAGGCCACGTGGTGATGATGCTGAATGATCAGAAGCAAGTTGGGGGATATTATCATCATTATGAGTGGGTAATTACTCACAAGGAGCTATGGAGATGTTCAAAGGACATGGCATTCCTAAGGCAAAGTCATGGGCAGCCAATAAGTATTGATATATTTCTTAATATATACAACAAAAAGAAATCAAGGATGGATAATCAAGAGGCTTAGGACAGTTGCCCTAGTAAAAAGCCCAGTTTGTAGACCTGAGCCAGTCTTAGACCTAATATCCAATGACTAAAAGAGATGCTGGGTCCCTAAGAGAAATAACCTTGCAAAAGAACAGCAAGCATATATGGTAGTCCCTGATTAAAAGGACCTATAGCCATTTACTCAGATTATCATAAAGTTGGAAAAGAGGAACACTTGTACTTTTTGAGGACTGTTAGGCACAGGTCCAAATTAACATTGCTAACCAGAGGCCCAAAGAGTCATCATGGCCCCTGCTGGAGTGGAGATGTATGGGAGCCAGATATTAAGTAAAGTCCTGGCCCAAGTTTGGCTTACAGCAGGTCCACTAGGTCTATAGTGGTCATTCCCTGGGTCTCCAGAGGTATAATTGGAATGGAAATATTTGGTGGTCTGTAGAACCTCCACATTTGGTCCTTGGCATGTAGGGTAAAATCTATCATAGTAGAAAAAGCCCAGTGAAAACCTATGAGACTTCCCTTTCACAGATAAAAATATTTCATCCTGGTGGTAGTGGCAGAGATTAGTACCACCCTTATAGACCTAAAGAACGCTGAGGTAGTGGTCACCATCAATTTCCATTTAAATTCATGGTATCCATAATGAATTCCACAAAGCCAGATGGCTTCTGTACATGACATTTGACTACCACAAACTTAACCAATTGCAGCTACTGTGCCAGATGTGGTATATTTACTACAGCAGATTAATATAGCCTCAGGTACAAACTATGCAGCCATTGATCTAGCAAATGGGATCTTTTCTATTCCTATCAGGAAAGAGGATCAGAAGTAGTTCATATTCATGTCAGATGTACAATCATACACATTTAATCTTGCACAAGGCTATGCCAACTCTGCACGGTAGGTCACAATATAGTCCAAATGAACCATCTGGATCATCTGGACATTTCACAAAATGTCACATTGGCCCACGATATTGATGACATCATGTTAATCAGACCAGATGAGCAAGAAATGGCAAGTGGAGGCTTTGGTTTAGACACATGTGTTCCAGAAAGTGGAGGATAAACCTTAAAGATTCAGGAACTCCACACAGCAGTGAAGTTTGAAGGGGTCGAGTGGTCTAGGGTATGCCAGAACATTCCCTCCAAAGTAAAACACAAATTATTACATCTTGGCATTCCCACCGCAAAGAAAGAAGAATGACACCAGGTATGCCTCTTCAGGTTCTGGAGGTAGCATATTCCAAACTCTGAGCAATTGATTCAATGACGTGGAATGTAGCCAGTTTTGACTGTGACCAAGGACAGCAAACAACTCTGCAGCACCGCACCAGCTGTAGGCAAGCAGCTTGGCTTCACAGGCTGTGTAACCTGGTAGGCCCCACGGTACTAAATTTCCTCAAGATTTGAAGCAGTTCTAAAAATTAATATGGTTTTGCAGTAATTCAATATAGGTAAGTCAGATAGACAGCACTGGTTGCTTAAAGCCTGCTGCCATCCTTCACGTTTAAAATTTGGGTACTGGAAAGAAAGACATTTTCCATGTTGGAACTGATGTGATTACTAGCCCCCCATCTATATGAGGACAGTGTCTAGATAATGAATACAAATAGTCATAAATGAAGGGATTTCTCATAAGCTCTCAGAAGCCAAAATAATCACTTGAAAAATGAATGATTTGATTAACTACATAGTTATTTTCTCTACATAAAACTGTAGTCTTCAACTATTAGACCTCATAAGGACCTTCAAGGTCATCGAGTCCAAGGTTTTAATTTTACAAATGAAGAAACTGAGGCAAAAAAAAAAAAGATTAAGGAATTTGCCTAATATATTTTTGATTTAAATTTTACCAAAGCCTAATTTACATCCAATTATATTCTCATAAAACTAAGTCTAATCAATTCCATATTTAACAATTAAAAACCAAAATCAATCAAATCTAAAATGCAATCATGTAAAAGAGATTCATATATTAAATCATAAAAAATAGAACAGGTGATTAAACAAGGAGTCATTCGCCCAAGCCATCTCCTTATCTGGAAACATAGTTCATATGTCATGTGGTCTTAAGTCTTTATTTCTTCCAACAAAATCCTTTACACAAACTCATAATGACACAAAGTTGCTAAAATTTATGTCCCCATTTCCCCTGATTAATTTATAGACTGAACATTATCACTTTTAATCATTTTATGAGACTGGTATTTTTATGGCCAGAAAAGTCCTCAAGGTTATCTTTTGTGCTTTAGAATTTGGTCTCTAAGCTCTACAAATCCAAACTTGATGGTGTGATGAGCCAGAGGAAAAAAAATAACTTACTCCTCCCAAACCTATATAAAGCTAATGGCTGCCATAAAAGTCAGAAGTCATTCAAGCAAAGGTTTCTGTTGATCAAACCCTATAGACTTTTTAATACTAATTTCTCTTGGCTTCTTTCCTTAAACTTGGGTGCTTCCACTCCTTGGCCTAATTAATCACTCTCCTGATTCCCTTTCTACCTCTCTGACTACTTCTTCTCAGCCTCCTTTACATCACCTCTGCTTAGCTCTTAAACATTAGAATGCCTAAGGATTCTATCCTTGCCTTATTCCCTTCTTTACACTCTATGACAGGGATTCTTAACAAAGCAAGTGTGAATTTGAATATTTCCACTAACCCCTCAAATTCAGTATTTTCTTCAATTATGAAAGCATAAAATAAACTATGGTAATATTACAGTCACTATCACTCTGTAAACATTTTTTTTAAATCACAGATATTTTTAATATCACATTGAACTTGTTTCAGAGATGTCAGAGTAGCATTCATACTCATCACCTACTTCAAACATACTGTAGGAGAAACCAGCACATAAAAATATAATATGAGAAAGTATAAGAATAAAGGAAGGAATTAAGTTTCATGGAAGCAGATGGAAGAAAATGTGCAACTCTTATTAGAAGAATTGAGAAGTGTGTTCTAGAAGTAACCTATGACATTGACCTTGAAAGATGAATAAGGGGTGTTCAGATGAGAAAAAAGGGAGAGGCCTTTCTCAACAGAACAATCAAGGATCCTGAGTTGTGAGAAAGGGGTGAACCGTTCTGTTCCATAGCAGCACAGCACGGGAGGGAGGGAGGGAGGGAGGGAGGGAGGGGAAAGAAGTGTAGAGGCATATGATCAAGCTGAGAAGATAGATGGAGGAATGGTTGTGAAAGCCTGTGCATGCTATGCTAAGGCCTTCAGATCTTCTCTTACAGGCAATGATAAACCAAAGGTTTTAATCAGTTCAGTATCATATTTGTATTTTAAAGTGCTAAACTTAATATCAATATGGAGGGAAAACTGGTGGCATGAAGACTAGTGAAAGGGCTATTGCAGTACTTCCTTCAGGAGATGTGAATTGTTGCCTTGGGAGATAAGAAAGCAGTAAAAATAAAAACTGGATTAATTTTCTGGCTTAGATGATGGGGTAATTGTTATGCCATTAACAAAAAGAGAGAATATAGGAATATGAACATAAAAATCTTAATTTGAAAAGAAGACTGTATACTTCGGGAATGCTTATTCAGCTTCATGCAACAAAGAATATGACTACCAGTGGCTCAACACAAATACGGTTTTATTTTCCTCATTAAACAAGAAGTTTGGAGGTCAGCAGCTACTGGCACTTGTTCAGCAATTGGTTAGATTTTGGCTTCACTAAAGAAGAAATACAAATGGCAAATAAAATAATGAAAAGTTTAACATCATATCCCATATATATGATATGAATTTACCCATATCACTAGGTAAGTTCAAGTTAAAACCATGATGAGCTACTACTAGCATATATTAGAATTGCTAAAATTCAAAAACTGACTACTAAGTGTGGACAAAGATACAGATCAATTGGAACTCTCAAACATTGCTAGTGGGAATGCTAAATTGTAAAGCCGCTTTGGGAAATAGATTAGCAGTTTAATATAAAGTCTTATGAAGTTAAACATACATTTACCACATGACTCAGGAATCCCACTTACAGGTATTTACCTCCCAAAATGAAAGCTTTTATTATGCTAAGTGAAAGAAGACAAAAAAAAAAAAGATATTCTGGAAAGGCAAAACTAAAAGAATTATAATCATATCACTGGTAGCCATGAGATGGGGAAAAGGGATTCCCTCAAAGAGGCATAAGGGAATTTTACAGGATGGTGGAAATGTTTAATACCCTGATTGTGAAGGCAGTTATACATTTATAAATATTTATCAAAATTCATGGGGCTGTATACCTAAAAGAGTGAATTATTACTCTATGTAAATTTTTCTTCAGTGAACCTGATGTTTAAAAAAAACCCAGATCTATTTTTCCAAAGAAAACAAAACACTAATCTGAAAAGATATATGCACCCCTATGTTCATTGTAGTGTTATTCACAATAATCAAGATATGAAAGCAACCTAAGCGTCCATTGATAGACAAATGGATAAAGAAGTTGTGGTGTCTGTGTGTATAGACACACACACACAATGGAATATTACTCAGCCATAAAAATAATGAAATCTCGCCATTTGCAAGAACATAGCTCGACCTAGAGAGTATTATACTAAGTGAAATAAGTCAGACAGAGAAAGACAAATACCAAATGATTTCATTAACATGTGAAACCTAAAAAACAAAACAAACGAACAAACACAAAACAGAGTTACAAAATAATAGTCATGGGGATGAAATGTACAGCATGAGGGAATATAGTCAATAGTCAATAACATTGTAATAAATTTGTATGGTGACAGATGGTAACTAGACTTATGATGATGATCATTTTGTAATGTACAGAAATACTGAATCATTATGTTATGCACTTGGAAATAACATAGCACTGTAGGTCAGCTATACTTCAAAAAAAAAAAAAGCCCCAAATCACAAGACCATCGCTTATTTTCAGGGAAAAAATTTAAATGATAGACTTAAGGGATTAAGGTGCCAGCATTAAAAATGAGCACAATGTGGAAGAACTAGAGAGCTAAAATCAAACAGTAATTTAACGCTCAGAATTTTTAATATTCAAAGATGTGTCTTTTTACATCTGTGGCAACATATTCAATGGACTTGGAGATAATTTGATATTTTTCTCACGATGCTATGTAACCACAGATTTCCCTGATTAATACACTTTAATTTTTCAGAATCTTTTGCTTTCCAGCTCTTGTAACCTTGAACAATTCCTCTTTCAACTATCCGTATTTACCTTTATTTCATAATTTACATTTTATTCTGTATCACACACGACAAACTGTTTTACTTAATAACTCTGTAATTTGCCATTAGACTTAATTGTACTAAGTTCATCAAAAAATATAAAGAGACCAAAAGACTATAAATCTGATCATATCCTCACTTATAATATATAGTGTCATGGTTTTTTAATTCCTATTTTATTATGTAAAAATTAATTTTCAGCTAATGAAATTTATTATAGGAAAATTCTAGATAGATAGATATCACAGGTTTTGGATGAAACAGTAATTGGAAAAACCCTGCATTCTTCTATTGCTAAGAAATAAATAGCATTTTATTTATTTTTCAGAATTGTCTGTGTGTGTTGCTAATGCTATCCATTCAACTTCTCTAATTATGTCAAAATGCTATCTTGGAAGACAATGGTTTGATTCACCATGAATTCACAAATAACATTGACTCATTAGAACTCCACATTAGACCTTTTCTCCCATTTCTCATGACAGAATCTCTAGTTCATGAACACAAGTCTAGGATACAATTCATAGTAAGTTCAAGGACAACGGTGAGTTTTCTGGGTTAATACACACTGAATTTGTGAAGTCAACTCTGCCTAAGTTCTCACCCTAAGTCTTCTGAAAGACAGGCATGCCTGAGCAACATTAAACACACGCGATTTGTTCTCAGGGCAAATTTCTCGCCTATTATGGACGCTTTTTGTCATGGAGGTTTTGTAACATTTGTCCTACACAAGTATTTCTCTTCTGAGTCTGCCCCACCTCCCTGCAGTCCTGGGAGGACTCCCAAATAGAGGTTGTGAATGCACCTCAAGATCCACTTTCTGACCTCCTCTCTACACTGTACATGACTGTTTAATTTCCTATTTAAGACAAATTAATTATTGCATGCTCTAATGAGGTTGCAAAGGATCCCGCTCCAGTCCACAAACTTGGAAGAGGTTACCCAGAGGTTTTCCAGATTGATGGGTCCAGGGTGGATGACCTGAAAATGAACTTTGACTAAACTTTGCTCTTTGTGTTCTTGGCAGTCTGTATTTGGAAAGTGGCAATTGTCTGCAGCAGACAGTGTAAAACTTCAACCTAGAATTTTATTTGGAGGTTAGCCTTTGGAAGAGGGAGGGGTGAATAAAAAAAAAAAAACTCTTTGTAAGTCTTTTCTATACTAGTTTTATTAATTGTTTTCTAAGTGTTTTATTCTTCTTTATAATATCCAAGTTACGTTTTAAGGTGAAAGTATTAGCCAGCTGAAAATGTTTTTTGTCTTTCTACTCTCCTCTTCCTCTAGGCACTATACAAGTTAGAACTGTTTTTTAACTTGAACCCAATCTACTATAATACAACCTCTATAATGTCCCTCACTTTAGAACTTAGATAATATGCTTACAAATATTAATTGGTTCCCACAACCTATAGGCCATGTATTAAACCCATTTTACTGATTAGATGTAATTCATCTCTGATTTATGTTGTCATTGAAGACAAATGTGTTGAAATCATTAAATTTCAACTCTGCAATACAAGACTACAATCTGTCCAGGAGATTCCCCCTAAACTAATTATTCATCAAAATGAATGTCAGAACTTTTTTCCATTGATGTGCCAGAACAAAGCGACAGGACATTCTGAGATAAATTACTTGGTCTTAGCCTACTCTGGCAGCTGGTCTGGACTCTATAAAACCACTTTTTAAATAACATACTACTCTCCACTTAAAGATACATAAGTAAAATAACAGTGTTTTACATCATATTCTTCACCATGTTTCCTCGTAAGCAACTGATTAAATATCACACTGTTCTCATAAAGAATCATGAATAGGAAGTGGCATATCCCTATGAGAGATGAGAAAATTGACCTGGGAAACGGCTTAGACTGTTTTATGAAATGGTAGATTTGGGATAAGAAGTCAACACTTAGGGGACTTCCCTGGTGGCGCAGTGGTTGAGAGTCCGCCTGCCGATGCACGGGACACGGGTTCGTGCCCCGGGCCGGGAGGATCCCACATGCCGCGGTGCGGCTGGGCCCATGGGCCATGGCCGCTGAGGCTGCGCGTCCGGAGCCTGTGCTCCACAGCGGGAGAGGCCACAACAGTGAGAGGCCCTACTACCGCAAAAAAAAAAAAAAGAAGTCAACATTTCTTAATTTCTGGCTACTCTTCATTCTCTCATCTGTTTTCTCCTAATGTGACCTGGACAATCCCAGGTGGTGCCAACTTCCCCCTGTAGTCAACACACACATAGAAGCTTTAGCTAAAATGGAAAAAAAAAATGGCAGAGCCTCAATGTACCCCTCTACATGTAGGTAGAAAAAGAGTTTGCACATTTCTTTTTCCTCAACCAAAATTCCTATAAAGTATAGGGGGCATCATAAAAAGTCACCACAGACTTGGAACCAGACTGAAGTGAACAGGAAAGACTCTTGGTCTCCCCCTAAAACCCTGTGCCATTTCCCAATCTCAGTGGTGCCCTGGAGAAACCAAATTATTTCATCTTCTTAGGTTCTTATTCTTCGGGTCTTAGTTAAATTAGGAACTTTTTTTTAGGTCCCTTCAGATGCAGTGTCCCCATTGGATCCTGGACATATCATCACTGCCTTTTTAAATACTGTCCTTTCTAATGCTATTGTGCACTCCTAAAGCCAGGCTGCTGAGCCCAGAGACAAAGCCACTAGAGGTTGTTAAACCAATTCCCCTGAGGCTTCCCTAAAGTTTTTGACTGGAGTTCTCTAGTAGCAACCTGTACCCTTGACTTGCCTGGAGTTGGACAGGGCTAAGGAAGGCACCCTTCTGGACTAGATCCAATCAGCACATTATCATCAGCAAGACCGGCCCTTAGAACAAAATGGTGTTCTGTGTCTTTTGGTGTCTTTTCAAATTATTAATACATTACCCTTGGGTAGACAGGACTTAGGAAGAAGTGCTGATAGAAGCTTATACCAATAATCTGCCCTCTCTGCTCTTTACTTCCCTTCGCTTGTTCACTGAAAATCCAGGAACAGGATTGGAAATGGAACTTATGGGCAGGCATAAAATAAAAGTCTTAGAAGTAGAATTCCAGTGTTTCTGCAATACCCCTTCCACCTGAAAAAGCAATGGACTGAATAATCCATAATAAATTGGCCTAATCTCCTTTGTGAGAATAGAGCTTGATTGTTATATCCCAAGCTAAAAGTGCAAGCTGGAACGAATAAAGCAGATCTTCTGATGAACAAAGATGTTCTGAGTTAATGTCAGAAATGAAGAGGACAAAATGAGCGGGAAAAAAAAAATAACCTTCTTGACTTAGAGAAACATAATATCTGCTAAATAGAATGTCTTTCACAATTTAACATGAGGCATCACCAGCTCTTTTGGAGTCATTTCAAATCACACCAGATGGTACTAACTTGACTCAGAGGCTAGAAGCTGAGCCACAGCTATGATCAAGTCTTTACCACAATTTAGGATGCTGTAGAAAATGGTGCTGTGATGACTTGTTCTATGTTGCTTCCGTTCCTCACAGCTTTCACTTTACCTTCCTCTATAGGACAATTTGTTGTTAGTGACGTTGTTGGTGTGAACTTTTAAGTCACTGACTTGTCTTTTAGTAGAAATTTAAGAGGTACCTCCACTGCTCCTGTAAGACAATGTTGTGGACTCAGTGGAAAAGAATGATTGACAGAGTGCTTTTTGAGAGTGATTGTCAGAGTGCCTTCCAAACTAAATTTCATGTCAAGACTTCCGGCCATCTGAATTCCCAAGTTATTCTATATAGAGAGCTCTAGGTGCTCTAAAACCGTCCCCATTGGTCACATGACTATTCCTTTTCTTTTAAAACAGTTTAGGGAGCAGAATCATTAACAAGGCCAAGACCACAGTACAACCACGAAATATTAGACAAAAGTTAATTCCATTTCCCTCTATAATCGGTGTCCCTGAACACAGGTCACAAGCAAAAGAGAGTATAGCCTAGCTTGCAATTAATTTCTTCATCACAAATTCTGGTTAATTTGTTCTATACTGTCAACTCTTACCATATTTTCAATGGATTCACTGCTAAAACAGGAAAAAGCCTGAAAGACTAAAGCCATATGACCATAATGGGAATGAAGTTATTTACTCTACAAATCACATTTTTAAATTGTTAAATCCAATAACGTTTTGAGTTAAATGACTGACATACTGGAAAAATTTGGAAGGTGAGAAGACTTTTTTTCCTAAAACATTGTCTATTAGTCATTAAAGCAATCCACACATGTACAAAGACAAGATTGCTTCACCATATATGTTTGTGCACATTCATTTTTAAATGATGATAATTAAAATTAAATACTCCAAATTTTTCATCAATCTATATTTTAATGGAAAATATATAATAATTCAGACTCCTCCTTAGGAAGACTTTTATTTCTAGGGGGCTATTATGATATCAAAGGACCTATGGGCCTCTGTATTACCATTATATTCAATCTTCTTTCATCTTTTTTTTATACTGACTCCCTTAGGTTTTTCTTTGCTCTTCCTGTTTAGGGAAGGCAGCTTTTCTTTCTATTATTCCCAACAGTGTTGAGGTGTGAAGCAAACACAAGGCAATCAGATACAAGCAATTCATCAGGGTTGGGTGAAAGTCAGAACTATTCAACCGAAATTAATAAGAAGGGATGTAACAAACCCACCTTCTTATAATTCATTTGAAAGTCATATAATATCAATTAGCATTTATCAAATGAGAACAGGCAGGTGAGGGTGACAGTATCTTACCTACCTCGCAGGAATATGTGATGATGAATGACTCACTCATGAAATATTTTAAATCAGCATTTCCTGAGCACTGTCAGATTATGTTTAGGCAATTCTAAAGATCCAGATAAGACAGAAAAACTTAGTTGTCAAACCACAGCTGGTGGACACAAGCCCACTATGCTCAGTACTTCACCAACTTGAGTCCTAACCTTCCTGCTGCTAATGTCCTAGGAGATACACATTAAGTAAAGTTGACCTGGACTATTGTTTCTGTACAAACGTCATTTTCTGGGAGAGTGTATTATTCCTATCTAAGGAGTCCTGGAACTCTCTGCAGTTAATTCCTACTGTATTCAACTCATTCGACACCTTGTAAAGAGGAAAAATGAAAATAAGAGTCCTTAGAATGATTTGCCCAAGTGAAGAAGCTGAGATTAGAAAACTACTTGCTGGATCCTTAGGGCAGCACTTCATCTACTATGCAAAACTGTCTTTTGTACCAAACTACTTATGGGAATACTCTGCTTGTACATGTTAGAATCATCACTGTGACCACTTATCTAGGTGAACGCTATCTGCTTGGTAGGCTTCTCACCAATATGTGAAAACACCCAGGGACAACCTCGCAGAGTTGCAACTAAAAAAATCACAGACCTCTTTCTTTCTCATGCCTCAGGTTATTTACTAGTAGTTCAGGCTGTCAGGCTTCCTGAAGTAAAGGAAGGAGAGTCCTTGACCTTGCAACTCCTGGCATGTTCAAGTTTAAATTCACTAAGAAAGTTCAGGCTGCTTATATTTTATTTGAACATTGGATATTAATAATGAGGCCAGTATTATATGATTGGAATGAAGTCTCAAAAGCAAATTTGGCTGGTAAGGTATTATTAATTTAGGTTATGTCTATAAAGTTGGATACACTGGACTTCTTCATCTTCCGGCAAAATGGATAATAAATGCCAAAAAAAGATAATTGTCTATATTAAATGATTATAAAATTTGAATTTTTAAAGAAAATTCTTCAATTCAGTTGGTGTTTTTCTTCATTCATTCATTAAATGCATAGATATACGTGGCATACCTGTTGCTATACACTAGGGCTAAGTGTATGGTGAGCAGGCACTGTGCTAGGGCTGAGGACACCCACAGGGAGCAGGTGGACTTTGTCCCTGCCAGTGTGGAACTTATAGGTTGGGAGAGGAGAACCACCAAGCACATTCAGGCAGGCCATGATACACAGGAATCTAGGGTGCTATCACTGGGGTATACCCTGGAGGCATCCTAATCCATCCGGGAGGGCCAGACAACAAACAAGGAAGACATCTTGGTGACAAAGAAGAGATGTGCGTGGATTAGAGAAATATTTGGAAAATGCATTTGATTTTTAAATGTAATATGAGTCCAGTTTTAGCTTCATATTGTGGTAGTTGTGAGGACACTGGGGAGAAAAGGAGAAGTTAAAGAAAAACTCTGAGACCTCATGGGCATGGCATTAAAATGCCTTCTTTTTGAAAAATAAATGGGTTTAGTCAAAATGCAACTGACTTAATTTTACAAGGTATGTAAATTATTTTTCGGAGGACTGGTGGCCTGTGTGGGAGAATTCAGTGAGTATTTGTTTTAATTCTACTTTCAAGAAATACAGGGAGTATAAATCATGGGATGTCAGGATACAATCTGATTCAAAGTACTTCTTCACAAATATGCAATGATGCTGCCAAATAGCCTGCAATGATACTTAATCTGGCAAATTAAAGAGATAACAAAAGTGAAAAAATTAAGTAGTGATAAGGGCCCAGAGAACTGACTCGAATTTTGTAGTTTCTCTTTAAATAATAGCATCTTTAGTAGAGATATCACAAACACTAATATATTTGAGAAATTCCTGTCTTAATATGATGCAAACACAATATTCTGAGTTTACCAGGGAAATAATTAGAACTTTAGAAAGAAATTTAAAGTTCAGAAACTGAAATACATAGGTATAAATCTAACAAAATATGTACATTTTGTGTTTGCATTAGTTTTCTAGGGCTAACATAACAAAGTACCACAAACCAAGTGGCTTAACAGATGTGTATTGTTTCACAATTCTGGAGCTAGAAGTCCAGCATCAAGGTGTGGGCAGGACTGAGTCCTTGTGAGGACTGTTAGGGAGAAATCTGTTCCATGCCTCTCTTCTAGCTTCCAGTGGTTTCCTGGAAGTACTGGCATTCCTTGATTTCTACATCACCCTGATCTCTACTTGCATCTTCTATGGCATTCTCTCTGTGCTGTCTCCAAATTTTTCCTTCTTATAAGGATACCAGTCATATTGGAGTAAGGCCCATCCTAACGACCTCATTTTAACCTGATTACCTCTAAATTGTCTATCTCCAAATAAAGGTCATATTCTGAGGTACTAGGGACTAGGACTTCAACATATGAATTAGGAGAGGATATGTAACAATGCTGAAAGCTACAAAGCATGGATGAAAGAAATCTACATAAATATAAAGGCATACAGTATTCATTGACTGGAAGACTCAACATAGTAAATATGTCAATTCTCTCCATTTTTTGAGTATATATAGACAAGTACATAGTAAAAGGTATATGAAAAGGCAAAAGAATTAGAACAGTCAAAACAAAATTGAAAAAAATGAAATTGGACTCACAGTACCCAATTTTAAGACTTACCATAAAACTATAGTAATTAAGACAGTTTGGTACTGGTGATGGGATAGACATATAGATCAATGAAATAGAACAGAGAATATGGAAATAGACCCACAAAAATTTTTCCCATTGATTTTTGACAACAAGTTTAAGGGCAACTAAGGGAGAAACGATAGTCTTTAAACAAGTGGTGTTGTAATAATTGGACAGCTATATGCCAAAATATGAATCAACCTAAATGACACATCTTATACAAAAATTAATTCAAAATTAATCACAGATCTAAATATCAAATTCAAAATTCTAAAATTTTTAGAAGAAAAAACAGGAGAAAATCTTAGTGATCTGGCATTAGGAAAAGAGGAGTTAGATAAGACACCAAAAGCTCAATCCACAGAAGAAAAAATTGATAAATTGGACTTCATCAAAATTTAAAATTTTGCTGTGCAAAAATACTGTTATAAGATAAGCTACTGACTGTGAGAACGTATCTGTAAACCACATATCTGAAAAGGGACTTGTACCAAGAATGTATAAAGAACCGTGAAAACTCGAACACATTTTTAAATGTGCTAAAAACGTGAGCAGACACTTAGCCAAAGAGGATATATGAAAAGCAAATAAATACAGAATGCAAAATGCTTCAATTCTATTCTTTCTTCCCTTTATAAATTAAGCATTCTGTTTCTACTTTATGTGAACTTCCTCAAATTATTCAGTATCTATTAACTTATAGTCAATATCTGTTTAGATTTATAGACAAGTTTACAAATTTATTTTCTCAACTTTCTTACATCTTAGTTCTCTCTCCTAGGTTAAATTTTCCTTCGTGCTGTAGTAGATGCTCTTTTTGTTTGTTTGAAAATATATTTTCCTCTAACTCCTGAGTAGTTAGGAGTTTGGCTGGATATGTATTTCTAGGTTGATGGTTAATTTCTTTCACCCTTTGAACACTTTCCATTACCTTCTAGCTTCTTATTATTATTGAGAAGTCTACATTTTAGATTAAATTCTTTTACAGATAATCCCTCTTTTCTCTATTGTTGCTTTTAAGATTTCTCTCTTGGTCTTTGGTGTTTTGCAGTTTTACTGATATACTTAGGTATGAGAAAAGTTTTATTTATCACCCTTGGGACTCACTGTAATACTGGAAAGCTCTCCCCCACTGTCTCCATTCTTTCCCTCAGGAAGTCCTATTAGGCATCTGTTGAATCTTCTCATTTTACCATCCATTCTTCTTTTATAACCTCCAAACTGTAACTCTCTTTGCTGCATTCTGAATAATTCAGACCTGTTCATTTCTCATCTTGGGGGTTTAACCATCACATCTGCATGAAACACAGGCCATGTTTACACATTCTAAAAAGAGCTCTTTTAGTCCACCCAGAATCCAGGATTTTTCTTTTATTTCCATTTTCACTGAAGTTGTAAACTTTTGAGAATACTAACATTATGTGGAGATTAACTCACCTCTTTGTTTAGGCCCAAATCCTAATCTGCTGTCTTCATCTAAGCATCAGAAATGAAGTCCTTAGATTACCATAACTAATAATCTCTACCACCCAGTTTATCTCCCACCCCATACCTGTAGCTACAGTATCAGCTACTGGGCTCACCACTAAGCCTCATTTCTAGAACCTAGTGATTCTGGGAAATCAGCCATGCACTTAAATATGTGTTAGTTATTTTTTGGTTGTCTGTAGTGGTAGGACTTCTGTGTTTTGTTTTCTTCTCTAAAACAGTACTTCAACTATTTATCAGAGTACACATTTTAAAATATTATTTATTTGGTACTCTGGGGTTAAATGGAAGAGGCTAAGGCTGGCTTTGCCACTTACCAGACAAATGACCTTGGGCAAGATACTTAACTTCTCCATATATCAGTTTCCCCATTTGTAAAATGGGCATAACAGTACCTACCTCATAATGTTGTTATAAGAATTAAATGAAATAATATCTGTCAAGTGATTAGAACAGTGTCTGGCATTTAGTAAACACTGTTTAAGTATTTGTTACATAAAAATGAAAACAAGAAAATGTCAGTAGTTTTCTATTGCATTAATGTGTATATTTAAGACAAAGAAATTCCATTTTGCTTTAAAATCTGGTGCTTATTGTGTAGCTAGAGGATTAAAAAGAACCAAAAGTGTTTTTACTTAAATTCACTAGGTTAACACACCTGAGGTTGAACAGTTAACATTCACTCAATTTGGTTCTCATCACTCAACAACACTTCTCTTCTCTATCCTATATATTCACCTTGTCAGTCACATGTCTCAAATTCCTATAAGCAAAAAATTGTAAATGACAAGGAAAGTGACTAGTGCATCTCTCCATTTCCCACTCAGAGAAGCACTCAGAGTTTCTAGGAAACACACAAATCCCAAAAGGCAATGACATTAAAAGATTAAAGGGGTCTGCTTTTTATTATTTTCCTTCTAACTTCCCTGAAGCAAGCACTTTGGCATATTGCGGCTTGAAGTCTCTATCTGCTAAGACCAGTCTGGTGGAGAGTAACTTCCTGAGAAACATGCTGAGATTTCCACTGATCCATATATTTCTGCATCTTTGTAGAAAAAGCCCTGAACGTCCAGTTATCCTTATATATATATGTTAAGCTTAAAATCAAAACTCTTCCTCTGATTTGAATGGGCTTTTAATACTTGAATTTCCACTTCTCAGTCTAGCTGACAATTACTCAACAGCTAATACAGTGCTTGCCACATCCTTTTCTAGGATCTCTATTAAAAGTGTTTCTTCCCCCAATAAAGTGTTTTACGAAATGCTTCCCTAACTACTCAAGAAGAAAAAACTATTAGCCTTTAGTCTAAAGCTTATCTTACTGTGGATAAGTTTTAAAGTCAAAACAAAGAGGAAATGCAGTCAGAATTAGGGGGAAAAAATCCCACAAATTAACAACAAAGTAGAGTCCAGTGACATCTAAATGCAACATTGGTGCTTCCCTTCCTTGCACTGACTCCAGTGTTTTTTCCTCAGTTAAGGACCAGATGATGGACTTGGTTTGTGTTTAGGAGTCATGTCGTTGGGAAAATATGTCTATCTAAATACTAAAATTACAATCAGGGCAGTGAGAGGCTCCCACTATGAGAGCTACGGGATCACTGTGGCCCCTGGGAAGGCAGTTAACTCACACCTAACACAAACTCACTGTGGAAGAGCAAGAGGAATTGCCTGCCCTATTTAAATACCCTACCTTTCTTCCCCAGAGTTAAGTGTGATCAGATTTTATCATTCTTTGTATGCATGATGATGGAAAACTTGGTTTCCAACATATTTTTTTAATTAAAAGAAAAAAGAAAAGGAGAACAGCATTTGGGTCAGGGACAATTCAAGGCCTATCTTAGATTTCACAGAGGAACAATCATAAAAGAGTGTCATAAAGTAGAATTCGACATAAATGATATAATCTCTAGTTTACATGCTACTAAACCTGCTTATTGATGCTTAAAATGGCTGAATATTTGATAAGAGCATTACTGCTTTCAGAATACCAAAATTTTTTTCATTTAAATCATCAAGGCTTTTTCTAAAAAGACATTCATTTAATGTGTCAAAGAAAAAAATGAAAATGTGCAATTCAATAGACCCATTCCATACTGGTCTTCAAATTGTTCTAGGGAGCCCCAGAGTTTGGGCTTATTCAAGATTCACAGGTGACATAACAGCTGTCTTCATCTGTATGAATGTCTGCCATTTAGCAGAAGAATTCAGCTTACTGGAACTAGGTCAATGATTGAGATTTGCAAGAAGAATATATTAATATACAACCTAGAGTACAAGTTTTTAACAATCAGAGCTGCCAGAGTATTAAACAGTCTCTCTTATGATGTTAGGAATTTCTATCACTAGATTTATAAATGGAATGAAGGTACATCAAAGAATCTGGCACACAGTAGGTTCACAAGTATTTGTAAACTTAAATCATACTCAACCTAGGTGATTCCCTATCAGGGCACTATTACTAGGAATGACTTGAATGTGTTAATTTCTGAGATCTCTTCCAGTTCTAAAAGTCTTTAGTATCTAGCAGAAGAAATTGTTTATTTTTTAAGATATGTGTTGACACAGGGGGGATTCTTGCAGAAATAGACAAGCATCATATCTAGGTCAGCCAGTTGTACAAATTAAGCTGCAATGTGGAAAAGTGGTTAAAGCACAATCTGAGGTTAGTTAAAAGAACTTCAGCAGAGTCTCAACAGTAGCAGCTCTAGACCACACTGCAAGTTGGGAATACAAAGTAAACCAATATCCTTTGAAATCAGGGTAAAACAAACTATCTCTTAATGTGGTGACTCTGTTTGCAGTCCTGCTAAAAGACAAGTTGGGATTGCTTCAAAAAGCCACAATTTTTGCTTATTCTGGAAAGTGATGCCTTACACTTTTCCCTAGTGGAAATAAGCCAAGATATTAGAAGTCTCTGAGATCTTTTCCAAACTTGCATTTCTGAGCACGGCAAATCAGGGTGAATTTCATGTGATAGATATTTTAAGATGTCTGTTAAATAAACTGAGTTCAATTTATTTGTCTTTTATTAAAATATAAAAGCAAATTAAGTTGTCATGTTGGGAAACATTAAGCACCATATAAATACCAGTATTAGTAGAATTAATGGTAATTATTATTACATTAAGCTGACCATAGCAGTTTTCATACAGAGATTCACTTTGGAAAAAAATATGAAAATTTGTCTCCTAATTGACTTTTTTTTTTTAAGCAAGGCCTCTATGCCAGCCCAGTATCAGCTCTTTAGTTACATCTAAATTGTGGTAACATGCTAAAAGAAAAAGACTAGCCAGATCCTTTCACTCATTTATGTATTTATTTGTTAATGAAGTATTACTGAATCACCATCTATCCTTAGAAGTCACATTACTAGATACAAGGAATAAAATTGTGAGCAAGGCGAGTGGGTCTCTGCCCTCCTGGAGCGTTGTAGCAGTAATAACTCATCAGGTTTCTACTGGTGGGAACTTTCAGCCGGAAAGTTCCTTAAAAGTTCCTTAAAAGTTCCTAATGACCTTAAAAGGTCATTAGGAGGCCTATTTGGAGAGAATGGGACAGAGTGTTCAGAAAGTGTTCAGTCGATGACAATATGCACACCACTGCCTACATGCACAAGCAAAAGTTCTATCGGCACAAAAGTTTGTGTCCAGCATCTAAATCCATTCTTTCCATTTTTAAAAGAATACAAATCACCCAGGAGTCAATTCTTTGGGAACCTAAATGATAAAGTCAGAACTTCAATTCTCCCAGAACTAGAGACTGTGAAAGTTTTATGGCCAGGAAATTTTCATTTTTGTTTTATTTCACTAGTACCCCACCCACCATTATGGTTAGTATAACATCTCAATTCACAGTGGGGCCTCTCTAAATATTTGCTGAATTGATTTAAATTGACATGCTTTCAAATTATTAAGAATTGAATAATTTGAATGCTTTTCAAGTTATTAAGAATAATCCATTGTAGCACTGTGAGAGAAAGTTCAGCTCATCTTAGAAGACCTGTAGCAAGTTACTTTGGAACAGGTGCATACATTATGTGTAAGACATGACAAAGCAATTCTTCCACTACACTAGGGATCAGCAAAGTTTTTTTGTAAAGAGTCAGAGAGTAAATATTTTAGGTCTTGCAGGCTATATAATCTCTGTCACAACTACTCAACTCTGCTATTATAGCATAAAAGCAGCCATGGACAACACATAAGTGAATGTGTGTGGCTGGGTTCCAATGAAACTTTATTTGCAAAAAACAGGAAAAAGCCACATTTGGCCTGCAGGCTGTAACCTACCAACCTCTGCTCTATATCACAGAGCTTCAGATAGTGTACAGGTCAAAGAGAAATATATGATTTATCCACAAACTTTTAATAGAGGCAAATCATCTAAGAAGGCCTTTTAAAAGTTGGGAGTAAATTCAATGAACAATTGATTCATATTTGCTTGTTTAGCAGAGCAGTAAACATTTAAGGGAAAGAAAATCAGAAAATATTAAAGAAAGGTAACCTCAGCTCCTAGATTTAACAAAGTAGTTTGCCAGATTTTCTACTGATCTTTATCCTGGGCATGTTTTATGTTATACATACTAGAGATACGTAATGTATATACAATTTTGTACAAGGTTTTAAAATTAACATGAATATTTTCTTGTCATTAAAAGCCCTTAATAAACATAATTTCTAATGACCATGTAGTATTCCAACCTGTGGAAACCATAGTTTACTTAACCCTTCCCTAATTTCCAACAGGTATTTATAAATTTTCTGTTTTATAAAAGCAGTTTACACTATGGAAAACGCAAACATGTAAAATGCATTTATGATCCAAAAAACAAGATCTATAAGAGGAACCTGAGCCTTCCAATCAAACATGGAACGTAAGCACATTTGCCTTACCCATATTTCCTCTTAAAATGACATCAGAGGAATATAGAAGAAAAGAACCAACAAGACAAACAGGAGAGGAAAATGACAGCAGATGAGATGTCAAAAAGTTGGGAAAGAAGGAAAGAGGATGGATGAGAGATACTCATGACTCAAAAGGTACATGTGACTTCCGGAGAAAGCAGAAAGGTGAAAAAGCAAGTCACTTTGATACCTGCATCTCCACTTTGTTACCATTTCTTCCTATTATTTCATTTTGTTACTCTCTTCACTAATCTCCTCAGGTATCATGCTTCTTTTAAATTCATGATAATTCTGCTTCAATAATCTGCTTTAGATCATATAAGATACCTACTGTACAGTTCGTTTTTACATTAGTTTAGGATGAGTGTAAACTACCACTACAGAAGGACACAAAAAGGCTTAAGGAATATAGACACATTTTTGTCATTTAACAGATCTGGGAAAGCAATGGTCAGTGGGCCAGCTCTGTCCCACATGATCATTTGGAACACTGGATTCCTCCCACTGTGCTACCCAGCCATCCCCAGATCCCTGGAACCATCTGCATAGCCGAAAATGGGTTGCCACCAAGTCAGGGTCTCAGGCAATGTAAGGGGCAAGAAGGTCTGCAGGAGGCATGCCTAGCACCTTAAGACTCAAGAACAGAAATAACATACAGCATTTCTGTTTATGTCCCAGTGATGAAAACTTAATCACACGGCCACACCTAACTAAGTGGGAGGCTTGGAAATGTCTAACTTTAGCAAGAAGGGCGAATTCATTCTGTGGAAAGCTAACAGTTTTCTGTTAGCTAACAGACGCCACAATTGTCTTCCTTTTTTGTGAGTACTCTGCAGGCATCTAGTTACTTTCACTTGTGAGCTCACACACCCCTGGGTATAGCACTTCCTCTGTCTGACAACGTCCACTGGGGAAGGACTGAGTGAACGCTTGAGTGGCCAAGAGCCAGCACCCACTTTCAGCTACTCCTTAGCACGGTAAGTTTTAAACCCTACCATGTTACCACACAGTAGACTCATGCACCATCAAGGTTATTTGAGGATTAAATGACATATACATGTAAAAATCTTACTATCCTGTTTGAAACATATGAAACATGAAGTATTGAAACGTTAACTCAAATTTCCCTACTTCACAGAGCCTCTAATAGAATGTTAAAAGATCTGCTATCTGGTTTGTGACAAGGTCACTTTGTGCTTTTGACAAAATCACCTAAGCATAAATATCTGGGTTAAGTCATAGAAACCTAGATAAATCTTGGGAGCCAACAATAAATTCTAGGGCTCCTTTCTAGCTATCACCTGATGCCAAATGAAACTGATTAGTATGATCTGCACTTCCAGGACATCCTAGAGGCAGCCACGATACATTTTGCGCCTGAACTACCTTGTCAGAATGTTTGGAACAGGTTCTACTATATCATCAGCAGAAAAGACTATGAACAATTTGGATCCCCATCACCACTGCACCACCGGAAAATAGAGAAAACAGTTTGGACTAATCTGTTTGAGAAAGAGAGACAGAAAGACAGAGACAGATGGCATGCTACTATATACATGAGATTTTTTTTAATACATCTTTATTGGAGTATAATTGCTTTACAATGGTGTGTTAGTTTCTGCTGTACAACAAAGTGAATCAGCTATATGTATACATATATCCCCATATCCTCTCCCTCTTGAGCCTCCCTCCCACCCTCCCTATCCCACCCCTCTAGGTGGTCACAAAGCACCAAGCTGATCTCCCTGCGCTATGTGGCTGCTTCCCACTAGCTATCTACTTTATAGTGGGTAGTGTATATGTCAGTACTACTCTCTCACTACGTCCCAACATCCCCTTACCCCGTGTCCTCAAGTCCGTTCTCTACATCTGAGTCTTTATTTCTGCCTTGCCACTAGGCCCATCAGTATCATCTCTCTAGATTCCATATATATGTGTTAGCACATGGTATTTGTTTTTCTCTTCCTTACTTCACTCTGTATGACAGCCTCTAGGTCCATCCACCTCACTACAAATAACTCAATTTCGTTCCCTTTTATGGCTGACTACTATTCCATTGTATATATGTGCCACATCTTCTTTATCCATTCATTTGTCGATGGACATTTAGGCTGCTTCCATGTCCTGGCTATTGTAAATAGTGCTGCAATGAACATTACAGTACATGACTCTTTTTGAGTTATGGTTTTCTCAGGGTATATGCCCAGTAGTGGGATTTCAGGGTCGTATGGTAGTTCTATTTTTAGTTTTTTAAGGAACCTCCATACTGTTCTCCACAGTGACTGTATCAACTTACATTCCCACCAACAGTGCAGGAGGGTTCCCTTTTCTCCACACTCTCTCCAGCATTTATTGTTTCTAGATATTTTGATGATGGCCATTCTGACCTGTGTTAGGTGATACCTCATTGTGGTTTTGATTTGCATTTCTCTAATGATTAGTGATGTTGAGCATCTTTTCATGTGTCTGTTGGCAATCTGTATGTCTTCTTCAGAGAAATGTCTATTTAGATCTTCCGCCCATTTTTGGATCAGCTTGTTTTTTTGATATTGAGCTGCATGAGCTGCTTGTATATTTTGGAGATGAATCCTTTGTCAGTTGCTTCGTTTGCAAATGTTTTCTCCCATTCTGAGGGTTGTCTTTTCATCTTGTTTATGGTTTCCTTTGCTGTGCAAAAGCTTTTACATTTCATTAGGTCCCATTTGTTTATTTTTGTTTTTATTTCCATTACTCTAGGAGATGGGTCAAAAAGGATCTTGCTGTGATTTATGTCATAGAGTGTTCTGCCTATGTTTTCCTCTAAGAGTTTGATAGTGTCTGGCCTTACATTTAGGTCTTTAATCCATTTTGAGTTTATTTTTGGGTATGGTGTTAGGGAGTGTTCTACTTTCATTCTTTTCCATGTAGCTGTCCAGTTTTCCCAGCACCACTTATTGAAGAGGCTGTCTTTTCTCCATTGTATATTCTTGCCTCTGCGTTAGATTTCTGAGATTTCCTCCTTCCTTGAGTTTTGCTATTAACATATTCTTCCTTTTATGAAATGATGTCAGGAGATAGCTTTTTGTTGAATGTCCTCAAAAATGTAAAGTTAGTTATATTTTGTTATGTTGTTCCTATTTTTTTTTAATTTCAGTACGAATTTCAACACCCTGGGAACTTTGAACTATTGACTGTATAAAGATAGACAACTCAAATTGCTCCTATGTAGAAGTAATGATTGAAGATTTCTTTATGGCTGTCCAATTTTTTTATGATTCTAAGATATATAGTTTTAAATGTACAATACTATGTCTGCTTTCTCTAAGTATCTTTAAAATAGTGCTATTGGATTTTTTTTTTTTTTTTTTGCGGTACGCGGGCCTCTCACTGTTGTGGCCTCTCCCGTTGTGAAGCACAGGCTCCGGACGCACAGGCTCAGCGGCCATGGCTCACGGGCCCAGCTGCTCCGCGGCATGTGGGATCTTCCCGGACCGGGGCACGAACCCATGTCCCCTGCATCGGCAGGCAGACTCTCAACCACTGCGCCACCAGGGAAGCCCTGCTATTGGATTTTGATTGATTTCCACTTGAAGGAAATATTAGGCACAAGACATCCTAAAAGCTTTCCAGTACAAAACACATGATAACAAATATCCTTCTAAACGCTTAGCCGAATTCACACACACACAAAAAAAGAAGGCCTCAGGGGCTCAAAACATAGAAGTTGGAAACCAGAATTTACAACAGTTCAGAGAGTGTTTGCTGCTCTTGTACTATAAGAGATACACCAGGGATAGGAGGTGTGACCTTGACCTACAAAGTTGAGAGAATTGAGAACCTCAGCATAAGATTTGGACATTGGCAGGGTTACACCGTTAGTGAAAATGTGGACTAGGAGAGAAAAGTCTTTCCACAAAGAAATTGAAGGAAATTGTCTATTTCAGCCTAGGCTGTGAATGGGAAAAAAAAAAAAAAAAATCTCTCCTGTGAATTTGTAGCTACATACCTTCCTTCACACAGATTTGAGGTTCAAATTTATACTTACTGTGTGTGGTCCAGAAACTCCAGACTGAAAATTAGTCTACAGTGGACTTGGCACACTGGGACACTTAAAGCAAGTGCAACGTTAACCAGGCCTTATTGGATTCCCAGAGAAAGCCCGGCCAAATATAATCTCACAATCCAAAACTGCATGTGATGAAATAATTTACCACAAGAAAGAATCATCAGAAACACCAAAGAATATAATTAGTCTCCTATGAGTGTTAATTTCTTTTTTTTGTGGCCATAGTGCACAGCATCAGGCATCTTACTTCCCCAATCAGGGATCGAACCTGTGCCCTTAGCAATGAAAGTATGGAGTCCTAACCACTGGACCTCCAGGGAATTCCCAGATAATTATTATGATTGGATACATAACTTACACAGAATGTAAAATAAACACATCATGGAATCAAAAATATGACAGGGAACAGGATAGCATTGAAATAAGACCCAGTATATTTTCTAAAGAATCAAATGAATCACGTAGAAATGAAAGATATGCACATTGATTTACAGTGCACGTTTATATATGCACCCTTATTCTGAATGATGGGGCAACTCAAACATGTGAATGAAAGGTGTTATAAACACATACACATTTCTGTCATGTTCTGATTTACATATGCCTGACATTGTCCCATGTTACTGGCCTTATCCACCTTTATAATATGGAATAACTAGGCACGGTAGGTTAAGGGCCTATTATAACTTCAGCTTTTTTTTTTGATGTTCCAAAATAGCAGTTTTCTTTCTCTCTTTTTTAAAGAACTTTTTGAAACAAACCTAATATACAAAACAGATTTAATTATAATTACCCTTCTAGGTTGAGGATGGTGATGGTAGATAGGAATGGGGAGAGTCATGGGGGATGGGGCCTCACCAGTGTAAGCCCCACATGCCAGGCCCTGTGACTTGACACCCTAGGAATCCTAGAGCCCAGTCTGAAAACTCCCTACTCTGGTCCGGCTAACTACCATGCTGCCTCAATTGCTTCTTCCCCTTCATTTCCTAAAGGTACAATTTCTGGGTGGTTTTATCACAAGAAAGAATTATCTTTTCAGCAAATGACTAAAAGAGGTTTTTTTAAAATAAATTTATTTATTTATTTTTGGCTGCATTGGGTCTTCATTGCTGCCTGTGGGCTTTCTCTAGTTGTGAGCGGGGCCTACTCTTCCTTGCCGTGCACAGACTTCTCATTGCGGTGACTTCTCTTGTTGCAGAGTGTGGGCTCTAGGTGCGTGGGCTTCAGTAGTTGTGGCTCGTGGGCTCTAAAGTGCAGGCTCAGTAGTTGTGGTGCACAGGCTTAGTTGCTCCGCGGCATGTGGAATCTTCCCAGACCAGGGATCGAACCCGTGTCCCTTGCATTGGCAGGCAGATTCTTAAGCACTGAGCCCCCAAGGAAGTCTCAGGATTTTAAGTGTAGGGTATTTTTGTTTTTATTCCCAAGTGTTCAGCCATTTTAATATCATTTGCCTCTAAACTGACACTATTAAATACAGAGAGAATTTCTTTCTCCACAATAGATGTAGGATTTATTAGAATAATTCATTGTTCCCTAAAGACAGCAATACACATATATTGCAATTGTTGTAATCACATATGTAGTTATCATCTTTCCTGGTTTGGGGTTTTTTTCTTTTCTCCTACTGAAGCCCCATTTTGCACAAGCAAAATTTAGCAACTTCATTAAATGCATTGCCTGATGCACCTGTTTGGACCCTGGGTATCATTTTCTTTTCTCCAACACATTTTTATTCAAGATGTGCTGAGTTTTCCCAGAGGCTGTCTGGGGACTTTGAGACATCTGCACCCAGCAGTTTGCTTAAATCAACAAAAAGTATTGATTGAAGAAAAATCAAACTTTAGGGTATCAATTTAACCATTCCTTTTCAAGTATCCTAGATTGATGGAACATGTCAGCCCTGATACATCCACCATCACTGTTCAATGCTTAGAATAACTATTAAAGCAAAATTGACTGCACGCTAATGAAAACTGTCATCGGGAGTGGTGTAAAGACCATGAAGAGAAAACAACACAGGAAATATTGTGGAAAACTTTGATTGGAATGGAGTGACTGAGGAAAACAGACTATGAGGAACACCAGAAATAACTATCATGCATAACATAATCTTCATAAACTGATTGTGTACAAGTAGCTAAGCCTATAAATAAAGAAGAAAACATCCGACCAAGGAGGATATAAGATCAAATCTTTAAATTCTCAGCATATAGTTCAGTTCTAGGATCCCAATTTTCTGAAAGTTTCCTTTTATCACATATGAATGTGCAGTGATCATTTCATTGGCTCTCTTCAATGAGTTTATGAATTTAAAGAACTGTAGACCAACAAAAGGGGTAGAAATAATGGAGTAAGCAAAGAGAAAGTGTGACTAACAAATGGAAATTCTTTTCCTTATCTTGAAGAATCCCTCGAAAAAGCCAGTTTCTGGTCTCTGAGTCTCACATCAGCTTTTCTGAATCAGATTTTTTTTAAAAGGCATGCTGGGGTAGGGAGAAGTATCCAAAAAAAAAAAAAAAAAAAAGTTAACATACAAGATTGTGACCAGTAGGGGGCAGGATGGCTTTAATATTTACATCAAGAATATTTAAGAGGTGTACAAATGTATTTGCATAGATTCTGTGACAGATTACAAAAGTGGCTGCAATTCAACACTCCTCCCTATATCCATGCCTTTGACAATCTGACACTTAAGCTCCTCCAATCTAGAAGCAGACATTATGTCCCACCTCTTGAGTCGGAGTTTACCTCGTGCCTTGCCTTAGCCACTAGAGTCCAGGAGCAGTGAGGCTGTAGAGTTCTGAGCCTATGGCTCAAGAAGTCTTGCACATGCTCACTCACTCTTCTGGAACTCTGCCACTACATATGAAACAAGCCCAGCCAAGCCTAGCCAGATAGGTGCGTATGGCCAACCTAAACCAGCCAGACTCCAGCTGACCAACTAACTAACTACAGTACATGAATGAGCCCAGCCAAGATCAGTCAAGCTTGGCTCAGACCAGAACTATCCAGTCAATCCACACAGAGTCCAAAGCCTAATAAATGTTGTTTTAAGCCACTGAGTTTTGATGTGGTGTGTTAACAACAATTGTTAAGTGGTTCAGTCTCCAAACAAAAGTGTCATTTCATGTCACCTTTGTCATATAAATGCCCATCGAGCCATTCACTTAGAATTTTTTTCAGTGCCAATTCTATACTGGCTGTTAGGGCACAGACTATTCAACAAGCATTCACTGAACATCAACTTATCACTGTAAGTACTTAGAATGAAAAAATGAGGGCAGAAAGGTATACTCTCAAAAAGTTAGTTTTCTGGTAAGTAAAAACAGACGTTTGGGGAGTGACTACAAAGGAGTAGCACAAAGAAATTTTAGGAGTGATAAAACTAAGAAGTGCGGTGTTGCACACATAACTATTTGTCAAAGCTCTTAATACTGTATACCACAGTGAATTTTTCTGTACATAATTTTTTTAAATCAACTAAGATATGAGAGAACCAATCGAGTAGTATAACAAATCAATCCCATAATCACACTGAAGGAGGTGGAGAGAATAAAGGGGCTGACCTGAGTAACTCTGGAAAACAGCGTTTTGACTGATACGGTGAAATTTTAAAAAGAACTGTCACAAATATTGTACTTCTGTACGCTAGATAATACATTTTTTTCTCACAGGAATATGGATTAGTAATCCTAAAACTACTTTATATAAATAATAAGGTTGAGCAAGTAAGTAAATGTATTTGTAGTGTTAAGAGCTAAGCTTCTCACTGTCAAGAGAAATAAGGTATAAATAACGGGGAAAGATCAAAATGAACTGTTTTGTTCAGTATGAACTCATCAGTATGAATATCATATCAGTATTAATTTGTCTTTTTTTAACACTGTATACAGATAAAGAGATACAAAAATATAGATGTGTGTATGCATGAGTAACTATACATACATTTCCTAGCTCTGTCTTCTGAGAAAGCCTCAGCAGAAAGAAGTCACTAAGAAACAGTGACATCCCAGTAGGAATTAACACACTTAGGATCCAGATCTTGGTTTCTAAGGACCATTTCTAATAAAAAGAACCAGGGTTCCTTGGAAAAGTAGTTGATTCCAAGGCTAAAGGCACATAAAATACAAGATGAGCCTGAGGCATCTTGGGGTACTGAAAAATAACTAAACGAAAGGATGGGAGGATACGGAAAGGATACAAGCACCAAAATTAAAGCATCCCAAATGGCCAAATCCATAAGTTGAACAAAATAAATAATATTGGCTTACAAATCCAAAGAATAAAATAAGTACCCTTGATTTAAGATATTTACCAAAAAATAGTTTTTTATAAATAAATGGAGCTGAAGGAACAACTCCTCTTTACTTACAATTAATAAATGTACAAGGAATGAGGGAACTGGACAATAGCCATTAGAACACAACAGTAATAATTGCTGCAGGCAAGATCCACTGATGAATGCTAAAATTAGTGGGTAAAAGTTAAGGGAAAACAGAATATTTGCATAATTTCAAAGTTCTACCCCTCCAAAAATAAATATTTGTTCATTACAAACAGAAAAATTATAACTTTACAGTGGAGAAACATGGTAGACACCTCCTTAACCAAGTGACCAAGATTAATATTACCAGTAACAAAACATATCTACATAATGTACCCTCATATCATGCACTGAAAAGGATATATATCACCTTTCTGGTAATAATGTATAACCTCAATATAATCATGAAACAAAAACATCACACAATCTGAAGTTAAGGGACATTCTCCAAAATACCTGGCCAGTACTTTTCAAAAGTCTCAAGGTCATGAGAGTCAAGGAAAAACTGAGGAACTATCACAGACTGGAGGAGACTAAGGTGATTAGACAACTAAATTCAATGTGGGATTCCGGATTAGATTGCAGAAGAAAAAGAACATTAGTAGGAAAACCAATAAAATCCAAACCAACGCTCTTATTTAGTGAATAGTATTGTATAAATGTTAATTTCTTCATTTCTCCAACTGTGCTCTGGTATTTCAACATCAGGGGAAAGGTGGGTTATGGGTATACGGAAACTTTATATTATTTTTGCAACTCTTCCATAAGTCTAAAACTCTCAAGAGGTTTAAAAACACATCTCCTAATTAATTCCATTTTGTAGTAGACACCACTAAGGTAGTTTAGAGCATGTCTATGGCTTTATATACACCAAGTTCAAACAAGTAGAGTTTTAATATATATTTATTTATATCTTTTCAGACGATCAAATACATCAATAGAAATTTGGACTAGCTTGCCAGTTTAGTTGGGTCAACTAAATAATGCTAAACCTCCATTTGTTCATTACATTATATGGACACTGCTCAAAATACATACTTAGTTTTACCAGTGTTTAGTGTCTTTGGCATTGAATCAGGAGAATATGATCCCTATACCATTAAAATCCCTATACCATTCAAGCACAAGAAACTGAACTAAAATAAAGTATAATAAAATAACAAAATAAACCATGAGCATATAAAGTGTGAGAGAGACTATGATTGGTACCAGTATAAAGTAGTATCAGGCAAAACAGGCCTCGTCCCTGTCCTAATATAGTTTATATTTTACCACTAAGATTATTCAGTTCTTTGGGTTTCTGTTAAATCTTCCAAGACAATTATCAAAAAGTCTGTAATTGCACATGAATGTCTCAAGGACAAGAATTCCATCTTCTCCTTCCTTTAAACCCAGTGGAGTGTATTATGTATACAACTTAAATCCTCTATAAATGCTCTTGGGTAGTTGACCCAGACTCAGGATGTGCACACTTCAAAGGCATTTTTGTTTCAGTCTATGAGAACTCATTTATGCAAAGGTAAAAGATAGCTTTTGAAAAATGTTCTCCACATTACAGATTGTAGCAAATTGCTCAAGTTGGCCATGCAGCTTACCTTTCACCATGTGAACTAGAAGACCAGCTGCAGAACTGTCAGAAACAAATTACCTGTTAACACATCTACTTCTACCCAGCAAGAATGGAAGATTCCCTCTCCTCTTTGGTGATTCTAATTGTCAGATATTGATAAACATTATTGGGTAAGAAACTATACAAACTGATTCATCATTAGTACAACTGAGATCTGTGATTTAAAGACTAAGTTGAAACATCTGTTCTGTTATGGAAATTATTCCTAATGCAGTTTCAGGTCATTCACTACCAAGTACCTCCTTTATTGTACTCAGCACTGGTATTATTTTCTGATTTGTAGCATTCCTAGTTCTATGAAATATGTACAATGCAGGTAACTCTTGATTCATGGAAATAAAGAAGTCTGAGTAAATCAGGGCCCCAGGAGAGTAATCAAGATGATCAGAGAGTTTGAAATCTTGTCTTATGAGGAACAGTTGAGGAATCAGTTATGTTGAATCTACAGACCTAGGGAGGATGGGATAACATTCTTCAAGTATTATATTCATCACATGGAAATAGAATTAGACTTGTTATGTACCATGTAATTCAGAAGAGTAGATCAAGGACATTTGAAAGTTACATAGGAGCAGTTAGCTAAATACTTAGACGTAGGTTTAGCTATAAACGCCATAAAACCAAAAATATAACCTATCTTAGAGGAGAGAGAATTTTGTTCCTCTCAAGTAAACAAAAATCAGGAAATAAACCGTTCAGGTCTTTGGAAGACTCCACAATTAGAAACCCAGGCTCTTGACATCTTCAACATGTGGCTCTAACTCAAAGTCTAAGATGGTCATTCAAATTCTAGCCATCAAGTCTGCATGATGTCCAGCCAGCAGGAAAGGAAAAAAAAGGGGGTGAGAAAGGGTTACAGCTCCTCTCTATTTAAGAATATTTCCTGAAATGTATGTACAAGTCCCATTTATATTCCACTAACCAGAGTAATGTCTATACTCAACTGCAAGAGAGGCTAGGAAATATATATTTACTCCAGGCATCTGGCTAATAATCAGAATTCTACCACTTAAGAAGGAAAAGAAGAACAGATACTGTGAGACAACCAGTGGTCTCTGCCACATGGATGTCAAATCAATATAGAAAATGTTTTCTGACGAATAGCTCTAGAATGATAGTTTCTTGGGAAGTTAAATCTTACCCAACACTAGAGCTATTCTCAGCAAAAGCTAAATGGTCACTTGCCAAAAATGCCAAAATGGAATCTAAGCATCTTTAAAGGTTTGGGCTAGGTCACTTCCAAGATTCTAGTAAACCAGAAGACATTAAACTACAGATAAGACAGAACCATAAACCACTGAATAAACCATTGGATTTAGCCTAGATTTTATAAAAATTTACATATTAACAAGCATGTCAACTCATTTCAGTCTTTTCCCCTTGTATTAATTTGTTAGGACTGCCATAACAAATTAGACAAGGTGGCTTCAACAACAGAAATTTATTTTCTTATGGTTCTGGAGGCTGGATGTTCAAGATCAAAGTGTCAGCAGGTTGGTTTCTCTTGAGGCCCCTCTTGGCTTTCAGGTGCTTGCCTTCCTACTGTATCCTCACCTGGTCTTTGCTCTGTTCATGCACATCTCTGGTGTCAGTTCCTCTTCTTATAAGGATACCAGTCATATTGGATTAGGGTCCCACCTTTATGACTTCATTTAAACTCTTTAAAAGGGCCTATCTCCAAATACAGTCATAGTCTAAGGCACTAGAGTTTAGGACTTCAACATACAAATTGCAGGGCAGGGGGTAAATTCAGTTCATAACACTCTTCATTATTTTCACACCTGCTCTGTTGTCAAAAAGTCGAAGAACACTGAAATAGACAGCAGGAAATGAGTAGGATGGAAAAATCCAAAGTATTGATGTAGTTTGTATAACAAAACAAGAGACAGTCCCAAAAAGTAGTGAGAGGGGTTGGGAAAATAGTGAAAGGCAGATTTTTGCCAAACCCAACTGTACCATCTTTTTCTCTTAAGTATACCTATTTCTACATCTATTTCTAAATATCAAATATCAGAAATCTGACCAATGTGCCTAGCCTGAGAGAATATTTAGAAAATGTATTAATTACCTTCATCACGTACTTTGTCAAAATAACTAAATTTTCATTTAGCTAAGCAATTGTAATTATAACATAACGGTACGTGTGTTTATGAAATTAAACTCTTATTTGAATTTCACAATTCTCTCCTTTGCAAGAGTGAGCCAAGCTTAGCCCATTTCTGTGCAAATTTCCCTAATTAGGGCATATATACTGTCATCATTAATGGATTTCATGGATTCCTTCATTTAACAAATATTTATTGAATGATGTTTATGTACCAGAAACTGTAGCTACAACACATAAATGAGACCTTCACAGCCCCGACAGTCCTTGCTCTCAGAAAGCTTATAATCTGGAGAGATGCGCGGACAAATTGACAAGCAATTACCACACTGGGTGATAAGAACACATGGGGGCATGCAGGGGTGCCTCGCCTGGATCTGAGAGGTCAGGGAAGGATTCCTAAGTAATGTTCAGTCAGGCAAGGGAAATGGGATAAAGGTCACAACCTGGTGCTGTTCCTGCATTCCTTTTATTCCCAACTTCTTTTTAATTTTGAAAATGTTCAAAGCTATAAAGTTTTAAGAAAAGTACAATAAGCATTCCTATTTGTTTCACTTAAGTTCACTAATTGTTATGTTTGTCACTTTTGCAGGATCTGATTCTGTCTCTCCACATAAGGCCATGTGCACACACACATACTCCAAAATGGCAAAATCAGTTACCTGTATCATGATGTCTTACCCCTAAGTATTTTAATGCTCTCCTATGAAAGTTATCACACCTGAGAAATTTAAAATTAAATCAGTGTCATCTAATATACAGCCCATATTCGAATATCCTGAATTATGCTCAAATTATCACATATATTTTTTTCTCTTTTAACCAGGATCCAACCAAGGTTTATCCTAGGTGGCCTATCAATGACCTAGCAAGAAGCAGGAACAATCCCTCCCTTCAGAAAGAAGAGTCATACCCCAACTTCACTTCCCAAAGAACCAGGAGTCCCAAATCTCCAGCTGTAGGAAGCTGGCATTTCTCATCACTGCCCCGAACAGCTAGTGCCGACACTCAGACTCCTCAGCGCTTGAGCCGAAAATACTTCCCTCCCAGTCCCCCAACCATGAACTCTCACGTTCACCTCACAAAAAGGAATAGCCTCAGAACAACAGGGTCAATCTCCTGGTGCACAATCAAACAGGGTGATATCAACTGTGCCCTGGCCCAAATACACCTTCCACAGAATGCAAGAGACTCGAGGAAATATGCACTTGATGACCTGGTGCCCAGGAGTTGTAGTCTGACCAAGTGAGTATGCAGTAGTCACCCAGAGCATTCTGCATGAAAACACCCCTGTGAGACATTTTAAAACAGCTGAAGTTTTTTTCCTGTTCATCTTGGTATTGAGCCTAGCACAGTGCCCGAAATATAGTGGGCCTTTGATAAATGTTTGCTGAATGAGCAAATTACAAAAGGGAAGCATAGCTGTTCATCATCTTCCAAATGACCCTACAAAGTGTTGCTGCCCTCCGCAACAGTGCACATTCAGAAGTATTTATGAATCTGCATCATACTACAAACATGCAGTTTTACCACCAGTGAATTTCCTCCATCCCAGTTTGCAGTGAATAAAATGCCAGTGTGTTTTCACTGCTTCCCTGCATATGTTGGTAGTAAAATATTCACAACTTAGAGAATTATGCAGTGTGTTTTCAACAGCAGCTTTTGAAAGCCACTTTTTCCATTAAAACTGTCAGTTTGGTAATACAGCCATGATTTCAAAGCAAAGGAGCATTATGGCGCAAATCAAAGCTAGATTACATATTTTATGTTTACATATTCTAGGACCTTCACGGTGTAAAGTCGTTGGATTTTTTTTTTAGGCTTTATGTAAGTCTCATCCATTTTGGAATTGGAATGCATCACCTTTATTATGAACCAAATAAAACCAGTGTATAATATATGTGGTATTGCTAGGTATTATACTTGCATTATTTACAAGCAACTGCAAGGGGAGAGGGTGGCAGTGAGAACTGAAAAGAGCCATTCCCTGTTGCTTTAATTTTTAATTAATTAACCCTTGTGTATCTTCTATCTTCCTTATAATCTGGCAAGATATGCAGATATATCCCCAAAATGTCTGATTACAACTAACTTCTGGTCAGATAACAAAGCTAACCATTAAATTTATAACCATAGGACCTGAAAAGTGAGAGGAAGCTCTGATGCTATTTTTTATTAGTAGAAAATATACTAATATCACTGAAAATTAGTTGTAATAGAAAACTATTACTGGGTTTGTGGTGCAAAGAAAAAATTGCTTGGCAATAAGACAGTCTCTATCTTAATTATAGGTTCAATGCATACTTGGCCATGCTCAGTTTGCAGGAAAAGTAAAAGGAACTAAAGCTCTTAAAATAACAGTATTTGTCCATAAGTGGTAAGATTCTTCAACAACACATGAAAGGGACAAGATGATAGCCTGTTTAAATAGTTAGATAATATGCTTCAGAGATTTCCATCTTTAGCAATATGGTGGCAAGTGAGGACTGTATAAATTAAAATACTGGAACAGTCTTGTTGTCTTAGATTCAAATTTGATGGGAACTATTTTATTTAAGCATCTCTTCTGGTCATCCAGACCCCATAGGGGAAAAAAACTGAATGAAAAAGAAATGGAAACAATGCAGCCTCATGATTAAGAATATGGGCTCTGGAACAGGCTGAGTTCATACCCTGGCTCTGCCACTTACGAGCTCCTTTAAAATCCACTAAGCCCCTCTGTGCCCCACTTTCCTGATCTCTAAGTGGGAGCAGCAGTTAGTTTGCCTAACCCAATTCCATTCCTGACACCTTTCTCCCTCATCTCTGGTAGGTCAAATAGCTAATGACTTGGTTATCGGACTCCTGAACAGCCAGAGCTGGTCATATATATGATGTCATTTTGGCTACAGAGAGATGATGAGTCTGATGGGAGTTACTAGGGAAGCATTTACTTTCCTGTAAAAGGGATGGTGATAGCTGGCTCCACCTTTTATCGTCTTGCCTTGAGCACAGATGTCTTAAATTGTGGCAACCATCTTGGAACTAGAGGGAAAGGCCTGGAGAATCCTAGAGAGACTGGCCTTGACATCAATGAGCCACAGAATAATCATCCATAACTGCCGACCACCAAACTTTTTTTTTAATGTAAGAAAAATAAACACCAATATTTAACTTATAAGTTGAGCTCTCAGTTACTTGCAGCTGTAAGCATTTCTAACTCATGCAGTGGGATTAGAAATAACACCTGCTCCGTAAGAGTTATTTGTAAAGATTAAAGGATTCACATAAAGCACCTAGCACAACGCCAGCACAGAGGGATTAACTGAGTAAACTATTACTAGCTAGTAATTTAATCCAGCAGGACCCTTTGGGGCCTTCCTGGGACAGACCTCTCCCCCAGATCCTCTGCTTTGGCTCCTCTCTGAAGTACCTAGAGAATAGTATCACATGCATATTTCCTGAGTTTTTCAGTTGCTAAGAACCATCACCAAATGGAAGAAATTAACGACTTGATGATCTTGAGCCTGTAGCCCCCAGACCTGCTACTGCATAAAGATGAATAATGTTAACCGCCCTGTTACCTCAACATCAACCAGAGAATTGTGCATGAGCTGATCGTATACCCTGGGACACACCTCCCTCACCTTGCCTTTAAAAATGCTTTGCTGAAACGCTTCACGGAGTTCAGGGTTTTGGGGGGCGGGGGGATGAGCCACCCATTCTCCTTGCATGGCCCTGCAATAAACCTTCCTCTGCTCCAAACTCCATCTAACATTTTGTTTTGTTTGGCCTCACTTGATCACAGTAAGAGTACTACACTAGTAGAAGTAATAGCAGTAGTGGTATTATATTTTAAAACCTGCTAAGAAAAAGAATATACTTCTAACATGGTAAACTTATGTGTGCTGCCTTTGGAGCCGTGAGCCTAGCTAGAGTAGAGAATACCCAAAGATTCCAGCAAGCCTCGGGTTGAGTTGGCCCTGAAGAGAATCCAGAGCCCTGAAAGAACTAATGTGGTTGCCAAAGGGGCGTGGCCTACAATCAGGGGTTACCTCAGGCATGCAGAAATCTGGGCCAGCACTGAAATCCGTTGTAAAAGAAACAACAAGAAGGTAAAGCAGAGCATATGCAATTAAGAATGACAAGAAATTTAGTTTATGAAATATGGAGTTAAAGAGTATGAAAGTAAAATACATACATTCATAATAAGGCTAATTCAATACAATCGCATCAAGCAGAAAATGACAAGTAACTTATTTCTAAACAGTGTATTTTAGAAAACGTGTTCCTCAAAAATTGCTAATTAAAAGAAGCTGATCTTCCTCTCACCTTAGCCACAAAGAAGACAAATACTTGCTTCTCTATAACCACTATGTAATTCAGGCTAATCATTAGAAGTACACTGACTGCCAGCTTCGCTTTGGCAAAAGACAAAGCAAAATTCAGATCCCTACGATTGTCACTGAATAACCAAATGGCAAATTCCAAGGTATCAAAACAAAATTTTTTCCATAAAAATGCACTACTTTGTTTCAGAGCAGTGAGTCCATTTCTGAATAGCAGAGAACCTGATGTTCTGATATGCTTCACTACAGTGTTTACAAGACTTTGCTTGCTATTACTGCAGGCAGAGGAAATAGAAAGGCAACAGCAACTAAGCAGCAGGGTCAGAAGAAAAGCTGATGAAAACCTGCACTGGTCTTGCCCACACATTCACAGAGAGACTGCTTCCGTTTCCCATGCCCTGGTCTCTGCCACTGAGCGGCAGGATACTAGATACAGGCTTATTCCAACGCCTACAATCGCTCAAGTCGATAATGTGCAGTGTGAAATAAACAATATTATGTAATTCCCCAATATCCAGTTGGCCCTTCTGGAGAATAGATCCATTTCCTGTCTTCTGAGTAAACAGTGTGCAATTCAAAGCTCTGTGCCACGCTGGCCCATTAGACAGAGCTGTCCCAGAGCTGGCAGCACAACTGTAACCAACACAGTGCCCCTTTCTCCTTGCTTCTTATTCATAGTGGTGTAAGGATGAATTGTTAGCTTTAACTTTGAGCTTCCTGGCATTGGTCCATTTGTATCACCACCCTGGCATTATTTGAACAGTGTGCTTCATATTTATGAGCTTACAAAATTTCTGGTCTCCCGCTTCTGCCATTCTTAAGAACCATCAAGGGAAAAGGGTGTGACCATAAAAGCTACTGTGTAACAAACCTCATTCAAATGCAGGCAGGGTATTGGGAATCTTAATTCTATTAGAGCACGGACAATGAATGTATTTGTGTTAGTTACTTTCCCACTTTGAGGTTAAACAAACCAGTGAATGGGACTCCGGGTGGCAGCAGAATGAGCTACTGCATTGGATGACGCAGGCAGACAAATGCCAGGGAGCATTTTAAAAAAGCAAGTCTCTTTCCTGCCTTCCCATGACTTTTCGGCAATTTGGATTCCGTAAGTGGAAATGAATAGCTCCAGTCCTCCAATATCTTCATTCAGCAGTTCGGTTCCGAGGGTCATGTGATGCATTTATCTCTATGGCTGCTTCTAAGAAAATGTACCCCATTCAATAAGGGTCTGAATAAACTATAGTAAATGTGTTCCGTCTACTCTTAAATTGGTATCCTTTCCTGAATAAAGTTCTAATTTGCAATAATTGCCAGACTGAATAACTTGTCCACAAACCTCCTACTAATGCCACCACAAGCCTTCTTTCCCACAAATGTGATTAACTGAATAGAGCTGGGTTTAAAACGCCACCCATACACACACGTGCCACACCTCTGATGATGGTACAGGCTCCAATACAGGTCCTCCTCCATCGCAGCCTCCACCGTCCTTAATAAGCTTCACTTATGCTAAAGAGGCGCTGCCACACACTGTCTCTAGCACCCACCCAAAACTTTTACCTCCCACAGTTACTACGTCTGGGATCCAGCATGATTTTTAAGTAAAACTGGAGGAATATGGCTTCCATTTGCTTATTTTTCTGAAAATCTTCAGGTAGAGGATCTGGTACAGGATATGGGCACTAGAAATTTCACACTATATTGCCAATAACCTGCATTGCAGACCTGAAGCGGTGTTGACCACAACAAGCATTATTTAACAAGTATCAGAAGAGCACTAAGAATTATACCCTTCCAAATCAGGCAGGTATGGACTAATCAGACTGAATACAGACAACAGCAGTAAGAATAAAGAAGCTAACATGGTTGACATGGTATAAGAAGATACTTGGTGTGTCAGGGTTTTCACAGGCCTTCAAATCCAGTAGGAATCACTATAGATTCAATAGTCCACCCCTTACTTCGAGAAATCGCTCCCCATACAAAAGGATATTCATTCCATTCTTAAAATTTCACTAGAGAAGGAGAACGTAATATAAATCTTCTCAATTACATGCACTGGTTCTAATTTGCAATAAACTTTAAAATTTTCTCTAAGACTCTTGGTTTGCATTGGTTCTCACCTAACTGGCACTCAATAAATATTTATGTTATCATTGATGTTTCAAAAAGTAGTTATTAACATTAATATAAAGCTTGTTTTTAAAAAAAGAAAAATTATGTGTTGTCAAGATTCTAGTCAAAATTTTATCCTTCAAATTTGCTAATCACTTAGGATATCATGAGGGCATAGAGAAAATACCAATTGAAGTTTATCTGCAGCTGGTCCCATGGGAATTCTGCCACTTGTTTTTTTTCCATCAAATACTTAGAAAAATGTATCATTTTCTCAATAGGCCTAAGGAAAACAAATACAAAAGCACAAGAAAACTGGCCAAAAGTATGCAAATATCTCTCAAGAAATGGTAAAATCCTTAATTTCAGACCTCTGGGCTCCTAGGTTTTTGTTTTGTTTTGTTTTGTTTCAGTTTCTAAGAACTATAGTTATAATGTTTGCTCTCGGATCTATAAAGAAACAGTATGATGAATTAACTGACAATTTGTAAACATAAGGAGAGATTTAGGCTTAAAAATGAGCTAGGAAGCCCATGACAATTATGGCTGTTAAAGTTTGTCATTCAATAGTCACTTTTAATAAGTTAGAAATACATTTAGCAATAAACTCCATCAGGATAGAAAATAAGTTATTATCTTTTTAAGCAGATAGAGACAAAATCTACAGAAGCAAGTGAACAAGAGCTGTATAACTCTGACCCAAAACACATCTTTGTCTGAAATATACAGTTAATTTATGCAGAAAACAGCATCACGTATTGGTGGTTGAAAACCCTCCCAAGAGTTCAGGGTTAAAATATCTGAGTCCTGTCTTCTGATCTTAAATTTTTCCAGAAATGCTAATAAATATAAATCCATATTTGTAGAATAGTGGAAGTTACAAAAAAAAGTATTTTAACCAGGTTTAAACTAGAGCAGTTTATCTGCACTTTGTAAATCCCAAGAAGCATGAAATATTTTCCTACATGTCTTCTCCCACCTCAAAAGTGCTGCTCTTCCAGTCAAAATAGCATATAATATTTGGCTATCGGATAACTTCCACCTGCCAGTTTTATCAGGATTTGGGGCCTACCTATATCACAGTTCTCCTGTGTCAGTGAAAAGTCAGATGCAAATGCTTTCTCGGCATGATGTATCTCTGTTGCAGTTAAGACAAACACATTTAAATTTTAATGTCCCTCGGGTCAGGGAGTGTATTTAGGCATTTTTTTTTTTTTTTTTTTTTACTGTATGTAACAAATACATGCACATTTGAGGACATAATAATTTTTCATGATAGAAACCGCAAACAATAAAATCTTCATACATAGAAAATAGGCAGAGCATGAACAGTGACTATGGCAGTTTCTGTTTTTTCAACCAAGTCAACCAACAAAAGCAGGCCTGTTCTTTTTGAGAAAGTATTTCAGCCCCAATTCCTATTTAGCCCTTGACCTCAAATGTGACTGACAAGTGGAATGGTGAGTTGGGAATGCGAGCAGACACCTGTCCACTGAGGAATGGACTGGAGCCAACAGCTCCTTACACAGAAAACTACTAAAACAGCCATTGTAGAATGACGACTTTTCATCACCTGGGTCAGATACAAGTCAATAACCTAGAGGTGAAAGGCTGTCCATCAAATTCCAGTTCCCAATTCCCAGGTCCATTCAGTTCCATCTATTCAATTTTAAGGACTCTCTTCTATAGGTTTGTGCAGAAGAGGCTATGTGATTCAATAGTATTCAGACTGTTATTATTTATGGGATGAACTGAAAGGATTATAGATTCGATCACAATTAAGTTCTCCCCTAATGAATCTGCAGGCTTTAAATAATCTTCTCAAAGTGCACATCACTTTTCTTTTCTCCTTAGACACTCTTGAGAGAAGGCACACTGGGTGATTTCAATGGTAGACACTCTCAGCCCTGAAGTGGATTTGACATGTAGACGAGGCTGCTAAGCCCAAGACTGTGAAGTCCACACTAGTTGCAGTGTTCCTGATGTGTGAGCACGTATTCATAAATTAGCAGCCCTAGTGTTTAATTTTCATGCAAGTACTTGTGTTTACTAAAGATTAGCATTTTAATTAGTCTATATTTTTCTCTCAGGCAACTGGCACGAAGAGTATTTGCAGATACCTGACTAAGAGGATGCAAAGTAAAAAAAAAAAAAAGAAAAAAGGGGCATACAGTTTTATTCAAAAATCCTAATTAGCTAGTCATTCCCTTAGCATAAAAAAAAATGACATGAATTAGGTAACCACTGAGATTTTGTATTTGAATGTTTTGGTTTGAGGGGTTTTTCTTTTAATTTTTTAAAATTTTACTTATTTTTTTAACTTTACTTATTGATTAGTTTTGGTGGGTTTTTCTTCTCAATTATAACTCTCTAGAGAGTTCAGCAAGTCTTTTCTCTCAGATCTCTCTGTATTGTGTATTTGGGTCATGCTTGGAATATAAAACATTTTGTCTCCTCCATTTTAGAGTGTAACATCATGAGGTGGCTTTAATTTAGTTAATTTCTAAGAGACATCAAAAGAAAATGATTGAGATACTTCAGCTCTGTTTCAAGTCTTTTTGCTGCAATTGGGTAAAATCTTCATTGTGAGGCTCTTTTAATGGAACACACGGAAAAGCGAAAAAGTTGCTAAGACATGATAAGAATCCTGAAAGAAACAGAGGGGCTTCACCTGGAAATGCTCGCACTGATGGTCACTGCAACGAATTTGGTCCCTTAAAATTCCTGCTAAGGTCTTTTCACAGATCCAAATGCAGCAATTCAGAGGCTGGATGTAGTCAGTCACGGGACACCAGCAAATCATTATCACAGGGGACTTCACTTTCTCCCCTGTTACCAGGTCATTAAAATTGAAAGCTTTTAAAAATTCCCCTATTTTTCTGTTTTTTCCAGGTCTAACTTCTTCTATTCCCTATTTGATAGTTTTCATTTTGTTCAATAATATTTCCTACTTTAATTGTCTTTTTCTGATATTACTTCCCGATAATAGTATGAGATTTGTACTTGCTTTGTAAATTTCTTGCAAATTTTCTAAAACAACATGCTTGGGAAGCATTGCTTTTTGCTCATGAATAATTTGTTTCAGAGGGCCTAGAATCTATGCATTGACCAATGTTTAATAGGAAAAATCTGAGGTTTTAGAGAATGTATCTTTAACACCGTAAAAGAAATTTTTGCTTTGCATTTTTCCATGTAACAGTTAATTTGAAGAAAAAAAGATGATTTTAGAAATTAGCCATAGAGATGAGCATGGAAGTAGCCTATGATGTAAATGTCATATAGACTTTTTAAAATGTATACTGGAATCTGATCATCTTCACTGGCATAGTTACAACTAGCTGTCACATATATATATTGTATGGTGTTACATACAACCATGTGGGGTTGTTATAATATATAACATGACAGGATACACAGTAAATGGCTCTCTGAAGAGGGCAGAGACACATCAAAGTTTTCATGAAATATAGAACAAATGAAAGGGCAAGTGATTAAACATAGTTATTCTCTCTCCTTTCATAAGATTAATCAGAAAATAAAGCCTCCAAATTTGGGTCCCCTGCAGTATCCTTTTTAAAAACTTAAGTGTCTGTGGGAAATCTCGACACCCATACGAAGACCCCATCTATTTTATAAAGTACAATGACCCCTCATTTTTAGCATTGAAAGGGGACAATTTTTTCCACACAAATGAATCTTAGCATCAAAACTTTTGTTGACTTAACTCTTTAAACTCCTTCTGAATTGTACTTCATACTCCCTTGCCTTCTTATACTGATTACACCGATGTAATCATTTTGGTGACTTGGAGTCATAATAAACATCAATTATTGTGCAGTAAGACTCTTATTGGCTATGGAGTTTCTGCTCTGAAAAGAAATTCTTCCGTACAGCTATTTTTAATTTCTTCTATTTATCTATTTAGCTGCATCCTCAATTAGTTTCAGTAGACAAATGAATGATCTCTAGAGAAAAGAGGTATTCATATATTCAAAGGTAGTTAAAACTCAATGCACTATCTTCTGACCACCTGATCTGGTCATTTTTAATCTCCAAGGAATTAACCACCCCATGATCACCTTTTTTCCTGCTACCTTTATAAACAATCATTGGTTAACAACAGATTCTTATCTTAGAACTAAGGAAAAACTGCAGCTGATTGACATCAATCTTAACCTGCTGCTCATGCAGTCACTTTCAAGACACTGAAGGACACTTTGGGACCTAGGCTAAGAAAACGTAAAAAACACAACCACTGATAGACACTGTGTGTACAAGCAGTCTGCACCTGCATATGACATTAGAATAGTAACAGCAACACAGCTTAAATGTTTTGAACTGTCTCAGCAAGTGAATATCGAGGTGCCAGCGAGTCAAAACTAAAACTCACAGCCCTTCTACCCTAAGCAGTACGTAGTCTGTAAAGTAAAGCATAAATTATTTCTCTAAACACAAGTAGTTTCTCACGTAAGATGACCAAGAGCAATTTACAATGCTCTCTAGAATGAAGTGCTTATCCAGAAAATAAAGAAACTCAACAAATTTACATAACAAAATGAATAAATGTTTGGTAACCCCAAAATTGCTAAGTGCCCTATATAATACCACTTTGTGCCCAGACTGTCATCTTTCTGACTCAGTTTCTTCTGCATCTGTGGAGTTGGGGCTACCTAGAAAGGGACAATTCCAGTCTTGTTTAGGGAGTTAATAGTGATTTAAAAATGTGGTAAATTTATCACTTCAAATGAGATAATATATGCACAAAAAGGCTATGAAAACTTGTTGAGCATCATCGTAATGATTAAACTCAGTAAAAGGGCTTCCCTGGTGACACAGTGGTTGGGGGTCCACCTGCCGATGCAGGGGACGTGGGTTCGTGCCCCTGTACAGGAGGATCCCGCGTGCCGCAGAGCGGCTGGGCCCATGGGCCGTGGGCGCTGGGCCTGCGCGTCCGGAGCCTGTGCTCCGCGGCGGGACAGGCCACGGCAGTGAGAGGCCCGCGTACCGCAAAAAAAAATAAATAAAATTAAAAAAATAAAGTCAGTAAAAAAAAAAAAAAAAGGTATTTTTAAAATATACTTATAAAATAGACACATGCTGGATATATTTCACTGCTTTATACTGTTTTATGCATAAAATTTCAGTTGTGAATGTTATTTTACAAAGTAATATACCAAAAATATAGTATTGATAGAAATGTGAAGTGAATCCCTGTAACTATAGCAATAAGAATGTGAGGGCAATAACATATTTGTGAAAGTAAACCTCTTGAGGCTTCCTCCAAAACTTTCATCAAACTTCAAAAATGGATTCAATAATTTTAACAATTAAAAGGAAATTGCTTTCAGTGAAAGGAAGAACAGCTTCATACAAGTAAGGTGATAATATATTCCTGGGGGAAACAGAACCTTTAAGTCTTCCAACCCATAGTCCCCTACATGCCCCTTTCCACTAGCTCCTTTTCATTTTTAGGGTCTCAAAATAGGTATCACTCCTTCAGGTAACTTTCCCTAGAGTGTCCCTCTGAGAACAGCCTGCATTTCTTCTTCCACGACGTTTTCCCTGTGTTACAGCCATTGCTTCTTTCTCTCCCCCAATAAACTGCAGAAGCTCTGGAAAGACTTTGTCTTGCGGTATCAAAAACAATCTGCTGAATTAAACAGGAGGCCCTGTGCTAGGAAATAGGAATGCAAAGAATACAGCAGAGTTCTTGACCTCAAGGAGCTTGCAGTCCAGTGAAAGAGGCCCCGCAACTCAAATAAGGGGAATATCCATGGTGAGTATCAATAGAATGAAAGAGGTGTTTGAGCAGAATGTCAAGAGACTTTCTGGAGAAAGGGAGTAGAGAGAAGAGACAGCTAACTATTAAGTCACAGAACCCATCTGGACTAGATCCCCCTCAGAGTAGAATTCCAGCAAATTTTAAATTGAGACCATAAATGTCAACGTAATTATTTAGAATTAAGTTACAGGAAAAGCTGAAAGAGAAGTTCTAGAACATTGCTAAACTGTGTTTCTCAAAACACAAGCATCCCGGTAGAACAGTTAACAGTTATTTAAAGGAAAAAAAAGATTAAAAAAATCTTCAGCAAAGATACTTGGGAAATATTGTTACGAACCAGACTCGTTTCGCCCAACACGCAGCAAGCCAGCACGCTGAGATACGGAGGTCTGCAACAGTTTCTTCCGCAAAGCAAACAAGCGAGAAGGCAGAAAAATAAACCTTAGATCTGCCTCCCCGAAGGCAAGAGGCTGGAGTATTTATGAGCTAACAAATAAAGCGGCTGGGCGGTCTGAGGCATGGGGGGCGTGGAGGGCGTGCGGGACGTGGGGAAAGGTGATTGGAAAAAGGTGCAGTAATTGGTAGTCAGTAATTGTGGTTTTGCTCATATGTAACTAAGCTACAGCACGTTCAAACGTGGAGACTCTTAGTATGATCTAAGGGTGGAGTTTTCAGTCCTGCACTGTCAAAAGGTCACCATGCGGACACTCAGGCATGCCCAGTTGGAGGGTCAGTGGTCCTATCCAGTCTTAACCAGCTTAGCTCAAACTAGACACAGCTGACTCCAATTCCTGGGAAACAACTCGGGGCTACGAGCACCTTGGAGGACGTGGAAGTCTTTTGTAACAACAATTAAAACAACCTGTGAAAGCAGGTGAAATAGATTTGACTAGTGATTACCCACAGTTTCAATATTACATCATATACTTCAACAGGGGGATTCACAGGGCTCATTAGATTAATACAGGCTCCAAGTAGCCCTATGGGAAAGAAACTTGTTGAACTTTCTCTAAGCCAAGTTTTCCAAATTTATTTCATCAGAGAACCATTTTTTCACAGACCACCACTGCCATCTCAATGGATATGATTTGAAAACGCTGATCTAGACATGCATATGTTAGCTACGTGTTGCCGTCTTCATCAACATCATGTAAATTATTGCTTTTATTAGAGTATACTATTTCAAAAGATGTGTACAGCATCAGTGAGAATCACTTCAGAAACTATAGCTAGGGATAATGAGATCTAACTTTCTCATATACATGGAAACCATAGTTAACACTTCATAAATTTTATATTTATATATTAGTTCCCCATATAAAAACATAAAAAATTTCAGCATTTAGCAAAGGTGATGTGGGACACAGGTGCCCAATTCAATTTTCATCCCTAATGCTGAGACAATGGAGGCACATTCTCAGTGACTTCCTGTGGAACCCTGAGCAAGTCCCTCTCTGTCTGGTCTCTACGAGAAAGGAGAGACCTGACCTGGACTGTTTCTGGATGCTCTGACATCACAATCATCCCACATTGATGCTTTAATATACATGTTCCTTTACATAGCCAATTTTCATAATTGAAAACATGATAATCATTAATTTTTAATTGTTTCTTTTTATTTTAATCACCCCTTCAATGTTAACAAAAGTCTTTGGTGGATAGAAATGTTTAAAAAGTGCTTTTGGTCTCTTAAATGATTGCCTGGGCATGTTGTGTCAATCCATGGTGGACTGCTACTTTCACTCATGTAGGAAAATTTTGTTTCTAACAGTGGGCCAAACTACTAAAGATTTTTAGTTCCACTTCACTTCAGTTCTAGAAAAACTGTATTTGTTCCATCACAGTCTTTAAGTGTAGATTACATAATGTATTCCTAAATTAAGTTATAAATTGAACATCTAATCATGTTTGCACAAAAAAATCAAGAATATGTCTTCAGCTGATAGGAAAATTTAAAATAGCCCTGTTAAGTACAGGTTTTTCACCATCCAAAAGACAGAATTAGTTTCTCAGAGATTATCACTCTGTTTTTCAGAAGACACCAGGAGATAACATTAAATGACGAAAGATATGAGGGCTACAGAAATCCAAAAGCTGAGAACATAGTGAAGACTAGGTTGTTCAAACAAAATCTGAAGCAGCAGAGCACACCAGAAAGTAATTAACTGGATGAGAGAAACTGTCCTCATTATCTGTTCCACTGAAGGTCAGTATGACAAACTCATGTTTAGGCAAAGTGAGGTAACAGTGATTCTTGAATATTTATAGATTATGAGTCTCAAAGATGAAAAGGTTTGGTTTGGTGCATTTGAGGTCCATAAAAGAACATTACAGTCTATTGCATTCCTCTGAAGGCAAGTTAGGTAGGCTCCCATATGGCCCTTTTTTTGAGAGTTCTATGCTTGGGAAACAATAAAATTTCAATTCTGGCCCATAAATCCAAAGTGGTTTTTCAAGGTTTGAAGATCTTAGTCTTTTTGAATTACAAGTCTGCCCTGCTTTGGCACTGGAAGGCATTCATGACTGCTGTCAAGGTGAGATAGAAATTGATGGATTGAAAGTCCATGTTTCTTTAGCCTGTGCCATTCAGACTTTGCTGGAGAGGGCTGGGCTTTATTAAGTGTTCATTAGTTCTAGGACTATGGGGCCATGGTTGATGCCTTTTACATTGATGAATCCCCTGAGTCACTTATGAGGTATTAGAGATGAGAAAACCCAGGCAGCCTGGTTAACCCTCACTATAAATGAAATAATCTGTGTCCTACGAGTGCCCTCCTTAAAAAGTAGCATAGTTTTAAAGTTTTTATTCTTCCACGTTTGCCATATTCAGAAATAATGTTGTAATAAAGAAAGCCTAGAGTTGTCAGCCTCAAAAAAAAAAAAGAATATTGACAATTGTAAGGAAAAAATAAATGTTCTAAGAGTAAAAGGTCATCTTTGGAAAATTTTCGCCCTATAAGATTAGAGGAAAGCTATACCCACTTTTGTGAGAAGTAAAAATTCCCAAAGAAGAATCCGTTAAAAATGGTCATAGCCAAGAAAGGCAGAAAATGGCTGCAGGGTTGAATTTAAGAGTAGAAAACAGAGACTTGCCATAGAGGGAGTCTGGTAAGGTCCCAGCAGCATGACTCTGGGACAAAAGATAAATGATGGTAGAAATTTCTTGGTGAGTTTATCTTGGAGATTTGAGAGTTGCAAATCATAAAGAAACTGGAATGTGATAAAACTATTAAAGTTAGAGATGAGTTATCAAACTCTAAAAGTCTTACAGTGGACCCCATAGTCTTAGAAAATTGTAGGCAAGGCTAACCTTCTAGTAATGCCCAGAGAGCATGGTGTGTATTTTTTAATTGGCTGAATCCAAAGAGGGAGTTAGAGACTATTCAGAAAACAGGAGACAGGTCAAATAGCATAGTTTGTAACAGTGGCTTTTAACCTTCTTCATTGCCACTTCACTCACCTGGGAAACTTTTAACACATACTCAAACCCAACCCTCAGAAATTTGGATTTTGGGTCCAGGTTGGGTCTCCAGGCAACCTTGCTTCTTAAGTGCTCCCAAGTGATTCTAAAGTGCTGCCAGGGCTGAGAATCCCTGGGTGACAACAGGGAATTCTTTAAATTGAAATACCGTCATTTTCAGAATAACAAACACATGGCAAAGTGGCTGCTCTAAATATTCAGACTTAGAAACTAGCTAGCTCTCACTTACCTTTCTAGCCTTTTCTTTCCGCATTCACTCCTCACTCTAACCATTCTTCCCACTATCCTCCAAATGCACACAGATTTTTTATGCCTCCACTCTTCTTCCATGATGACTCTTCTGCTTCTAATACATCTTACCTGTCCAGCTTCCTCTTCTCCAGCTGGTGAATTATACTGTTTTGAAAGGTTATTTGAAAGTCACCTTTTCAGTGACATTTTCTCAGCAGTCTTCTTTTCCTTTCTCCATGATTCCATAGTTCTTTATTCAATCCAGTAGCCTACCACATCCTATTGTAGTATAGTTCTTTGTTCAGTTATCCATACCTGGGAGACTAGCTACAACACTTACAGCCTCTACTGACAGCTAGTCCTTTGGCAGCAGTATTTTGAACACATGTTCTTACTTTCTCTGGCTGTGGTTGATTGGATCATGGCTGACAACTGACCCAGTCCCAATCATTCCAAGGATAAGCAGAGGCATGAGCCAGTATTCAAATGCAGGTTCAACAGATCCCAAAATCTGTGTTTTTTGTTCTGTGTTTCATTGCCGATTTTTTGTGTGTAATAAAAATATCTGTAATAAGGGTAGGATAGATCATTAAAAATAGCATGTTTATCATAGAAAATTTAGAAAATAAAAATCGGCTAAAATAAAATTTAGATTACCTATAATCTCGTAATCCAGAGAATCAAATTTTTAACATTTGGGCTATGAGGCAAATTGTTAATTTGGGGGAACTATAGATATAAAATTTTATATATATACACATACAGAGAGAGAGACAAAGGGAGAGACAGAGGGAGAGAACGTTGGTTGTATATAGTAGGGAAAAGATATTTTAAAATTATGTATATAATTAACACTCAGGGAATGAAATATTCTTTTATAAAATAGTACACAATACTATATAATAGTCTATATTATGAAATTACCATGATTTATTGTTGGACATTTACACTATATCTAATTTTTATAGGTAATAGTGCAATAAATATCATGGTTAAGTCTTTGTATTTATTCTTAGCTATTTTAAAAGACATATTAATAAAAACTGAAATCTGGGTTAAAGAGTACATACACATACTTTAAGGATTTTTCTACAAATTGATCAGCTTCCAGAGGGCCTGTGTGCCCATTTCCCCATATTCTCTTCAGCACTTAATACACAAACTTTAAAAAAAAAATCTTTGCCAGTTTTGTAAGTGAAAATGATATCTCACTGTTTTAATTTTAGTATCTTTGATTATTATTCTGAGTATTTTTTCTTTTTTGAGGAAAGTCATTTTTATTTCTTCACTGTGAACTTATTCCTTTAGCTTCTCTTCTTCTTGAATTGTTTTACTTATTGATTTGTAAACGCTCATTATGCAGTAGTGCCATTAACCCTTTTCTGACATATATGTGAAAATATTTTTTTCTTATTTTATAATGTACACTTTTATTTTATTTAAGATGCTTTCTGATCCACAGACGATTTTGTTTCCTATTGAATTAAACCTATGAATTTTTTCTGTGTTGGCTTCTGCTTAGGGATCACTCTTAAGATTTTTCCTTGGCCCAAAATAATTTAAATGTCTACCCTATGTGTGTGTATGTATATGTGTGTGTGTATGTTTCTGATTTTTCTGGGTTTTTAATTATGTTCCATTGATCTGCCTACATTCCTGTGCTGACCTACTCTGTTAATCATTATAGTCTTGCCAAATTATTAAGTATCATTTAGAGTACGCCTCCCTTTTATTAATACATTTTTAAGTAACTATTATTGCTTGCTTATCCTTGCATATAAATTGGAATATCCTAAAAATTCCTTTGAAGTTTTAATTAAAATTTAATTAGATTTAGAAATTAACTTGAGATATAGCACCCCATTTTGATCTCAGTCATTGAAGATAGTGCCTGAAACACAGTTAATTCTAAATGAATGATAAATGTTGCTTAATTTAAACAGATCACTTTACCAGTTTATACAGTTAGTATGTCAGGTCTGTCCCCTACAGGAATGTAAAGTATATATCTATATGTATATATCTTTATTTGTATTTTGTTTTACGTCTATATCAATAGAAAGATTCAACCAAACTGGCATGATTCTTTTGGGTTAACTGTATGAGTAAATAAAGTAGTTCATTAAGTGCTTCAGTATTAATCACCAAGGCAAAGGCCAAATTCTTTTGTTAGTACTGGACTATCTCTGTAATTAAAAAATTTAATTAACCCCACTAACTTGGATTTGGATGAACAATATTCTTGGTGAGGTGGGCAGAATTCTCTGATGGCCCCCCAAATTTCTACTCCCTGGTGTCCACACATCCTCTACCAGTTAGTCAATCAAACAATACCCCAGCTAGGTACTGCTCTGAAGGGCTTTTGCAATTATAATTAAGTCCCAAATCAGTTGATAATCCTGAGTAGACCTGACCTAATCAGGTGAACCCTTATAAAGGAACAGGGCTTTTCCTAAAAAAGAGAGATTCAAAATGTGAGATGGATTTGACACAAGGAAGTTTGTCGATTGCTAGTTTATAGACAGAAGGAACCACAGGGCAAGGAATGTGGGTAGCCCTAGAAGATGAAAGCAGCCCCCAGCTGATAGCCAGCAAGGAAATGGAATCTTCAGTCCTGTGACCACAAGGAACTGAATTCTGCCACAACCAAGTGAGCTTGGAAGAACAAAGCCCACAAACATGTTGCTTTCAGGCTGGTGAGACCCTGAGCAGAAAACCCATTCTTGCTGTGCCAGACGTTTTACCTACAAAACCATGAGCCAAAAAGTGGATGTTGTCTCAAGCTAAGTTTGTAGTCATTTGTTATGCAACAACAGAAAACTAATATCCTTGAAATGCAGCTTGACTCCTACTTCATTATTATCCCAGATCTAAAGATGTTAATGTGACTTAAATCCAACAATAACTTAATTGCCCTACTGGTCAGAATTGGATACATCAAGAATCACTATCAAAACCAATATAGAATATTTGCAGTAAGGCAAAAAGCACTAGACTAGAAGGGATTCAGCAATCCATATTGCCATTACAATAACAGGGTGCGTGAATGGCATCCATCATGCTCTAATGTCTTTAATAATGAAAAACATGTGAGAGTTTAAAAAAATCTCTAAGTGTTCTGCACCTAGGCAAGGCCTTGCTGATTAAACATTTTAAAGTTATCTCTTATCTACATTCTATACCCTCTCATGATCTACCTCATCCTCTAATGCAATTTAGAGAACAAACACTGGGAAACTACAAGTCACACTTTTTTTGTAAAGTGTGTTTCTAGAATAGTGACATCTCAGTGGCTCCTTAGGCCCTTCCAAACACGTGATTGACAAAAGCCACTATTCAAGAAGGTTCTCATGTGCATTACATATTAGAAGTAAGGAACAATACATGGAAACAGCAGAAGAGTTTCATTTCTTTTCAGAGAAGAGAAGTATTTTAAAGGTTTCACCTTGGTCAAATGATTTCAGCCTTCCTATACAGGAAAATGCCGAAGCAGATATACTAAGGCATAAGCTATCACAATCAGTGAGTGAAGCTCACCTATTCTATTGAATAGAGAAGTACCTCTTACGCATAAACACATGGCATGTGCACGCACATGTGGCAGCTCAACAAAACCTAAACGAAAAAAGAAAATGACCATGGAAAACTTGGGCATATAAGGACATTATTTCCTTTACACAAAGCATGCTTCATTCTTTGGGGACTCCTCCAAAAAAATGAAGCCGTCTCTTTAATTGGCTTAGTTGTGTTTCAAACGAGGTTATTTTTTATAGCGGCAAGTTCAGCTTTCTTCCCTAGTAAAGTAGTTCTGAAAATAAAAGAACTTTCTTTAGCCAACATCCCTTCTATCAGTAAAGAACAGTGTAGCTTCTAGTCAACGACCTTAACCTCTCTTCTTCATTTGCTGGCCTTTTATGGGGATTAGTGGCTCTTTGAGTTGAGTCTCTAGAGTAGCTTATCACCTCTGACAATGGAAAATCAGGGCTTAGACTCCTCTTTTGAAAGGATGAACACAAATATCACCTTTATGGTGCAAGTTTAGGTTACTGGTGCAGGGTGATGTATATAATGAGTCTCTTAACCCTCTGTACCCCTTCATGCAAGCTCCTGGGATGAAAAACTACTTTACTCTGGCTTTCAACTAAATTGAAACTACAGGATCTAGCCCGATAACCACCACCAAACCAGCTAAAGAAATGTCCTGTTGCATGCAGACTAACTTTAAGGTAGTGTAGCAATATAAGTGAAAGGAAGAGGAAGCAATCCCACTTCTCTACTATAAATTCTTTTTCTTCTGCCAAGGAACAGGATGGGGCCGCCCTGCCCAAATCCTCTTCAAATGTCACCTGATCTACGTTGAATCATGGTATTCTTGTAAACTCATTGTTCCACTCTGGAGCTACCCTAAACATAAATTCTTTTAAAAACCATCTTACTATAATAATGCCTTCAACCACCTGTTTGAATAAATGATAAAAGGAAGCAAACTTGAACTAGAGTGTGCATTATTTTTCTATTTCCCTAATTTTTTAAATCTCAATTGAACCTAAATCATATAGTCATATCGACTCGGGTTTTGAGTCCAAATGAAAATTTTTAAATCTCCATATTAAATGCTAGTTGGTTTAAGAAAAAAAAAGAAAGTCAGAAAAACATTTGGTTTTCTTTCTCTCCAGAATCCTTGGTGGAAGATGATTGGAGTGATGTGCCATCAGGGTAATGGGAGAGATAACAAAGGGATTATTGTAGGTTTGAAAATCTACCACTGACCACTGCAAACCTGAAGAGGCTGTGAGAGCTTCGCGGGGCACTCACAGAGATCCAGGAAGGTTGTTTGGGACTCAAGTCTGTTTCTTTCTTTCTTTTTTTAGAGAACATAATGGAAATGATGCCTGTCTGTGTTTATGACCATTTCCCTGAAAATCTAGGGAAATATACGCTTTTGGCCAGAAAATGACTTTTGGTAACTTAGCCTCTTGATGGAACTTGAAAGAATGCTTCTACGTTTCCTGAATATCCTAAAATGATGTCAGGAATGATGGACTTTATTCTGGAAAAAGAAAATCAGAAGTAAATTGGTACCAGGAAGGTGATCCTCTAAAGAACCTGGATATTTGCACTAGTAAACTAAAGTATAATGTTATCACTTTTTATAGATCAACCTCTTTAAAGTAATAACCTATCTCAGCTGAAACCATGCAAGAAAAAAGGTCATATATTTTCATTCGGTTTCTCTGTGCCAGGCCCTTCATGTACATGATCACATTTAACTCTCACAATATCCCTGAGAGGTAAGTAGTATTATCCCCACTTTAACAAAGAGGAAATCAAGGTTCAGGGAGGTTAAATGACTTATCCAAAGTCATACAGCCTGTAAATAGCAGGAGCAAAAGTTAACCCTTAATCTCCTGCTATTGATTTTATAACATGAGAACTTCCAGAATAAAGGCTTCACCCAAGCTGGTCCTAATAGATATAAATATGTATATCAGAAGGCCATGCATCAGCCCTTCACAGAGCATCAGATCAGAGAACTGGAGGATTATGTCTGTTCTTAGGTCAGAATAGGAAAAGGTGAACAAAGTGGAATAAATTACACCAAGAAATAGCAATGATGAGTATTATCAAAGAGACCAATCAAAAGAAATGGAGAATATAGCAAATAATACACAATCAACAAAGCAATAAATAAAAATAAAATTTGAAATAAATAAAATAGGTAAAAAAATTTATAAGCAATAAACATGACATTGTTCTTAAATGTTTCTCCTTTATCTCCTCTGCCTTACCATGCTACATAGAAGTAAGATGACCATGTATATTATCAAATTAGGATATTTTTGAAAATTAAAGGAGGTCCTGTTAAAAGTTATTCTCGTTCAACACATGTAAGCCAGGACCCTACAACACTGTGACAATGAAAGATGATGAAAGGTTTTATTCTATGGCAGGTAGTTGCTATCATAGTAGGGCTGATAATAAGCAAAACACAAATTTCTTGTATCTTTAGTACTATCAAACTTCCCCGGGCTTCCCTGGTGGTGCAGTGGTTAAGAGTCCGCCTGCCGATGCAGGGGACACGGGTTCGTGCCCCGGTCCGGGAAGATCCCACATGCCGCGGAGCGGCTGGGCCCGTGAGCCATGGCCGCTGAGCCTGCGCGTCCGGAGCCTGTGCTCCGCAATGGGAGAGGCCACAACAGTGAGAGGCCCGTGTACCACAAAAAAAACAAAAACAAAATTCCCTACAGTTTCTAACTTTTTTCCCCTAAAGTTACCAAAATGTAACCTTTAGAAAGGGAAAAGATCTTACGAGGTATTAATGACTAAATATATTACCCTCCCAGGAGTATTTATATTTTAACACATAACTCTTTCTTCAGCCAAAGGAATGAATTTCTAACTGTAGAGTATCAGGTATAAGCAGCACAGGTATTTGGGGAAGCCAACAGGCTCCTCAGCACCTGTTAAAACATATCATCCACAGGTAAGAAAAGACCTACTTGTTAATTCACCTCCAGCTATAAATACAACTGAGACTAACTCCAGGGATATGACTCTATGAAAGACCAATGTTATTTGGAAACAGCCATTGAGCAATTCAATTGAAGTTGTAAAATATAAGCCGGAGAAAGCCTTGTAGGTCTCATCTCTCGATCTTTTTTTCTATTGACAACTTGAAACGTTGTCATCAAGAAAACAGTCCTGGTATTTTCCTAGGACTATGGTGGCACAGATCAGACACTGAAACATGTTTAATACATTCAGTAAGTAAGGAATGAGTAAGTGACATAAGTGAACCTACAGCTAGAGATTGAGTTAGGCCCCATCCAGATCATCTAACTCCAAGAGATGCACTCCTTCAATTAAGCAAGACTCAATCTCAAGTTCTTAAAAGTAGTTGCATTATACAGAGGACGACAACTATTAAAACAAATCACAACAAAATCTGCAATCAATAAAATCTTCACTTAAAACTAGAAAGAGAGGAGAAGTACATTTATAAAAAGAGAAGTGAGTATAGAGAAATTGGGATTTAGAGATGGATGCACTCATGAAATAGACAGCAAGAATTATATCTCATAAAAAGATTAATAAAAAGATGAAATGCTTTAAAAATAGGATAAGGATGGAAAGAAGATTGAATAGAAGACAGAGAAGAAAGACAAAAAGAGTGTTGTTTTTATTTAGTTACTATAAAATGAATGATTCTCTAAAAAATAAATGAAACCATATGACAGAGGGTTTGAAAAAAGGAAGAAAGAGGAGCATCAGTGCCGAGGATTAGAAATATACAAACTTATATCACATAGGAGGAAGAGAGGAAGAGATATAGCTTCAAAATCTATGACAGCTGATAAAGGAATGCAGAATCAGCAAAGGAAATATGACTTGAAGTAACAGATAAGCAACAGAATCTATCGGAGAGAAAATCCAAGCATGACATTTTAAAATTGAGCATAATTAGATGCAAGGAAAGCAAACATCAGAAGTGATAAAGGCCAATACACAAGACCATACACCAAAAATAATGGTAATAAGAGAACAAAGGGCAGGACGGAGGGGGGAAAAAGGAGAGGAAAGAAATACAAAGTAAATTTTTTTCTTCAGAAAATTCTCTCCTAAAACTTCCCATTTCCATACACACACTCTGTAAAGAACCAGACACGCAACTCTTTTCCCAGACGTTGAGAATGTCTTTGCCCCCAGACGTCACCCCTAAGCCCCCCTTGCAAAAATTCTCCTGGGAAAAGCAACTGCTCAGGCAGCAGTGCCTGGGTTGGTCCTTCATTAGAATAGTTCCCACAGGCATGTGTCCTCGCTAGTAATACACAGGAATCCCATATGGCACAATCTGGATCTCGCAGAGGTGGAATCTGCATAACGTAGGACGAAGCCAGAGCCTGCACAAAAGCGGAGACATGCATGTAACGACATTGGCTCCGTGCCCTCTGACCCAGCGCTGCGCCTGTTCCCACACTTCCAGCAAACCCAGGCAAGTGTGTCCAAGAGCTTGTAGGTAGCAGCAGTCTGTCACGGGGTGAGGATGGGGCTGAAAGGAAGTCCAGAATTAGTCCCTCGACAGTGAGCAGATCAATTTTCAGGCAGTGCCCTGTCAACCAAAAAGAAAACCTACGTGTGGCTGCAATTAACCCTGTTAGCATGTGTCTAGCATTGTCCTACTGCCAAGCAGATGACCCTGCAGGGAGATGACCAGAGCAGAAGATTCCTCTGATATACCAGTTGTCTGCAGTTTGTGACTAGAACTAATGGACTCAACTAGTAAATGTTTCTTTTGTGTATGTGTGAGTATATATTTTGGGGTGAAGTGGCCTTTGTTGTTGTTATTGCTATTGTTTGCTTCTTTTTTTTTTTTCATTTTTGATGTTGTCTTTATTTTAAGTAAGTCCACCTTGAAATAAAGCTATACTTATATCTCCAATTCCTGGGGAAGTAAACAGATTTCCAAGGATTACAAATTAGGTAAGTACACACGGTACTGGAAACTATTAGGAAAAAATGCATAAACTTAAACATATTAACTAACAAGCATCTCTTAATAGAAAGCCACATATATGTACATATACACAAACACACACACACACACTCTAGATACCATTTCCCAGCTGTTCAGTGCAAGAGAACGAGGCCAAAGCTACCCTCCCAACGCAGAGGTCAGATCTCCAGCTTGTGCCAGTGTTTGTGGGATGCTTCATACTCCTTGAATGAAAGAAACTAGAAACATTTAAACAGTATAAACTAGTCACTTCTTGGTACCGCCTATTTACCTCATAGTTTTACCTATTTACCTCATCTTTTTCTACATACATTTTAAATACTTCAATGCAAAGGGCTTAGGTGAGGCTGTAGGAAATGTAATTGCAAACCTCCTTATTCAAGTTTTTTCTTTTTGGGGTTTGAAAAAAATATAATATCACAGAATCTTTATCTTGATGAAAAAGAAATTTTAAACCTTTTCCAGAAAGTTTTTGTTTGTTTTTTTTTTTTGATGTCCACCGAATGCTTGCAAAGAAATAAGGGCTGGGAGGAAGTGCGCTGAATTATTCAGGAACAAGTGGAAACAACCATCTCTCCTTGCCAGGCATCCTGGGCTCCTAAGAAATGGAGTAGTGGGCCCTCCCAGTTCACACGTTCTCTCAGTGCTCCAAATTCTCCGCTAACAGAACATCTTCTTTATGAAGTCTATGCAGTCCTGATTTGCTATGTATCTTCATATACAACGTAAAACCCAGGCGGACGGCCTCACTCGAATTTTAAGACATACCACTCACAAAGTGGCAAAAGAAAGCTGTTGTGGGAGCCACTAAAAGACAAAAGAATTTATTTGTTAGGAAGCTGCAAGCAACAGTTATCATAAACGCCCACTCTGCCTACCTCACGTTGGGGGACAGTTGGCAGTGCTGCCAACTACAGGGTCCTGCAGCCCACTAACCTCACTCCCCGAAGCTGGGAGCTGCTTCTACGGGAGAAGAATGGCTGTCCTGTTTTGTCAGAATATGTCTGAAAGATTCCAACATGGGGTGGACAGTGAAATAAGAAACCAAGAAAGGATGGGGGAGATGGGTAAAAGAAAATTAGGAACATTATTTTTTAACATACTTAATAATAATACGTAATTTGAAATCACAGAAGGGACTTGTTTGGTTTTGGTTTTGGATTGTTTTCTGAATCGTACCATAATCATATTTTTAATCAAGAATACTGCTTAAACATTGTACAATTTTAAGCAGTTTTTCAGCATATTGTATTACCCTCTAATACCTTCTAATACTTTTCTAAGCATATTATATTGACTTCTAATCAGAGTAAAATGATATAACATAGTGCCCATCGTGTCTTTATCAAGATGTTTACTACAATGGTTTCTAACAATGTTATCTTCTTTTATCAAGTAACTTAAATTTAAAATATACCAAGGCAGATTGTGTAGATAGGCAAAATTCTATACCTGAAACAATAGATTTTTACTAAGTTGAATGTTCTGATAAAAAGCTTGGAAGCATTGAATGTGTTGTAAGGCCTTCGGCACTCAATTGAAAGATGGAGTGCAGTTATACTTCTAGGCAGTTTGCTGGCATGATATAATTTGAGGGATACTGGACTTGTCCTCCATCAAAATAAGACTCCTTCACTGGGATGCCAAGAATGACATCACCAGTGTTGTATTTCTTTGGGTTAAATGATACCTGCTCCATGCGTTTGCTTTTAAGATGTAGATACCCAACTAAGGCCGGAACTGACAACTCCAACACAGTAAAGTTAATGAGAGTTGTAAGGACACTGCTTCCTTGGAATAAGAGGGATCTATGGAAGAGGGAAGGAGGGCACAACCCTGACAAGCATTAAGATTCACTGAGGGCAAAGGATGCCCACTTCACCCTTATACTTGAGAGCTATTCTCAAATTCTTGGTATAAAACTGCAATGTGGTCAGGGCCACCCTCATCCTGGGCTGACAACAGGGCCACTGCCATGGGCGAGGGGGGCGTTCACTTACCTATAGCATCCTGTGGTAAACCTATAAGGGTCGTTTTTTGGTCTGTCTACATAGAACTTTGAAGGATTTTTTTTTTGTAGTATTTGGTATTTTTTTGTAGTATTGGCATTTTACAGTATAAAACTCACCAAGTTCAAATTTGATTTTAAAGCCACTCAGTCTTTTTTTAAATTGATGTCCATCTGTTCATGGCTATTTTCAGATGAAAACAGGACCATGGTCTCCTCACTGATAGTGATTTTCCCAATCCCTGACTCTCGCTACAGTGCTCTAAATCCATGAAGATTTTAGTCAATTGTCTTCATAATCTGCCCTAGGATTTCTCAGTTTTGCTCTTAACATTTTTCCAATATATCAGTGGTCTTTTAACAGAAAGCATTTCAGAATAGGGAAGAGAAAAGTTAACTTTTTTGGACCCACACTTAAAGTCACACCCTCCCTAAAATTCCACACCTGCAACAATAAACAGGCTGATTCTAATGCACTGAGGGGTGCAGCCTTTCTGTGCCACTGTCCTGAAGGGCTCTTGCAAATTCAGATTCAGCCGTCTCTCCCAGCCTCCCATCCCATCACCTCAGCAACAGAAACCCTCGGATGCACAGGTCACTCCTCCGCAGCTTTGACAAGATCACATTCCCCATGGGTGGTCTGGCTTTTACAAGTGTTTGGGCACAAATACATTAATGTGGCCTTTTTAAAGCAGCTGATTCTTCTATGCTTCCATGGAAAAATAATCATGCCAGTGCTCTACTTTCTAAAATACTTTTCTTAAAATTGAGCAAATCCAAATACTGCACAATTTCAGATTGTTGTTGATTCCCAGATTCCCATTGCCCTTCTGCCATCCCATCAAAAGCTTATGCATTGTATTCATGTTTTCAGCTCTGCTGTCCTTGGAGCATCTCCATGCTTTGCTGCACTGCAACGATATTTAGTATCCTGTCAGTTCCCCCGTGGCAAGGAATGCAACCAAATTTTTTGCTACTTAATCGGAACAAACTGTGAGCACTTAGAAACCAGACACAGGAAGGACTGTTCCTGACTACGATATCAAAATGCTTCCTAAATAGGTAAAATTGCTTTGGCCTATTGATAAGTAAGATGTGCCCTTAAATTTTTATTCTAATTGAGGAAAAAAAACAGTATTTCAAGAATCAGCTTTGTATTGATATTTGCAAATGAAGTTAATTCAATTTAGATTAGACACTGGGCACTTTTTTCATATAACAGGTTGTTCAGAGTCCCAGAAAATATTAAAATATTTTCTCCATGGTTGGAAGGAAACATTATTTGCAACAGCTGTAACCTGAAGGCAAAAATGCCTAATTCACTCGTAGATTATTAAAAAGCAGCAGGATGTACTCAAAATGAAAGGCCCTTAGTTCTTCAGATTGAGGTGACTAGTTAAGGAGAGAAACAGCAGGACTTTTCAAGGGTTCTTTTTGAGGTCTGAGTTCTAAGAAAGTAGCAAAGGCTTCTTAAATTTCCAGTGGCTCAGGAAAGAAGCTACCAAATTAAACTGATTGCTTTTAAAAGAAGGGAAAGAAGGGAGAGTGAATAGTGAATTATTCACAAGGGCCAATTAATGAAAATGTGTGTGTGTGTGTGTGTGTTTAAGTAGCTGGTTTTCACAAAACACAAATAGGTGGGTCAGCTCAAAAGGAAATCTAGAATGAAGGGCAAGTGGACATAAAAGTCCGTTTTAGATACCTAGCCACAAACTCTTGAACTTCTGGTCTGTTATCAAAAATCAGCCCACCACCTCCTGTTTCATGGCTATACATCTTTTTCAGGCTCGACCACCTTGTCCCGAGAGACATTCTTTTTTCCTCCTTAGTTCTGTCCAGCTTCTATTTTACTCTTTTTTCTCTTCCCTGTAACCTCTGTCATTTTACAGCAGACTCTTGCTCTGTGCCATGACCTTGCCCGTGTTCTTTCAGGTCAGAGCTCCTTAACTTCTCCCTGACCCTGACTGCGGTTCTGGCTTCATTCTTGTCCTAGAACTGCTTGCCACAGGGCTTCCTGACAGCTTTCTCTGAAGGTCGGGGGCAGTGTCAGCATGACTAAACAGCCCAATCAGTGCACATAAGCCCCTTGTTGACAGCATCTTCCCAGAGGTGGAAAGCACGAGTCAATTTCGAACTTGAAAATTTTGCATGGTTTCCAAATGTCCTGAATGTATTCTCCTGTTTCATGTGATTATCGCTTTGCAGCATGCTGCTGGCTACCTAAATCCCATGCAAATTGCTCGGAAGCGGTAGACTCAGTGAAAAACACTCTCCCAAATGTACCATTAGAACCAAGGATTATTCCCTACAAATCTAGCTCTAAGAAATGAAAAAGGGAGGTTATTATTAGTTTTAATATTAATCACAACTATTAACTGTTAATTTAGCCTAAATCATCTGCAAGGGAAATCTGTGTTGCTTGCTTGTTAGTTGAGTGGAGTGCATGATAATATTCTGTTGTGTGCTATGTGGCATACTCGGTTGCTAGGTTACCCAGAGCATCAGAAATTCAGGGAACAATGTACTTATATCTTTTTCAATTTTGAAAAATAAAATAGGTATTGACATAAAATACAGTGTGGCACTGAAGTAATTTTGTAGTGGAGAGATCAGAGGAAGGGGGCCTTTCATCTCAGTGACAGCAGTTTACTCCTCGTTGTGACTTACTGAGGGCAGTGGCAGGACAGCACAACAGGATGTCAGTCTCTGGAAGAATGCCTGTGGTCCCTGTACCCCAGCAACTGTTTCTTGAGTCAGGCTCCCCAAAGCCATCCAGCAGCTGCTGTTCTGAGCTGTGTCAACTGGTCCTACAGAAACCCATGACAGGCCCAGTGATGTATGGGCCTGCAAGGGAACAGCCAAGCCTTTCATGTTCAGAACAAATATGACAGATCTGGCTAAATTCCTTAGCCGGCTGGGGCCATGCCGAGAGCTTTTTTTCCCTTAAATGATTATTATTATTATCACCTTCCTACTCAGAGATAATGTCATAATTTACAGTCAGGCATTGTGTGACCCAAATGATTGATGCCACTTGGATGTGAATTGGTAGAGTTAATAATGGTCTTTCAGTAGGGCCCAGCATGGGAGGAATCTCTCTCAGAAAAGGCCGTCTTCACTTTGATATTCTGCTCAAGACAGGAAGGTGGACTTCTGGGAGCCAACACTCCATCACGCTCTACTTCTGAAAGCATCCCCTGGGCCCTAGTGAAAACTAGGGATCGAGAAACCTCAAAAGCTCCTTTCTGTTCTTTCCAGAAGTACTTTTGATTTTGTGTAACCTTTAGCAGTGGATGTCACCACAGAAGACCCATTGAGATGTGTAGCTTTAATTCTCTGATGAAACAAGAAGTGGCCTTGGAAGGTATGTATCAAGACTCCAGACAAGGAATCTGCCCCATACCCTGCAGCACTATTCAGTAGGAACTCTAACTAAAGTAGATCGCTTCCATGTTCTTTATTCAACATGACCTTGGACTAAATGCTAAGAGGGAGTCAACAATGATTAAGATCTTTTTATCAGTTTACTTGTTATTTATTTTAACAATGATTAAGATAATACTCTAACATTTAAAGTGATTAAAACCAGTTGGAGCTGGTGTAGTAAATTTAAAGAAAGAAAAAGCAGAATGAGGGAGATTAGCATTCATTCACTCTGTGGTTGGTACTTCAATGCAATTTTGCAAAACTCACAAAAATTGAAATGGAATCTAAGAGATGTTAAGTACCTTGCCCTAGATCGGGCAGTGAGTAGAGAACCAGGATTCTAACCCAGATCTCTCTAATACTTTCCCTTGCTCTACATCTCAATGTAAAGATAGCAGTATGTGATGAGAATAATTCTTCAAAATCTGATACAAATTTCCATGAAAATTAAAGAAAGGAACTATTCCTTCTGAATGAGGCCATCAGAGAAGTCTTCAAGGAAAGAATGGTGAAAATGTGGACCTTGAAGGATGAAAAAATTTCAACAGATGGAGAAGAGTGTATCTAGCACCGTAAAGATCAAGTTTGAGCAATTTTTTTTCTGTTTGGAGAGTCACTACACCTCTGTTTTCAGCACTGCCAAAAAGGAGAACTACTCTTTAAAATGATTAAACTTGGACAGCTTGTGCCATTAAGTAGCAACATTCATTTTTCTCAAACACTGCAGTTCACCTGTCCCTCTGAAATACATTATTAAGCTACACCATATAAACATCATTCATCTTGAATTTCCTTTCTAACTTTATACCTACCTCCAGTAATACCTTTCCTCCAAAGGCTCTGAAGCACTTTAACAACAGATGATATTATTACTATTTTACTGGCAATGACACTGAATCGTATCCACAGTGTCTAACATTCTCTGTCCTTGGAATTATCAACATGTACTAGTGATAAAGATTATTCTTTATGAACAGAAAAAACACAAGTGCAGTGAGACTTCCTAAGTAATGAAACGAGGCAAAATTGATTTACAAATACACAGTAGGTGGGCAATAAATCGTGAATAAAATCAAGTCTAACAATACATCAACATCCTCAAAAGCAACTTAGCTGAGGGTCCTACAGCTTTCAATTCTGAACTATTAATGTTGTCAGTTTTCAATAGCCCTCCATAGCCAACCCAGGAAAGCCCAAATGCATCAGCTTGGCATTAAGGTCCCTCTATAATTTGGCCCTAATCTGGACCTACATTTTCCAGAGTCTATATCCTGTGTGATTCTGGGTGAGTAGACCACAAGAGAAAGTTTCATGGGATTTGGAAGCCAAAAGTGAGACAGGAGTCCTTATGTTCTGAAAGCCAGTCACTAGAGGGTACCAGGCTCCATTGCCATTCACACACAGTGACGCTAAACCTGCTGGGATCACCTTCTTGCCTTCAGCAGGACACTCATGTCATCAAGGTTACAGGTGGTGGTAGATGCAGCTTCTAATGCAGCATCTGTCTTTGCTCTCTCCCTCTTTATGTCCAGCTTCTCTTCCCAACTGCCAGTGCTGCTGACCCATGGGCCCACCCCCAGGAGCAGAGTAACAACCTTCCATAGACTCCTTCCCCAGCTCCCAAAATTGTGTGTAGTCACCCCCCTGCAATATGCCCCATATTTCCTATCACTCTTAGTGTGTCTTCTTCCCTGATCAAGCCCAAACAAATACATTAACTATATACACTAACTATCTTTATATCCCACTCCTGTTTTCACACACCATACCTCAAAGAGAATTCATCATCCTGTTTCATTCCATTACTTTCCCCTAGGATGCCATTCCTTGCTTCCCTACTTTTGAGGTAATAATAATAGCCAACATTTAACATAAAACTTACTGTGTGATAGAAACTGTTCCAAGTACTTTAGAGAAAAAATGGCCATAGGATATTGCAGGCCTATTTCTGCAGGATAAGGGCCAGACCTAGAAATGACTTACATCTCTTCTATTCACATCCTATTGGCTATAAGCCAGTCACATGGGTCCATTCTAACCACCAGGGAGCCTGCACCATGTAGAGGAGTACATGGTGATTGCCAAACATTGACAGCCTCCATCATGCTCATCCTTCAGCTTTCATTCTCCTCCATGAATACTGCCTTCTAAGCAGAATGAATCTCTATTTCCTCAATATCCAAAGAACTGTGTTTACAAATGTATTTTATCAAATTAAAAAAAGAAAGAACCCGAACATTTTTAAGTCAATTTATCATGCCACCATAGAATGAAAAACAGTACTCTTTTAGTCTTGGTGGGAATGTAAATTAGTGTAGAAAACAGTATGGAGATTACTCAGAAAACTAAAATTAGAACTACCACAAAATCCAGCAATTCCTCTCCTGGGTATACATCCAGAAAAAAATGAAAACACTAATTCAAAAAGATACATGCACCCCAGTATTCATAACATTATTTACAATAGCCAAGATATGGAAGTAACCTAAGTGTCCATCAACAGATGAGAGAGTTAAGAAGATGTGGTATATACATATACATATATATATATATATATATATATATATATATATATATATATATAGTCAGAGAAAAACAAATACTGTATGATATTCATACAGTTCATTATATATATATGTGATATATCATATATATATGATATATAATATATGATATTCATACAGTTCATAATATATATATATATAGTCAGAGAAAAACAAATACTGTATGATATCACTTATATGTGGAATCTAAACAATAAAACATGGCTAGTGAATATAACAATAAAGAAGCAGACTCACAGATATAGAGGACAAACTAGTGGGGAGAGGAAAGGGAGGAGGGGCGAGATGGGGGTAGAGGATTAAGAGGTACAACTACTATGTATAAAATAGGTAAGCTACAAGGATATATTGTATAGAATATGAACTATAGCCAAATTTTATAATTAAAAATGGAGTATAATCTATAAAAATTTTTAATCACCGTTATACACCTAAAACTAATATAATATTGTAAATCAATTATACCTCAATAAAAAGAAAAAAGTAAAACAATTCTCTTTGTCCCAGTTCTTCAAGAACCCTCCATCCCTCTGCTCCTTTCTAGGCTGTCCTGTAGACTTGTTACTCTGTTGTCATCCCAGTTACTCCTTCCTCTTCTTTCCTGTGTGGAATCCATGTGTCCTACTTCCCATGTCTTTTTCTATTTTAGCTATGCCTTCATTTTGTTAAAGCAAGTCATAAGTGGCTTCTACAGATGGGTGCTTTGGAAACAAATATTCTGAGATCTTTTATGCAAAATGTGTTTGGTCTGCTGGGTACTTAATTTTAATTTATAGTTTGAATGGATATAGAATTCCAAGCTTCCTTTGTTGCTACTAAGAGTTTGATGTCATAATTCTTGATCCTTTCTATGTGAACTACTTTTCCTCTCCTGCCTTTTAAAGATGCTTCTTTATATTCTTCTTGTCCCCAAATTTCCTAGCAATGTGTGTGGGTGTGAATCCTTTGTCAGCCCTCATTCTGAGCACTCACTGGGCTCTTTCAATAAGGAAATGTGTGTCTTTTAGCTCTGGGAAATTTTCTCATATGACTTTTTTGTTCAATTTTTCCTATTCTACTTCTGGAAATTTTATGAGTAAGACATTAGCCTTTCTGGTTTGGTTTTCTAATGTTCTTATCTTTTCTCACTTTTGGTCCATTTCTTTGTCTTTTTCTTCCACTTTATGAAAAATGGGTTTAACTTCCAAACTTTTTGTCCAGTTTTTTTGGTTTATTTGTTTTGGGGATTTTTTGGTGATTTGTTTGTTGGCTATCTTAAGTTTAATTTCCAAGAGTTATTTTTTTTTTGTTTTCCAATTGTTTTTTTTGAAACAACAATTTGTTCTTGATTTGCAGATACGTTATGTTCTTTCAGCTTTCTGAGAATTTTATTAATGGCTTTGAGAGTGGGGGAAGGTTGCATTTCTTCTGTTTCCTGTCATATCTGTATTTTCCTCTGAGTTCTTTTTGGATCGCTCGCTCTCTCTTTTCCTCCACCTTTCTTGTTGGAGGCTATACTCATATATCTGCTGAGTTGTTGCCCATTCACATTTAAGAGTGAAACATTAAAAAGTTGTTTGAAAACTGTGTAAAGTGGAATTTGGCAATTGGTGGGTTTCACTGTTGGCTAGAGACATGGCCCTTTAAATGAGTGGTTTAGATCAGTCTCTATGAACAAATATAGACAGACATTCTATGATACTTCAGAACCCCCAGAGGAAATTTTCCACTCTCCTGCCTGTAAGCTGCTTCTTACAGCCAAGCAGCCCAAGGAGGTCAGCAAGTCTCACCAATCTGTATGCAGACTTTCATTCAATATTCAATGTTATCAATATAATATCTTCCCTCCCACCATTCACATTAGCCTTTCCAGTTTAATTTTTTCAAAAACTGCTGCTTCCTTTTAACATTGGAGAGGCAAAGAGGACCAAGGAGTTCTAGTTTCTTGTTATAGAAATTTCCAACCAATTCCTCCTGTTTTCAATTCCATGTTTTACTCCTGTCTTCAAGGATACCAAGTGTCTTCAATTTCGGAGACTTTCTGGAGTCCTGTAACAAAATCTGACTTGGTTTTCATTGCTGTTACCATCTGTAGGCACGTAGAAACAGTTTTCCACCTTTGCCAGTTTTTCCATCCATTTCTATCTTCTAAAAATGGTTTACTCTGTTGTTGTATCCTCTCCCTTTATGGTTATGCTTCTCAGTTCATACCTTTTCAATTTCTTTACTCTCATTATAGTGTTATTTCAGGAGAGTACAAGATAAACATCTATATTCAATTCACTAAGTTTAACCTGCCTGTGTTCTATCCATGTACATATTTTCTTTACCCCAACAGAGTTATAAACTCCTTGAAGGCAGGTACCTTATTCAGCCTTCTATCTCCCATGGGGCCTTTCACATAACAGGCTCTTGATAAATGTCTATTTCATTGGAGAGTTGGAAAACTACCTGAAATTTTATCCAGAAGCTCACAAAACCTTCAAGGCATTTGAATAACATTTTTTAAATAATAAAATGTTTAGATAAAAACCTTCTGTCACCAATCCCTACCATTGTGTAGACCGGTTTTTATATCTCCTCACCTCACTGTTTTGATTTTTCTCATTGGCTAGATAAATGTTTTCCACTCAACTTCTATTTTTTAGCCAAAAGCCCATAACAACATAATTTACAGTCAAATAAGAGGCAAAAGATCTCTGGTTATTTCAAAATATTAAAGACAAAGTCAGTCAGGATTACAAGGTAACTAGAATTCTTACTTGACAGAAAAATGTACTTCTCTTCATAAAGGATTTCACTCTCAATCTTTAGGTTTCTATTGGCACCCTCCGATTGTAATTGGAATGTTCCTGCCATCAAAAATACTTTGAAGATAGTGACTCAGTCTCTCAGTTTTTAAAATAATGGTATGAATATTGACTGCTTACACAATTAGGAATTAGTGTACACAAAATAAGAGATGACGGGGCTTCCCTGGTGGCGCAGTGGTTGAGAGTCCGCCTGCTGATGCAGGGGACACGGATTCGTGCCCCGGTCCAGGAAGATCCCACATGCCGTGGAGCGGCTGGGCCCGTGAGCCATGGCCACTGAGCCTGCGCGTCTGGAGCCTGTGCTCCGCAACAGGAGAGGCCACAACAGTGAGAGGCCCGCGTACCGCAAAAAAAAAAAAAAAAAGAGAGATGACGATTTAAAAAAGCAAACTATAGGGACTTCCCTAGTGGTCCAGTGGTGAAGAGTCCGCCTTCCAATGCAGAGGAAACGGGTTCAATCCCTGGTCGGGGAACTAGGATCCCACACGCTGCAGGGCAGCTGAGCCCACATGACACAACTATTGAGCTCACGCACCTCAACGAGAGAGCCCACATGCTGCAAACTACAGCGACCACGCACCCTGGAGCCCACATGTCACAACTAGAGAGAAGCCCAAGCACCACAACTAGAGAGAAGCCCGAGTGCTGCAATGAGGAGACTATGTGCTGTAGCGAAAGATCCCACATGCCTCAACAAAGATCCCGTGTGCCACAGCTAAGATCCGAGGCAGCCAGAAAAATAAGGAAAATAAATAGATAAATATATTTTAAAAATAAATAAAGAGCAAAATATAAATCTGCATCTGTTCTCTATGATACAAAAAAGATTATTTTTAAATCATTGACATTTTATTTTTCATAGCTTCTTCTGTGTGTGTGTGTGTGTGTGTGTGTATCTTTTTAAATTGCCCCTCCCCATTCAGGCATCATTTTAAGCTGAGATTTATCAAATATGTTATTTTAACTGCTGCTATTTTGTTTTATGTATTTTAATTGAAGTTTTAAATTTTGTGCTTGCACTCCATGGAGTAATAATAACCACAAAGGGTATGATTTTATTAATTAAAAAAAATAAATTTGAAAACAATGCCCTAAATAAGTTAGACAACGAGGTTATAGATGCACTTCCAAGAGATATATGGCTCTAAATGTGTGCCTGTGCATCCTTAAATACATGTGAATCTTTTAATATAATATCAACAGATAGAATGGTAAAATAAAAGTCTAAATTGCTTTCCTAAAAAGCATTACATTCTTGAACTAGTTGGGTTACAAGGTGTTTCTAAAGGGAGAATTTCACCAAGATTATATTGTTATTGTTTGTTCACAATTATTGGATAGCCACTGTATCTAATACTATGCTATACACTAGAGAAAAAAGAAATGACCCACCCAAAAAATAATTTGCCATCAAGAAGGTTGCAATCAAAAAAACAGACACACAGTTGCAAAACCATGCAAAAACTGCTAGGGCACAGCTAGATATGGAGTTCTACAGGCAGAGAAAAGGAGAGACCCTTGAGTTGAGACTTGCAAAATAGTTAGGCATTATCCAAGAAGGTAAAAGCTGTAGTGGGCATTCCAGAGGAAGGGTGCAAGTGTGAGAGCACAGAGCAAAGAACCATTCAGTGCAGCTGGGGAGCTGTGAGAGATGGAGAAGGAAGAAGGAACTCGGCAAGAGGCAGGGGCTAGACTATGAGAGACCATACAGGCCATGCTAAGGAGCTTGGACAGTAAGCAATGGGAAATACTCAGAGAATTTTATGTAATGAAGTAACAAAATCAAATCCATAATTGAGAAAAGTCATAGTGATATGAAGGATGACCTGCAAGGGGACAAGTACAGAGGTAGAGCAGTCATTGCACTACCCAAGAGACAATGATAAGGACCTGAATGAAGGCACTGTCAGAGAGGCTGGAAGGCAAATTTAGACTACATCTCAGAGATGGGGTTGATAGGAATTGGTGAATGAGTAGATGAAAGGCATGAAGGAAAAGGAGGAGTTGAGGATGACCATGACAGTTCTGGCTTGGGTGCCCATATAGATGGTAGTTCCAGTTTGCTGAGACAGGAAATAAAGAGAGCAAGATGTTGGTGAGTAGGAGGAAATGTAAGGAGCTCAGTTTTAGACATGTTCTGTTTAATGTGGTCATGTCACACCCCAGTAGAGATTCCAGTAGATGGTTGGCTCAGTGTGTTCTGGCCATGGCTGCCTTTCTGATCTGTCTCATTTCCTCCAACTTTACCTGCACTCCAGTCACTAACCTTCCACTTTCATCATTGGGACACTCCATGTTTGGCTCTGCTTTAGGGACATTGGGCTTCTTGTTCCTACTAGGGACCTTGCATGGCTGATCCCCTCATTTCATCCAAGTATCTATCAAAGGGCTCTCAAAAAGACTTTTCTTTCCATTGTATATGAAGTTACCTCCAACACCTATGTCACTCTCTACCCCTATATCTGTATTTTTCTTTGTTTATGATATTTATCACTGCCTGAAATTACATCGTTCATTTATTTGCCTTCTTGCTTTTTGACTGTTTGCCTTAGCAGAATGTTTCATATGGCAGCAGTCTTACCTGACATTCTTTTCTATATCCTCAAGTGCCTAGAAAAGCTCATGGCATGTAGTCAGGAATCAACAGGCAGCATTGAGGGCCCACCTGAGGATGGAGGTCACCAGGTTGTAGTTGTACCAACTTTGGTAGTTTCCTGGTACTCTTTATCAGCACTCAGAAATTTAGACACGAAGAAGGTGGGTTGGACTAGTCCACAGCATACAAGAGAGCAAAATATCTGTGTCAGAGAAATGAGAGAAAAAGAAAAAAAAAAGAAAAGAAATGACCAAAATTGTATTCAATGGCCTCAAGACTAAAGAAGAAAGGAAGTGTATGAGGTCCCTGACTCAATTTGGCTTAAGAAGAAAAATAGGAATTTGCTGCCTCATGAAACTGAAAATTGAAAAAATAAATGTCCCTTTAGGTTTATCTAATTTTATTTGCTTGAAACTTATCTCTAAGCTCTGACTTTCTCTGTTTGTGTGGGCTTTATTCTTTAACATGTTCTCCCTAAGTGGTAGCCAACATTTTCAACGGCAGGAACAGACTTATGTTTCACCAACATAGCACCCCAAGAGAAAGTGGATCTCTCTTCCCTAATAATGCTGACAAAATATGGCTTGACATGTGCACCCCTGAATTAATCACTATGACTAAAGAAATGGAGTGCTATGATTGGCCACGCCTGGGTCACATGCCCATCCCTGGATCAGAGGATGATATCATCACTATCCAATCCATAAACTGAAGTTAGGGTAGGAGTGTTCCCCTCACGGAATACTGAGTAGACAAAGAACACATGTGCACTACAGAACAGAAAACACTGAGGAACCAGTGGGGTGAAAGGAATCAGAAGGAAAGTTCAAGTGCTTGAGGACCTCAACAAGATCAAAGCACATTGTTGGAGGAGGAAATGAGGGAATGAAAGAACTGTCAGGATGGAAGAACTGTAGACAGGCAGGAGCAAAGTCTCAGCAAATATGGGGGAGCAATCTGTGATGCAATATTTAAAAGCACAAAAGAAGGAAAGAGGGTGGTAAAACCAGGTGCTGTAAACCAAAAAGTAACGTGATTAATTAAACAAGCATTAAGAGTAAAGCCTAGGCAACAGTAAATTCGAGAAACAACTTACCCATTAACTGAGCCATCAAACCAATTCTTTCCCTCAATCTATTGGTTGTTTAATTGGGTTGATCAGTTAATGGGGCCAATACAAATAATAAATATAGTAAATAAGAAGAAAGATACAGTAAAATATAGTAAATATAGCAAATAAGAAGGGATTTTTGTCAAGAGTAAACATGATACATATGTACCCTTAAAAGTTTTAGGGAGGGACTTAACTATGGGCCAAAAAATGCCTGGATGTGTTTTGTCCTGGCTAATTCCTTCTATTTGTATTAATCTCATATCAATAAAGTATTCAGTTGTGTGGTGACATTGCAGCCGCCACATAATTGTTCATCTAGCTATTTAGATTAGGGACTGTTATTCCCATGTGTTATGTGGTTGAGCCTGGCAAAGTAATAATGTACATCAGTTGGTTTTTTTTCTAAGAAGCTACTTATTTTTCACCTAATTTTAATGTCTTAAGAGTATCTAATAAAAGTGGCAAAATAATTATACTATCTGGTTACTATTAGAAGTACCACCCAGAATGTAAATTGGTGCAGCCACTACAGAAAACAGTGTGGAGGTTCCTCAAAAAACTAAAAATAGAGTTGCCATATGATCCAGCAATCCCACTCTTGGGCATTTACCCAGACAAAACTATAATTCGAAAAGATACATTCATCCCTATGCTCATAGCAGCACTATTTACTATAGCCAAGACATGGAAGCAACTTAAGTGTCCATCAACAGATGAATGGATAAAGATGTGGTGTGTGTGTGTGTGTGTGTGTGTGTGTGTGTGTGTGTGTATCATAGAATATTATTCAGCCATTTAAAAAGAATGAAATAATTCCATTTGCAGCAACATGAATGGATCTAGAGATTATCGTACTAAGCGAAGTTAAGTCAGACAGAGAAAGGCAAATACTGTATGATATCACTTATACGTGGAATCTAAAATACGACACAAATGAACATATCTATGAAACAAAAACAGACTTACAGACATAGAGAACAGTCTTGTGGTTGCCAAGGGGGGAGAGGAGGGGAAGGATGGACTGGGAGTTTGGGATTAGCAGATGCAAACTACAGTATTATATACAGAATGGATAAACAACAAGGTCCTACTGTATGGCACAGGGAACTATACTCAATATCCTGTGATAAACCATAATGCAAAAGAATATGAAAAAGAAGATAGGGGCTTCCCTGGTGGCGCAGTGGTTGAGAGTCCACCTGCCAATGCAGAGGACATGGGTTCGTGCCCCGGTCCGGGAAGATTCCACATGCCGCAGAGCGGCTGGGCCTGTGAGCCATGGCCGCTGAGCCTGCGTGTCCGGAGCCTGTGCTCTGCAACAGGAGAGGCCACAGCAGTGAGAGGCCTGCGTACCGCAAAAAAAAAGAATATAGATGTGCAAAACTGAATCACTTTGCTGTATAGCAGAAATTAAACACAACATTGTAAGTCAACTATACTTCAAAAAAATTTTTTAAAAGAAGAAGAACCACCCAAGACAGGGACAGAAATGACTCAAGTGCTCATCATTGATGACCATAAGTTATCTCATAGGTGCAAACAGCATATCATCATGTTCAGGAGTATTACATAGGAATGCTCTTACCCCATTCTTGTTTCCATGAGGAAGTATTTTTCCCCAAGCACTTACATCTTTTTGCTCCACCTTGCTTTCTCATTCAGTAGGAAACCTACCTGTTTGCAGGTACAGGGAGAGATAGAGACATGTGTAGCTCTTCTCTAACACTGGAAGGTGGCGTTCTGCTCTGCTCCTCCATTCTGGAAGTGGTACGGGGCAGCCCCCATGTGGGGAGGCCTTCTCGGACCTGGCACCGCCCATGGCTGGCTGAGAGGTCTGATTCTGCAGTATGATAATAGGAATCCCACTGTTGTTCATATTCTCCAAACATCAGCTTCATCGGTAATAAAGGGGACACCTGGGCACTCCATCTGACTATCTTTTGTCTTCTTTCTCAAATAATTTCATACTCAGGCTGTGTTAAGGTGCAAATCCCAGAAAGGTAGTATCTGCAAATCCCAGAAAGGTAGTATCTACTTTTAAACCAAATGTATTTCAGGAGACCAGAACTTAAAGCCGCTGGCTGTAAGACAAAATTCTATGCATAAGCTATTGTTTTTATTGACTCAGATATTAAATAAATAAAGAAAAAGAAATGAAATATAGATCTTAATTAACCAGCATAGAAGAAAACTACAGAATTCAAGCACATAACATGAACTAGGACTCTTTCACATAACTCTTACTGTTCTCCAAATATGTTCAGTCTATCGGTACCAGCATCCAAAACTGCAACAGTTACATTAAAATTTAAACAGTAAAAATAGATGAAAAAATTTACCTTTAACATTATGTTTACTTCTTTTGGAGAAGAAAAGGAAAAACCTATTTTCCAGCCACCTGACTAACATTCATTTCTCCAATACATTCACCAAACATCAACTGATCGTCTATCTACAAAGGGCAACATATTATCTATAAACACTATGTATACAAACCACCATGGTTTCTACTCTCAAGGAACATACAATAAAACTGGGGAGATGGTATAAATGTACAAGTACCTAGTATAAGGCAATATTTGCTAAGTCCCGTAAGAGGTAATAAAAATCCCATTGCTGTTCATAACAAATCGAGACCTCTCTCAGAGGAGAAAAGCCTGTGGAAATTAGGTGGCATTTTTGCTGGAGATAACAGGGGACAGTATAAAAGGAGGAGCAAACGTGTAGAGTTTAGAAAGCACAAGGCAAGAGCTTTTGGGGAAAAGTGAGAGATGAAACTGGAAAGGTATTTTGGGGCCATATCTGGAGCGGGGCTTGAATCTTAAAGAGAGTTAAAAATGTTTGGAAAAACTGCTGTGTGGGATGAGCAGTGAGTCAGCAAGAGATGAATAAAAGAAGTGCTGAGCAGAAATGACAGCTCGGTTAAAGTAAAGGAGCATGAATTTGTGGCAGGCTCAATCAGTACAGCTTTCTCTAGCAGCACTGCAGCCCATGGAGGAAGCAATTGCAAGTTCAAGGTCAGTGGGGAATTTTAGGGGATAAGCAAAGGCACTGCTGAGTTGGCTGCCCAAGGAAAGCAGGATATCAGGAAAGAAATGAAGTCAGAAAGACTCTAACAGAGAAGAGGAAAAAAGAGCAGAGGCAGGGTTGTGATGAAAGTGAAGATCAGGGTCAGTATGAAAAACAAATTTAGATTAACTGATGCATGATGGTAAGAGGTAGGATACTCAGAATTGGACATCGTGGAGATAGATGATGAGATCCAAGGATGGAGTGGAGGTGGGGATTGTTGGCGTGAAGGAGGTAAGGGGCTGTGGAGTCACCGACATGATGATAGTGATGGACAAGGTTAAATTGGGTGCCTAAGGAAAAAAAGGACCTCAGGGCTTAGTGTACCATAGCAGTTAGGATAGAGGTAGGGAGGTATCAGACCCTCAGAAAGAGGAGAGATTGCTGAATTTCAACAGCCAGAACAATAACCTAGAATTGGCAACGGAGAACAAAGAGCCTTGACTCTTTTCTTTGTCCTCTGTATTAGTGCTAAAGGAAAGGAAAAGGAGAAGGCTGTACTGGGAGGAATTTCATGGACAGCAGTATCATTAATGAGAAAGCAGGGTGCTTTAAAGAAAAGAAGCAGAAAGAGCAGTTGTGAGAAAGAAATAGAGGATATAGGCAAGTTTCATAAAAATAGTGGGGAAATCACAGAGCATAACCCATAGGACCTGGTAACACAAAAAGGCAATGTCTAACTCTAGGACTCATTAGGGTTATTCACAAACATTCTGATTCACAAAGCAGACATAACCTGAACTTGCTTTGGCCGGTTGAATGTGATCAACTAACCTGTGTCACTTCCAGTGGAAGCTTTGCAAGCTGGTACACAATACACCAAATTCTCTTGACCTAAGGCAAGCTAGAAGCTCATGTCATAATGGAGCTCCAGTCATCTGGCTCCCTTCATGACTCTGAAAAGCAGAGCCCCTTGCCAACCTATGATACACATGTTGCATGAGGGAAAAATAAACCTTTGTTGATTCAAGGCACTGAGATTTGGTGGATGTTTGTTACTACAGCCCAACCTGTCCTGACGGATATACAACCCAAGCAACTGGAACCAAGAAGCTATTTTACAAAGTACTTGAGATGTATCCTACTCATGATTCTCATAAAATAAAACAGCATTTAAGAGTCACAAAATTTTCATCTAGAGAAATAACTCTGAGAGTTTAGGCAAGAATACTACCAAGATTAGGATTCCCTAGAGCTCTTTGATAGTTTAGAACCAGCAAGAGCCACTGGGACCTACTCTCTCCTTCAAACTCACTGCCACTCCAATCTTTTAGCATCATTAAGCCTATGCCACAGACTCCAGGGAAAAGTTCAGCCTAAAGGGATCACTCTTGGGGAAAGATTTGGCTAAAGATAGAGGAAATAGCCAAGAGGAAGAGTTCATGCCTGGATAATGTGCAGAGAATAGATAAGAAGCTATCAAGAAATTGCTACAGAGGCTCACTGGACATACAATCTGAATTCTGAGTGAGAAAGGTAACTAGGGCTCACTTAACAAATATTTGGCAATTTGGCAATGATCAGAAGACAGAATTTAGTGACTGGAAGATTTCAGGAGCTGATAGGATCAACCAACTTCAATATTAGATGGGTAACCTGCTGTTTACGTTTTTTTGCTTTTCTTTCCATCTTTATTTACTTTTCACAGACTGGGAGATATGGTGAGCAGGATTTGGTATGCCTGTGATGTTTCCAGTTATACCGGCCAACACCTATAGAAAATTTCATCAGTTCACAACATTTTAACTTTTTAATAGAGCCTAGTAGTAATGGTACTATGTGAAGGATCTTATCTCCTGAACCAAAGAAGCACTATATATATATGTCTTCCTCTTCCCATTTTTAATCAACTCTCTTATACTTGCTCCAATTTCTAGTCCCATGGGTGCTGGCTTTTATACCCGACAACATAGATGTTTGGTGAGATGCCAGTTCCCGCCTTCTATGGGATGATTCCAGCACCAAGTGACAGACTCCCAAGCAGGATAGTCTCACTCAGAGCTGTCATTTATGGCTTATAATATATGGTACACTAATGACTTTGTGACACTGTTATTCCTTTTCTTAGCTTCTCAAAGGACACCGGGCTCAACTGAACAACTAGCTTATTTTGTCACACTGTAGGTCATGCCGACCCTTAGAAAGAGAATTGAAGAGAGGAGGGAGCAATATGCAATTGTCACACCATTACTCCTAGCCCTAGAAATGCAGTGATACAGAAGTTCAGAGATACAAAAGAGACTGCTGGGAAAGTTGGTTGCTTTCTTAGATCTGACAAGGATAATTCCAGAGCCTGTGGCTTCCAGTAATAAGGTTTCAGACTGGCACTATTTAGATGTATGTATGTTATTGACAGTTTTCTTTAGGTTACACTAAAAGTTCCCAGGAGTTAGCACCATAGGCCATAGTCTAGAAGAGAAAATGAGACTCATTTACGCATTTTAGTGAGATGTGCATTGATAAGAAAAAAGGAGGTAGATAGAGAAAATTTTGCATTTGAAGATTCTGAACAAATATCGGATATCTATTATTGTTACCATTAGATTATTTTCCCATTTATTTAGCATTTTCAAAGCCAAACACTATACCACAGGGTTTCTTTTGTTGACTTTACATCTTCTCTTTTCATAAATGAGTAGGGTCTGCCATCTTAATTATATTGAATAGTATGTCTTCTCCCTTTTCATTTAAATTCTGTTTAAGCCAGACATAAGGTACTACTTCCATTTAAACAAATTAGATTAATGGAGTTTTAATAACTCAGCCACTATTATTCAAAATAGGCCTAAGTCTGACATATGTGCTGGCAACTCAGAAAGGAGTTTTATTAGGAAATTATGGCTTTGGATGGATAAGATGTTTTCCAACTCTTATATAATACTTGATTTTGACATGAAATCACTTTTTATACATATTTTTCTAATATAAAACCTGGACCATGGTTAACTTTTGCCCAGACAAGAAATTACAGTGGACAATAATTTGTCAGAACTCTGCCCACAGTATGGAATATTTTCTCTTTCCTTTTCAGTCCACAGTACATACCAGGAGGGGTTTGGGCATACAACCTTAGTAGTAATTCCAATTCTGCCATAAAACAAGGAAGAAAGGATACCAAGAAATTCTGGGACATAACTGTGTAGCAGAACATGAGTGTTCTTGTTTTCATGTTTATCTTCCTTTTGCTGCATAAGAAGGATGAAATAGAAACATTTCCATTCTTCTCCAAAAGACATTTGAAAATTAAACCCTACCTGAATTTGAGGAAGGGGGACAACTCCTGCCATTGATGCTGGTTCTAGGTTTTACAAGCCATCAAGATCTATTGAGAAAGAAAATGAATGAAACAATTTATTTGAAGAGTAAAGAGATAGGGATTTCCCTGGCGGTCCAGTGGCTAAGACTCCACGCTCCCAATGCAGGGGGCCCAGGTTCGAGCCCTGGTGGGGGAACTAGATCCCACATGCCACAAGTAAGAGTTCCCATGCAGCAGCTAAAGATCCCACATGCCACAACTAAAAGATCCCGCACGTGGCAACGAAGATACCGCATGCTGCAACTAAGACCCGGCTCAGCCAAATAAATAAATAAATATATTTTTTAAATACCTAAAAAAGAAAAAGAGTAAAGAGATAGACTGGAAGGAAGAATGAAGGACAGGTTTCACCAGATGGGCTCCAGACACCTGGGAGCTGAAGCCAGTGAGGGGAATTAAAGAGCTGCTTCCAGGCTGACTGGAATGCCCTGGATTGTGGAGGGAGAATGCTTTCACCACCAACCACCCAGGCTCAAGCCACTCAAGCCAGATGCCTGTATTAGTTTCCTATTGCTGCTGTAGCAAATCACCACAAACACAGTGGCTTAAAACAACACAAATTGATTCTCTTACAGTTCTGAAATTCAGAAGTCCCAGGTAAGTCTTATGGGGCTAAAATCAAGGTGTCAGCAGGGCTAGTTTCTTCTGGAGGCTCTAAGAGGGAATCTGTTCCTTGCGTTTTCCAGCTCCAAGAGGCTGTCATTCTTTGCCTCATGGCCCTCCCTGCCTCATGGCCTTTTCTCTCCCTGCTTCTGCTGTCACATTGCCTTCCACCTTTGACCTTCTACCCTCCTTGTAATAAGGACTCTTGTGATTATATTTAGGGCCCATTTAGATAATTCAGGATAACTTCCCCATCACAAGGTCTTTAACTCAATCACGTCTACAAAGCATCTTTTGGAATTTAAGACAACATTCACAGGGGCCTGCAAATTATTTTACCGGAATAACGCATATTCTTCACAGAGAGGAAAATGATTCTCTTGTTATAGTTGGTCACAGAAAAACTAAACCATTTAATGCCCACCAGACGAGTTCATGGCATTGCTGCACATCAGGTCTGGGTGGCCCAGCGGCACTGTAAAGTTAGTTATAGATTCCCATGCTCTCTAACGCCCTTCCAGCCAGGATGGCAGCACCTCGCTCCTTACCTTGGAGAGGTATAAATCTGAAGCACAAGTGAGCTACCATTCCAATAATCACAGATCCTTTAAAAATCTCAACACTCAAGAAAGATGTGGAAAAGGTTATGTTTGAAGTCAATACACAGCACAGGCTTCTTACAGTCAATTTTATTAGGTTTTTAAAGAGAATTATAGATGATAATGGATCCGTGGAATAATGGATAGCCCCAGAGGAACTACAAAGCTGTGGTGCATGTGAAGGGCTCCAGTAATGCCGTAGGAAGTGTAGGCCCAGCAATTTATGAATAGCCAATGTATTCATAGAAGAAATTTAGCTTCATATTAAAGTTGATATAATATACTGGTATTTAATTCTCAGTAATGATTTTTATTGATTTCCACATTCTGGTAATGCAAGCAAATAAAATGCCTTAGAACCTCACAGACACTATTATGGAAAGAAAAATATTTTCATTCTTATAATTAGGTCATTGTGATAGCTTTTCATTCACTCATTCATTCATTAAACGAATCTTTTCTGAGTGCCTACTCTCACGATAGATATTATGGGAATATAAATACTGGTAATTATTTAATCATGTTTTACAGTTTACATGGCACTTTTTCAGATATTATTTCATTTAATAGTTCTAGGTGCCCTGTGAGGTAATATTTTTACCATCACCTTACAGATGGGGAAACAAAAGACTCACACAGTCAAGTGTCTTCCCAAAGGTCACATGGTCTTGGGGAGCTGATAGACCTATAACTTAATCTTAATTCTTCTGTCTCCAGAGCCACTATGCCACATCATATCATTTGCTCCCTGTCTTCTGAAATCTAACAGCCTTTGAGGGGTATTGTACATAAATATTTGTAATACCAGGTAAGAAGTCGTCTATAGCACAATCTCAAGACAGTGCAAGTATTTTCCCAGGCTCCTGGCTATCTCATCAGTCACATTTTTCTGGAGAATTACTCCTTTCCCATGCCTCTACTCAAACCAAAAGTTAACTACCTTTTCAGCTTTCATCTAAAGTTTTATCTCTCGATTAACAGCCATTTTCCACAATGGAGCACAGCTTTCAATGAGTTCACCAAACTTACTGCCTATATTACAACAAAGAAAGAACAGTGAAGCCTTGCTGGGGTCTGGATACTAGGTAGCCCATGACTCACTTCCCGGTGAGAAAATTCACTACTGCACACCCAGCTTTGCAAGAGATAAGATTTGGATTGTACCTCAGCAATGTTGAAAATACCTTTGAATTGAACATTTTGGGGTCTTGTGAGTAGTCAAAATTCGAAATGTTAAATCCATGAGTGGGCAGGTTCTACAGTGTGCAGAAAGTGCTGCTGAGGAAGTTGAGAGAAAAGAGTAATCACAGTTGATGGAGGGAAGCTGAGAAGGCTTCATGGAGAAGGCAGCTTTGGAGTTGAGCATTCATGTCTAAGTCAGCAATCAACCGGAGATTGTGGAGAAGAGATTCCAAGAGGAAGAAATGTCATGAGAAAAGGTGTGAACATAGGGATGAGCTGGGTCTGTTCCAGATTCACTAAATAGCCACAGGAGAGTAAAGTAGGAGGGGGACGAAAAGGAGCTGGATTGTATTGTATTTGCTAGCAATAAAAGCTACTGAATGATAAGCAACAAAAATGTACTGTATAGCACAAGGAATTATATCCAGTATCCTATAATAACCTATAATGTAAAAGAATCTGAAAAATAATATATATAATACATATATGTACATATATGAATCACTTTGCTGTATACCTGAAAATAACACAATATTGTAAATCAACTATACTCCAATTTTTTAAAAAGTGCAGGGAAATGACATTTTCTTTAGAAATGTACTCAAGGAAACACATTTGGCAGAAATGCAGGATGGATTTAAATAGTACCTACCTGAGATCTTTCCCAATCTTCCTCTTTTTGACTGGCTACACTTGCACTAGAACAGAGGAAACTGACCCAGTGCTGGCTAATAAAATGTCAAGGGAAGTCTTCCAAGAGTTATCTGAGAAAGCTTTTCTCTGTTGATAAGAAAGACACAGGAGGAGAAATTCTCACCCTCCCTTCCTGCTGTTAAATGCTCTTGTGTGAGGACCTGATGCCTGGAGCTGCTGCAGCCATATTGTGACCACAGGGGAAGTCAAGGGAGTCACAGAATGCCAACTCAGAACCCTGACATAGCTGAACTATTAAAGCTACCTTGGATCCTCCTACTTAGGATCTTGAAATGGGAGGAAAATTAAGTCCTACCATTTAAGCTGTGTTTAGGTGTTTTATTTGTTTTTTGTGGGGCTTTTTTTTCTGTTAGTTTTTCTCTCAGTTTTAGCCAAAGCAGCCTGATACCAGTGGTCACCACAATGATGCTGGTGAAAGGTAATGATTGCCAAGATGGTGTCAATGGTTCTGGAAGTAATAGGATGTATGCAAGAAAAATATATGAGGTAAAATTAAAATCTCATAGACTGATTGGCAACATTGTATAATGTAGTAAAAGTAGGAGTGGTCAATGTTTACTCAGTACAGACTGAGGAGAGAGTCCTGGACCCGGAGGCTGTGGACAGATCCAGGACAAGACTTGGAAGCTGCTGACCTCACCAAGCAATTGATCTCACCTTTAGGCACTGTTTGGGGGCAGGGGAGACAATTGGCTTTCTACTCTGATATACTAAATCAGTTCTCCCAAACTTCACAAACTAAATGTAGATAACAAGAAAAAGAAAGTGAGTAAATCTTAGCCCATAGTCTTTGGACTCATTACTACTGAATGGTGATTTTAGTAATAAATAAGGAATTCTGGAAGGGGGGAAAAATGGGCTGAAAAGTTAACTTTGGTTTTGGTCAAGTCAAGTTTTAGGTGAAAGTAAGGATACACAGGTATAGATCTCTGGGAGGTGACTGGAAATTTATAAGGTCTGAAGCTTATGCAGAAATGCTGACTGAAGGCAGACCCATTTTATTGAGGCTATGAAATCAGTCAGATTGCCAAGAGAATAAGACAGAAAGCCAGGGTAGAGGAAAATGCTCATTTTTGTAGGTGAATATTCTCCATGTCCTGAGCACACCATTAAAAGTTACATGTGTTATCAAATTTAACCAACAACAAAATAAGGAAAAAACTACAAATTCCATTTATAGGAGAGCAAACAGGAGTCCAGAGAACTTATGCATTATTCCCAAGGTCCAAGGGGTAGCACAACCAGGATTCCAATGCCAGTCAAAAAACAAAAGCCACTGGGTATATATCTGGAGAAAACATAATTTGAAAAGATACATGCACCTCAATGTTCATAGCAGCACTATTTACAATAGCCAAGACATGGAAGCAACCTAAGTGTCCATCAACAGATGAATGGATAAAGAAGATGTGGTATAAGTATACAATGGAATATTACTCAGACATAAAAAAGAATGAAATAATGCCATCTGCAGCAACATGGATGGACCTAGAGATTACCAAACTAAGTGAAGGAAGCCAGACAGAGAAAGACAAATATCATATGATATCGCTTATATGTGGAATCTAAAAAAAAAAAAAAAAAAAAAGATACAAAAGAACTTATTTATAAAACAGAAATAGACTCACAGACATAGAAAACAAACTTATGGTTACCAAAGGGGAGGATGGGGAAGGATAAATTAGGAGTTTGAGATTAAAATATACACACTACTATATATAAATATATATATATATACAATATATATGTATGTATTACTGAATCACTTTGTTGTACACCTGAAACTAACATTGTAAATTAACTATATTTCAATTAAAAAAAATTTTTAAAGCCTCTGTACCTTATTCTTTTCAAATGCACATGTTAAAAATTTAGTTGTAAGATTGCTAAAATGCCTATTCTTATTTTAATTTTTATTATTAAAAAATCATTCTCAAATCATAAATATAAACTTTGTATGAATTGTGTAGAAAAGGTATTATTCTCCCAATATTATATTTGGGGAAACATGCTAAAGGTCATATACAAAACCACTCAGTGAATCACGAACCTAATACTAACATTTAATAAACGTTATTGACTCCTTACCGTATGTGGGGAATGAAAGCTACTAAGAGCCCAGGCACTCTCAACAAATTTACAGTCTAGTTGGAGAGATGATACATATATACATATAAAAACTAACAGTACAATACCAGATAGTATAGGATAAGCTATGAAAGTCAGATATTCACATTTTTTTAAATAACTATCTTCCCAACAAATCACTCTTGTTCTGCATAAAAAAAGTCAAGAAAGACCAAGACATTTTATAATAAATTGTATTTAATCAATTGTATTATGCCTGTTTGAACTTAAAAATTATTCCTAAATTGGAATGAAAATATATTCAGATATACTTGCAAGTATCTAAGCAAGTATATTCAAACCTACATTATATTTTTAGGTAGTATTTTCACATTAATAGTCTAATATATGGATAAAAAATCACAAAGTTTTCATGGAGTATTTTCTTCTACCCATGTCATATTTACTGACCTAATCGTACTTATTTACTCTTGTTACATCACCACTAAGTCATTGTTTCAACATGTCAGGGAATATGAACCTTAAGTACATTAGACATTATGCTAGGCTCTGGAGCCAGGAAGATGAGTAGAGCATGTTCTTACCTCAAAGGAGCTCATAATCTCATAGGGAGAAAACAATTTAGATGGTTGCTCACTTGGAAACATATTTCACAGCTTACAGTAAGAGGTACGTTTCCACTAAACACACATTTCAACATGCTAAAAAAAAAAAGGAATGTATTTGATCTAAGGAAATTGCAGACTTCTGACTGGAACCAGTATTAATGAGATGATAAACTAAATTCTTCTCATTGCAGAAAACTAAAAATTTTTGGTATATTTTCCACCAGACTAAAAAAAAATTTATACAAGTAAAAAAGAAAACTTGCCATCTTTACACAGCATTTTATATTAATACTTAATGAACGTGGTGGTGTATTTTCTGACTTAAATACAGCCACTTAACAGAAACAAGCATTTGAGTGTGTACTAATGTGAGACCAGGAAATCTGAAAGAGAGAAATTAGAAAATAGCTGAACATATTATTCAGCTGTGAGAAAGAAGGAAATCCTGCGGTATGTGACAACATGGATGGACCTTGAAGGCATTATGCTAAATAAAATAAGTCAGGCAGAGGAACACAAATATTGTATGATCTCTCTTGTATGTGAAATCTAAAAAAAAAAAACCACAAAACTGAACCCACAGAAACAGAGAACAGAATGGTGGTTACCTGGTGCTGAGGGATGGAGGAGATGTTGGTCAAAAGGTACAAACTCCCAGTTGAAAGATAAATAAGTTCTGGGAATCCAAAGTATAGCATGGTGACTATAGTTAACCATACTGTATAATATGCTTGAAAGCTGCTAAGAAAGTAGATCTTAAATATTCTCATCACAAAAAAGAAATGGTAATTATGTGATGTGATGGAGGTATTTGCTAACACAATGTTGATAATCATTTTGTAAAATATAAGTGTATCAAATCAACAGGTTGTACACCTTAAACTTTCACAATGTTATATGTCAATTACATCTCACTAAAGCTGGAGGGAAAAAAGAAAATTGTTGGACAAACAACAAAAAATTTTAGGAGTCAAGAATGTCAAAGATCATCTAAGAGCAGAATTCTGTGAATATATTCATCATGCAAATATTGGAAGATGTAACTAAGCACCTTTAAGTTATTGATAAATACTCTAGAGATATTTCATACCAAATGTGGTTCCCCATCTTTACAATCAAAGAAGAACTCTCTTTAAACTCCAATAAAAGAGTTCATATAGTAACAGGAAAACAATATCCCACCATTACCTCATGCCATACTTGCAAATTGGTTTTAGCATGATTTTTAAGTTTCTTTTGAAGAACAGAAAACCCACGAGGTCTCTAATATATGTGTCTGAAACATTTACACAGTAAAGTAACATGATAAATAGCTCTCCTTCTCCTTTCTATGTCTTCTTTCCTCTTTCCTTAGGCTGACTGCCTTGACCATTTTTTATATTGATTGAATCTATTCAATTAATAAGAATAAGGCATAAGGAATTCTGATAAAAATTATTCTCTCTGTTGTTAAGAGAGAACAGCAGCAGCAAAAAAAAAAAAAAGAAAAAGAAAAAAATATGTTCAACACATGGAAATGAATCACTTAATGTGGAGTTCAAGGAAAGACTGGGAGACATCTCTTTGCCCAGACTCCTTCAGGATGTCCCCCTAAGTCATATCCACGTATGGAACCACCTTTTATTACAATAAACAAGGTCTGCCATCCTCCAAAAATATAAAAGTTTGAAAAATGAATAGGGGTAACAATAAACTGTGTCTGTACCACCACATTCGGAGAGAACCAGATGGAGAAATTGAGTCAACATGATTGCTATATTTCTTGGATGTCCTAAAACATTAGAACAATAATAAATATTCTGCCTATTGTCGTAAAAACAAAAAAGTAAAAATGTCCAGGAAATGTCAGTATGTTGGCCAATTTCCCAGACTACTTCTCCTATATGGAAGGAACAAAAAAATTCTCTGCCAGTTGGGGCTTAAGAAAATGTTTCAGCATACGTGAGCCACATAGTAGAATAAAAACTATGATTAAGAAAAATCAGCGAAAAATTCAGCCAAACACATTATGGTCCTGCATTTTATTCATGGTCTTCATACAACCTGATCATGAATCACTAGTCTCAGAAGGCTACTTATAGAACCCCATACCTGCTAAAGTCAAGGGAAAATTCAAACTAAATCTTATGTATCTTATGTATAGTGGTGAACACAGCTGCCTTGCAAACTAAATCTTTTTAGTTTTAGGAGTCCTTCCTAGGGTCATATAAGAGTATAGCCTGGAAAATTTGAGGAAAGACCTCCAGTCTTGAGTGCATTCTGTTCAACAGGCCCGTATCATTCATTCAAAAGCAGTTTCCAAAGCCTGGGCATGGAGACCTCTCTCCATGGTTCCCTAAGACTCCAGAACCTAAGCATCCTCTCACCACTGCATGAGAGGTCCTGCCCCTTCATAGGGCCGTGTGTGGCAGGGTGGCCCAGGTCCTCTCTCTCACATATATGCCTCCATGACCCTTCTCTTTATTCTGGGACAGCCTCCTCTAGGACCAGGAAAATCTGCTCTTCCCCTCTTAAACTCAACTCAAAACATCAGCTTCTGTCTCCACCTGCTCTAGGGCATTAGTGGATCTAAAAAACAAAGAAGAAAACATTAAGAGAAAGCACGTAAGGACATCTAAGATATTTAGAAATACCATGCTGGATTCTTCTTCCAGGAATGGATAAAGAAACACCATTTTTCTCTTGGGAAAACTTCAATAGAATACATTAAAAGAAAAAAACAGAAAGTTCAAGAGACCATCCATATATGAGCTTGAAACATACAAAACTGCCATTTTCTTATTTCAAGATGTCTAAATATCAACAAGTTCATGTGGTTCAGCCTAATACTTTCTTAATAACTTATCTTATTATATTTGTTTGACTAATTTCCATTAAATCAGTTTTTTAATTGATCAGTTAATTGAGTGTCAACTTCTACCTAAACATAAAAACATGTCAGTGACTTATCAACCTTTCCCCAGAAGCCATTATTATCTGGGATAATTCTCATAGATGTTTCAATATAATGTTGCCTAGTGTATAGATCCTACCAGTGTGTAGTGTGTGCCTACATTTAGGCTGTCACCTTAGTTACACTGGCCCAGCTGGCAGGGAGAGGTCCAAAAGAAAAATGGAATCCAGGTACCTGAATAAACTGCAGTTTTTACCTCTCCCCTAAATCATCTGAACCTCAGAAAGTAATTTTTTTAAAATTTTATTTATTTATTTATTTTTGGCTGTGTTGGGTCTTCATTGCTGCATGTGAGCTTTCTCTAGTTGCAGTGAGCAGGGGCTACTCTTCGTTGTGGTGCATGGGCTTCTCATTGCAGTGGCTGCTCTTGTTGCAGAGCACGGGCTCTAGGTGCAGGCTTCAGTAGTTGTGGCACGTGGGCTCAGTAGTTGTGGCTCACGGGCTCTAGAGCACAGGCTCAATAGTTGTGGCACACGGGCTTAGTTGCTCTGTGGCATGTGGGATCTTCCCGGACCAAGGCTAGAGCCCGTGTCTGTTGCATTGGCAGGCGGATTCTTAACCACTGTGCCACCAGGGAAATCCCAAAAAGTAATTTTAAAATATTTTCTAGCTGAAAAGCATTTGGTACATTTCTCTTCTCCTTTATAGTATCAGAGTAATTAATGCCATGATGACCAGAAAAAGGCTAAAGGAATAAATAAAAAGAAAAGTTAATTTTTTCTATTTGTTGCTGCTACAAGATGCTTTGATTTGTCTTTTTTTAATTTTTAAAAAAATTTAAAATTTTTTTTAATTTTTAAAATTTATTTATTTTTTTGGTCACACCTCACAACATGTGAGATCTTAGTTCCCCAGCCAGGGATCGAAACTGCACCCCCTGCATTGGAAGTGTGGAGTCTTAACCACTGGACTGCCAGGGAAGTCCCAAGATGCTTTCATTTCTCTTGAAAATTATTTTCAATAATTTTAAAAATATTTTGTTTACTTCAAAAAGGAAACCTCAGTCGAGTTCCAATCATCTCAAATGCCTAATCATTTCCCATCAAGTTAACAGTTTTAAGGTTCTCCAGAACAGAAAGCAGGAGTCTCCTTTCTGTCCAGTAGAGGATGAGTCTAACTTCCACCCAGGGGAAAAATCAGAGGAAGGGGGCCACAGGATTGCTCAGGCTGGGTAGCCCTTGCTGGTGGTCTAGAAATGGGCAGATTGGTACTCACTCAGATTCAGACTGATATTCATTCCAGAACCCTTTCACCAGAATGACACAAACTAGACTGTGATGGACATTTCAGCATTCTTTTACCAAAGGCTTAAGGGGTGTCCCAGAGCAGCACAGGATCCCAAACTTCAAGGTCATTAAAGTCTACACTTATCTAGACCTTTTGTAGCACCTGAGTAGAGCAACATCTCCCTGTTTAGGCCTTTGGAGGGTGTTCCTGTGGACACTCTCCCTCCCATTCTCTCATCTTTCTCCCAAGCATCTTTGGGTTTCCTTCAGCCACCTTCTTTTTAGGCCCTCTCCACACAGGACATGTAGCTCTTCCTCTCAGGAGACCTAAATCCTCAGCCTGGTCTCATCTTCTGTTTTGCAGACTCTGCCATCTCAGATTTTTTGGAGAAATCAGAGATGTCTGTCTCTGCTTAAGCTTCCTCTGAGTCAGTGGTCTATGGAAAGGGTGGGTATTTCAAGGTCAGTTAGGACATTCTTCAACCATAATGTCATAACTCACTTCCTTCCTAAATACTTGGAGGTTTACACCCCTTCTCACAGAGAGGGTTCATTTTCTTCCAAAGACTCCATGGTGTGGTCTCCTTGAGCAAGGCCCTCTCTATTCTTCATAAGGAATGTACATATTAACTATTGCCTTGCCTTTGACCCTTATTCCTTGTGAAATAACACCTTTAACCTTATGATAGTAAAAGCTCATGGCTTTTCTGGCCTGGTTTTTACTGGAAGGTCTCCACATTAATTGAAAATGCTCCTACCTGGGGACTTCCCTGGTGGTCCAGTGGTAAGGAATTTTCCTTCCAAAAATTCCTTGGAGACGTGCAGGAGACATGGGTTCAATCCCTGGTCAGGGAACTAAGATTCCACATGCCGCAGGGCAACTAAGCCCACGCCACAACTACTGAGCCCGTGTGCCTCAGCTAGAGAGCCTGCATGCAGCAAATTACAGAGCCCATGCGCTCTGGAACCCACATGCCACAACTAGAGCCCACGCGCCCTGGAGCCTGTGCACCACAACTAGAGAGAGAAAACCTGCACACCACAACTAGAAAGAAGCCTGCATGCCACAATGTAGAGCCCGCATACAGCAACTAAGACCCGACACAGCCAAAAATAAATAAATAAGTAAATAATAAATAAGTGTTTAAAAAAAGAAAAGAAAATGCTCCTACCTGAGTCATTCAAGATGAATCTTTCCAGGCTCAAAGAGTGTCACACTGACAACCTAGTTTCTCTCATGACAGCAGATGTGACATTTACCTGATGCAGATCTAGCTAACCTCTGGAAATCAAGCCCAAGTAAATTCTATTTAGGTATAATCCTGAAAAAAAAAAAGAAGCTGGTTTATGTGACTCAGGCTAGCTTCCATATCCCTACCTCCCATTATCAAAACTATGATATACTTATTCATACTCACTCGAAGTACCTGAAGAAAAGCATGATTATTGATTCAAAACATTATTAACCTAGATCAGGGGTCAACAAACCTTTCCTTTGACAGTCTAGCTATTAAATGCTATCTAAACTATCTCTGTCACAACTACTCAACTCTATTACTGATGCTTGAAAGCAGCTGTAGACAATACATAAATTAATAGATGTGACTGTGTTCTAATAAAACTTTATTTACAAAAATAGGCAGTGGGCCACATTTAGCCTGCAGGCAGTCATTTACCAAGCTCTGTTATAGATTCTCATTCTAAACTGTAGATTTTCAATAAGACTTTAGGTTTATATTGATTCAAAGATTATTATCAAAGGTATATAAAGGTATTTATCAGGATAGATCTATTTACATGCAAGATATTAATAAAGAAAACAGCAACAAAATTTCACAACTCAAGAATTCAAGAAAATTGAGAATACTTAGTTCACGTACCTTATTTTACAGATGATAAAAATGTGCAACAGATTTTAGCAAGAAACATTTACCCTAATCCAAAATTATCATAATCCAAAAAATTTATTTCAAAATTGAGAAAGCAAAACACAATGTGCACATGAGTAACCCTGGGGATATAAGTGCTATCAGTTATATCATAAAGGTTCTTTGGCCTACAAATACCTACAGAGTTACATGGAATTCCAGCTGTTTCTCCTTACTCCAGTCTAAAGGGCCCTTCAAATATTAAGAGCTGATCCCAGAGAAAACCCCCAATCCCCACAATACACACACAAACATACACACACAAACATATACACATCATGTATACAGTTATGGGTTTCCAAAATTCAGCTCAGGCCAACACAGGTATAAAAATTCAACTGAAATTTACCTTGACACTGGCCAATAAGAGTTACTTCCACAGTTAAAAAGTAATAATAGGGCTTCCCTGGTGGTGCAGTGGTTGGGAGTCCACCTGCCGATGCAGGGGACGCGGGTTCGTGCCCTGGTCCGGGAGGATCCCGCGTGCCGCAGAGCGGCTGGGCCCGTGAGCCATGGCCGCTGAGCCTGCGCGTCCAGAGCCTGTGCTCCGCAATGGGAGAGGCCACAACAGTGAGAGGCCCGCGTACAGCAAAAAAATAAATAAATAAATAAATAAAATAATAATAATGATAAAGTACATCAAGATGTGAGAAATAATAATACTTGGAATTAAGTCAATGGAAATTTAAAATACAAGATAAAAATATTAACAGTGGTTGGATCTTTAATAACATATATTTTACTTTTGTAATTTTTTTCTGTATTTTCTAATATTTTTCCAATCTGCATTTATAATCTGAAAAATATTAACCAAAAAAATTACTTGACACAGGATATATTATGTAATAAAAAATAACCCCTTGAAGAATGACTTCATGTCACATTCATCTCTGTTATCACTAGTTCCTAGCGAAATACACATAGCAGGCATTCAATAGGTGTGTATATGGTAGGTAACTTGAGAACATTCTCAGTTAAACAGGTAACATTAGTGAAAGTATCTAAACACTGAAATAGCCTAACAAAGTCATTCTCATCTTTATTTGTAATATCCATTATTAGCATGCAAAGCTATTTGGCTTTATTAAACTCCAAAGTTATGTTTCACAGCTGTGTTTTTGTAGCTGGGAAATTTAGTCCCCCAATTACGTCTTAGCTGTTTACATTTTAGCTGTGAAATAGGATTTTGTTTTTAGCTAGCTAGCAAGAGAACTTTTGTAGCATCAATTTCAAAAATTGTCAAATCAGAAATAACAGCTTTAAATATATCAAAATGGACCTTGCTTTGTCTCATGTGATAATATCTGCCATGTAATAATTAGTGAGGTTAAACATTTAAATTACTTTTTTCCATAAAAACTTCTATTACGTTTTGGTAAAGAAAACATCCAATCTAAGAAAATGGCACAGGGTCATTGCTGCTTCTTCACTGAAAAAGTACACAGAAAATGCTCTGTTCTGAGGCAAAGTGCACAATTACATGAACACAAACAAATATTTTGCTAAGGAACAAACCAACACATTGTAGCTTAGTGTGAGTAGCAATATCCATGAAAACCAAGATTTAACTGGCTTACCAGGGATGTTTAGAGAGTCTAGGGCAGTGATACTCAGAGAAAGGTCCCTGGATCACCACGTGGGAACTGCTTAGAAATGCTTAGTCCCAGGCCCCAGCCAGAGCTCTTGAATCTGCATTTTAATCTTAGAGAATTCATGTCCACATTGAATTTGAGAAGCACCAGTCTACTGAGAGATGTTTTCAGCAAGAATTTTGGACATAATGTGCAAGCTGTACCTTCAGAGACAGTAATGAGAATAGTTAATCACAAATATACCAGAATATTTGTATTTGTATTCAGATTTGTGTCATTCTTACCATAGTTACATTTGAAAACCACATACTTATTTCCCTGATATTCCATTCTTCACACTGTATTTGGAAATTCCTTTTGGAATTTGGTAAGACTCACAAAATCAGTGTCATTACTTTATAGTTTCACCTTCTTTGGGACCAAAGGTAAATTTTCACACTGATTTTATTCATAAAACCAAGCCAAATAACTTTGGGCTCTTTCCAAAATCAAAACCATTTTCAAATATAAATATTTGCTCTCTTTGGGAGTAAAAAGATTGGGCTGCAGGCTCTGAAAACTAGAAGAAGAATTATTTTTTTAATATTTGAATGATGGCAGCATAATTGTAAAAACGTACAGCAAGCGACTCCTTTAAAAAGGGCAACTCTCACTTATGCGTAAGTTCTGGCTTTTTTGTGTTTTAAACTGGGCGCCCCACTGAAGACTAACTGATTAACAGGATGAACTGATGAAAATCTTAAGTGGTGATTTGCTGTTGCCTCTTTAGCAAGAACATACCATGAGATTTCCCAAATCTAAACAGACATTTGCATTTTTATGGTCTGGACTGTTCTATTAACAAATTAGCTCTATTGTCAGAGAAAGGAGGGGAATAGATCCTTTGTTTGGGGCCAGGGAAAGGGAAGACTGCTGGTACCTGGGTGAATCCTCAGAGGTTGAATGTGGGACAGTGGATTCTGAGATGGAGAATATAGTGGGGGAGGGGGGAGAATGGGGAGCACATCTACAGGGGGTCCTTGGATGGTGCATGAACTCAAAGGATAGGCACCAAGATCAGAATCCTGGGGAAAAATCCCCTTATTCAAAGGATGGTCCTAGCTCAGAGCTTTGTGGAGCACAGTGTGGTGACAGGAAGCAATGCTGCCTTGGTCCCAGAGGTTCTGGGCCCAGAGTGGCCAGGTATCTTCTTTGGAGACTCTGTAAACCCAAAGAACTCTTGGATAAACCAGAAGAGGGGAAGAGGTGCTCCAAGGGTACAATATTGATGTTTATGCCTATCAAAAAGATCAGATGCAAGCCAATTCCAACTCAACTCAGAAATATATAACAGAACAACAGTTCCTGCAACCCAAGTGTTAGCAAATCCTACCTATACCATTATTTTCTGGCCACACCTACCAAGGATGTTAAATAAAGATTCTCACAGGCAACAGCTGTCAAGATGGTCAATTCTGTGAAGAGCCACTTTAGAAGTAACATGGGAGCACAGTGACGTAGCACGATCCAGATCTGTGGAGTGGGATATGATGGGCCAGGTGAGGGAAATGTAGCCCAAGGCCTAGGAAACGTGCAATATCCATTCAGTCTTTAACTGTGTGCACAGAGCTCTTTCTCTATTACAGACATTGTGCTAGGCAGAAAGGATACAAAGCAAACAACCACTTTTCTGGGGTTCATGTTAATGAAAAGAAAGAGATACATAAACATGCAACTGATATGTGTTATCAATGGAGCAAAGCAAAGTGGTTAAGTTCATGGGTTTGGGGCTCAGACACATCTGTCTGAAAACTTACTACCCAAGTGATCTTAGGCAAGTTATATAGAGCCTCTGATTCTTGTTTTTCTTCATCAATAATAAAATTGTAGCATTTGAGAATTCAGTAGATGTTAGCTATTATTATTTTTTATTAAATTAAAGTATATCTTAATGGAGTGATATATTAATTCTACCTGTAGGATTAAAAGGCTTCATCAGAAAATACATTTGAATTTTACCTATAGGATGAGTGTAATTCTACAGGTAAAAAGTAAGGGAATAGTATTCCAGGTAGAGAGGACAATGTGGGTAAAGTCACAAGAACATTCAATCAAGTACATGGTCCATCCAGGGACAAAAGAGCATTTAAAAATACAATGGTAATAAAAAGTCTGGAGAAGGAGGCAGAAATGATGATGAAAATGTAAAAGAGGGCTGTCATGCAGAAGGCCATAGAACCTGTAAGTAAGGGAGAGAAGAATCAGATGCATATTTTAGAAAGATAATTGTGGTGCCAGATAGAGACTGGACAGCAGGAGAAAAAGTCAGTAGGCCAGGGCATCTAGGATAGGAGATACCTGAGGAAATCAAATAAATATTCCCCAGAAAACCTTTGGGAGCTGTTGGTGTGGGAGACCGGGAGGCCAAACAATCTCTACTGCTTTCCTTCTCCCTCATTTACATACAAACGCACCCCCAGACACATGTATTTATGGGTTGGTCATACAACCTCCGTGCCTCAGTCTTCCCATTCATAAAACAATAATAAGAATAGAACGTTCTAAGGATTAAATGGGCCGATACGTGAAAAGTGTCAGGCCCATAGTAAGGGCTGTATAAACATTGTTACTATCTCATGTCTTCCTATCATATCAACACTTTCCCTTTTTCCCTGGTTTAATCACTGTCCCCTTCCCATTGTCAATTACTTTCACGTCACCAAAATTCCACTCGTAAATTTTTAGGCCTAAAATGTTCAAGGAGTTCCATAACTTTGATTCAATTCAATACATTTTAACTGGCTCCCTCTTAACTTAGAATTTCCAGACAAGGTAGGGAATAAGAAAAGGAATCAGTTTCTTCTCCCTGCACTAAGGAAGCTCACATTCCAGTCAGGGAAAATGAGAAGTCCATAAGGTAGTAAGTAAAATGTAGTGTGTTATAAAGCAAAAGATAATGAGGTAAGTTACAACCAAATGCAAACTGGAAAAGCACTTTGATGCGAGTGAGAAGACCCATGAAGGATCCAACACCTAGTGGCCAAGTTTCCTGGGACAAGTTGCAAAAGCTTGGCTAGGCAGAGAGGTGAGATGGTTAAGCACTTGTGTCTAGAACTAGACTAGATGAGTTCTCATCTGACTCCACTACTTACTCACTGTGTAGCTTCAAAGGTTACTTAACCTCTCTGCACCTCTGTGGTTCAATCTGTAAAACAAAACGACAATAATAATTTCTACTTCCTGCAGCTGCTATCTCGATCAAATGAATTAAAACGTGAAGTTCTTAGAAGACTGTCTCACACAAAGAAAGCACTCCATAAAAAAGTGATCTATTTTCAATATTTCTGAACCTCAGTATCCTTTCCTATAAAATAACTGTCATCGCCAACCTATCTTATGAAGTTGCTGTGAAATAACTTACATGAAACGAGATAACTTATGGGAAAGTATTTTGTCGATTGTTGCGTGTATAATATACAAATGTATAATGTTATCTGTAATACAAAATGAACATTAATACCATTAGGTAACAGATAATTCCTTCTCAGAGTGTCCTTCGGCCACCTTGTAATCTGAATTCCATTTGGAGCCCTTCCTAAATGCATCAGAACTGGAACGAAATCTTTAGATCTCTCTTGCTGGAATTCTATTCAATGAGAATTTGCGACAGTGTGGAAAATGACAAAAAGTATGGTTGGATTTTTGTAATAATCATTTGAATGGGTTGTCTTAACCAATGAACCTGTAGGCATTGATGACCATATTTTTGAGATGATATTAGAGTAAATACAGGAAATTCAATCTTTTTAAAATGTTATCCACTTGGAATGTCTGTTGACATTTTGCAAAGCAAACTATAAATGTACTTAAACCGATGAGTAAAACATTAAAATTAAAAATCAGCCTATCTTTTCTCAGAGTTCCTTTTTCAAATAGCACAGAGAACTTTACACAAGCTCCAGGCACCTCTGTATTTAATTCCTAGGGGCAATGGTATTCATTGGTGCATTAAGCAGCCTGGTCAGGTACTGCTGAGTCAACCCTGTTCTGGGACTTTCCTTGCTTGTGAATGCAGTACACAGGCCTTGAGATGTCATTTTTCCAACGTTATGATAAGGCACTCACTTATGCTGCTTTATAGGAGAGAGAACCAAAGTTTAAAAAGCCAGAGCCACTGATTCATATTATACTACTGTAACACTCTTAAACAGAATCTCATTTTAAAAGACAGGACCTGGAAGAGAAAAAGCTTTACTGGCTTAATCCACAATCATAGAATTGGTCGTCATTTCAAAGGTGTTTCTTTTCTCTTTTTACCATCAGGAGCTTCATTTTCACTAGATACCACAGTCTTGGTACTAAGGCAGCACCAATTTATTTGTAGCACAAAGCATGAAGACGATCTTCCCTTAACGGGAAAACTACTGTAAGTCACTGGAGTGGTAATCTTCACAGGCCAGTACCTCGTAGCTTGGACATGTTTACTAAATACAATTGCAGCAGTGATGACAAAAGGCATGAGTGCATGCTTCTAAATTATCTTATTTGAATAAATGGCTGCAAATTAGCTTATTTAGGGAAAATGGACACTTTCTCAAAATCTTCAAAGTGCACTAGAAAACATGAAGCTTTGGTGTATTATAATTAACTTAAGCAGCAAAATGTAGATGGTAGGTACCTCCACCAATGCAATTTGGGATGATTCACGAAAGAAATCTGTAACAGCAAAGCCTATGGCTCATAAAGTGCTTCTTGCTGGGGGGATCTTAAAAGCATAAAGAGTAACATGTTTACTTTTTTGTCCTTTTATAAGAAAATTATGGTACAAATGCTTTTTCCCAAGGTATCACAGGGCCTTAACAAAGCTAAAATGTGGCATCTTCACCCCTTGATTTATAACCTCTATAACCTTTACTTAAGCATTTATCCAAAGTAAATTCCGAGTGCCTACTTTACTAAATATTTCTTTTGTTTGACTACATAAATGGAACTTTTGTTTCTAGAGGCATTTGCCAGACGGTGATGCTGATTATGAGAACTGAAACTAAAAATGACATGCGAAGTCTCATAGGTAGCAACTAGATACAATTTTAAGTTGGAAAAACAGCTTGCTTTAGCAAGAGAACTAGGGTTAGAAACAGCACTCCTTCGCTCCTTCGATCGCAATGCTGTTATCACTTTTTACAGCTGAGACTGTCCGCTTCTCTGCTCTACACCACACCCAGAAAGCAGTCAGTCTCTGAACGATTGTTTACCACTCTCCTTCCCATCTTATTACTGCCACGGCTGCCCTTGACAGGACAGCTTTCAAATAGCCATGAGAGGGCTAGAAATGTTTTAAATAAATAAATAAGGCTTTACGTAGGTAATTCACAAACAATTGATATTTGACTGTGGAATTCTGAGGCATGCATGAAGATATGCCTTTCTGCCCACAGGCTCACACACTGTGCCTGAACTCAGCACCTATTTTGTACAGTCCAGCTGTCAGCTTTTCACGATACCAGCAAGAGACGAACAAGAAGAAACTAAACACTTGAGGGTTGACAGTGTAGATCCGGATCTGGAATGACTGAATCCTCACAAGTGTTTAGAACCCCTAGACTGGTGGTGTCAAGTAGTCATCCTGTATCCAATATGTGGGAATTCAGCCTGCCAGTAAAGCTCACCTGGACCTCGCAGAGCTAAGAGCAATCTTTCAACAAGGATGGAGGAAATATTTAGAAACAAGTCATAGTTCTATACTCAGAAGTACATAGATGCTCAAAGAGTTAGAAATCTGGGTAATCGGCTACACACATGTAAATTCACACATGCTGATCATCGGCACCTCTAGTTAGTCTCTACTATTGCAGTCACTAAAACTAAATTAGTTGAAGGGCAACTCCCAAATGACTGTGAATGTGTGTGTTCTCCTATACATTTAGCTAAGTAGGTTTTATCTAGTTTAATGCCACACAGTATTTAACATCAGGTTACACATTTAGCCTCTGGAGGCAAATAACTGAACACCTTTACCAATATAATACAACAACCATTTACAAACAATCCACATGATACGTGACAACACCCTGGACAACTGTGGTTCCAGTCCCTGGAATCAAGAAACAATACACCAAAACGACTCAAACAGCCTTCAACTGGTAGAAGGATAAACAATCTATAGCATGTCCACATGAATGTGTTATGTCCAATGAATGTAGTATGTCCAATGAAATACTGCTTAGCAGTCAAAAGGAATAAACTTTTGATACACCCAACAACATAGACGAAGATCAAATTCACTATGCTAAGTGAAAAAAGCCAGGAATACACACACAAAAGCTACCTACTGTATGATTCCATTTATATGCTGCTCTGGAAAAGGCAAAACCATAGGGATGGAGAACACATCAGTAGTTTCCAGAGTTTAAATTTATGAGGGAGTTGACTACAAAGGGCAAAGGTTGACTACAAAAGCAAAAGATAGCACAAAGGAATTTGGGGAGTGGGGTGATGAAAGTGTTCTGTTTCCTACTAGTAATGGTGATTACAGGACTCTATGCATTTGTAAACCTCATAGAATTTTATAACCCCCCAAAAAGTGAATTTTCCTATATGTAAATTTAAAATTATATAAAAAGTGTACAAATTTTAAAATTATTTGTTCTAGTTCTGTGAAAAATACCATTTTTTTTGTTGTTTTGTTTTTGTTTTTTGCGGTACGCGTGCCTCTCACTGTTGTGGCCTCTCCCGTTGCGGAGCAACAGGCTCCAGACGCGCAGGCTCAGCGGCCATGGCTTATGGGCACAGCCGCTCCGCGGCATGTGGGATCTTCCCGGACCGGGGCACAAACCCGTGTCCCCTGCATCGGCAGGCGGACTCTCAACCACTGCACCACCAGGGAAGCCCAGCCATTGGTATTTTGATATGGATTGCACTGAATTGTAGATTGCCTTCGGTAGTATGGGCATTTTAACAACATGATTCTTCCAATCCAAGAACATGGTATATCTTTCCATCTGTTTGTGCATTCTTCAATTTCTTTCATCAGCATCTTATAGTTTTCAGAGGTACAGGTCTTTTGCCTCCTTAGGGAGGTTTATTCCTAGGTATTTTATTCTTTTTGATGCGATGGTAAACAGAATTTTCCTTAATTTCTCTTTCCGATATATCTTTGTTAGTGTATAGAAATGCAACAGAGTTCTGTATATTAATTTTCTATCCTGCAATTTTACTGAATTCATTGATGAGCTCTAGTAGTTTTCTGGTGGTGTCTTTAAGATTTTCTATGTATAGTATCATGTCATCTGCAAACAGTAACAGTTTTACTTCATCCTTTCCAATTTGGATTCCTTTTATTTCTTTTTCTTCTTTGATTGCTGTGGCTAGGACTTCCAAACCTACATTGAATAAGAGTGGTGAGAGTGGACTTACTTGTCTTGTTCCTGATCTTAAAGGAAATGCTTTCAACTTTTCACCATTGAGTATAATGTTAGTTGTGGCTTTGTCATATATGGCTGTTATTATGTTGAGGTGTATTCCCTCTATTCCTGCTTTGTGGAGAGTTTTTATCATAAATGGATGCTGATTTTTTTTTTGTCACTATATGATAGTTTGCTTTTTCTAGAATTTTATATAAATGGGATTATACAGCATGAACTCTTTGCTTTTGCCTGGTTTCTTTCACTCAGCTTAGTTTTTTTTTTTTTTTTTTTTTTGTCTTGAATAATATATACATATATTTTTATACAGCAGGTTCTTATTAGTCAACAATTTTATACACATCACTGTATACATGTCAATCCCAATCGGCCAATTCATCACACCACCATCCCCACACCCCCGTGGCTTTCCCCATGTATGTTTGTTCTCCACATCTGTGTCTCAAATTCTGCCCTGCAAACTGGTTCATCTGTACCGTTTTTCTAGGTTCCACATACATGTGTTAATACATGATATTCATTTTTCTCTTTCTGACTTACTTCACCCTGTATGACAGTCTCTAGATCCATCCACATCTCAACAAATGACCCAATTTCATTCCTTTTTATGGCTGAGTAATATTCCATTGTATATATGTACCACATCTGCTTTATCCATTCATCTGTTGATGGGCATTTAGGTTGCTTTCATGACCTGGCTATTGTAAATAGTGCTGCAACGAACATTGGGGTGCATGTGTTTTTTTGAATTATGGTTTTCTCTGGGTATATGGCCAGTAGTGGGATTGCTGGGTCATATGGTAATACTATTTTTAGCTTTTTAGGGAACCTCCATACTGTTCTCCATAGTGGCTGTATCAATTTACATTCCCACCAACAGTGCAAGAGGGTTCCCTTTTCTCCACACCCTCTCCAACATTTCTTGTTTGTAGATTTTCTGACGATTCCCATTCTAACAGGTGTGAGGTGATACCTCATTGTAATTTTGATTTGCATTTCTCTAATAATTAGTGATGTTGAGCAGCCTCTCATGTGCTTCTTGGCCATCGGTATGTCTTCCTTGGAGAAATGTCTATTTAGGTCTTCTGCCCATTTTGGGATTGGGTTGTTTGTTTTTTTAATATTGAGCTGCATGAGCTGTTTATATATTTTGGAGATTAATCCTTTGTCCGTTGATTCATTTGCAAATATTTTCTCCTATTCTGAGGGTGGTCTTTTTGTCTTGTTTATGGTTTCCTTTGTGTAAAAGCTTTGAAGTTTCATTAGGTCTCATTTGTTTATTTTTGTTTTTATTTCCATTATTCCAGGAGGTAGATCAAAAAAGATCTTGCTGTGATTTATATCAAAGAGTGTTCTTCCTAAGTTTTCCTCTAAGAGTTTTATAGTGTCTGGCCTTACATTTAGGTCTCTAATCCATTTTGAGTTTATTTTTGTGTATGGTGTTAGGGAGTGTTCTAATTTCATTCTTTTACATGTAGCTGTCCAGTTTTCCCAGCACCACTTATTGAAGAGACTGTCTTTTCTCCATTGTATATCCTTGCCTCTTTGTCATAGATTAGTTAACCATAGGTGCCTGGGTTTATCTCTGGGCTTTCTATCCTGTTCCATTGATCTACGTTTCTGTTTTAGTGCCAGTACCATATTATCTTGATTACTGTAGCTTTATAGTGTTGTCTGAAGTCAGGGAGTCTGATTCCTCCAGCTCCATTTTCTTCCCTCAAGACTGCTTTGGCTATTCGGGGTCTTTTGTATCTCCATACAAATTTTAAGATTTTTTGTTCTAGTTCAATTCCTTTAGCATTTGTTGTAGAGCTGGTTTGATGGTGCTGAATTCTCTTAGCTTTTGGTTGTCTGTAAAGCTTTTGATTTCTCCAACAAATCTGAATGAGATCCTTGCCGGGTGGAGTAATCTTCGTTGTAGGTGCTTCCCTTTCATCACTTTAAGTATATCATGCCACTCCCTTCTGACTTGTAGAGTTTCTGTTGAGAAATCAGCTGTTAACCTTATGGGAGTTCCATTGTATATTATTTGTCATTTTTCCCTTGCTGCTTTTAATAATTTTTCTTTGTCTCTAATTTTTGCCAATTTGATTACTATGTGTCTCGGCGTGTTTCTCCTTGGGTTTATCCTGTATGAGACTCTCTGCACTTCCTGGACTTGGGTGGCTATTTCCTTTCCCATGTTAGGGAAGTTTTTGACTATAATCTCTTCAAATATTTTCTCTGGTCCTTTCTCTCTCTCTTCTCCTTCTGGGACCCCTATAATGCGAATGTTGTTGCATTTAATGTTGTCCCAGAGGTCTCTTAGGCTGTCTTCATTTCTTTTCATTCTTTTTTCTTTAGTCTGTTACACAGCAGTGAATTCCACCATTCTGTCTTCCAGGTCACTTATCCGTTCTTCTGCCTCAGTTATTCTGCTATTGATTCCTTCCAGTGTAGTTTTCATTTCAGTTATTGTATTGTTCATCTTTGTTTGTTTGTTCTTAATTCTTCTAGGTCTTTGTTAAACATTTCTTGCATCTTCTCCATCTTTGCCTCCATTCTTTTTCCGAGGTCCTGGATCATCGTCACTACCATTATTCTGAATTCTTTTCCTGGAAAGTTGCCTATCTCCACTTCATTTAGTTGTTTTTCAGGGGTTTTATCTTGTTCCTTCATCTGGTACATAGCCCTCTGCCCTTTCATCTTGTCTATCTTTCTGTGAATGTGGTTTTTATTCCACAGCCTGCAGGATTGTAGTTCTCCTTGCTTCTGCTGTCTGCCTCTGGTGGATGAAGCTATCTAAGAGGCTTATGCAAGTTTCCTGATGGGAGGGACTGGTCGTGGGTAGAGCTGACTGCTGCTCTGGTGGGCAGAGCTCAGTAAAACTTTAATCCACTTGACTGCTAATAGGTGGGGCTGGGTTCCCTCCCTGTTGGTTGTTTGGCCTGAGGCAACCCAACACTGGAGCCTACCTGGGCTCTTTGGTGGAGCTAATGGTGGACTCTGGAAGGTCTCACACCAAGGAGTACTTCCCAGAACTTCTGCTGCCAGTGTCCTGTCCCCACAGTGGGCCACAGCCACCCCCCACCTGTGCAAGAGACCCCCCAACTCTAGCAGGTAGGTCTGGTTCAGTCTCCCCTGGGGAGTCTCCTTCCTCTGGGTCCCGATGTGCACACCACTTTGTGTGTGCCCTCCAAAAGTGGAGTCTCTGTTTTCCCCAGTTCTGTCGAAGTCCTGCAATCAAATCCCAGTAGCCTTCAAAGTCTGATTCTCTAGGAATTCCTCCTCCCATTGCCGGACCCCCAGGTTGGGAAGCCTGACGTGGGGCTCAAAACCTTCACTCCAGTGGGTGAACTTCTGCGGTATAGGTGTTCTCCAGTCTGTGAGTCACCCACCTAGCAGTTATGGGACTTGATTTTACTGTGATTGCACCCCTCCTACCATCTCACTGTGGCTTCTCCTTTGTCCTTGGACGTGGGGTATCTTTTTTGGTGAGTTCCAGTGTCCTTCTGTCGACGATTGTCCAGCAGTTAGTTGTGATCCTGGTGCTCTCCCAAGAGGGAGTGACAGACGTCCTTCTGGATGCTGAATTTCATCAAAAGTTTCTTCTGCATCTATTGAGATGATCATATAGTTTTTAATCTTCTATTTGTTAATGTGGTATATCACATTGATTGATTTGTGGATATTGAAAAATCCTTGCATCTCTGGGATAAATCTCACTTGATCATGATGTATGATCCTTTTAATGTATTGTTGGATTCAGTTTGCTAGTATTTTGTTGAGGATTTTTGCATCTATGTTCATCAGTGATATTGGCCTGTAATTTTCTTTTTTTGTGATATCTATGTCTGGTTTGGTATCAGGGTGATGCTGGCCTTAAAGAGTGAGTTTGCTACCTGAGGAGACAAAAGACCTGTATGCAGAAAACTGTAAGGCACTGATGAAATAAATTAAAGATGATACAAACAGATAGAGAGATATACCACGTTCTTGGATTGGAAGAATCAACATTGTGAAAATGACTATACTACCCAAAGCAATCTACAGATTCAACGCAATCCCTATCAAACTACCACAGGCATTTTTCACAGAACTAGAACAAGAAATTTCACAATTTGTATGGAAACACAAAAGACTCCAAATAGCCAAAGCAATCTTCAGAAAGAAAAACAGAGCTGGAGGAGTCAGGCTCCTGGACTTCAGACTATACTACAAAGCTACAGTAATCAAGACACTATGGTACTGGCACAAAAACAGAAATAGATCAATGGAACCGGATAGAAAGCCCAGAGATAAACCCACGTACCTATGGTCACCTTATTTTTGATAAAGGAGGCAAGAATATACAATGGAGAAAGGACAGCCTCTTCAAAGTGGTGCTGGGAAAACTGGACAGCTACATGTAAAAGAATGAAATTAGAACACTCCCTAACACCATACAAAAAAATAAACTCAAAATGGATTAAAGACCTAAATGTAAGGCCAGACACTATAAAACTCTTAGAGGAAAACATAAGCAGAACACTCTATGACATAAATCACAGCAAGATCCTTTTTGACTCACCTCCTAGAGAAATGGAAATAAAAGCAAAAATAAACAAATGGGACCTAATGAAACTTCAAAGCTTTTGCACAGCAAAAGAAACCATAAACAAGACGAAAAGACCACCCTCAGAATGGGAGAATATATTTGCAAATGAAGCAACTGACAAAGGATTAATCTCCAAAATTTACAAGCAATTCATGTAGCTCAATATCAAAAAAAACAAAGAAACCAGTCCAAAACTGGGCAGAAGACCTAAATAGACATTTCTCCAAAGAAGATATACAGATTGCCAACAAACACGTGAAAGGATGCTCAACATCACTAATCATTAGAGAAATGCAGATCAAAACTACAGTGAGGTATCACCTCACACCATTCTGAATGGCCATCATCAAAAAATCTACAAACAAATGCTGGAGAGGGTGTGAAGAAAAGGGAACCCTCTTGTACTGTTGGTGGGATCGTAAATTGATACAGACACTATGGAGAACAGTATGGAGGTTCCTTAAAAAACTAAAAATAGAACTACCATACAACCCAGCAATCCCACTATTGGGCATATACCCTGAGAAAACCAAAATTCAAAAAGTGTCATGTAGCACAATGTTCACTGCAGCTCTATTTACAATAGCCAGGACATGGAAGCAACCTAAGTGTCCATCCACAGATGAATGGATAAAGAAGATGTGGCACATATATACAATGGAATATTACTCAGCCATAAAAAGAAACGAAATTGAGTTATTTGTAGTGAGGTGGATGGACCTAGAGTCTGTCATACAGAGTGAAGTAAGTCAGAAAGAGAAAAACAAATACCATATGCTAACACATATATATGGAATCTAAAAAAAAAAAAAAAAGGTTCTGAAGAACCTAGGGCAGGACAGGAATAAAGACACAGACGTAGAGAATGGTCTTGAGGACACAGGGAGGGGGAAGGGTAAGCTGGAACGAAGTAAGAGTGTGGCATGGATATATATACACTACCAAATGTAAAATAGATAGCTAGTGGGAAGCAGCCACATAGCACAGGGAGATCAGCTCGGTGCTCTGTGACCACCTAGAGGGGTGGGGTAGGGAGGGTGGGAGGGATGCAAGTGGGAGGAGATATGAGGATATATGTATGTGTATAGCTGATTCACTTTGTTAAAAGCAGAAACTAACACACCATTGTAAAGCAATTATACTCGAATCAAGTTGTTAAAAAATAAATAATTAGAAGTTAAAGAAAAAAAAGAGTGAGTTTGTAAGTGTTCCTTCCTCTGCAATTTTTTGAGATAGTTTGAGAAGGGTAGGTGTTAACTCTTCATTAAATGTTTGATAGAATTCACTTGTGAAGCCATATGGTCCTGGACTTTTGCTTATTGGGAGTTTTAAAATTATTGATTCAATTTTATTACTGGTAATTGATCTGTAATAAACTAGAAGAAAAGTAATAAAATAGAGGAAAATAGAAAAAATATTTTCTATTTCTTCCTGGTTCAGTCTTGGAAGATTGTACCTTTCTAAGGATTTGTCCATTTCTTCCAGATTGTCCATTTTATTGGCATATAGTTGTTTGTGGTAGTCTCTTATGATCCCTTGTATTTCCGTGGTGTCAGTTGTAACTTCTTTTTCATTTCTGATTTTATTGATTTGGGTCCTCTCCCTTTTTTTCCTTGATGAGTCTGGCTAATGGTTTATCAATTTTGTTTATCTTTTCAAAGAACCAGCCTTTAGTTTCATTGATTTTTTTTTTTTTTTAGTCTCATTTTTTCTGCTCTGATCTTTATGATTTCTTTCCTTCTTCTAACTTTGGGTTTTGTTTGTTCTTCCTTCTCTAGTTCTTTAGGTGTGAGGTTAGGTTGTTTATTTGATATTTTTCTTGTGTCCTGAGGTAAGCTTTTATCACTATAAACTTCCCTCTTAGAACTGCTTTTGCTGTGTCCCATAGGTTTTGGATCATTGTGTTTTTGTCATCATTTGTCTCTAGGTATTTTTTTATTTCCCCTTTGATTACTTCAGTGATCCATTGGTTGTTTAGTAGCACATTGTTTAGCCTCCACGTGTTTGTGTTCTTTGCAGTTTTTTCTTGTAGTGATTGAAAATAAGGAAACACAAAAGACCCTGAATAGCCAAAACAATCATAAGAAAGAAGAACAGAGCTGGAGGAATCACACTCCCTGACTTCAGACTATACTACAAAGCTACAGTAATCAAATCAGCATGGTACTGTGACAAAAACAGACACATAGATCAATGGAACAGGATAAAAAGCCCAGAAATACACCCACACACTTATGGTCAATTAATCTATGACAAAGGAAGGAAGAATAAACAACGGAGGAAAGGCAGTCTGCTCAATAAGTGGTTCTGGGAAAACTGGACAGCTACAGTACGTGTAAAAGAATGAAATTAGAATATTCTCTAATATCATATACAAAAATACACTCAAAATGCATTAAAGACCTAAATGTAAGACCAGATACTATAAAACTCCTAGAGGAAAACATAGGCAGAACACCCTTTGACAATCACAGCAATATTTTTTTGGATCTGTCTCCTAAAGTAAACAAAATAAAAGCAAAAATAAACGAACAGGACCTAATAAACTTAAAAGCTTTTGCACAGCAAAGGAAACCATTAACAAAACGAAAAGACAACCTACTGAATGGGAGACAACATTTGCAAATGATACGACCAATAAGGGATTAATATCCAACATATATAAACAGGTCATACAACTCAACATCAAAAAAACAAACAACCCAATTTAAAAATGGGCAGAAGCATTGAATAGAGACATTTTTCCAAAGAGGAAATGCAGATGATCAACAGGCACATGAAAAGATGCTCAACATCACTAATTATCAAGGAATGCAAATCAAAACAACCATGAGAGGGACTTCACTGGTGGCACAGTGGTTAAGAATCCACCTGCCAATGCAGGGGACACAGGTTCGAGCCCTGGTCCAGGAAGATCCCACATGCCGTGGCACAACTAAGCCCGTATGCCACAACTACTGATGCCCATGCACCTAGAGCCCATGCTCTGCAACAAGAGAAGCCACCACAGTGAGAAGCCCACACACCGCAACAAAGAGTAGCCCCTGTTCACTGCAACTAGAGAAAGCCTGTGCACAGTAATGAAGACCCAATACAGCCAAAAATAAACAAACTAATTAATTAATTAATTATTTTTTTAAAAGTCTGGGAGTTAAAACTTCATCAGGGACCAAAATTAAAAACAAAAAACAAAAAAACAACACCATGAGATATCACCTCATACCTGTCAAAGTGGCTATCATCAAAAAGAACAGAAGTAACAAATGTTGGCAAGGATGGGGAGAAAATGGAACCCTTGTACACTGTTGATGGGAATGTAAATTGGTACAGCCACTATGGAAAACAGTATGGAGGTTTCTCAAAAAACTAAAAATTGAACTTCCATATGACCCAGCAATTCCACACCTGGGTATAGATCTGAAATAAAAAAACAAAAAACACTAATTCGAAAAGATACATGCACCCCAACGTTCAGAGCAGCATTATTTACAATAGCCAAGATATGGAAACAACCTAAGTGTCCATCAACAGATGAGTGGATTAAGAAGATGTGGTATATGTACACAATGGAATACTACTTAGCCATCAAAAAGAACAAAATTTTGCCATTTGCAGCAACATGGATGGACTTGGAGGGCACTATGCTAAATGAAATAAGTCAGACAGAGAATGACAAATACTGTATGACATCACATATGTGGAATCTAAAAAAATATAACAAACTAGTGAATATAACGAAAAAGCAGACTCACAGATAAAGAGAAAAAACTAGTAGTTACCATAGAAGGGGGACAATATAGGGACGGGGGAGTGGGAGGTAAAAACTATTGAGTGTAAGATAGGCTCAAGGATGTCTATTGTACAACATGGGGAATATAGCCAATATTTTGTAATAACTGTAAACGGAAAGTAACCTTTAAAAATTGTATAAAAATTAAAATTTTTTAAATTATATAAAATGTGTAAAAGCTTCAGTACTTTTCATGTATTCAGAGAGAATTGTCTTTTGAATAGTCCTGTTGAAAAGCCTTCCCATATTTCTCTATGTCCCCTCATCCTTCTAATTCTTTTTTTTTTTTTTTAAGGGAAATAAACATTACTCATAGAGCAAAAACCCCTATGGTTAAAGGATCCCTCTCCCCTCAGGGGTAACCTCCATCCCGAAATTGGCATGCATCCTTCCCTGACATGTTTTTATACTTTTACGATGTAGTTATGTACCAACAACTTTTGCGTTTGCAGAGCTTTTTAAAAGAGATTAACATTACATTAATATCACATTTCATTTGCAATTTGTTTTTTTCATCCAACATTGCTTTCAAAACAATCCATTCATTTTTAACTGTTGTAGAGTATTTCATTGTAGGAATATGCCAGTATATTAATTCATTGTAGTCCAGACAGATATTTATGTTGTTTCCACAGCCCGTGTTACACTGTACCACATTTATCTGTTATATCTCTTCTCCCTGCAAGATCATGAGCAACTCTAGGACAGAAAACTTCCAGAATTCCTGTTCCTCTCCCTAACTTCCAGTACACCTGAGAATCACGGTGCACGTAATGCGCTTTGCATGTAAGACGATGCTGTGTACCTGGCATGGAATAAGCACTCCGTATAAATGTGTTCAATGAATAAATGCTGACAAGATATTATTTCATCTTGTGCTCTGTACTTACCTCTCCACAGTGTTAGATTTGAGGGGGAAGTGACTCAGTTTTCACTAGAAATTCGTGTCGAAGTAGACATCTATGAAACAAAGTCACTTCACAATTATCCTGCTTTCGCATTAGAGGATCTCAAAGCACTACATGAACCGCGATTTCCTCCAGTGACACTTTTCCCTTCAATGTGCCTCAAGGTCAGTTCAGAGCAGTATTCAAAGCCTGAATACCCTTTTCCGGTGGCTGGCTGGCTGGCTGTAAAAGACCGGTAAATCAGAGTCTGGATGTAAGTTAACAGTAACAACCTACTACTCCCAGGTCTTGTTTTTTCTTCGAAGATTTGGTTTTTCTTTTCATGGGTCTTGTTTGCGCTCTAAGCGCTCAGCTGTGCCACTGGAGGCGCTGACTTTAAATGGCACACCTCAGCAGGCCTTGCGCCCCCAAGCCCTCTCCTCCACGCGCCCGCCTCTCACTCTCCCTGATTCTACTAAGCAGCTCTAACGCTATTTGATCTCACCTCCAATTCTTTGCGGTTTAAGGAGCTGTGTAGCCTTGATGCACAAGACAAATACGCACTGTAGCTCTGGACATACAGAATCATCTATCATTCTGCCTTTGGATATAACCAGTACATTGTGTGTTTCACAGAAATTAATCTGGCGCTTAGGAGGAGAAAGGCATTTCAAAATCAGTCTGCGTGCAGAACCTTCCTGCAGACCCTGCAGAGGCATTTTCAACGCCTTTCGCCCCGCCCCGGCTCAGCAAGTCTCAAACTTGACCTTCGAGAGGATTTCAAGGGTAGTGCTTTCCTCCCTTTCCCTCGTAGGCCTCCTTCTGGGAAACAGCTGCCCGGGACCAGAGCTCTGAGAACCGCCCGTCTAGGCGCTGGGACACGGCAGGGAAACCAGAGGCGGGGCGGGCGGGAGGTGGGGAGGGGACTGAGTTGGGGGAGGAGGACGTTGGGGGGCAGGAGAAGATGGAGGGAGGAGGAAGATCATCTGCATATGCATGAGGCACCCAGCACTGCCCTCTTCCCCGGCAGCTGCTCGGGGCGGGAGCGGAGGAGGGAGGGGGTGGAGAGAGGAAGAATGAGGCGGGGGCGGGGCGGCAAGAGTAGCGGCTGAGGCGGACTCAGGTTTGGAGAACGGAAGAGGTGATTTGCATGGAGCCTGGTGATTGGCTGTGGGCTGGAGGTTGGGCCTGAGAGGCGGCTCCTGAATGGTTTAACGGACAAATTACAGAATTCATTTGGCTACAGAAAAGCCGGAGAGGGCCAGGTCTGCGCAATATGAAGCCTGGCCGCGAGGGGGCGAGATGTCCCATCTTTGTTCTAGTTAAAGGCTCCTTTTCTCTCCTCCCCACAAGCCCTCCGCCCATCCGTGTCCCCACCCCCCACACACACAGACACGCAGAAAGTGCAGAGAAATCCTGTGATCCAGTCAACTGGCTCTGCCCCGTCTATTAAGAAAGATGAAAACTCCTTTCTCTTCCATCTCCTTCATGGGAGACCACTTTTCATTTCAGACTATCACAGCAATAAATATTCCTCAAGGAATAAAAAAGGCACTTCGCCAAAAGATAAGAGAACATATATGAAACGGGTGGATTATAGAGACAGACAATTCATGTAGGCAGGGGAATAGGCACACGTATGTAAATATGCACATAATCACCCTCAGAACACAAAACATGGAGGGGGGCAGAGACATACAGGAGAGAACACACATCACTCACAAGGTGCTCACAGGTTGTACACACTCTCCCATACACCCACTGACCAGCACACCACCGCACACACACACACACACACACACACACACACACAGACACGGACCTCAGAAAAGGCATCCAAGTGAATTCACATGCAGTGGAAAGACTGCCGACAAAATATGAGAAGAATTTAAATGGCTCATCCCCTCCCCCTCCAAAAAATACTCAAGCGGAATGATTCTATTTGCATAATACTAATATACACAGGACGCAGACACAGGCAACAACAAAAAAAAGGCTCCATTTGAGGCACACACCAGAGAATGCGTGTACACACGCGCGCGCGCACGCACACGCCCGCGCAACTGTGGGCGGGACACACCCACAGCCTGTGTCCTCCGCCCACGGGCACAAGCAGAAGGCAGATGCCATCAACAGCGCTCAGTACAGTTTTCCAGAAAACACTAACGCGAGAAAAACGTAAGAAACCCACCCTGCTCAGCCACAGAAGCACCATTAGTGAACCCAGGTTTTCTAAATACACACACACACATACACGCTTGTCAGACGAGAGTTGGGTTCAAAGAAATAGTGGATGCACAATAGATAACAGAGCTAGAGCATGTCATCAGGTTAAACAATACTTTGAAATTACTTCAGCCTGAGATGGCTTTCTGGGATGCTCCTGAAAAATCATACCTAAGAAAAATCAAACATTTTCATTTATTCTGCTTTTCCTTTATTCTCCTTTCCTTCTTATTTTTAAGACAGAATAGGAGAATCCCCCTTCCGCAAAGGAGGATAGCCCCTGTTTTTGTTTTGCGAGCTCCTGAGCTCTGCCGTTGATTTCCCTGGGAGGAGAGTGCTAGGGAGCTGTCCTCTCCGCAGCCTCCCAGCCAGACAGCACCACAAAAGGCATTATTACACATTCCAAATAACAAGAGCTGTCTATATATTTACAAATCTGTTCAAATATTTAACCTCTTAACTTGCTAAATATCCCCTCTTCTCCCTTTCTCTCTTGCGCTCTCCCCTCTCTCTCTCTTCCTTTTCCTTTCTCTTTCTAAACAGGCTGGAGACGGGGAAGTGCCCTTCTGGGGTCCAAAATGTGGCCAGGGGTGCTGGGCTTTACCTGACCCTCTATGAATGCCAATTTCGTTTCCAGGAAATTGCTCCTTTGCCTGCCAAAAGATCGGGTTCGAACCACCAGAGCTACCCTTTCTAAAGGACAAGTTTTGATGTTGCCTCTCAGTTTTTAAACTGCCGCCAAAAGACAACTCCTAAATAGGAGGGATTTTCCTGACCCTTTGGAGTTGCCAGTGCCTCCAATCTGGGAAGTTTTCCTCTACACTGTACCTCAAACCCATCGAGGAACTGGTTAGTAGAGGGGCAACTTGTATAATCCAGAACCTTCTAAAGACAGCCAGGGAGTTTCAACAGTATTTGGTGACCCAACCAAGGCCAGGGTTTAGGCACATGCCTCTTGCAGGAACCAAACTGGAATGCCACCGTTGAGAATTTCTTACTGCCCAAATCTTTCTTCATGGGGCTGATAAACTCACTCATGAGGGCCAATGTAGAATGTAAAGTTGTATAGTAGTGGGCCTTTAATGCAGCATAAACCTTAGATTAAACCAAAATCCAGGTGTTCTTACTTTGATGCATAAAGGGAAAAGAAAAGTTGTGTGTGAGCTCAGCGGGAAAGGAGCAGACGACCCGCTGGGGCAGGGACGCTGTTCACGCCCTACCCTCCAGGCAGGTGACCTGGGTAGACTTGCCTTTGAAGGACCCACAAGTACCCTTACTCTGGAGTGTTCCGGCTTCATCCAGGACCCTGCTGTGACACAATTTAAAGTGCCCTAAGGGAGCTTCTCCGCGCCATTCTGGGGTTTTCTTTTCGTAAAAACAAAGAATTGCAAGGAAAATCCGGTGCCTTTAAAGTTGACAGCGAAAGGACCACTTCCTCTGGGCACATTTCCTCTGGCCTCAAATAACTTTTTTATGTATTTTGTTTGTTTGTATGGGGGTAATGCAAAAAGTGAAAGTGCAGTTTGGCGAGATAATGAGATGTATGTCTCCATGTCAGATTTGTTCGGTTGACCATATTTCAACTTCACCATCTTCAGACGTCTGTTCACCTCTGAGGCGCCCTACCCACCAGTGGCCAGAGAGCACCTTAGACAAACCAGCCTTCACCTCGGACCCTAGCCCTCAGCGGACTCAAGTTGGGGATACACCTCTGAGTGGTCCAAGAATTCCTTGCCCTGGGTATCTGCCAGTCGCTGACTCTCCCAAAAAGCTGAACCGCGCCCGCCTGCGCAGTAATGACCTTTGCTCGCTGCTGTCGCGGCTGGCATGCCGAGCCAGGGGCACTCAGGGCCGCCCAGGGCTTTGGCAAGGGGAAGGCGGAGGGAGGGAGAAACTAAGGTGTACTTTTGTTTTAAAGAAGTTTGCTGAAAATCTTTACAAATGCTAAATAAGAGAAGGAGAAGGCTGAGTTTTGTTCTTTTTGTTTTGTTTTGTTTTGTTTCTGAAAAGTATGCTTACTCTTTGTGCCACGCCAAACCCGGAGGAAAACGTTGGCACTGCATTATTATGCTGTGTATTCTGTAAAATGCCATCTATTTGCATGATCATGAGATGGTCAGGACATTTCTCCCCTACTGCACAAACCCCTTAGGAAAACTGTGGGCAGTTTAAGAGTTTTCTAGTTTTACCCTGATTGGAAAAGATATTCATCCAGAGACATTATCTAAATCTGCGAAAGAATGAGGGCTGCTTGTTATGCGTCCTTCGTCTCCAGTAACGTGTGCCACCCAATTAGAAGCAATTTAAGCAATCAAGGCCGTTATGAGAGAAGGGGGTGTTAAAAATAGGTTTTCTATAGCCTCAGCACTCTAATTCGTAAGAAAATCTAAAATTACATATGTATCATTTCTTATATGAAATAAATATATAATTCCAGTGTCTCCTGTTCGCTCTTTTTTCCTCCATGGTCCCTCCCCCATCGCCTGCCTTCCTTTTGGAAATTCATAACAGAAGCGAAATGTAAAGCTCCGATGAAGAAAAGGGACTAGGGTTTCTAAAAAGTCTTTCTGAGACCAAAAGAGAGGTTCTGGTTGGGTCTTGGCCCAGACTTTCCCCGGGCTCCTCGCTGTTGTAGCGCCCTTGGTAGTGGTTGCTCTCTGACTTCCAATCCGTGGTGAGCGGAAAAATCCCAGAAGTAATGCCCAGAGCGGAGGGACCCCACTCCTGGAATCGAGCTATATGACCCCAGGGCTCCCGGGGGTCAAGGGCTGGCCGACGGAGACGGTGCGCTCTGGTCACTCGAGGCAAATCAGGATAGATGCTGACACACGCGTACATCTTGGGCGTTAGGGGTGCAGAAAAAGGGCAAAGAGCGTGTGTTGGGAAACAGAAGGTAAATAAAACAGGTACATGTTTCCAAACAGAACGGGAAAAGTAGAAATCAAAAAAGTAAATCAAAACAAAAGATAGACCGCAAAGCAATGTCCTCTAGCAGACGCAAGAATGCAGAAGTAGGGTGTGCCACTTCCCACGCATTTCCCGCGTTCCCACCGGGCCTGCGCGGGAGGAGGGGGTCCCGGACCAGGGGCAGGTGCGGGAGTGGCTGACTCTCGCGCCTCTTCCCCACCCCCGCCGAACCTGGCCCTCCCAGCACTTCGATTTGAGAGGCAGTTTTATCCTCCCCAGCTCTCCCCAGAGAGCTTTAGAGAGCGAGAGAGAGCGGGTCAGGAAACGGACAGAAGCGAAGCTGTCAGAACTTCCAGAAAGCGAAGGGCCAGTCCCCGTGCTTCCTGCAGGCAACGGGTCCGGAGTTTTTTATACCTTTGGCCACGCGGGCCCTAATTCTCTGCAGCGAGTTGTGCTCAAAGCCAAACGTCTAGGACCTGAACCCTGAAAGCCCTGGCAGGGTGTGGGGTGTGGAGAGGAGTAGCACCCTGAGCCTAGCTCTGGGCCCAGGGTGGCAGGAGGTCGCCTCTGCACTCACGAGCGTACAACAGCTGTCTCCAGAGGGCTGAAGGCCTCCAGAGTGGGAATTAATCACGTGGTAGTAACACCCTTCAGAACCCAGTCTTCTGGAAGGAGCTTAAGGTCAAAATAACATTCCCTTTCCAAAACTTCTAAGGGTAGAACATGAGTGAAATGCGGACGGTTCTTGTCTCAGAGGTGCCACTGTTTTCCAAAACAATAGAAGTTCCAGAGGAGGCAGTGATGCCTCAACAGGACAAGCTGAGGATCAATGTCTGGGTTTGTCAGAGTGTGAGCCACAGACCAACTACCACAAAAGCAGAGGCAGAAGCCAGGGCCCCTCTCCACCCGCGGGCGATTCTTCACAGACGGTTCTCACACACAGCTATGAAACTACTGCAATATTAAAATCCTTCATAATAGCACCTAATTTATTTCCTATTTGTTCTGCTTGTTGGTATCTGTTCCATGAACCGAAACCATTTGATTTTTAGCAAATTGATCAATTTAATAATTCAGAAATTATTTCTATTTTCAAATAATCTTCTCTGGAAAGTAATAATGAAAATTTTTTCTTGAATTTAAAGCTTCATGAAAATTTCTTTGAAAAAATACTCTATTTCTACATAATTGAATTAGAAATAGGTGACATTTTAAAATGTATAGATATTAAGAATATTTATGCTAATGAGGTTTTCTGATTTGATAAATATAGTTACAAGCATTTCTTCATTTAATTCTTCCTTTTGCTACCTAATGCCCTAATATGTTAGGGTAGAAATCAGAATAGATATTATTGACAAGTAATGGTACCCTTTAAAAAGTTAAATTTGGGGGCTTCCCTGGTGGCGCAGTGGTTGAGGGTCCGCCTGCCGATGCAGGGGACGCGGGTTCGTGCCCCGGTCCGGGAGGATCCCGCGTGCCGCGGAGCGGCTGGGCCCGTGAGCCGTGGCTGCTGGGCCTGCGCGTCCGGAGCCTGTGCTCCGCAGCGGGTGAGGCCACAACAGTGAGAGGCCCGCGTACCGCAAAAAAAAAAAAAAAAAAAAAAAAAGTTAAATTTGTCCTTTAAATCTACTCTTTTCATATACCAGTTTGAAAGTTTAGTACACACATACACTTATATGCATAAAATATAATATAGCATTTTCTCTGCTATAAACTAGCTGGGTGAACTTGATGAAGTCTTTTGTCCTTACTGGGTCTTGGCTTTGTTAATTTTGGGAGATTGAACTAAATAATCTACAGTTCAAAAACTGTAGAGTTTATGAAATATTTTACTTCAATATAGTTTGCAGTTATATAAAATTATAGGACAATATTAATATCAAAATAAATATTTTCCTATTTTATACAAATAGTCTATATTTAAACTGTCTACTCTATGTAATACTCTATGTTTTAACTGTCTAAGAGAACTTTCTAACCTGATCCATTACCCCTAACAGTCTAAGGGTCCATGAATGTACAGGAAGGATCATAAAGAATTTTGTATCTTTATGCATATATCTACACTTCTGTAAATGAGGTCATAACTTTCACTAAATTCCCAAAGTGATGCATGATTCTAAAAAGTTTAAGAACAAGTGATCTATACTGGAAGCATTTATGAACAAAAACACAACAACCACCCCAGCAATCCTTGCATATGCCTTCCTTTGCATGTACGGAAGGGTTGGTTCTTAAAGTAATTTAAGGGCACCAAATGTTATGTGAACTTCTACAATAGCACCTGATCTAGTTGTGGAAATGAAGATCTCAGGAATGGTGTTATCTATAAGAATTGTATGCCCCTAAAAAGAGCTTAAATTTTTCCTCCAGCTATTGAAGTTAGTGAATTAATACCTTTGATAATTTTACAACTTTCTCTGGAAGACAGCTAGTTTATTTCAGCAATTATGAGAATCAGAAACTATGCAGAGAATGTGGTCTCTGAGACTGTCCTTGAAATTTCTTTTTGTCCAATAATAAAGTTCTTTTCCTCCTCTCCCCCCATCCCTCCTCTATTCCCAATATCCAGTCCACATTTAGGACCATTTTTCCAGACTGACATGAGCTTATTTAGTCTGAGCAACATTTTCAGGGCTTATCAGCAGCAAATTACACCAACAAATTTTTTTTTTTTTTTCAGTTTGGCCCCAAGTCTATGAAATTAATTTCTATGTCAACCATTACAACACTTCCCTTGGAAATATCAGTGACTGCACAAGCCACAGACAGATCAAGTGTAGGTGCTCCATCATCTGAATGGGGTTGGGTTATGTTTTCAATTGGAACAAGGTATTAAGTGATTAAACTGTGCCAGCAGACATAGCACTTTTATCAAGCCCTTTTCTTTCCAAGCAGGCACAGGGATAGTCAATCTCTGGCCCTGAAAGTCTCCAAGGAAAACTTGGAATGCTTCAGGAAATCATGTTTGCAATTAAAGCACGGGCATTTTTCTCCTCATCACAGAATAAAAGCTGAATACCATTTTTGAAACTTTACCTTTTTTTTTTTTTAATTTCAATAAGCTGCTTAAGATCCTCCTATTCATTGACAGGATTTTTGGCACCATTCTGCTGCACTAGTTCACAACCATTTAATTGCTAAATGTTAACAGATTACAAGTGACTTAACAGAGGCACATTCAGAATTCCAGACATCATTATCTTAATTCCTACCACAGCCATATTCACACAAGACAGAAGATTAAATACCAGTTTGGGCACCATATTTTGCCTGCCCTTTTGTTGACAGAGGTAGAACGCTGGTATGTCTTCACCTTATTTCCATCAGCATACCTGGCACAAGGCTCAGAGAATAAGTGAATTAGTAAATGAATGAATGAATATGCAGGCTACGGACTTCCCTGGTGGTGCAGTGGTTAAGAATCTGCCTGCCATTGCAGGGGACACGTGTTCGAGCCCTGGTCAGGGAAAATCCCTCATGCTGCGGAGCAACTAAGCCCATGTGCCACAACTACTGAGCCCATGTGCCACAACTACTGAAGCCAGCAAGCCCAGAGCCCATGCTCTGCAACAAGAGAAGCCACCGCAATGAGAAGCCCACGCACCGCAACAGAGAGTAGCCCCCGCTGGCTGCAACTAGAGAAAGCCCGTGTGCAGCAACAAAGACCCAACGCAGCCAAAAAAAAAAAAAAAAAAAAAAAAAAAAATACAGGATACCTAATGCCTATTTGACTACTTGGAACCATAGGAGAAGTGGCAGTTTTTTAGTGATTCCTATAATGGGTCCTTTATTATAAGTGCTCTTACATGAAAAATACAAAACGAACACAACAAAATACTAAATACATATCATAAATCTGAAATAAAATTGTTAAGCTGTTCATTATCATAAAATTCTTTTTAAGTCTTCCAACTGATGGAAATGGGGTAAGTAAAATCTAAACTTCCTTGGGAAGATCAGGAGGTTATAGTGTCAGGCGTTGTTCTTAGCGCTTTGTGTGGATTATCTCATTCCATCTCCCAGGAAAACCTCTGAGATATGGACTATTATGACCATTTTACAGGTGAGGAAATTGAAGCCCAGAGCGGTTAACTTACTGCTCAGCATCGTATGATGCTGACGACTGGTCTATGCTGGAGCCAAGATTCAAACAGAGGCAGTTTGATTACAGAGACAGAGCTCTTAACCATTAGATGGTACCTAACACAAAACAGTGTTAAATTGATGCTCATATAATTTGTTGAAAGAAATATACAAACATGAGAACTAAATAAATACTCAGAAAAACAGCAGGTACTTGCTTCCAAGAATCCAAGGATTACACTTATATTGCTAATGGCAAATAGGTAGATAGGTAGGTAGGTAGATAGACAGGCAGCATAGCATGGACTGGAGAGTCAGGTGAGCTGGGTTCACATCCTATACCCCCCATCCTCCCCACAGCATGTGGGATCTTAGTTACCCCCAGTGACTGAACCCATGCCCCCTGCAGTGGAAGTTCAGAGTCCTAACCATTGGACCACCAGGGAATACCCTGGATTCACATCCTTAACTCCCCATTTTTTGACTGTGAGACCTTGGGCCAGTTACCTAACTTCTCTGAGCCTCACTTCTTCAACTGTAAATTGGCATTAAAAATACCAAGCCCACGGAATTGTAATGAATAAACATAATGGATACAAAGTACTTGCTATGAGTATATAATAAATGTCAGTTATTATTATGTAGACATAAAAGACTGAATTGTATCCTAATTGCAGCTCTATTTTGAAAATTGAAATGACAATATTCAGTTAGGTTAGGCTCCCCCAGCTACTTCTACAATATCCCATGTTTTTTTACATTCTGATATTTTCATAGAATGTTACACTTAATATGTTCTGTTACACTTAACATGAAACCAAACAGTTATGTTCTTTGTATGTCAGAGATAAATTTGCAAACAATCTCCCTGCCTCCTACTAAAAGTACTATCTTGGAAGTGTTAAGAATATCTCATCTGGAAGAGGCCTGAAATATAAGGAAGATTTGTGCAAGGGCATGAAGGAGCTTGAAAGGAAAGTAGACAGTCTTCTTAATCTGGTCATTAATTTTCCTGTAAGAAGAGGTCTCTCTGCCCCTTATTTATTTTTTTATTATATTTATTAAATTATACAATACTTACTTATTTTATTTTTTATTTATTTTTTTGCCATATGGCAGGGCTCGTGGGATCTTAGTTCCCTGACCAGGGATTGAACCCGGTCCCTTGGCAGTGAAAGTGCCGAGTCCTCACCACTGGACCACCAGGGAATTCCCATAATATTTTAAATTTTTAATGAAAGTAAAGCATACGCATGGTTTTAAAAAATAGTATATAAAATGAAAAGCCACAGTCTCCTGCACTACCTTTCTCTACTTCCATTATAGCCCCTCATAAAGAATAACTTTAAATATTTTAAGCTCTTTCTGGTTGTTCTTTTGCTGGTGATTACCACCATACTGTTAAATGTTTATACATCTACCATGGGAAATGTAGACATAGGTTACTATCCCACACCTTTTCCCAATATAGTTTCATCACTATTTTTTAGTTTCTACATTGTTTGCCTTTTAAATTCTAAATAATACATTTTCACCTGTATTTCTTGATACAACCACCTCAGACAATATCCTTTGATTTCACACTTTAGCTCTCCTCCCATCTTTCACAACCCAATTAGCATTCTTTGTATTTACCTTAACAAAATAGATGACATTACATTCTTTTTTTTTTTTTTTTTTTTTAATTTTTTTGCAGTACACAGGCCTTTCACTGTTGTGGCCTCTCCCGTTGCGGAGCACAGGCTCCGGACGCGCAGGCTCAGCGGCCATGGCTAACGGGCCCAGCCGCTCCGCGGCATGTGGGATCTTCCCGGACCGGGGCACGAACCCACGTCCCCTGCATCGGCAGGCGGACTCTCAACCACTGTGCCACCAGGGAAGCCCTACATTCTGCTTTTTTAATTAATAAAATTAAGTTTATGAACATCCTTTTTTTTTGCGGTATGCGGGCCTCTCATTGTTGTGGCCTCTCCCATTGCGGAGCACAGGCTCCGGACGTGCAAGCCCAGCGGCCATGGCTCACGGGCCCAGCCGCTCCGCGGCATGTGGGATCTTCCCGGACCGGGGCACGAACCCGTGTCCCCTGCATCAGAAGGCGGACTCTCAACCACTGCGCCACCAGGGAAGCCCTAATTGTCTTTTTCTGTTTCTGAAATTCCTATTTGTTGGGAAATGGTTTTTGAGATTCTTTCTCCCTCACATTTTCATTATTTTTTCCATTTATTTTTCTACTTGTTTTACTTTCTTTTAAATTAAATTTACTTAATTTTATTATTCAACCAATTGATTTTTTTTAGTCTGATAATCACATTTTTAGAATTTTTTTTAATTTTTATTATTATTTATTTTATGTATTTATTTTTGGCTGCGTTGGGTCTTCGTTGCTGTGCGTGGGCTTTCTCTAGTTGCAGTGCACGGGCTTCTCATTGCAGTGGTTTCTCTTGTTGCAGAGCACGGGCTCTAGGCGCCGGGCTTCAGGAGTTGTGGCTCGCGGGCTCTGGAGCACAGGCTCAGTAGTTGTGGCTCACGGGCTTAGTTGCTCCGCGGCATGTGGGATCTTCCCTGACCAGGGCTGGAACCCGTGTCCCCTGCATTGGCAGGTGGATTCTTAACCACTGCGCCACCAGGGAAGCCCTGATAATCATATTTTTAAATAGCAAGAACACTAACTTGATCTATAATTTCTTTTTCATAGCATCCTATTCTTTTATGGATGCATTATGTTTTCTAATCTTTCCGTGGTATGAATTAGAATTTTTAAGGGTTTTTTTGTGGCTTTTCTTCCTGAATTATCTGTTTCCTTCAGAATGTTGCCATCTCCCTGCCTGTTTCTCTTTTTTTTTAATGACTGGTTTTCTTGGCCTTTGTCACTTATATTGCTGGCTTTTCTCAAATGATTAGAGATACTTGTTTCTGTTTATTACTAGGAAATAGTAAAATGGCTCACTGGTAAGCTCTCTGAACACTGGTAGAATCCTTTTTACCAGCAGTTCAATAAATGAAATGTGATTGGGCAGCTGGCCATTTTATTGAAGAACACACTCTTGCCATAATTCAAAGGCCTTGTTCTGGGGTGTCGCTGCCTGCACTTTGACAATTTCTCTTGTGGAGGCTCTTCATTGTATTTGCATGAGAAAGGTATAATTTCCTGTACTCTATACACTGGGGTGGGGGCTTTGATGGTATATATAATCAATTAAATGCCTGTTTTTAGTCACACATCTCACCCCCATCCTCCCTCACACCTGCAGTTTCTGAGTTCTGAGCCTTCCAGGGTTCCACAGGGCAGACTGGCCCCATCTTTGCCTGATTCACTTCAGCATATATTCTAGGTAGTGGATGCTTCTTTCCTGGTACATCAGTTGCCACTCCTGCATCTGTTTTTCAGATTCTAGAACGTTTCAAAATCTCTCTTTTGCTATTAGACTCTTATGTTCTTTAGTTTATACTTTTAAAGATGGTTTTCTATAATTTATTAATGTTTTAGGAGGGTCAGACTGCCATACTGAGTCAGAAGCTTATGTTTAAAAAGTTAAAAGCTTTTTTATATTGCTTATACTTATTTCATACTACACCTGATTTATTGCTTTTTATTGGCAGTTTCTATTTAATCATGAACCCGAGTTTAATTTACAGTATAAATTGGAAAGAAAGTTAGTTCTAAGACACAATCTCTGATGATTTAAACGACCAAACATAACTCTTTCTTTTTCAAATTTATGCTTCATAATATAAAATGGATATGAAATGTTTATTTCTAGGGGGTCCTATGTTAGTGTTAAGAGCCTAGAAAAGACAATGTTGGATTTATTGAAATTTAGTTATACCACACATATTTCAAAAGCTACTTAAAGAAACTAGAAAATCCTACTTGTAGCAAAAGCATACACACCAACAGTTGGCATTCCATTACTAGACAGATGTAAGTTTGCTTATCAACAAACAGAGAATACTGGATCCTTCCTCAAAAGTAACTTCAGTACCATGACAATGGTCACAGCAGTTTACTTGATACTACAAATGACACACATTCTTTGACCCTCATTCACTTATTCACTTTATAGATCAGCTCCACAGGGATTGTGGTCACATCTATTTTTCACTTGTGCATCTCCAGTGCCTAGCACAGCTCTTGCACATTGTGGTCAATTGATAAACATGCATCAAGTAAACGCTGAATGAACTATGTGTCCAGATGAGATCCTAAAACTGACAATCCGTTTTGGGAAACTAGATGTATTAAGATGTATTAGGAATAAGAGTCTGCAGTGTGTGATATATGTTATAGGGGTCACCTGAGCAAGTGCAATAATAGGCATTCAAAGAAGGGAAAGATTGCTTTAAGCCAGGATGATTGCAATATCAAGCAGAAAATGAGGGATAGGATTTTGATAGGTAGAAATAAGAAGGGAAGACCTTTACATGGAATAAAGGGTTTAAGTCAAAATAATATCTAGCTTATAAAATGTTTGTAGTCATTCAATATATTTAACTTAAAAAACAAAAGCCTGACTTACAGAATTCAAAAGTAATAGTTTCATAAAGAAGCACTGAATACAGATCAGATTTTCTTTCTTAGATCAAAGTTACTGAATCGACATTTAGACATAATCATCTTGGTATATAAAACCACATTCTTGAGGCAAGGTTAAAGAGCTTCATACCACATCTGCTTGGCTTTGGGGCTGAATTAAAATATACTGCTAATTCAATATGCAAATGTCCCTTATAGTTTTTTTGTCTGCTTTTGAAAGAAGGACAAAATCTCTCATTCCTGATTATTTTACTAAGTTTTGGCAGTTTCAATTTGTAGCTCTTAAATTTTCTTAATGAAAACAGAATGCCTGGATATTTTAATATTTGTTTACAAATATCCAGGTGCTTGCACGTTAATCATATAAAACAGAGTGGATCAGGCAGAACTAAATGAATCTGGCTGAAATTCCTCAACCAAGCACTGCCCACAACAGACTGTGACGTTCAGCTGGGTGGGTGCACACACTTGCAACAGTATTTATGATCTGGGGCCCATCTGGAGCAGAGTTGGGAGTCACCATCAATTTTGATTTTCTGATAAGAGAAAGCACATCTCAAAAAAGCTATATTCTAACATGTTAAGTCCTCTCCTAAAAGGAGTACATCATGCTTTTAAATAAAATGAATGATCAACAGTGTGGTGGTAAAAAGCATACTGGTGAGATAAGTCTTGAAAATGTGGACTCTAACCTCAGCTCTGGCAAGAATCACCTATGTGAGGTAACCAAGATTTTTCAAGCACTCTTAATGTTACCAACTACTCACATACTAGACAGCTACTAAAGGCCACCCTCCCCCCATCCCACTGCTGAACTGGTTATGCCTTGGAACTGACTTCTCTGCATTTAGTTTTTCCTGATTTAAGATTACCTTCTCCTTAATGAACTAGCTGAGTTCTATCAATACAACTCTAGCTCTAAATAAATTAAATGTTGTCCCATTTACAGCCATCACATGGAGAAGTCATGTACTTTTCAGGACACCTCAGCTGTGTAAATCCATTTTAAAAGGCAGACTTATACACGTGCTTTAGCGGAACCCCACATTACAAGTCAACATCTAAAGCACCTGGTCATTTTAAATTTCAAAGATTATGCCTATTTTTCCTATTTTACATAAGCAGGGCTTACTGTTGCTCTAAGCATGTAAATCAAAGTCCAGCAAAATAGTGTAAGCTAATGGCAAAGCAGAAAATTATCATTAAAACCTGCTATTACAAAGTTACTGACTCTCTCAAAAGTACCAACTATTTAAACATTAGTCTCCATGCGTCTCAAAGGGACTAAAAAGGTCATCTTCTCATCTTTCAGTGTCTCAGCCACCTTGCCCACTCTTATCCCGCTTATTTTCCACTCCACATATACCTACACCCATTCAGACACTAGTATTCCAGTAGTTTTTTAGACCAACAGTTTATAATTCTGGCAAAGCCATAAAACAACAGAAGGCTGCTCTGGAGTTTGCAGCACTGCCAAAATGACACCCATGTGTGAGCTCTTCTTTTGTGGCATGCAAGTCTCCAGAACAGAGGCTCTGCTGCTGTTAGCAATGCAGTATCTCTGGGGGGAACACTCAGAGCCCCCAAGTGTAAAGGAGCTACACCTGGGAAGATTATGAGAGCATTTGGAGGCTGTGCATAGTACTAAAAGCTCTGCCGAATTGTTCCACTGCAGCTGCAGTCAGCAACAAATTGAAGCACTTTATAAAATTTGTAGCTCTTCAATAATTTTGAATCACTTTAAAGTGCTCATGCTCCAAACCATAAAGTCTTTCTTAACCATTGCAAGCTTATGAAAGGCACATCATCAAAATGACAGTAATCAACTCCTTCAATTTTAGGTGTGAAATTGTTCTACGTTTTTTCTCCTTGTTTTCGTTGTTCACCAAGTGCCAAAAGAAAAAAAAAATGGTCATAAGGACACAATGTAAAAAATCTCCATTTTTCAACAGCACCAAGTAATCAAAATTCTAAGAAGTTCTCAGATTAAGAAATATTCAATTTTAGGTAAGATCCCTAAGGGGGGAGAAAGAGAGACAGAGAGAGAATTATATCTGTCCAGGATCCTAAATGAACAGAAAGAGGCAATTCACAGGTACAAAGAAGACTGTTGATGCAAGTTTTGGGGAATGCCCTTGAAATAACATGCTCCATTTGTCAGGGAAAGTAAGAGGTGGGATGACAAAGGAAATGGATTATGCACTTTATAGTGTATGAGTTTCTTCTTGAGTTAAAATAAATTTCCTATGGCTTAAACCACCAACTGAAGAACACTAAAACTCATGTTGACGCAATTTTCTAGTTTGCTTTTGTCTTTAAATTATTGAATTGATCCCATTCAGATTACGTCCTTCTAGATAATGGATTATATCAGCCCTGGTTCAAAGTTGTTCACTACCAAACCAAGTAAATCCACACATTACTTTCTAAGTGAAGGTGTTGCACCAGACTAGTGTAATAATGTCTTCCATTTCCTGGGACAGCTAGAAATTATCTTAGAAACATTCTATGTCCAGTTTCAGCACAACTCAAATTTAGTTCACTTGAAAGCATGTATTAAAATGAACATATCCTTACAAATATGAGGTTGCAGTGACACATCACTTCTGCTCACTACTCTAGCTCACCCTAGTTGGCAGAACGAGTCACATGGCCCTGCCTAACTGCCAGAGAGCTGGGAAGTATGGGAGAGCACTTACATAGTTGAGAAGCAGTAAATATCTCTGCCATGGGTTCTACCCAAAACAGAGCAGATGTACCCTACTAATTTTTAAAATCATACCAAGTTTTTATACAGAGCTTACTCTCAAGTCTAAGATGACCTTTTTTTTTTTTCCAAACATAACATTTGTTGAACCTTATTTTTCCTTCCTTTATTTATATAGTTGGTGGAACTAGGAGCAGATTCTTTCTCATCTAAACAAGAGCTCAAATTCATTAAGGGCAAAACACAAGCAACTTTTATTCTTTTGAGTCCCAGTGTGCAATGGACTAACCATGTCCTTCCCCAATTTTACGTAGAAATCCTAACCCCCAATGTGATAGGAGGTGAGGCTTTCGGGAGGTGGTGATTAGGTCCTGAGAGTGGAACCCTCATGAATGGGATTACTGCCCTTATAAAAAAGATCCCAGAGAGCTCTCTTGTCCATTTCCTCCCAAGTGTGTGCTAGGACACAACTCAAAGACAGCTGTTTGCAACACAATGTGGGCATTCTGATCTCAGACTACCAGCCTCCAGAACCATGAGAAATAAATTTCTGTTGTTTATATATGGCCACCCAGTCTATGGCATTCTGTTATAGCAGCCCAAACAAACTAAGACACAGTGGGAAAGAAACAGATCTCTAGCTGAAGGGTCTGGCCTCTTCCCACTGCACGTCGGCTGGTGTTCACACCAGTGGTAAGAAAGGGCGATGAACTTCTTCCACAGCCTGTGGAGCCTGAGAGAACATGACCCTTCCTTGTCTAATCAGGGAAAGAGTACTGCCTTCAGCACATCAGCAGGTATGACAGGCTTGGGCCACCAAGGAAAGAGGGCCCTCAAACCTTCTCTATTTACAAGCCTACTGAGTATAGCTCTGGCTCTTAACTAGAAGTTGATTTGCCCAAACCCAAGTAATCTACCACTGCTATGAAAATATATAGCTAACAAGCCAATAACACATATTATATATACAGTATTGGGGCCTTAATTTAAACTAATAACCCAGTTGCTTCAGACAGCTTTGTATTTATGACTTGACATATTTCAATTAATTTAAGAGACATTTCAACAACAGAAGAAAACCTCTTTTCAAAGCAGCGTTTGGATTTGGGCCTCCGAACCCCCCAAAAAATCAACAGCCGACATTTACCAACCCAAAAGCATGTAATTTTTTTTGATCAAAAAATAACATTGATTTGACAAGGCTAACACACTTGAGTAGAACAGACTGATGTAGTAAAACTGTTCCATGTAAGTGAGTTTTCATGTGAATTAGTGTGAACCTAAGAATGTAGTGGGAAACAGCTACTATACAAGTTGCAAAGAGCTCCAGGGGTTCTCAACTACGGGAAGGGTGCCTTCCTAGGAGGCAGCTAGAAACATATAGGAGTTCTTTGTTTTTTGCTCTTCAGTTATCCCAAGTTTTTTTTTTTAGCAGGGGACCTTCAGTGGCAATAGTGAGTGGGGAGTCAGGGATACCAAATATCTTGCAGTGTGTGGACAGTCCTACAATAAAGCATTTCCTGCCAAAAATACTGAGCTAAACAAATGCAAAAACTTAGGATAAAAGAAATCAAGCATGGACTCTTTTATATTCTTCTTCCAATGAAGCAGAACTCTCCCTATCACATACCCAGAGAAATGCAGATTAGTCTCGAAAAAGATAAAACGCATCAAGAGATTGGAGAAATGTGAGACAAAAGTTAATAACATCTTAAGTTAGTTTTTATTCAGACATTTAAAAAGTAATCTTTGATCCCCTCCTCTTCTCGAATGTGAAGCATTAGGTGGGCTGAGCAAGACAGACATCCATGCTGGGAAGACGGGGGCTCTGCCATTGTCAGTATATATCAAAAATAAATGAAAATAAATATAATTGCATTTGTGTATATACGTTTTCGTGTCTGTGTGTGTGCGCGCACTCATACTCCTATATTCCATAGCTCTATCCATTGTCCACTGAGAGGGCTTGGGAACGACGACAATCCAACAGCAATAAACACAACTAAATGCTCATCTCATGGTTTCTAAATACCATTCCCCACCAAAATAAACCAGGATTTCTTAGAGAAATGATTGATACCAGAGTAGGGAAAGTATGAGTCTGGTATATCTTCCTGCGCCAGAGTGTAAGGGAGCTCAAAGAATGATGCGGACGTGTCAAAGGTCAGAGAAGCTAGCTTGAAGAAAGTTTCACTGGCAACATCTGGGACAATGAGTATCAAAATATGTAACAGATAATGAGTGGCTCACTTAATAAACATGAGTCTATATGATTTAAATAATTAATGAATTATAAGTTTGGTGAGGACCAGGATATTTATAATGTTTCAAGGTACCTCTCCACAAAATACTTATTAATTACAAAAGGATAAAAACATCTTTACAGTGGCAGATATCACCTTAAGGGATTACAGAGAAAATCATCAGGAACTATGTGTCAGCTGATAGGCAAGACTCCACTTTTCTCATAATCCTGCCAAAGTTGAATAACCTGAATTTACTCATAAGGAAACATCAGACAAATCCAAACTGAAGGTCCTTATATAACCTAACTGGCGAATGATCTTCAAAATGGTTAAGGCCATGAAAGCTAAGAAAAGATTAAGGAGCTATTTCAGACTAAAGGGATGACAACTAAACTCAGTGGATGATTCTGCACTGGATTACATACAGGACATCATTGGGACAAGGGGCAAAACTGACTGTGGTCTAAAGTTTAGATAGAAGTCACATATCAATATCAAATTCCTGATTCTGATGGTTGTATTGTTATATAGGAGAATGTCTTTGGCAAAGAAACACACTAAAGTATTAGTGAGTGAGGGGGCATTTTGTGAGCAATTTACTACGAAATAGTTCAGCAAATTAAGAAAAAACAAAACAAAGCATGCCCTTTGTTCTGTACTCAAAACTGTGATGTAAATTTAAGAGTCTCAAAATAACTAACAGTAATAATAACCTTTCTTTTTTAAAGGGTTTGTTATAAATCAGGCTATTTGCTAAGTCCTAGGAATAATACAGGAGCAGGAAAAAAACCCTCAGTTCCCGCCCACTTAGTGCTTATAGTCTGGCAGGGAAAGCAAGAGTTGAACAAGTAATTATAAGTGCAAGAGAGGAAGCTGTTCAACTGTAGAGACTGAAGGAAGGTCCCCCCTAAGAAGGTGATCTTTATGCTAAGGATATAATGATGTACAGGATTAGCTGGGTGATGGGTGAAATGTGTACTGTGGGGCATGAAAATTTTGGACTTTGGCAACAGGTATCACTGGTATGATATAGCTGTGTAAAAATCACCAGACATGCAGTGAAACTGATTATTTACAATGTTCACCAACAATACCAAAGGACTTTAAAGTGTAGAAACCAATAATTTAAGCTCTTCAATAAATGATTAAAATGAATTTGAGATACGATTATTGTTTAACAATAATGTAACAATAATGTGTAAAGAGTAGATTAAATTTTAAAAGAAAAATATGCTATAACATCTTGATTTTAAATAGCTCCTGCCCTCAAAGGAATTCAACATATTTTCACTTATTAGTCAAATTTTAAGCATTATTGTTAGGGAGTGGTTTATCTATACTATTTTACACTTGGGGAAACTGAGGCAAATGACTTTCTCAAATTCATATCATTTATCAGTTGTAGGGCAAGGACTATGTCCTTAATTTTTAAACTCCTACTCTAATGCTTTTTTAAATTACTTGCATTGAAAATATATTAGCCATATTATCATGGCATAAAAAAGAAGAAAATATTTTATACTTTTCATCATAGAACCAAATATATTTACAAACTAAGAATAGTGTTGAGTACTCAGTACAAATATAGAATTACTTTAATCAATGTCAATTTGATTATTTTCTCCACTATAAGCCTCACTCTCTTCTGTCCCAGCTCTTTTCTTTTTGATGACTATTCTAGAGAATTTCAGACTTTTCCCTTTGCAACTCATTCTCAAACAGAAATGAGCTCCTTCTTCAATGACTCTTAACCTATTTTTAGCCACAGATTTCTTTGAGAATTTGACAAAAGTTATGAACTACTTTCTCCTCAAAATGTTCACACACAGAAACATTTGCATGAAATTTTAAGGAGTTTGCTGAGCATTCTCCCTTCTCAAGGTCATTCATGTACCTCAGATCATGTGTCAGTCACTGATTATTTCAACTTTATTTTCGTGACAACCCTGCATGGAAGGTATTGTTATCCTCATAATACAGAAGAGGAAACTGGGCCATATGAAGCTGTATAGCTGGAACTGGAATCAATGTGTCTTTCCTTCCCTAGGTCCTTTCACCTACATATTCTTACCTACAAAATAGGCCTCAAAACTCACCCAACTAAATCTAAAGTCTTACATTCAGCCTTCACCCATACAATAAGCTTCCTCCACATGCCAAATATTTTAACCATTTTGCCACTCATCTGAGAAAAATCAAGTCTAGGAAAGCTGCCAAACCTCTCAAGAGGTTTACAGAATTATTATTTTAATGGTTATCCTCATGCTACGTGGTCTCTGGAGGCTGCTTCCTAAAAACCAGTCTAACTTCTAGGGTCCCGGGAAGCTAGTTTTAAAAGCTGCCCAGTGAGCAAGGTTCCTTTGTCCACAGCTTCTATTTATAACTACCATGCTGACGATAACTAGGGATATGGCTTGGCTTGGCTTTCTAAGTACTCAGCCTCCACCTTCTGACCTGTTAATCTCCTTGGTGACAAAGTGCCCTCATCTCTAGGACCATTCCTGCACCTCTCATCCTCTCTCAGTATTAAACAAAGAAGGAACTATATGGCACTCAGGCAGCATTTTGGAATAATTGGCTACACATAACTGAAACTCAAGTAGGTAAAAACACTACTTCAACCAGGCAGTTACTTTTTAAAAATTTGCATGTGTAAATGTGAAATAAAAATGTTACCTTCTTGTACTTCTGTGCTTTAACAGGCAGAGAGACAAATTATTGTTGTTTGATTGACTGACTACTAGAGCAGAAGAGTGAATGAGCTGAAGTCCCATAAATGAATTTAACATGGGTAGATTCAGGTTTTGTGGATCCTGAAGCATAAACAATTTGGGGGACTTTAAGAAAAATACATAATTATGTATAAAAAATTAGGTTAAAAAGTGAAGTTACTGGGAATGAAAAATCACATCAAATCACAATTATTACAACCTTGAAAATAACACAAATGTCAAAAAATCCAGAAAAATAACATAATATTTTTATTAGGTGACATACCTCTGGCCCATCTCATGACATGATGCTGGATGAGTCAGCATAGTGGGAGTTAGGCATATTCTAGAAGTCAGCCCTATACTTTGATGGCCAGCAATAATTATACATGGAAGTGACAGAAAGCCACATAAACATACCCCACTAAACCTGAAGGACACGTATCTGTAATTCAGCTCCCCCTTTAATGGATGTCCCAGACACTCCAACACCATCCAACCTCAGGAACAGTGTAACAAGGGGAAGTCTGAGTTTGAGCCAACCATCTTAAACAACTGCATATTTTGCAGAGAATGTTTAACTTTGGAAGAAATACAGGAAAACAAGCTGCTACAACTTGAATTTTGTCTATTAGAAAATAATTGTCTTCATTTCAGACCATCACATGACCTTTGCCTTGGCAATGAATGTAGAAAGACACTCTGCTGTTAGATTGCCCCTCTCTCCTCTGCAGGACAGAAGTCATCCCTTTCCCTACTGTCCCTAATCTGAATCCCAAACCTAGGCTCCATTATCTTTGTCTCTGGACAAATGTATGCCCTATACATTTAGTGTTTTCTGCTTTTTCATTAGCAACTACAAAGATAAAGAGATTTATTGACTTTTCTCATGGAAATAGAACCAAAAATCCTAAAATTTATATGGAACCACAGGACTCTTTTTTTTTTTTTCGTTTTGGCTACATGGCACAGCATGCGGGGGAATCTTACTTCCCCGACCTGGGAAGGAACCTGCGCCCCCTGCAGTGGAAGTGTGGAGTCTTAACCACTGGGACCACACCATAAAGCTGGAGGTATCATACTCCTTGATTTCAACAAAACAGCATGGTATTGGCAGAAAGATGGACACACAGATCAATGGAACAAAATTGAGAGCCAGAAATAAACCCACACATATACAGTCCATTAATTTAGGACAAAAGAGCAAAGAAGATACAATGGAGAAAGGATAGTCTCTTCAATAAATGGTAATGGAAAAACTGGACAGCCACATAAAAAAGAATGAAACTACACCACTATCTTACACCACACACTAAAATTAACTCAAAATGGTCTAAGACCTGAAACCATAAAAATACTAGACTAAAACATAGGCAGTATGCTCTTTGATATCAGTCTCAGCAATATCTATTTGTATATGTCTCCTCAGGCAAGGGAAACAAAAGCAAAAATAAACATATGGGACTCCATCAAATTAAAAAGGTTCGGCACAGCAAAGGAAACCATGAACAAAGTGAAAAACAACTTACTGAATGAGAAGATACTTGCAAATCATGTATCTGATAAGAGCTTAATATCCAAAATATATACAGAACTGATATAACTCAACAACAAAAAACAAACCACCCAATTAAAAAATGGCCAGAGGATCTGAAGAGACATTTTTCCAGAGAAGACATACAAATGGCCAAACACATACATGAAAAGATGTTCATCATCATCAGAGAAATGAAAATCAAAACCACAAGGAGATATCACCTCACACCAGTTAGATGACTATTATCAAAAAAGCAAGAAACAACAAGTGTTGGAGAGGATGTGGAGAAGAGGAAACCAACATACACTGTTGGTGGGAATGTAAATTGGTGCAGCTACTATGGAAAACAGTATGGAGATTCCTCAAGAAATTAAGAATATAACTACCGTATAATCCAGCTATTCCACTTCTGGGTTTTTAACCAAAGAATACAAAAACACTAATTTGAAAGATACATACACCCCTATGATCATCACAGTGTTATTTACAACAGCCAAGATATGGACAAGCCTAAGTGCCCATTGATGGGTGAATAAAGAAGATGTGGTATATAAATATGGGGTACTACTCAGCCATAAGAAAAGATGAAATCTTGCCATTCATGACAACATGCCTGAAACTTGAGGGTATTGTGCTAAGTAAAACAAGTCAGACAGAGTAAGACAAACACTGTATTAATTCACTCATATGTGGACTAATAATAAAAAATAAACAAACCAAAAAAAAAACAAAAATAAACACAGATACAGAGAACAGAGTAGTGATTACCAGCAGAGAAAGGGTGTCAGGGGAGAGTGAAATGGTTAAAGGGGGTCCACTGTATGGTGACAGATGGAAACTAAACTTTCAGTGATGAGCATGCTGTAGTATATACAGAAGTTGAAATAAAATGTTGTACAAACGAAACTTACATAATGTTATAAACCAATGTTACCTCAATTTAAAAATAAATAAAAATAAAATAAATAAGATTGATAAATTAGGGAAAAAAAGGAGTTTTAGGAGAGGGATTCTGAGATAGACCGTCTCTTCTTTCCTCTTCATTCATAAGCATTTCTGCTCAAAGCAAATTGATAATTCATATTCCCAGACTTCTAAAATAGTTTAAACAGTATTTCATATTGTTATCCCCATCTGTGATTCTAGAATATATCTTTTCCTTTCAATATTATGCCAACTGCTAAGTTTGAGGCTTCTGCCTTGATTGCTCTTAACATTAAGAGTATTGATAATTCTTAACATCTTGATTTTCTTAATATTTAGCAATTTAGCCACACAAACTCCAACTTTCAAAGCAGCTTTTGTCCTTCATGAAGTTTTCACCAAACTTACATTAATCCTTAACAAAACACTTACCATCCTATATGGCAATCATGTCTCTCAACTAGATTAGGAGCCACTTCAAGGCAAAGAATGTCTTGTTCACATTTACCTGCACATCACACATTACAGTGGCAAACAGTAACCACTAAATGTTTGCTCGGTAAACTAATGCACATCTGACTGAAGGATACACATCACTAAAACATACACTTAGTTTATAGAGGTATGACTATCAATGAGAACACCTGAAATCTTGCCTTGCTTTTTTAATTTGCTATTGCCACACAAGGTAATAGCAGTTGTAGTAGTTGATGGAGGTTTAAATTATTATCAGATAACCTCAAAATATTAGTCAGCGGAACTTCCAACTCTTGTAATCTAAGAAGAAAAAAAACCCTAGCTCACTACATCCTAAAATCCAGACTAAAAACCCATGATTAACATTTTTTGGGTTTCATTATGGAGAGTTTTCTAGCACTCACCTTCTGAATCCATTGCCCCGAGATGCCACACTGTCTAGGGCCTTCATTTCCTACCTCACTGATGAGTTGATAAGAGCTCTTTTCTTGGATTCTGAACTTTGGAAGATCCTGGCATTTCCTTTCACTGCCGAATGCCAGATGAGGTTGCAGGAACTCTTTGCTTTTATTTGGTTCTTCTGCTTTTATTTCCTTTGCTCAAGAGCACCAGAAAGTATCAGAAACCTATATAGACTCTTAAAAATATGTAGGGATAGATGTAAGATAAACATCATAAAGCAATAGTATTTTGGCTGCTCTACTCAGGAGAAGGAGCAAACTTCTGTAAGAGTTTTCAGGAACTGAACTGGTAAAGTCTATGGCTCTCAGACTCTTATTTCAGGGACTAATAAACTTTTTATTGTGGTAGTATAATAGTAGACCAAATCTGCTATCAGTATCATTTCAAAGCAAAAGATATTTTAACATCTCAAACTCTAGAAACAATCTTAAAATAAATAATAGTCCTTTAAATTGTATCAGCTTAGCTTCATGAAAAACAGATTACATCGTCCATTACATTCAGAAACCCAACTACGAGCTCTGTGCTTACCCACTTGGCATTACTGGAGTCTAATATTTACGTATTTTAAAACATTTAAATTTTAGAGCAATTTTAGATTTACAGAAACATTTCAAAGATAGTACAGAGAGCTCTACATACCTTATAACCAGTTGCTCCTATTATTAACATCTTACATTAGTATGGTACATTTCTCACAATTAATGAATCAATACCATACACTGTTATTACCTAAAAGTCTAGACTTTGTTCAGATTTTCTTAGTTTTTACCTAACGTCCTTTTTCTTTTCCAGGATACCAACTAGGATACCACATTTCATTTATTCGTTATGTCTCTTTAGTCTTCTCTTGGCTCTAACAGTTTCTCAAAATTCCCTTGGTTTTGATATTCTTGAAAGTTCTGAGACATAATGGTTAGGTATTTTACAGAAGAATCCTCATTTGGGATTTTTGTGATGTTCTTCTCATGATTAGACTAATGTTAGGGATTTTAGGGAGAAATGCCAAGAGGTATACATGCCATTCTCAACACATTAAGGATACATACTACTAACTTATTGTTGATGCTAACCTTGATCACTAGGCTAAGGTGATGTTTATCTGGTTTCTCCACTGACAAGTTAGCTTTTTTCCCCTTTCCATACAGTAGTCTTTGTAAGGAAATCACTTTGCATGTATTACTACTCATTACTCTGCTGAGTAGTATTGCATTGTACAAATATACCAATGTGTTTATCTATTCTACTATTGATGGATACCTGGGCTGTTTCTAGTTGGGGCTATTATGATTAAAGCCGCTATGAATTTTCTTATCAAGTTTTTTTGTGAGTGTGTTTTTATTTCTCTTGGATAAACACTTAAGTGTAGAATTGCTGGGCTGCTGGGTAGCTGTGTTTTTAGTTTTATACAACACTACCAGAACTTTTTATAAAGTGGTTGTATCACTTCCAATGTGGCTGCACCACAAAGTATCAATATGAAAGTTCCAGTTGCTTCATATTCTTGTGCCCATTTAGTGGTGTCAGAGTTTTAAATTTTAATCATTTCAGTGGATACATTCTGGTATCTCGTGGTTTTTTAATTAGCATTTCCCTAATGACAAGTGATGTTGAGTGACACATCTTTTAAAATAATATATGAATGGAAGGCTGTCTCTGAACAGACTCTTGGTGGGGTAGAAAAAGTCCCCAGTAAAAAACTAAAACTTAGAAGCTGGGGCCTTTCACTTCCAGCCAAGGTGAAGTTAATAGAGAGCAGATGCACTTTTTAATTTTACAGAAAAAACTGAACAAAATACATGAAACAACAGTTTTCAGATACTGAACAGGGAGCACAAAACAGTGATTCCTGAGGGAAAAAAAAATTACGAGGTGAATTCTGCTCCAGCTTACTGACTGAAGCGTTGAAGCCACAGCTCTGGGGGGAAAAAAACCAAAACAAAACCTTAAACTGAGCCCAGTTGTCTCCCTGAGTTGTGAGAACCCGGTGAGGCAACTAGAAATCATAGAAGAGTATCAGAAAGGAGAGCTGTAAAGAGAATGAGCTCTAGAGATTGGCAGTTCCTTTACATCTTCAGCTGAGTTCTGATCAATAGATGCATTTGAGGAAATCACGCAATGTTGGGGGAAGAATCACCAGAAAGGAACAGGCACAAAAATCCTTAGGACTCAAAGAGGGGTAGGGATAGTTCCTGTTCCCACCAGCCAAAGTGAGAAAACTTTGCAACACATGGGGCATTGGTGGAATACTCAGAAGAGTATTTCCTCAGTAACGGGTAAAAATTAACACTAAATTAAAAGCTGCTCTCATTTTAAAAGCAAGCCTCAAAGAGTCAAAACTGTCTCCTAGGTTTCCAAGTAACTTAGCCACATTCCAGAACAAAGCTCAGAAATATTTAAAGAAATACAAAAATATCCAGTACCCAACAAGGCAAATTTCAGTGCCTGGCTTCTAGTCCAAGATTTTCAGGAATGCAAACAAGCAAGAAAATATGAACCACAATGAGAAGAAAAATCAATCAACAGGCACAAGGTTCAAAGTGATACAGAAGATGACATTAGTAGACACAGACACTGAGTTAACTGTTATAAATATATTCTATATGTTCAAGAAAGTACAGTATAAACATGTTAAGGAGAGACATGGAGAAAATAAAAATGACCCAAATTGAACCTCTAGAGATAAAAAAATACACTGGATGAGTTAAATACCATATTAGACACTGAAAAAAAAAAAAAAAGAAAAAAAAAGTAGTAAACTTCAAGACATAGCAATAAAAACTATCCAAAATGAAACAGAGGGGGAAAAAGAACTAGAAAAAAATGAACAGGGTATCAATGAGTTGTGGGACAAATTCAACTGTTTTTTAATAACAGACAAAAAAATTTTTATTGTTCTGCAAGCCAGTTAAGTAAGTACAAACACCATACTTCCAAATTCTCAAGTAAAGTGACAAGAGAGAGTGGTCTTCCATTAAAATGCTAACACTGAAATCTACTACTTCTGCCAAGAACTTTAATATTCTCAAGCAGAATCAATACTTTAAAAGGCAAAGAAAACTATTATCAAATTTACTGCATATGTCTGACCATATAATTGAAAAGCCTTTTGTGGCTGACCCAGGTAGTACTAGTAATATTTTATGTAACCATCCTAACTTTTAAAGATCTAACACTCTTTTCTTTGAACACTTTCTTCTGCAGAAAAAGCTATCAAAAAAATTATTGTAAAATCCAACAGTGCATTGCAACTGTGTTTCTACTTCTTTCCTCAGGATGGAAAAATTAGTCAGTCTTTAACTTGACCTGAGATAAAAACCTAGTGATCTAAGAACCTCAATGAACTCAGTGCAATAAATATAAGAAACTGTAATAAGGACTATCATATTAAAATTGCTAGGGATTAAGCACTTTTCCATGTGCTTTTTTGTTAACTGTGAAGTATCTATATTTCTTGCCCATCCTTTGTTTTTTTTTTAAGTCGTTCTTCATTTACCTTGAACATTAGTCCATTGTCTCACATTTTGCAAATATTTTATCAAACTATGACATGTTTATTTTCTTAACAGGTTTTTTGATGAGCAGAAACTTTTAATTTCTTTGAAATTTTATTTGGGCTGGCCAAAAATTTGTTTCAGTTTTTCCATTAATATCTTACAGAAAACCCGAACAAACTTTTTGGCCAGCCCCAATAGCACTAAAATAAACTTTCTGGTTAAAATTGTTTGTGTCCTAAGAAACTTTTGCCTACCCCTAAAAGTATCAAACTATTCTCTTATGACTTCCTCTAAAAACTTTATAGTTTTAGCTTTTACAATGAAAAATATGGTCCCTCTTGAATTAATTTTTGTGTGTAGTATGAGATAGGGATTGAGGTTCATTTTTCTAAATGTGGATGCCCGATTACTCTAGTGCCAATAGTTGAAATGACTGTTTTCCCCACTGTTGCAATGTTGCTCTTTTAAGATTTTACTATTAAATTTAAAAAACTATTAAAATTTTTTAAATAAAATTTTGTTTTTTTCTATAATTCAATTCTTTCTCTGATGTAGCTATTCCGTTTCAACAGACAATTAAGTTGACAGACTATCAAGTTGACAGACTATCAACTTTAGACATCAGCCACTTATCCAAAACAGGTACACAGACCATCTCCTATAATGATGGAAATTTAAATACGTGGAAAAAAATTACATTTCATGTTCTAAGGAATTGTTAAAAATAGAAAAGACAGAATGAGCTTACACATATAGGGTAAACAAAACACTGTTACAATAATTCCTATATCTTATCTTTGCTACTTACTCAAAGTAGCCCTACTAACACAGTTTCATTTGTTTATTAGTCTTTTGGAATTTCCTATTCATAAGTACAAATTGTTTCACTGTAGAATTACAGAAAGAAAATACATTCCAAACAAACAAAATAGATTTTAAAGCTAATTTTTGTATAGAGCACTATTTTAGAAATATATATCTCCCTCATATTTAATACTTCAGCAATGGGTACTTAATATATTCAAACTGTGTTATATATATATTTAAATTTTTGATAAGATGTTATTAATCCAAATTCGTCCTCAGCTATGCTACCCTTTGCATAATTACATTTGTGTAACAGATTATCTGACAGATAAAGAACTATGGGTAAAATCTGTCTGCCATATACATATCATATTGTCTGCCAAATGGACATATCTTCAACTCTTTTGCAACACTTTGAGTCTTTAAAAGTTCTACTGAAATAAAATGTAAAAATGTCCAAATTAAGTTAAAAAGCACTCGACAGAAAAGCTATAAAAAGGAGACTCAAGAGATTATACTTATTGCATATTTTAGTTCATTAGTAAACAAGCAGCATTTAATTCAATGGCTATAATCCTTCCTATACAATGCACCAACTGAAAAGGGGAATATACAATATTGTCCATTTCTTAAAACATTTCTTTAGTGACCTCACACTTAGCAAAGTCCAAGTAATCAGGGTGTTTTGCTGACCAACGAACCACGGTGATATTAGAAGAAACCCTATGATGGTACTCATTTTCTTCAAAACATTATTCAGAAATCATCTTCTCAGTGAGGCTTTCCCTCAATGCTCCATTTAAAATTTTATCCCTACCCTCCAACTTCATTTTCCCCCTTCCCTGATGCCACCCCCATCCCCTGCCTATTAGATCTTATCACTATCTAACCTATCCCACATGTGATTCATATTCATCATTGCTTAGTGCCTGCATTTGCCCACTTGACTCTAAGCTCCTGGAGAGCAGGGATTTTGATATGTTGTTACTGCTGTATGTAGGGCAGTTTCTGGAATATTATAGGCACTCAATACATATTTATTAAACAAATAATTGAGTACAAACCAAAATACTCCCGGAGAAAATGTTCTTTGTAAAGTCATTCTCAACTAACAATAAATAAATGTCCTCTAACTAACATGATCTGTAACCATTCCTGAAGCCAAAAACAGCTATTCATTTTTCTCATGCTAACGTAAACAGAAATAAATATCAGATTTGGAAATGTATAGCCGTACATTTAATGTAAACTATTTATTTTATTTTACATGTGATAAACCTGAGGTCAATAGTGATGGTAATTCAGTTTTGTTTAATTAGTATCAGTTAACGCCTAGTAAGTGCAAAAAACAGCTAATTGCAGGAAGAAATGGGATGAGAAGAAATGCTTCCTGATTCTTAGATCAACATTCTTGCCAGAAAATTGTGCTGCTACTTCATTTATAAAATGGGTAGCCTTTTGCCAAATGGGAGAAAGGAGGGGAGTAGCTACGTACAGGGAGTTATAAGGAAAAGGAAAAAAGAAAAAAACAAAAAAAACAACAATAGGATAGAAAAATACAAACTCTCTGAATCATTAAAGATAGGCCCTTCCAATGTAATCTTCTGTAGCTAAAAAGGAGTTCAATGGTAACAAAATAGAATCATATGAACAGGCTATATCTGGTTTTCCTTTTTCTTAGGTACAAAATAAGTAAAGTGTTTACCATTTTAAAGAAGGGAAAGGTTACTAACACAACATTGTAAATCAACTATACTCCAATGAAAATTTTAAAAAAGAAGGGAAAGGTTGACATTAGCTCTTTGATCATCCTTGATGCCCATGTCAGAGTTTTCAGGGCGTATAACCAGCTCATCTATAAACTCAGGGTATAGACATAACGCGACAAATGGGAATTAAAAGATGAGATTGTATGACTATTTGAGACACTGAGTTCAAGCTCTAGGATCATAATCTGATTCTTTAAGCCACCTAAAGCTCTGTGAAGACAAAGGATGATCCACATTCAAAAATCACTTAGTTTTATTTTGCTGAATAGAGCCATATACCACGACAGACCATTTTCAATTATGTGATGGCTCAGAAAGTGTGTATGAATTCAGAGAATGCTGAGACTCCATGCTTTACAATACTGAGAAGTTAATCTTTCATTTGAAAGAATAAATCTATCCAGTGAAGTTCCAATTACAGATTTCATAATGAATTCTACTTATTGCTTCCTGGACCTATCAATTCCATTAATAGATGAATATCTCTTCTGAATCAAAACTCAAGAAGAAATGTCACTATTTTACCAATGATATTTATATTAGAAACAGTAAGACAATGAGCCCACACTGCATGGATGCACTGGTCATTTATGCATAACAACTGAAATTCTGGGGAAAATACCAAAGATAATCAAAATGCATGCGGTATTAAGATAAAATTATATGCTTTTCATTTCAGACAAATCAATGGGAGTAGGAAGGAGAATAAGCTCTAATTTTTATAGTGCAATGGGCGGGGGTGGGGGTGGGGGGTGGGGAGGGCTGGAACCAACAAGTTGTCAAGCAATATTCTACAGATCATAGTAAAAGCAAGATTTTACGGGTTCCTAGTTGACTTGGCAAAAATATAAAATAAAAATAACTGACTTCTGAAGCATTTATACTGACTAAAGTCCAATATAAAAAACAAAAGATTTCTACTGGCCTAATTTGGGGTATTCAAAAATATTATTTGCAATCATTTTGCAACATATACATGTATCAAAAATCATTATGTTGTACACCTAAAGCTAATACAACATTATATATCAATTATATCTCAATTTAAAAAATATTACTTGGTTTACATAAAGTACAAACCCTTTTGCACTTAACATAATTCTTGGTACAAACACAACATGCTTAAATAAAACAGTTAGTAGTTGTAACTATCATTCTCTCAAAATTTGCTTTAAAAGGCTAAAAAAACCTAAACCAACTCATCACTTCAGTTAACAAGCAGTTTGTGTAAGTTCATAATATACTTAGGGAGAATTCAAGTTTAAAAAGAGTCAATCAACAGTATTTCAAAAATACGTTATTCTATCCAATAATGAATTCTATTCCTTTCCCTCCATATTACTCCACTATACAATCACTGAAAATCAAAATAATAACTTTAATTATAACTTTCACAGTATAGCTTTTTAATAAGAATGGTTATAAATACCAGGTGAGATTTTTTGCAACTCCAACATGTAAGAACTTTCATAAACAAAATAAATGTCACACTTCACTGTAATCTTGCTATAAGATACTTATTTTAGTGATGCTGATATCTCAAGATATATTTGGAATGCTGCTTTTGGAAATACACATGAACTATCATTCTATATTATATTCACAATTCATTTCAACCAGAGTTTTATCCAACTTAAGCTTTTACTTTATCACTCAGTCTTATTTAAAATATCATCTATTTTCAAAATATTTAACCTACACCAAAAGACAAGAATTTGCTGTACTGAGATTATTCAAATGAATATGAACCACAAGCCTTCAAAGTAATTCCAAAAGAAGAGTTTCAAAATTGCTTTCAATAGTGACAGTAGCACTGAAACATAATACATAGCCTCTCAAGACAGTTATATGAAAGAATATTTACCAGTAAATTCTATTCATTTGGGAAAAAAACCAACAAAACTGTTTATCTCTTATATTCATTCCCTATGGAAAAAAGCATGCCCAAAATTTACTTTTTTTCCCCATTTCATTTGAATTTTTCATTCGAATTACTTTAATTTCTGCCCTGTAAAGTAAAAACACTACAAATAAAATAAATAAAAAATAAAATACAAACACTACAAATTAAAACAAGTCCTATTTAACATAGGTTTAAATAATACTGGTAAATCTGTCAAAAAGTTCTAATTATTTTTAAATGACAGAAAAAGAATTTTAATTTGGCAGCAACCACCTAAGTATTTATAAAATCGGAAGTACTCTCACACATAGGCAATACAAATAAATCGCTTGCTCAGATGAATTTTCAAAATGTATTTTAATCTCGTTCCAGAAAGAAAGAAAATTTCTAGATACAAATACATCTCATTCAGTCACATTTTAAAATACATTCAGCAACTTAAAATATTATAAGAACCCAATATTTTCATCTTTTATAATCTCAATATATTATATATTTAATATATAATATATATGTACAATACATACAGGTAGTCAGCAGGATTACAAAGTAATTTTTTAAAAGTTTGATCAATATTGATAAATATCTTTAGACTATTAAAAAGAACTATATTTAGGATCATAGAATAAAATAAAATATGGGCAGTCCAAACCTAATAGCAAGACTGCAAATGTTCATGTAGCCAATTATTTTAAAAGATCCCTCAAGTTGGCTAGAATGCATTTTAAAACAATATTCTTGCTACTCTCAAGCAGCAGTACTTGTAGATATTAAGCATGTACAACTCCATTAAATTTAAAATTACTATGCAGCTTTCTTTACTGTAATATACAGTAGCTATTCCTTTCTGTTGGATTTTGCTGTTGTTGCTGTTTGAAGAGTGACTCGCATAGTACCAACAGAAGTGACTTTAGCTCCTTTCCCTCCTCTAAAGCATGGCTCAGTTTGAAGATTGTTCTATAGGCAGCCATTATGAATATTAACAGTACCTTAATACCATTAAGAGCAACCAATCAATAACTGGAGTCATATGAGAAGTTTCAAAGACTGATGCAGGTTTCTGTAAACCAAGGTCATCAGAAGTATTACACTTGTAGATAGCTCTCTCACATCCATTAATACAAGGAGTTAAAATTCCAACGCCACAGTATAGCAGTTAACAATCTATTCTATAATTTTAAATATTAATACCATTAATCCACCCTGAGAATACAGAGGAAGTATTTGAAACAAGATATTCTGATATGGTTTTCCTTCCTTTGTATTTGCTTTCTTCTGGTTTTTCTCAGACCTTCAAGGTACGAGTATCTGAATTCAGAGTGTGACTTCGATATCCTTTTTTGTTAACTGAGATTCACGCCACAGTGAGATACTGGTGATAGAAAAGCCCAAAAAGGCTTGTAGAAAAGAGACAAGCAGCAATCCACCAGGTCAGAAAAGACAGAAGTCCTCGAAAAAGCAGAGGAGTGAAAATGTTTTTTAAGCTGCTCAGTGCCACTGTTATTTGTGTAACAGTTACCTTCATCTTCCCATCAGCAGATGGTAATTCAGAGTAAACAGAATTGGAGGGTGGACTATTATCCACTGGCAAGGTAGAGATAGATTCTGGATAAATCCCCCAGGAATGATTACCTAGAAAATTCAAGACGCAAATAAAACGTGAAAAGTAATTCCAAAGCTCGTTATTTAGAAAAAATAAATTCTTTAACTTATATTTAAAATTAAGAACAAAAAGTTTAGTGGCACAACAAATTATTCAATGTTGAAAATAAAGTAAAATAATAATCTTTCTACACACCTGGGGAAAATTCACTTAACTTGACCAGATTATAATCTAACCTTATCAGTAGAGGTGCACATAAAAGCTAAAATCTAATTTACTTTTAATTAACTGCACTAAAATCTGGTAAAATAACAAAAACATTTTTTTTTCTTGTATAATCTATGAATCAACTACCTCTAATGGAGTGACAGGGACAGACTCTATAACTTCTTAGAATCTTTTCTACCTCTAGAATATCAGAATAAATTCTTTCTCAGAAACTCTCTCTGATGTCAATGTGAGAGATTATTAATAGCTTCCAGAAATATTTTTATCATATACTTTCCTATTTTGGATAGAAGATGTGTCACAGAATTTACAACTGAGCTACTCTTTTATGTTCCATAGAGTCCTGAAGGACATTTACATCTATCACAGTTCTACTAAAGCATCTATAAGCCCACCCAATAATGCTTTTAGTTCCTTTGGCTTCTAAATCCCCAACACTGGCAGACTGCCTGACCTAAGCAAAGAAATGATCAATACAACAATAGATTCTTGAGTAACACCACAGATGGGCTGGATTGCTTAGTGAACAGACTTACAGAAGAACTTTGTTCTGCCACTGAGAAATCTTTACTCTATCAACGTAAGTTATCTGAAGCAGAACTCACCAAAGGGTTCTGTAATTCATAAGTTTACAAGTACCTTGTAATAATTTAAATGTTATGCACTAACAAAATCTTAAATCACTCTCTTACAACATAAAATATTAAGACAAAAAGTGCTCACTCCAGTTACTCAGAATTAACCTTTAGCAAACAATTCTTTTAACATTATAAAACGATATGGGCCTGAATTTTCAAAATCAAGATGATCAATCAATGAATCAACTTCCACAGCTTAAAATTTCGTATGTTTCCTCTTAAAATTTTTAAAGAGAAAAACAATTTTAAGAGGATTATTTCTTTGTAGGTAACAAAAAGCATTATTAACTGTAGGTAGAAAGTAAAGCAACAAGTTTCCCAGTTGTCAGGGTATGCCTACCTAGAGTTTTCAAAAGCAGGGTTGTGTGAAGCAGCATGACCAGAGGAGCCACATACTGCAGTGCAATGACACAAAGGTAATAAAAGACTCGAGCGACCTGCAACCAACAACATTCTTAAGTTTCTAACACGGTTGACATGTTATGAATGAATTAAACTTTCATATAATTGTCAAACTGAATTGCTTAAGAGATGAATAATCCTTTCATGAGAAGAAAGCTAAATGGTAATAAATTTGTACTTCATTATAAATGCCACCAGACTGACTTCAGAAAGGCTCAGTTCGAAGGTTCTTTAAAATGTGAAAATATTAAAATAAATTCCTTAAAAATATTTCTTAAGTGATTAATACAAATTGGAGAAACAAAACCACTAAAATTCAAATTGCTTATATTCACTTACTATTTCACATATAAAACAAAATGCTAAAATCTCTAAAGACAGACACCTAAAATATCAAACTAAATAACAATAACACTCATATATGAGCATAAATAAAAACATTAATCCCCATTTATATTCGACTGAGGTAAAACTACAAAGTATGAAAATACATGAAAGGTAAAACATAAAAAAAGTTGTTTGAATCTTGATAGATACTTCTTACAATGAAATTTCGAGATTAAAAAACAGAGGACCCAACACCACATTTCTTCAGAAAGACACGATCAGGTTATAGGTCCAGTCCATTATAATGGTGGATGGATTCCTAGCACCTTCCTTCTCTGGAATCCCCATTAAGTTAAATTTTATGCTTCATGTTCAAGTACTTGGAATAATGTTAAAAGGAATACATTTAGTCACTAAAACTAATATTTCCTACTCTTTAAGTCATAAAGGCTATACAATATATTGTGATGTCTTTCAAATCAATTAGGGGAGTCCCATTTACCAAAAGTAGATATACCACAGCTTTGCAACCCAAACTGTATGATACTTAATGTACTTAAGGCAAGAAGGGAATTGAAATCCTTTCTTCACCTAGCACCAAAATCAGATCAAAGTCTCTGACATGTCAGTTTAAGATTATCCCATCTATTTATAGTCATTTACAACTCAGTATTTGCTATTTTTCATTTTGACTGCAGTATAAAACTTACCATTTTCTGAAGCTCAACCGTGCTTATTCGCCCTGCTTCTTTCTTCATCTGATCCACACATTTCTGGGCTAAGTTTAAGTAAGCTTGCAGGTGACTACGCATCATGGCCAACCGCAAAGCACACAGCAGGATTATTAACCAGAGTCGCAGAGTATCGAATGTAGCTTCTGTCATTCTACAGATCAAAAAGTTGATATGGTGCTCTCAAAGACCAAAATATGCTAGCATGCTAGTTATATGTGTTAATGTTCATCATTTAAGATATAGGGAAATCTAGACTTAGCTACAGATGGAGATATAAAAAGTATCCCACTCTACCACAGACTTACCTGCATGATACTTTCACTTGCTTAACAGATAAATGTATCATGAAATAAAACAGTACGAGATAAATCTAGCAGAACAAAGTAGAGCAACACTTGGGATTCTTTTCTCTAACTACGCTCCTCCATGGGGGGGAAAAACGGCTATAAAACGAAAAGGGAAGTTGGGTGCTCTTAAACTGGAGACTATGAGAAAGAAGGAAGGAAACCAGAGGAGCTTGCGGAACTATCAAGTTATCAACCCATCTATTTCTGGCTAGAGTTTTGTTTGGTTATATAAATACCTGAGTAGGATCTTTCACTCTGCTGAATTCCTGACTGGGATCAAGAATTCTGATATACTGACAAAATCAGATGTTCCCTAAAGGACTTTAGAAAGAAGAGGTAAATTCTGATGTCCTTTTGGGGTCCACAGTTTCTGCTTTGATAAAAGATAACATTGTAATTTGAAAATAATGCCTACCCCATGCCTGACTCTATTCAAAGCTCTAGCACACATCAGGCGCTTAATATGTGACTGTTGAAATGTGTGAAATGTGTGATCTGCCAGACAGGATCTGGAATTTATAGGCGTCTCCCCCAAATTCTTAAGACCATGAGGGTAGTATGGATGGCTATAAAGAAGATCAAGTGGAAAAAGATAAAAAACCTTACAACACTTTGCTCCAAAATAGGCTCCATTATCACCCCTTCCTTCTGTCCAGTGTAAGCACCTAGGAAAGGGACTAAAACTACAATATAGAAGTTGCCTGTGGAAATAAAGCTGAAGAACAGTACAGGAAACAGAAAAGGCAGAGAAGATGTGAAAGTGTATAGTTTGGTTTGAACTATTTATGAAGTGGAGGGAAAATAGGGATGGAACAAAGGCTTTATTATGTATGTTCTCTTTTGGTTTCCTTTTTACAAGGTCATGAGTGAACATGGACATAAAGCTCCAATAGAGATGTACTGTTGGTTAGGAAGCATAAAGGCATAACTTTTTTTTTTTTTGCGGTACGCGGGCCTCTCACTGTTGTGGCCTCTCCCGTTGCAGAGCACAGGCTCCGGACGCACAGGCTCACGGCCATGGCTCACGGGCCCAGCCGCTCCGTGGCATGTGGGACCTTCCCGGACCAGGGCACGAACCCGTGTCCCCTGCATCGGCAGGTGGACTCTCAACCACTGCGCCACCAGGGAAGCCCAAGGCATAACTTTTTATCAATACATTTACACTGTAATGAACAATGAGATTAAGGTATCAGTCATGTGAGACTGACAGTGCACAAAAGTCAAGACCATCCACAGCCTTGAACCTTTCCAGGGGCTTACAGACAATACTGTGCTCCCTGGTGTGGTACAACCAGGAGGCTTGACTGGCAGTATTCTGAAGGCAGCTATTACGCATGCTTTGAGGGAGACAGATAACAGGAATGAAGTGAATGGTATAAGGCAGTGAATCAAAACATATCTGCTCTGTTTATGAGGAGTTCAGGATTTAGATAACAGTCCCTAATTAAATAGTACTGCTAACTCAGATTATTTAACCAACTTCATAAGGATTTGGTAAGTTGAAATGATGGGGTATCTCAAGAAAGAGTCTGAGCTGGGACAAAATATACAGGTAAAGAACAGGCAGAAGAAATTTCTCCAAATTCCTGAAGCCATTCTAGGGTTCACCACATATGTTCTCTTCTGGTTTTCTTCTCACAAGGTTACACACATATGGACTCTGCTTGCTCACATTTTATTTTTTTGATGCCGAAGCAGAACACATGGGTGGATGAGTTTAAATATATTTCCAGACTGAAATTGCATTCTATCCATTTTTGCTTCTGACTACAAATAAAGGCCTTTGACAAACCATTTAATCCACATGACAGACGAAGAACCTGGGATGACGGGCAGCCATTTCTAACATGGACTTTGGAGTTTAAACAAAAATTAAAAATCACCTGTCTAATCACTTAATGTAATGATCTGACAAATAAAAAAAGAATAAAATGGAGCAGAGATATGACTGTAATTCTGTTTCATTTATGAAGGTCAGAAAAGGGAATGGGACAAAGGAAATAAAGCTATAGGAAGAGGACTCTAGGTCTTCATGTGCAACAAAATTTTTCCTGTTAATTTAACATACCAAGGAGAAAATTCCTTCTTCCTACTTCCTTTAAGCATAGTATTCACTACTAATCTGTACATAGTTTTGTAGGCTACAAGTGGGGAAATGAATATTGGTATAACTACTAAGTGCTTTACATACACCAGATCTGGCTGAATAACCTTAGCCAAATTATTTAACCTCTGAGTCTGTTATTTCATCTATAAAATGGAATGAGAACAGCGATCATAAATAGAGAATTACTGTAAGAATGAATGAGATAAAATATGTAAAATATCAATACCCAGCATAATAACTGGTATATGTCACAAATGCTAGTTTCCTTGTTTTCTTAATTAAACTAAGGCAAATATAAAATCAGAAAACATAATTACAGAAGTATAAAATCCAACTTCCATGATCACACTTCAAGGAAGGACTAGGAATGCTTTCAGCATCAAAGATGTGGGTTAAAAGTTTATCTGAGATTTGGTCTGGAACCCTACGATCCTTGGGATTACTTTTAAATACTCAGTGAACCTGTCAAGTTAAAATTACCATTAAAGTTTACTTGTGTGGGGGGGAAAAAATGTTATGACTTCAATGTATACTTTCTTAGTTCAATAAGATTAGGTGTTAAAAAAAAAATCATGGTCATCACCGATTCTACACTTCAAGACAAATTTGTACCAGGATCTAAAAGAAATACATAATATAAAATGCATACTGTGGAATCACTGACTAGTCAAGATTTTCTATTTTAATTTTGATGAGGCAAAGCAGTGAAAGGAACATTTATTAAGCACTTACTTCCAGCTGGTTGCATTACATGTGTTCTTTCATTTAATTCCAATGATAACCTTGTGAGGTGGATACTATTATCTTCATTTTCCAGATGGGGAAACAGAGGTTCAGTGAAGTAAAATAATCTCCCTCAAATGACAGTTTTAGTGAGGATCAGAACTGGGGTTTGAACCAGCTCTGCCTGAATCTTTTTATTACTCTAACATAGTTCCATAAGGCTAATGAGTTAACATATCAAGTATAGTTATTAATGCCTTTTAATAAATTGTTTCTATGTTACCTTCTTCTGTTAAAATACAGTTGTCTAATTGGGGAAATACGACCTAATATTTGATTAAAATGTTAAGGTTTTATTTTTAATTTTAATAGCTATGATGATAATATTGTCATGTAGAAAAATATCCTTATTTTTTAGAGATGCATACTAAAGTTCTTAGGGGTAAAAATGCTATGCCTCTAATTTACTTGCAAAACTACTTCATCAAAAAACAAAGCAAAAAACAGTGAAGCAAATATGGAAAATGTTAACAACTCTTAAGGGGCTAAATATATGAATTTCCATTTATACTACTCATTTTTTCCTCCATAATTTTCACAATTAAGAAAACAGTAGGAGAAATGTAGTGTCTTAAAAAAAGCAGAAAAACTTACAACTGTACAAGATAATATTAGTGCAAAGTAATAATCATCCAAAACCATTAATGAAGATGACAAAAGGTAAAATGATGACTTATAGTTTCTATTTTATAATATATTTTTAAACATTTCTATTAATGTTTTAAAAATAGTGTCCTAATGTTATCATTAAAAAATGTGAACACAGTAAATAACATTTTAGAAAAGTTTTGATTATATAATGAAATAAAAATTAGCCCCCAAATACCCATACTTACAAAGGGACACTTTCTTTACCCAATGGTGGGTTCATAATGTAGTCTTTGGTGATTGGTTTTACCCAGAGCAGAACCATAAATAAAGGTGCCAAGAAGTTGATATGAAGTAATGTTCTGAAAGTATTTAAGAAATAAACATAAAAATCCAGAAACAAAATACACTAATAAACTACAGAACCTTGGGACTTAAAAAATGAAGGTAGGAACTTATTTTCAGTATTCTATATTAAGGTACTATTGTCACCATTATTTTATATTTATCACTACTACTTAACACTGATTTGAGCCCTTGTAAAAATACCTCATTATTTTAATTGTTCAGAAGAGAACATTCAGATTGAGGAAAGTTAAATGACTTGCTCATGGCAATATTACAGGTTAGAAGGAGATCTAGCACTAAAATCTAAATCTGTTCACTCCTATTCTAGTGTTCTTTAACAATCTCCTACTGTATCCCTGATTTAATACACTGGTACTTAAATGATTCTCTAACTTTGCACAATCAATGAATCCAATGGGTTTTCAGTATAGGAGTCATCTTTTGATACTTTTCAGTCCAGCTAAAACAAAGTGCCTTCTCATTATTTACAAGCAAGAGACAGTGATTAGCAAGGTCCATAACACTAGAAGGCATATGGCAGACGGAAGCTACTGCAGCAACTTACTTATAAATGAGGAAACTTTCAATATGTAATGAACATGTAAAAGGTCTTAATTACATTGTTAAAATCATAAATGACTCACATTTTTATTTCTTCCTGAAGCATTATGAACATACCTGAAATTAATTTCCCTATCCTATAAAAACCAAGGAAATTTATATTTCTCCTACAAGGCAAAATACCCAATACAGCAAAAGGTTTGAGGTGTGAGATGTAATGTCATTGTTAATTGTCGTCCCAAGTTTGTATCCTACAGAGATAGATGACTGGTAAAGACTGTCCTTATTTCAGAAAGACAAAATTCTTCAGACTATTTTATTACCATGTACTGCTTTTATTACCAACCATGCTGGGGGAGCTAAACTGGAGGGTTTAAAATACACACACACACACACACACACACACACACACACATTAAAATACCACTACAGTGCAAGTGATTTATGTGAGCAAATGGCCAGATCAGGAAACCATGAACACCTGACAGGGAGAGGTGGAACTCTGGTTCTAAGCTCTGGCACTAAAACAAGTACTACTGCCTGGCCATGGGGGTAAAGAGAATGCTGCTCTTTGTGCCAGTCATGCTGCTCTCACAACAAAACTAGCTTCCCACAGCCTGCATCCGGGCAGGTGTGTGTGTGTGTGTGTGTGTGTGTGTGTGTGTGTGTGTGTGTGTGTGTGTGTGTGTGTGTGTGTGTGTGTGGGTGTGTGTGTGTGTGTGTGTGTGTGTGTGTGTGTGTGTGTGTGTGTGTGTGTGTGGCGGGGGGACATGGGGTTGGGGAGTTTGCAATACACTGAAAATAAAACTCCAAATTCCCAAAGGGAAAAATCTTAAGAAGCCACATTTTACTGAGAAGGAAACTAAACTGTGCCCCCATCCCCAACCCCAAACCACCACTAAATGCTTTAAATGTTTTTATAAAGTGATTCTTTCATCCCACAGCCTGGGTAAACCATCGGGTGCAGGGGAAGAAAGCAGCAGTATTAGGTATGCAGTGTTGCTAGGGAACACTCTAGTATCAAGGAGCAGCCCACAGCGGTTTCAGTAGCTGGTGAAGGGCCCCCTCCACCCACTCTTTCAGCTTATTTAAATCATAACACTGGGGTTAGTGGACTGAAGTGTGTGTGTAGAGAGGAGGGGGAGAATCAGGTTTTGTTTTAAAAGGAGCCATTAGAGAGACGGATGGTGGGAGAAAGGCAGGATGTAGCCAACAGCATGCTGAGTAAAAGGAGTGGAAAAAAGGGATGAAGGAGTGTGTACTGGGAGGTGAGAATAAATAAATACACACACAAAGCAAATAAAGAAAAATGGAGGTAAGGAAAAACACAAAAAACTTTCAAAATTAAAATAAAGGAAAATGACATAGGTAAGAGATAAGAATGTGAAAAGACTAGAGAATCAGCATCATTAAATATCGGCTTTTAAAGAGCAGAAATGTTAGGAAATATGATTACTCAGAGAAACTTAATGACTATAAATACATATATCAAAATGGAATATTCTCAACTTAGGCTTCTACTGTAAAACAAAAAGAGGACTTGGAAATTTGGATCTGGATATGAAATGAAGATAAAAATCTGTCACTCTGCCAAGGTGTCCACACCACCAACAACAAAAAATCTGTGACAACCACAAATAAGATAGTAAATGGGCTCTGAACAATATGCAGAGATTCGAATACAATTTCTCCATTTGAAAACTAAAATAGTAATCTATGATATTTAACACTGTACGGTATTAGCCATCCTGAACTAAAATAATCTTGCAAACAGATCAATAATATAAGGAAAACAAACATTCCTTATGTATACAGATTTACTTTCAAAACATTTTTAAATAGAATACTTTAAATAAAAAATATTAAATTATTTAAATAAAATTATATGAAATTTAAGTAAGTATTTTTAACTTAAAAATTCTGATTTAAAGAAATTTCCATAGATCCTTAGATTAGTGGCAGAGATTATAATATCATAAACATTCATCTCTGAGTTCAAAAGAACTAACATAAATACTGATATTTCCATTTTAACAGATAAAAGAGAAATTTAATAATTTAGTGGGGTTTTTTTACATAGGACTTAAAATTTAGAAGTGAATGAAAGAAGCTTGCTTATAGTAGAAAGAGGAAGAAGTGTGACATCAAATGATTATTAATTTTCAATACAATAATTTATGATTTCATTACAATAATATACCTTCATTAAGATGAAAAACATATATTTATCTGCATGTGCTTATGTACATTTTCCGCTTACTGTGTAATTTTTTCTGTTGCCAAATTCAGGGCATCCAGATGCATTTGAGCCAGCCGTAATCCAGGAAATGTCAAAAAAGCCCCAATGAGCGAACAGAAAATAGCCAGGAAAAATTTGAAAGTAAGTTTTGAAACAGGACCCCTAAAAATAAAATTTTTAAAAAAGCTGATAAACTTTTGAAGTTAACTTTCTAGAAATTTCCATTCTTCTAATCAATTACTTTACAAACCACAATAATAACAGTAATACAAACAAAGTAAACTCCTACAAAAAGACTGCTCTTATTCAATCATCCATAAAGGATTTTGATGAAGTATAAAGTAAATCAGACATCTCTTAAGCCATAGTTTTAACAATCTAACCTACATGTTCAACATAGAAAATAACATGCGATTCATAAATTTCATTTAATCTCTAGTAGAAGAGGAATTAAGTTAAATAAGAGCAAATTCAAATGAGAATTCTATAAAAGATACTTTATACAAATGTAAAAAACATGAGTAAGAATATTGCTAAAAAAGAGACAGTCCTACTTAAAAAAGAACTCCTTTCACTGATTAAAAACAAAGAACCACTTATAGTAAATGCTATTTTACCAAAAATTGAAAAAATTAAATCCGAATAATAATTAAAAACTTACTGAGATTCTAAACCTTGCTTTTCGAGAAACTGCATCGCACTGTCTGAAAAATTTGTAAACCCTGTAGGGGGAAAAAATTTACTCTTATCATAGGGGTAACACAGAATCTTTGGAAATAAAATGCTAGAAAACAGAACATCTTAAATTTTGAAATGATGAGCATAGCTCTTTCATGTGCTAATTAGTATGTCATAATGCAATAAAATTTAGTTATTAAGAGAAATAGTCTTTGAAAACATCCCTTTGATATTTGTACATTCCATGAGTATGCATAAAATTTGCATCTTTATCTGTGTGCATCTTTATCTAACATTAGCATTGGTGAAACTTATTTAACTTTAAGGAAAAAATGGGGAGGGAACAGCATTTTTGGAAAAAGGTAGCAAAAGCTTAGCTAAAAAAATAAACAAAAAAAAGATCTTAAGAATAATAAAGGTTAATTATTTAGAACATTATAGAACATACGCCTCAAACCTAATTTTAAAAACTTAACAGATATGAAATTATTACCTGTTTCGAGTCCAAATTCCAGATAGTTTTCTGTTACAATCAAGACTGCCATTGCTTTCACAAAGAAAAAAAATCCAAAGGTAACACAGACTGATCTTTCACCACCATCTTCTACTTTAAAATAGTGTGTAGTTAATGAAAATAGAACTTTGCTGCAGAAGGAAAAGTTCAGGAAAAACCACAAATAACTTTGTGGAACTTAAACACAACCATCTTTACAGGGCCTGAACTCCAATAAAATTTGACTACAACATTCATTTTGATGCTACAACATGCTTATCTACAAAGTGCCGTTTGGAAGTAAGTGAAAAACTAATGAAAATCTGAATAGTCTTCCAGAAAATAAGACATAAAAACAAAGCAAATCTAAGTGAAGTTTATAACATTTTTAAATTAATAAAAAGTGTACATACATATACTAAGCTGTAATTAGGGAAAGAATGTATTTCTACTTTATCTAACTCAAATTTACTAGGAGGTTATTACAATAATTTTATGAAATAGGTTCTCAGTGAAACTATTATGAAATAGTTCTCAGAAAAGCCAAGGTACCAGTTATCTTAGGGAACTACCTTTTATTGGGTATATTTGTCAAGTAGTTTATATTTAGAATTAAACACACATCATAGGAATCATCTGTAAATCATCCACTAATTCAAAATTTGAGAATTACTAATAGCCAATGTGTAAGCTGTGGCACAAAAACTAAATAAGCATCTAGGATCAGCATTTCACAGTATGATAAAACAAAATACTTTAAACAAGTTCCTGTTGAGTACTCAAAAACAACCAAAGGCTCAACATGCTCACCTATTTTTAAATATTTAAATTTTATATGAAAGTACTAAAGAGACTATTTTATCTGAGCCTTTCCCCCCTTAGTAATTAATCAAATCAAGAGCAAATCAGTGGATGATCCATAGCTAGAATCCAGATTTCCATTATACCAAATTGTTCTCCTTGAAAGCATAAACCCACCAAACAAAATAAGGTGCTTGGCCAAAAAAATCTAGAAAAGCAACTTTTACATTAATTATATATCAAGCATAGGAAGTAACAGCAGCTGTCATTTAGTACTTGCCAAGTGCTAAGCATTACCAATTAACTCATTTCATCCTTACATTAGCCAACTATTATCATTACTTTTCCAGACTTTAAAAAACTATGGCACAGATAGGTTAAATAGCTTGCTCAAGATCACACAGCTAGATCAGAGGCAGTTGGGATTTAAATCTAGGCACTCTGGATCCAGAGTATGTTCAGCTAACAACTTAGTATACTGCCTCTAAGATACTGTATACAGCACCTAAGCTATGTGGTAGTTAGCAGCAACACATGAAATCATTTTCAAAATAGAGCTGCCTTGACAGAAGTAAATAGTTCAAACATCCTCACGATCAGAAGTATTTTTTTTTTTTTTTTTTTTTTTTGCGGTACGCGGGCCTCTCACGGTTGTGGCGTCTCCCGTTGCGGAGCAACAGGCTCCGGACGCGCAGGCTCAGCGGCCATGGCTCACCGGCGCAGCCGCTCCGCGGCATGTGGGATCTTCCCGGACCGGGGCACGAACCCGTGTCCCCTGCAGCGGCAGGTGGACTCTCAACCACTGCGCCACCAGGGAAGCCCAGAAGTATTCTTATTAAGGAATGGATGGGCAAGGATAAGGACGCTCGTCCTTGTCCTTTGCTGCCTATTTAAAATATGCTAATATAGTTATTACCCAGTCTCTATTAAGATCCTACCTAGGATATTGGATATTAATGTAGAGTCCCAGCTGCTCTAAAGCTTACGGGCACCTACCCTAAGTAAGCCAACATGAAGGTAATACAGACAGATGACTTTCTTGCATCTTTCAAATGCAACTTGAAATAAATCTCTACTAGAATGTAAACTCCATATCAAGGATTCTTGTCTCTTGCGCACTAGTTAGAGCACCAAAAGAAGTGCCTGGCACATAGTAGGTACTCAAACAATCAGTGAACAAATTTTGCCATAGAAATAATGTTTTACATGGTAGTTTAGGTAACCTGAAACTATTAATTCTATGCTTTAACGGTAAATAGACCTTTTGAAGAATGAGATAAAAACAATTCTTTCTCTGGGATAAGATACTCAAAGTAAAAAAATAATATAGAAAAAGTTTTAATCTAAGATCTGTTTTTATCAGTGGTAATAACAAAAATAAAAATTATTTACCACTCAGGGTTATAAATTTAAAGGATGTTCTAAGTTTTATAAAGCCTTAGGCTTTGTTTTCTTAAGGCTTATTTAGAAGATAGTTCCCTCTTTTAAATGTCAAAAAATAAAATGAAGTATAAGAATAGCTCATTTTTATCCACCTATTCCTGGGGCAACGAGGCCCTCAGAAGTGTGTGATGGGAAGTGTCTTTATTAACCTCCTTTAGTCAAGCACCTCATTTTTCAATGAGTATCATCCCCCTTCCTGACTTTCACTGTTCTCACCTCAATTAATCCCACTCTAGCTAATCTCCCTTTCACACAAACCTCTCTGCTCTTTCTCAAATTCCATGATTCAAGATAAATACTCGCTAAAATTTATTTTCCTAATTACTTACTAGCAATAGAATTATTTTCTTTGGAAAAATATGTGGTCTTGTGTGCTAATTATAGATCAAATGAACTTTCATGGGCTAATCTGAAAGGAGATGCCATTTATAGCATTATTTCTCTAAAAAGAAGATTATTTTATTTCCAAGCATTTCAGAATACAATCTACATGCAAGGTGAAGGTACAATCTAAAAATTGCTGTATTAGGAATTTATTTCAACTTCTTAATATATTTCTTTACAGACTACTATAATATTACTTATAATGCTACATTCTATAAATTAAGTACCTGATTTCCTTTTAAGACAAACAAAACCAGATCATGAAAAGCTAGATGATACCCTATTAAGTTTCTGATTAAAAAGACCTCTGCATGTTTTCATATTTTCTATAACAAATACATGCTTTAGGATCCATATAACCAGAAATACTATAGAACTTAGGCATACACCTGAAGACATTTACCAGGCATGTTACTTTCATTCTAAATGTCTTCTTAAATCAACTATACTCCAATGAAAATTTTTTAAAAATCAATATCTTTGTTATTACGTTTAGAGAGAACTATCTTTTTTAAGAGATTTGGAAATTAAAAATCCATATAGTTGGGGCTTCCCTGGTGACACAGTGGTTAAGAATCCACCTGCCAATGCAGGGGACACGAGTTCGAGCCCTGGCCCGGGAAGATCCCACATGCCATGGAGCAACTAAGACCATGCGCCACAACTACTGAGCCTGTGCTCTAGAGCCCACAAGCCACAACTACTGAGCCCACGAGCCTAGAGCCCATGCTCCTCAACAAGAGAAGCCCCCACAATGAGAAGCCTGCGCACCACAACGAAGAGTAGCCCCCACTCGCTGCAACCAGAGAAAGCCCGCGCACAGCAACGAAGACCCAACACAGCCAAAAATAAATTAAATTTTTAAAAAATCTATATAGTTGAAAAAAATAAAAATGAATGTCTTCTTATATTTACCGTAACTCAGGTTACACAGTCAAGTATTTGAACAAATTACTTCTTTTTTAATTAATTTTTTTATTGGAGTATAGTTGATTTACAATGTGTCTTTCAGGTGTACAGCAAAGTGAGTTATACATATACATATATCCACTCTTTTTTAGATTCTATTCCCATATAGGTCATTACAGAGTACTGAATAGAGTTCCCTGTGCTATGCAGTATGTTCTTATTAACAAATTACTGCTCTAATGTAAAAATTAAAACTAATAAACATGGAAATGCCACTGGTTTACATTATTTCCTCCACCAAATATTCAGCACCCTGACCCAAGGTTATCTTGCTCAATTTAACTCTGCAGTACTCTGGTTATAGAGTACTGCAATACGCAGATATCTGAAACTCTACTGAAGTAAAAGAGCTAATCCACATAATAATAGATGTCAGTTTTTCTATGATATTGAACATCAGGGGAAAAGGGAAGCTAAATTATTTTACAACAAGGGAAGTAAATCCTCAATTCTTATATATCTGTAAAACCAACAATCTTTGCAAATTATAGTAAGAATTTAAAGAGTGATATTTACACTCCAGTTCTTACTTTGTAATGAAGAATTTTGTGGTATTTCCATGTCTTATTCCTTCGAAATTCTTTCTAAAATCACCTAACATTATTGTTCAAGTTTTCCCTAAACATAGTTGTCAATCCTCTTCCTATTTTGGCTAACAACTACTAAATCATTTATAAGCAATAAGACTATACTACATCACTGCAGAAGTTGGCATGATTTTGTTATATTAAGCTTAAGTAGGGCTGTCAAATTGATAGGATGTCAATTTCAATTAAAATGATTGATGGGGGTTTAACAAAGCACATTTAGTTTCCATGTCATTTTAAGATGTGATGTGAATTTTTTAAACTTTTCTATAACTTTATCATTGCATATATCCTACCACTATTTTCTCCTCCTTCTCTGTAAGAATATCATTTACTTCAGACTTTTTGCATTTATGCTCTCACATCAAAGACACTGGTAGTCTACAGTTGCTTAAAGTAAAAAGACTTTACAGGGAAAAAAAACTGAGAAGACTATGTATCCAGGTCAGAACTCTGACAGTAATCAACAGGCTCCAGCTAGGGGAGATAAAGGCAGGACCTGCCCCACCATCAGCACACACCCATCCCATTAACCTGGGTGAAGATATATTGTTTGTAATGAAAGATGCCTCTGAGAGGAGTCAGCTGTGTGTGCAGGTAGGGAAAAAAAAAAAAAAAAAGGTTACAAAGCATAACTCTAAACCATCTTGCATAAACTAAGCTCTTGGAAGAGTTTTCTAATTAACCAAAGTAATAAACACATTGTAGTTTAAATTTACATTATGAATAATTTTTTTAGTAGTTCAATTAATAAAGAAAAACTACAAAGTTAAGACTTCCCTGGTTAATCTTCTGAACTTCTCCTTATAGGAGAGAACAGCATTATAAGAGTCTATAATACAATTATTTTTAAAATTATGTAATTTTAAAAGCATAACCTAATTATATTTATGATTAATAAGTGATATTAATCACTTCAGTAAGAGTTAAGCCAGGTTAAGTGTAAACAATACAAAAGCAAATAACAGAAAAAAATCTGATTTTTAAATAAAGAGGACTACTGGAGCTTTTCCCCATGCAAATAGTAGCTTTTCTTATAATGAAGTAGAGTACCAAGTTTTCTAAGACAGCAAGTTAAGAACAATATTACAAGTCTTAAAAGAAACTTCATCTAACTTTCAACACTCACGATGCAGTTTTATGAAACACGAAACACTGTTTTAAGAGTGGTGATAAGATTCTAGAATACAGATGCTCAAACTTTTCTCTCCAGGATATTCTGAATCCCATGCTCCTTACTCATCTCTCTTCTCTGAAACTTAAAAATAAAAGAAACAAAGCTAGTAGTTCATTTTACTACTATCAAACACTACAGGTCCATCTCTTTCTTGGCATTCTAACGAAGAGCTTACATATTAGGAGATAACAAGGAAAAAGGAAAAAGATTTAAAAACAAAACATAAAAACTCCAAAACCACAAATGAAATGCTTTTGAGATTTAGCTATGATCTCTCTCATTGCCTGAGGGCCCCAAGCCCAGGTTGGAAAAACAGTGCTTCTTTTTACTGAAAATGGATACTAGCGTCTATAAAGATACAATTTCCAACTCCTTCACTTACACTAAAAAGCAAAATAACACCTTTAGCCAAAAGTGGTATCAAATGACCAAAATGAAATTTTTCAAAGATTATACCTACTGCCAAATTTTGTTACCACAGATTTATTAAATAAATTACAAAATATGTCAACACTAAAGGAAAAAAAAAACCAAAATTAGATGCAACCAAACCCAGGTTATAATGCCTACATCTTGAATTCATACTAAAGAGTAGATAAATCTTAAAACCAACTACTTATTGAGCTCTATGTTGGAACAAAACCTTCCCATAACCCACAGTGTAAACACACAAACAATATTCTGATATGTAATACTATGATCTAACTATGCCCATATGTTCAAGCTTTCATTCAATAGTCCCCAAACCTCCACTTAAATCAGAACAGCGTATTTACCGTTGCCTAAATGTAACAGTTATACTGTCTTGGATCATAACTTATTACCTGAACTACCCTCTTCCCTTCCCTCTAGCTAATCAAAGGCTCAGCTCAAGCTCCACATCCTTCACGAAGCTTACCATTTACCTCTTCTGCCCAGACCATTCCCTTCCTCTTTTGAACTCGCAGCACTTACTACTATAACTCACTTGCCCAGTATACAAGCTACCTTGAACTGTAGTGTGACACAGATATAAGAAAGCAGAAAGGGTGATGAAATGATCAATCCAGGAGGCACAATATCCGACTAACAAAAGTGAGAGGGAGAAACAGAACAGGGGATGGGAGGATTACAGAAGGGAAAAAACTATCAGAGACATAGTACAAGATAATTTCCAAACTTGAAGTTTCCAAATTCAAAGAGCCTACCAAAAGCCCAGCACAAATAATGAAAAAAGATTCTCAAAAAGGCACATGATCATAAACCTTCAAAAACCAGACAAATAAAGAGAAGACTGTAAAAACCTTCTGAAAAGAAAAATAAAGCAAAACAAGTCATATGCAAAAGATTAAACATCATGACACTGTACTTCTTAACAGCAACTTTTGACACTGAGGACAATGGAGCAATGTCTGCAAAATTACGAAGAAAAATACTGACAACCCAGAATTCACTATTCAACCAAAATATCAATTAAATAAATGAGAGCAGAGAATTAAGACACTTCCAAAACTGCAAAGTCTAAAACTGGTTACCTCACATGCGCAAAAAGCTCCACCAAAACATTCGAACAAACCAAGAAAGAGAAAAACACTGATTCCTAGAAATGGCAAATTAAACTTGAGAGAAAGGCAAAGGGAATTCCTAGGATGACAACAAAAATAAGTCCCAGGATGACAGTTGTATAGCAAGCCAAAAGTTCAACCAGTTCAGATAAAAGCCAGAGAACAGAGGTCTTTGGGAAGGGTTTCTCTATGGGGGTGGGGGGTGGGACGGAAGAGGAACTAATACAAATTATAAGTGACGTTGTGAAATAACTATATTGAAAAGCTAGTGGAATTAATAATAAACACACAGAAAAGTGAATTTAAAAAATTAATTAATGAAAAAAACTGCAAAAGAAGATATAATACCTTATAATGCTCACATATGAACAATATTTATATAGGTATAATAATCAGAGGGCTTCCCTGGTGGCGCAGTGGTTAAGAATCTGCCTGCCAATGCAGGGGACACGGGTTCGAGCCCTGGCCCGGGAACATCCCACATGGCGCGGAGCAACTAAGCCCGTGCGCCACAACTACTGAGCCTGTGCTCTAGAGCCTGCGCTCTAGAGCCTGTGCGCCACAATTACTGAAGCCCGAGCACCTAGAGCCCATGCTCCGCAATAAGAGAAGCCACCGCAATGAGAAGCCCGTGCACCGCAACAGAGTAGCCCCCACTTGCCGCAACTAGAAAAAGAAGCAGCAACGAAGACCCAATGCAGCCAAGATAAATAAATAAAATAAATTTTTAAAAATCACTGAACTGATTTCAGCAAAAATTGTAAAGTAACTATATTAAGAACATAAAAAAGAGAAAACACAGAGGATGACAGTTTAAGAAAAATCCTCAACTATTACAAGTGATGAATTAAGTGTCAGTAGTATAAGCATTATATGTAGAAATATGAAAAAAATTTTAAAGCCTGAATAAACAGCTAAAACAGGACCAGAGGAAGTGGCAAGAAGGTAAGGGACTCTTGGTTTTTAATACAACACTTTTAGAACTTTTTGTCTCTATAAACAATGTATATATAGTATTTAATAAAATTTAACATTTTGGAAGATTCAATCTAGATTTTAATAAAATCTTGATCTACAATGTACCCCCACTCTGGAAGAAAGTACATTATGTCCTAGAGTTTAACAGAACCTAAACTACACACAAATTCATAGTGTAAAACACATATGCACTGAGATTATTTCCATGTCCTATGAATTAAAATAGTAAAATGTTAATGATGATTAACATTAACCAACTGTTAGAAAAGTTTCCCATGCTTGTTAAACACTATGATCATAAAAACCTTAAGATTTCAATACAGTCTAAGTCTTTCACTGGCAAAGATGTGACATACATACACCCAGGACAGAACACAACAAGTATTTGATCTATTTTATAGAGAAGTAAATAGGCAGCTTTTCTAACAGCTATACATTCCCTACAAAATAAGAAAAAAATCTGAGTATTTTCCAGCAACAACCCTTAACAGTTCATTCCTGGTCAAGAAGAAACTGGCCAAGAGTTACACAAAGATTTGCTGAACCAACTGCAGTCTATTCTCGGATTTTATTTTGTAGATGCTTCATTATGTTTCAATTCAAAACTCAACTGCTTATCCTACCAAATTTTTAGAGCAATGTGTATTTTATTCAATTAATACATAACAGACCCAAACAGTAGTACATGGTAGTAGACTAAACAAAAATCTCCTAAAAAGCAGACTTTTGTTAGCATTAGACATATCAGAATATAAATCTGGCTTTTTTTTTTTTAAAGAGACAGGAGAAATAACTACATTATGGTACCACATTTAGTTCCTCACTAACAACTGTGGTAACTTTCTTTTGAGATCACTTATAGAGACTTTCTGTACTAGCTAAGAGATTAACAAAGTTTCTGGTTGAGATACTTATCAAATTTCTCGCATACTTATATAACAGATTGTTTCTAAATAGGAAGAAACATCCTTTTATTCTCTAATCCCATGAGTATGCTTATTAACAATAAGTTATTCATATAGAAAAATAAATAATAAACTACACATGAAATACTATAGAAATGGCTTTCAAAATAAAATTTCTCTAAGAGCTATTTCCTTTGATCTGATCTTTCTTCACTAATTGTCCACAATTTACAAGCAAATTAGATATAGTTATTTTTAACCCTTTTGTACACAAATACAACTCAATAATGTAAATAACATTATAATACCAAAATTAGGCTTCTATCAGTACATGTATAAAAAAAACACGTACTAGGTAAAAATATAACATTTATTTACTTATGACAATGGAAATAATGGCCAAGTACCTTCACTTGAGTAAATGCTTCTCCTTACTTTTATCTTGCTATTATTACTTTCATAGATCATCCTGTACATTAGACTTTCATAAAGAATATATTAGTAAATATTCAAAACTATAAATGCAAAACCATTGATGCAAATAGTCATTTTCTTTTCCGTTAATAATTTTCCCCCTTGTTAATTAACCCCTCAGTCCTAGCTAAACGGGCCACCTACTTTGGTGCTAGCTTATTTTGCTTTATATTATAAAATCTCTACCCCTGAAATAAAGAGAATGTTAGGGAGGGAATATATTTTTTTCTGCCATGTGGCTGACATTTTTAATGTTCTAATTTAATGTCAATGTATTTCACAACTGGAATTAGCCCAAAATTTATAGATACAAAAATTACAACAGAAAAGAAAAATCAAGGACAGGTAGGAAGATTTACACAGTAGGAAGTATTTTAAATATATTTATCTTTGAGCTGGAGATAAGAGCTTTGAAATAGTGAACAGGCTTAATTTTTAGTTCTAAAAATGGCAAGTTTCCCTCAACTAGGATAACAACTTTAATAACATATACGTGTCAAAGCACTACGATGTTTTAACATAATTTATACTTACATTGCTTTAAAGACCCAATTTTCATATTAAGAAAATGTCTTCTACACTGTAACATCTTGAAATTATTCAAAGATATTTTATAAATACTCTTTTGAGAAGGAAAGAAATACAAAGATATCGTATTCTGATAAGAAATGTTCCCAATTTTTTTGCCAATATACATATCTAGTGTATAGTAACCTAAGGAATAAACAGAGGATTCACAGACGTTTTTCAAAATTTTTTCACAAAATGTATAATTACCTTTTTAAAATAGATCACGTTTCCACTCAACTAAGCAATTTCCATGTAAACTGCAAGTTTTCTAATATGTGAAAAATTATATTGTTTTTGTGACCACTAACAAAAAAAATAAAACCCTAACTTTTTTCCTATTCAAATGATTAAACCTAACACATCTAGTTTTCCATAAGAAAAGGCAAATGAAATACTCAAAACATTAAACTTTGCATTCTTAAACTTTGCTGAAGAGAAACCTAGAAACTATACCAAGAATCTGCTACAGAATGGACATTAAAAACTAACAATAAAGTAATTCTTATGAGTTACCAAATAAAATCCTTGTCAAAATAATCTGATCCTGTCTTCAAATGTTAAAAAAACAAAACAAAATTTGGGTAATTTTTAACTAAAACATTTTTTCATGTTTTCTTGGAGGTGAAGGTTCGATTACTTTATTTTAGTTAAAATTCTCCCAGATATAAGCCAAAAACTACTATGCAACTTTAAAATCCATCCCACAAAACAGCTTACAGCCAGCCTCAACCTAACCAAATTATGGAAAGAAATGATGGCCAAAGATTTTTGAAAGCATAAAAACAAAGGCTTTATTAAAAAATAAAAGCAAACAAACAAAAAACTATTAATTAATCTTCTGATTAAAATAGAGCAAAACGATCAAACTTACACTTACATTTTTAGATTCAGAAGGAAAATTATCATTTCCTAGCTAAAAAAAAAAAAGTCATACTTAACTATATATTAACCAACAGAAAAAGTCCTATCTCCCATGTAAGTTCTCTATGTAACGCTAGGTTTCTGACCTGAAAGGTGAATAATCTGACAGCACTAATGTCACAGAAGATCTCCAAAAGTTTGTTAAAGAATCAAGTTTTGACACAACACGCTATGTACAAATTTCCAAGACAAAAAAAGTACCTTGGCTCAAATTCAATAGCTTTGACTCTGTTCCCTTCTCACTAGGAAACATGATATCTTATGCAGTTCACTTCAGGGTTTAGTGTTTCATTTTTCTTATTAATCTAAAGCAGAACATTTTTGTAAAGAATACAGTAATTTAGAATCGTTTAAGGAATTCAGAAGAGGTGACTAAGTTGTACTACTTTGCTGTAGTTGTCTATTTCTTAGAGCAAACAAATACAGCATTTAATTTGTAGACCTTTAATTTACAAATCTACATATAGAACTGAATATTTAACACAGAAAACCTAAGAATTTATTTCAATTTAAACCATTCACAACTTTTTGCTTTGTATAAAATTTGCATGTCTGGCAACCAAGACAAATTAAAATTTTAAAACATAGCCTTAAAAACATACATAATAGGGTTTTGTACCTTAAACCATCCACATTGTAAAATACAAGCACTGTGGAAATGTGACTAATGATCCAGTCCTTTAAGCAAATATAATAGGACTACTGAGAAGCTTTATCATTCTTTGTAGAATAGCTTTCTTCTCACTCAAATTCACGTAATTGACTCAATATTACTCTACGATACAGCTTATTCATAAGAAAAGGTTCTTTTTTTAAAAGAAATCCATCAATTGTAGAATATTTTAATTTTTAAAAGTTTTACTTCCACCAAAGGACCTCTGGATTTTTTGCAAGCACCGTTTTTACCTTTTTACTTTTCTTTATTCATAAATGAAAATTACATGCTTCATATTAGGAAATCAGTAGACATTTCTCCAGTGACTCTAAGATGTTATGGGCCATCATACAGGAAAGACAATTACTACAACCTCTCCATCCTCATTATAAGGCTTTCTTTACCCCTTACCTTCTACATACCATGTAACTTGGCATAAGTGGAACCGGAACACACAGACTTGGACAAATAGGTGGTTAGAATTACAAATGGGCAAGGGAGTAGAGCTGAGAATTTTTATGGGTTTAGGAGTAAGACTGGAAGCAGGAGTCGTAGCTTAGATGCATGTACAACTCAGCTGAAGCAGAAAGCAGAGCTGATGACAAGGGATGATGGGTCAGTTTTAGGTTCCAGGGTTCAAGATTTTAGTGTCACATGTTTTAAAAAATCATTCTTGTGCTTTTAAAACTTTCAAGATTATGTAAAAATTATAACTGTTGTCCGACACAAGAATGTCAAATAAAACTGATGGGGAAAATGACCACAAAAATAAAACCATTTTCTTCCTCACTTTGAAGTGAACCAATTATTTACGTTATATGTATCTAATTTGGGGACCACTTTAACAAAGGACATTTCATCAGTAACAACTGCAGAGAATTTGAGTCAACTGATGTATGTGTGACTCTGGAATTAAGTGGAGCCATTGTCCTATGTAATCAATGGAGACATGTGTTTGACTAATAAGTAGGCACATACAATAAGAAAATAAAGAGAAGCCAGACAGAGGTCACTGCACCTAGACTGTTCATAGGGTGTGAAAGGCATACCAGATATGTTATAACTAAGATAAAAGATAGGCTATTAACAGACTCTTCCTTGGTGTTCATCTGGATATCTGGCATTTAATTCTGGTTTCCTGCACGCCACTGAAGGCAGCAGGTCATTTTCTCACATGCTACAAGTTCGAAAGAAAATCATACACACAATTCTACTTTCCTTCTTCTTCTCTACCCCCTTTGTGGAGGGTCAAAGTTGGCAGAAAATAGCTTGGATTATAAAGCCCTTCACCAGTTTCTGTCTTCTCTGGGATGGAGAGACAGCCAGCTACTAGATTCCCGCAGGGATGCTATTGTTTGGTGCCTTTCACGAGTGTGCTACTTAAAACTAAGCAGAGCCAGTTCAGTGCTGAAGACTGTTTGGGACCTCTGCTCTCATATTATTAGGCATTACTGAGTGAAATGAAAGATAAAAATTTATTCACATAAACAATAATTTGAGTAGTTATTAAGAAGTACGTTTTTCTAATTTCTCTGGTAAGTAGGTATTAAGGGCTGTATCACATTAAATAGAACTGGGTATCAAGATACACGTTTCTACACAAATATATCATAGCTACAAACCATGAAGAGAATGAAGCAAAAATGAGAATATTCCATAATAAACAATATTTCAGAGAACATAAACACTCAAAGTATGAAAAAAGTAGCAAGACATACATTCAGCTAGTGCTAATTATCAAGTTAAAATATTTTTAGTGTGTTTCATATGATGATGTCTAGGGATGGTCTTTATTCTGACTGATATTTTCATATATTTAATACTATAGAACTAAATAGTAATATTTTAAATACTTGAATTTAATCTGCTCTTTAATCTGCTCTTGAATAAGTACAACACTGAATATCTGGGGATATTTCTCAACTGACACGCATGATCAGTATTTCTACCCAGTACAATATAAACCTTGTGAAGACATCAACTCTTAAGGCTTTGTTCTGGCTCTTCTACTCTAAATTATACCTAAATCAATCCAAAAAAGTCAGTAGAGAGATAGCACAGTGGTGTCAAATGTCAAATCATATCATGTATTTTAAATGGTATCCACTAACAGTTTTTTTTTTTTTTTTTTTTTTGTGGTACGCGGGCCTCTCACTGTTGTGGCCTCTCCTGTTGCGGAGCACAGGCTCCGGAAGCGCAGGCTCAGCGGCCATGGCTCACGGGCCCAGCCGCTCCGCGGCATGTGGGATCTTCCCAGACCGGGGCACGAACCCGTGTTCCCTGCATCGGCAGGCGGACTCTCAACCACTGCGCCACCAGGGAAGCCCCACTAACAGCTTTAAAAGACTGTTCAGCAGTCTCTGGTTGAAAATAAAAGATATAAGATATGTATTAATTCTGCTTACTCCCAAAATCTGACTAAATAAACTACACAGGAAGGAAAGTAAAACTCCTCAAAACAAAGAATAGGAAAAGAGATGACAGTAGAAAAAAATTTTCAACAAATTTTGGAAGACATGAAATAGATGGACAAGCAGTAATTGATTTAGGTTTCAGTTTTCTCTACTATGCTGGATCTACAAGGTGAGGAACCCAGTGAGAAGAAAGCCAATTAATTCATAACACATGATACAAACAAAAGTCAGGAATTGCAAAAGTCAGACAGCAGGTACCTCTGAAGGCAGGGTTGCAAAATGTATGAAAACAAGATGATTGGCTGAATGTCTGTATTAGTGTGATTAGACTTCCCAGATCTTCTGTCTTGCCTAATTATAGAGATTTGATGATGGCTTTTCCCCAATTCTGGCAAAACCCAGAAGAATTAATTTTTAAAGATATTAAACCAGAGAAGATTGGGCTTGGGGGTATTATGTAAAACTTAGGGTGACAATGAAGAGCTGAAAACAAATGGTAGGGGGAGGACTCAGACATGCAGTTAAATTAACGCCTGCACAATGAATGTTGAGTCTCAGAGCCTTCTTCCCCAATCAGCTCTCTTAACACTGTTAGATCCCACAGATGGGAGAATGGACAATTCTTCTCTGGAGAAAACGATAGGCCCAACAACCAGCAGACACTGATATTTAGAGGTTCCCGAAGAATACTTCCAGGTCTCTATTCAATCATCCACTAAAAAGTCTACCAATCAACAAGCTCCAGCCACATGCACAAAACTTCCAGTTTTTAACCCCTCCTTCTTGAATATAAACAGATACTCAAAGACCACAAGACATTCAAGAACAATCTTTAATACAGTAGAGATTGAAACAAAAAAGGGGGAGGAGGGAGACTCAGAAAATAAACAATGCAAGGTGCAAATTTAAACTTAAAAGCCATTAATATTCTTAAAAATAAAAAGATATTACACATCCATGAAACAAGAGTGCTATGAAAATGGAACTTTTAAAAGAAAAAGTCTTTTAAAAAATGACATAAAAATTCAACAGAAGGCTTAAAAGAGAAAACTGAGAAAAATCAAGAAAATAGTGCAAAATAAATGGAAAGGGGAGATAAAAATTAAAGAATCATTCAAAGATATCCAACATCTCACTAACCAGAGTTCCTAAAAACAAAGATAAAAAACAGAGAATCTTACCAAAGAGATACTATAATACTTCTGAATAGAAATAGCATATTGAGCATATCCACTTAATATTTGCCTCTCCCTAATTCCCACCAAAATGACAGTAAAGGAATTTGTTTTTAAGTACAGAAATACAGTGAATAGGAAGAGAAAAAGCAGTAAAAATCTGAAGCAAAAAGCAGGCAGATAAGTGGTAAATGACTAAAGAGAATTAGGAAGCTCAATCAGAAAGTCAAGAATGCAACCTGCAGAACTCTGAGAAAGGATAAAGAACTGGTCAGATACCAAGTAATTATCTACATTGGGGTGAAAGTGCGAATATGTGTGTTGGAACAGGAGATAGTAAAACTAAGTACCTACTAAAGGGATAGTAAAACTAAGTACTTACTAGAAGGAAGTACTTTTAAAAAGTAACCAGTTCAAACTGTCCCCTCCTAAAAGAAGACTGGAGATTTATGCTTTGGAGAGGTTAAAAAAGATGATCTCTGGCCTATCAAGATTATCCAACAACTTGCCTCACCATATGCTCAGAGCTTCCATTCATCCTTTTAGTGCCTCACACTTAAATATAAACAGGCAAATATCGATCACCGGATCTCTCTAAGTCTTTAATATGGAAGACAGTGACCAAACCAAAGAAACTAAATCAACTCAGAGCAAAAAGATACTTGGTAGAAGGAAAACTTTTACAAAATCTATCAATATCTCAAATATACATGAGAAGATAATGTAATCTTAAAACAAGTATGGGACTTCCCTGATGGTGCAGTGGTTAAGAATCCACCTGCCAATGCAGGGGACACAGGTTAAAGCCCTGGTCCAGGAACATCCCACATGCCGCGGAGCAACAAAGCCCATGTGCCACAACTACTGAGCCTGCACTCTAGAGCCCGTGAGCCAGAACTACTGAGCCCACATGCCACAACTACTGAAGCTCGCACGCCTAGAGCCTGTGCTCCGCAACAAGAGAAGCCACTGCAATGAGAAGTCTGTGCACCACAACAAAGAGTAGCCCCTACTCGCCGCAACTAGAGAAAGCCTGCATGCAGCAGTGAAGACCCAACACAACCAAAAATAAATAAATAAATAATTTTTTTTTTTTTTAAAAAAGTATGATCCCGTGAGGGGTGGGGGATAGAAACGGAAGAAAAAGAAGACTTGAAAATTAAAAATTATAGCAGAAATTAAAAACAAAAATTCAATTAAAGGGTTGGAAAGGTTGGAAAAAACTCCTAGAAAATTAAAATATAAAAATATAAACATTTTTTGAGAGACAGAAGATAAGCACCTTAGAGAACAAGTCTAGGAAATCTAATATCTGAACAATAAGCATTCAGAAACAGAGAAAATGAAGAAAAGGAAATCACAAATAAAATAATTCTAGAAAAATTTCTAGAAGTCAAGAATATGAGTTTCCAGATTGGTGAAGTCCCAGCACAATGAATGAAAACAGATCCTCAACAGAAGGCGTATCTTCATAAAATTTCAACATACCAGGCAGCCAAAGAAAAAACAGTAAAGATTCCATAGAGGGGGAAAATATTGGACATATGAAAAATCAGAAAGGCAACTGGAATCCTTGAAGAGCAAGAATGGAACTTCAAAGACAGAAAAATAATGCCTTCAAAACTATAAAGAGAATGATGTAAACCTGGAATTGCATTCTCAATCAAAGGATCGATTAATTTTCAGGCAGGGTAAAAATATTTTCAGGTGCGCGAAGTCACAAAAAATGCATTTCCCACACAACCTTTCTGAAGATAATACTGAAGGATACGCTCCACCAAAGTGAGAAAGTAAACCAAGTAAGAGGCAGACATGGAATATAAGAAAAGGAGTCCCAGTCTGAGACATGTAAAGAGAATCCCTAAGAAGATAATAACTGGTGCTTCCAGGGGAATAGCTGTGCATCAGTTGGGAAACTTAACCAATCCAGAACAGGGCCTATCTGAGGGCTCCCGAAGAACTCTCTCCAGGAAGATGAAACTGACATACCATCTAATGCTTCTGAACATACTGAGCTTGCAGTTGAATTAACAATATGTACAAAGAAAACAATGCAAATGAAAAGGCAAGTATTTATCTGTGAATAGCATTTACATGATCATAACATAAATAATGAGTATTTCCTTAAAATATGACATTACTATAGTCAGAAGATAAGGTGAATGGGAAATGATCAATGGTAGGTGACAACCCAGGCAGATGTTCTAAGTCCTCATTTCCAGAGTGAAATGACAATATTTAAAGCCTAAAATTAAAATCAGGCAGTGGCCTTGTATGCATATGGAAATATGGATATAAACATCAAACAGAAAGGAGCTAGAAAAAGTTGCCTCCAGACAGGTGGAAATTTAAGAGAGAATGTTTAATTTCAAAAAAAAATTATTTTAAATATAACAAAAATATTGCCCAGTATTAAAGGAAATGAGTTTCCAGTTGAAAAGCTAAACCTAGAACTTAACACAATTAATGATGAAGTTTCAGAATACCGTAAGGATTCCGGTGAAAGAGAAAAAGCTTCTGGAGGGTGAATGTGAGTGGGGGGGAGGGGAGGCATATGCCAAGAGCAAGACGGCATCCAATTGCTCAAGAGCCTTCAAAACTCTGAGGAAAAACTATTTCTTTCTTAGAATTTGTACTGAGCCAAAATATAAACTGAATATAGGAAAAAAAATAAAGATAACTCAGGCATGCAAGATTTCCAAAAATAAAAAATATACCACACTTTCTAAAGACACCATAGGAGAATGCACTCTGCCAAAACAAGAGAGTAAACCAAAGAGGAGATGATGTTATCCAAAAAGGGGCACAGGGAATTCTTGGGAAGATAGTGAAGGAAATCCCAGGATAACAGATACACAGGAAGCTGAGAGAACTGAGGGCTCTAGGAGGATATTTCCATGGAAAAACAGAATAGAAATGATGCTATCTGGCAGCCACTATGGAAAACAGTATGGAGGTTCCTCAGAAAACTAGAACTACCATATGAACCAGTAATTCCACTCCTGGATATACATCCAGAAAAAACAAAGACACTAATTCAAAAAGATAAGTACATCCCACTGTTCACAGCAGCACTATCTACAGTAGCCGAGATATGGAAGCAATCCAAATGCCTATCAACAGACAAATGGATAAAGAAGAGGTAGTATACATATATACATACATATACATATACACACACACAAAATGGAGCATTACTTGGTCAAAAAAAGAATGAAACTCTGACATTTGCAGCACTGTGGACGGACCTAAAGAATATTATGCTTAGTGAAATGAGTTAGACAGAGAAAGACAAATACTGTATGACATCACGTATATGCGGAATCTAAAAAATAATACAAAAAGGGAATTCCCTGGCGGTCCAGTGGTTAGGACTCCGAGTTTCCACTGCAGGGGGTGTGGGTTCGATCCCTGGTTGGGGAACTAAGATCCTGCATGTCGAGCAGCATGACCAAAAAAAACAAAAACAAAAACCAATGAATGTATTATGTAAAACAGAAACAGACTCACACATATAGAAAACTAGTGGTTACCAAAGGGGAGAAGGAAGGGAGGAGGAGCAAATTACAGGTATGGGATTAAGAAATACAAACTACTATGTATAAAATAGATAAGCAATAAGCATATACTGTATAGCACAGGAATGGAGTATAACCTGTAAAAAATGCTGTACATCTGAAACTAATAGAATACTGTAGATCTACTATACCTCAATTTAAAAAAAAAGAAAGAAATGATGTATCTGAACTACTGAGGTTTAGAATTCTGTAGGAGAGTTTAGCTTCGATACAAGAAGAATAGAAAATTGTTCAAGGAGGGTAATGATACTACAATACTTAACTATCAATAATATTTTCATAGGTGTAACTAAAACCAACTACTGATTTAAGTAAAAAGCTGTCTCCTTAGTATTTGGAAAGAAAAGAAGGAAAGGAAAAGGAAGGGGGAGAAAGATGAAATAATACCTAAAATTAAGGAAATACCATTATCACGTAAGATTTAAACATATGGAAGGAAATCTCAAAAGAAATACCTAGAAGAGGTAAAAGTGGCTCCTCTGTGACATGAGTCAGACAGGAAAGGGAAGGCAGGGAACTGGTATCTTTCCTTGTATTTCACTTTTGAAACTATTTACCTCTATTTTGAAAATTTTTTTCAACTAAATAAAGAGAATTTCAACAAAGAAAAATTCTCTAATGATCTAAAATCCTTTTTAAATCACAGACGAGATCTAATGGTGTTAGCTGTAAAAGGAAAACAAATTCGTAAATTAATATTAATGATGTTTTGAAGGATACATTGCAAAAGACAAAACAAGCAGGCACCAGACTAAGCTGATATTCATTTCCTGTGTGGGCTTCATAAAATTGTAGTAGACTTCAGTTACTAGATACACAACTGTAGCAGCCACTGTGAAATCCACCAGCCACTGATATTCTGGAAAGTAATGCAATGCTGAAAAATAAAGGTGTAAGAAAGAAAGCTTTACTTAACCTTTCATAAATAGCTTAGGAGGATTTATCTATAATTAACTTCAAACATGTTAGATTTTATTCTGTTTGATGATTTGCAATGTAAGGTTTGCAAATACGAGAATCTAAAAATGCAGGAAATAGATCAAGAATGTTGGCATCCAAAACTAAATTTTAATACCTCATAAATTAAATAATTAAAATAAACCTGAAATGATTACCAAAAATTATTTAAATTGTTGTTAAAAATAAATGATTGAAAAATGAGTTGGTATTTTTTAACTACTCAGCTTCTACAGAAATTATAAATCACGATTTTTTTAAAAGAATCTGAGCTATAATATTTTAGCTTTAGAATACAACTTGATGTAGAACACTACAGGTTTATTTATATTCATTTCTGTGAAGCAAGAGAGTTGAACATTATGTCACATTTATTAACCATACTAACGGAGGATTAGTAATTTTGTGAGTTACTGCAGATTAAAATAATAAATTAAATAAATGTACGTTTTATTCTCTCTTCTACTCCTACAAGAAAAGCTGATGAAATGCCTGTCAATTTTCCATATAGCCATACTACTTCAACAAACTATTCATTGACATTAGAATTAGCATTGTCTGAAAGTAAGTATAATTCCATCCCCTTTTCTTCTCAGATATGCTGGTTTACTTCTGCCAGGGAGCAGTCTAAAATATCAACATCATTTTGTAGAAGGCCTCCTAAAAATGCGGAAATATATCACATACTAAAATAGCATTTCCTACATTCTCACTGGCACATAATAAAATGATCTACATTGCTTTGGAAAAATTTTAGTTGTAAAATGTAACACCTGAGGATATTTTGAAATCAGAATTTACAAAAAAATTGTTTTAAAAATAAAATACCACTCAAAATAAGACTTATTTAAAATATCAAAACAAACTAACCAAACTTACATTTCTATGAGGTGACAGCAAAAATTCCAAATCCTTTTATAATTGGGTAAATTATTTGTTTGCTTCAACTTAATTTAACAACACTTAATTTGCCTTCAAGTTATTTTAACTGCTTTAGCTTTTTTGCTGTATTACACCTAATAGCTTCTGAACATCACTCTGAAAGATTTACCCTACAGTGGTTGCAAATTCCTACTCTGTAGACCTCCCTCCTCCCCTCTAAAGTCACTCAGTGGAGCTTTTTAAATAACTTTCTGGAAGGATAGCAGAGAAATGGATGGAACAGACAGACAAATATCTGTTTAACTAAAAGTTTTCAGTTTTTATTAACAAAAGTTAAAGTAAATGTTCTAATTCTCCATGCCTGCCCGCACTCACACAGGCTTCCCTCAGGGAACTCATTCACAGCAAACAGCCAAGTGACATTCAAATGTTCTTACATTCTTTAAGAGGTTCTTGTAATAGAGAGCTAATACAAATTGAGAGACTATAAGATAGTTATTCAGATATCAATAATATATACATTCAACAAAAGAACAAATTATATATTCTTGGCTATACATTTAACTCAAGTATTATATTCTTCTTTCTGTATTCAATAATGTAATTATATACATGCTTCTCATAGAATATTGGAATACAAAAAAAACTGAGAGTTCATCAATCCCAGTGGTTTGCACTAACCTTCTGAGAGTCCCTAAAGTTCAGGCAGAAAACCTTCTACTTTTACCTAAACACAGACACAGAGCATGCAATCATGGATGATTACATAAATATAAATAAAAATCTCGCTGTTATTCTGATTAACTACAATGATCTTAATGTTATGTGATCAGTTGTTTAACTAGTACCATTTGCAGTTAGTTCTCAAAATTGTAAAAGTAAAACAAAATACTGAATAAGCTGAAACCACATTACCCCTAACTTCAATTTTTTAAGTTTATTTAAATAGCCTAATTCTCACTAAATGGCTCTACCACATTCAGTGTGTAACCCTGGTCAAGTTATTTAACTCCTCTAACTAATGAGCTAAAAAAAAAAAGTCAATAACAGTTACATACCTCATAGAACTGTGAGGGCAAGTTTATACAAATAAAGTACTTATAACAATGTCTGATAAGTACTCAATTTAAACTATTATTAAGGTTAATTAGCTGATAACTATTCAATAAACATTAATTAGTAAAAATAACAAAAAATTGTCTTAGAAATCAGGAAACGTGTATAAGTATTCTTGTACAAGTAAGCACACATATAGGATTAATAAAACAAATGGGACAACTAATCAGAAAGTTCAAGTGCTTTTACATGTTTTAAATTTTGCATGAAAAATAGTTAAAAAGAAAAAAGAGGATGACATAACCAGTCTCAACAGTCTGAATGACACCAGACAACTGATTTATATTGTTCCTCACTGACATTTTCTAGGACACCCTTTCCATATATATACATACAATCTTTGTAAATGTAGAATCGACTTTCAAATGTATTGAAGCCACCTTGTATCACAAAATAATTCTTTATGAGATGCTTAAATGAATCTATTAAGGTTTTTCTGAGGTGGTATCATTTAACCCAAGAAGGACCAAATTACATAATGATACATTACACAACATTACCAAAATTACTTTTTTAAATGTGTTATTTTAATTCCTCACTTATCATGTAAACCATTAGTTCTCAAACCTGGTCAAAAAAAATCAGAACCACGTGGAACATTTTAAAAAATACAAATTCCCAGAAGCCAGTCTAGATTTACTGAATCTCCAAGGGTAGGTATGGGGGTATCTTTATTTTTAAAGAACTGCTTAGGTGATTCTGACATTCAGCCAGGTTTGAAAACTAGTGTTCTAAACAATATCACCTTAGATGCCTTTCTCTTCTAGGATCTGGATAGTTTCATATAAATTTCATTTTAAATTTAAAGTCATCATAGTTATTATACAATTATAAACACTGATATACAGGAAAAAAATTGAATGACTTATTCAGAGATATCCAATGGGTAAAAATAAATCTTGAATAAAGTTTTCTATTCCTAATTCCTAATCTAATTCATCATACTAAAACCACTTTCCTTTCCACTAAATGCAGCATAAAGTTGAACTGTTGTAAATACTGGTAGTTTAATACAAACATACAAATGCATTTCTGCAAGCAACACTATAAAACAAATAAACTGGTATAGATGACAATTTAGAATAGAATTTGAGATACTGAAAACTGACTGTAATCTCAACATAAACCAAAACTGTGTAACAAACTTGTGTAAGACAGCCTCTTCTAAAAAATGGGAAAAATAAGGCTTACTACCAGTTAGGTGGATAGAAAGACAAATTCAATTCAGATGAAGTCATTCTGAGCTTCTAAAGCTCTGAGAAAGATTTCAGTCTATATAATGGACTTAATGATTAGGAAAACAAACAAAAAAATCTAACAACAATAGATAAAGTACTTTCACTAGCATAATATAAAACTGAGATTTACAGAACACTTTACCCAGATTTCCCTTACCTAAAGTATCCACTTCTGTAACTGACTTTGTTTCTAGATGGAGATCAATATCCTTTGGAATGGTTAGTGGCTTACTTTCAATGTGACCATTATATTTCCTATAAAAATCAGACAAGTGACACAGAAAACAAGTTACCCTCACTGTTATTCAAGTGTTTGTATCAAACTAACTACAAATGAGGTTATAAATTTCACAGTGAAAAAGAACTTCTAATATTTCATCAAAAAGGACGTAAGGCACTCAAAAGTAGTTTTTAAAAGGGGAACTACAAAATATGGATGTAAATTATTATGAGAATATACAGATTACCAATGAAAGAGTTACCTAAACTAGTGACAGAAACAAAACCTTGACTGCTAGCTTAGCACTGCACCCCATTTTTTCTGCTCTCTCTTCTGTAGATTTAAAGACAGCCCTAACATCTCTTTCCTTAGGCACAAGAGTAAAAGGAAATGAAGACAAAATGCATTTCACTTTGAAATTATACACGTATACACACACATACATATAAACAGACCCGTAGGTATAAACAAGTCAGAGCTGAAAAAATATATTAAGATTTATGTGCATGAGAAATCCTGAAATATGAAAGGCTAGCTCAGAGTTGCTTTTACTAAGAATCATGGATGGAGGAAAACAACAGAATTCTTCAGGTGCGTATGTATTATTTCCAAATTTAATTTTTAAACACAATCAAACATAAATCAAAAGCAATAAGCTTTCAGTAACAATAATTATAATAACAAGAAACAATTTCGCATTTGTTCTTGATTAAGTATAAACTGGGAAAACCTCAGTAAAAATTTTAATTCACGTCAATAAATCAAATAATAATTATTGCTACTAAAACAGAATAGTGTTGTTAGTGCATCTTTCTGTAAACGTAAAGCATTTTCAACATATAAAAATTATTGTAAAAATAACAAAATTATTGACAAGGCATATAATAAGAATTTAAATGTTTGTAGAATAAATACTGTACTACATAACTAAGTTTTACAAATGTTGACTATGGTAGCTGTGAAAAGGCAAATGTGGAATAGTTAAAAAGAAACACAGAAACTAAAAACTGACCTGGATTAAAATCCTGACTCCTAATAGTTAAGTGAACTTGAACAACTCATTTAATTTCTTTGATCAACAGCTTCCTCATTAGTAAAACATAAATTAAATTACAGTGACTATTTAGGGTTACTGTGTGGATTAAATAAGACTGTGTAAAAGTGTTTTGAAAATTATAATATTAGGCAGAAATACTTTATTAAAGAACATAACCACTGGAATACAGAGAAGGAGGATTTGCACTTAATATTCCAATGAGCTTCAAGGTATATTTGTAATGATAAGTGAAAAAGAAAATGGTAGCAAGATCAGAAAAGACAGCCTTTTCAAACTTCCAATTTCATGTCAAATAATCATTAATCTTCAAAGAATTTTTTTTAGCATCCATAAATCCATTAGCCCACATTAATAGAATTTTTATGATATACATGAGGAATTTGGTGACAATATGTTGTCACTGACATTTTATAATATATTAGAATCACAGAATCAGAGCCTAAGAAGTCCTCCCCAGCTAAGGAAACTAAGGCCCATTTAGAGAGGCTAACGAACATGCACTTTCCTTGAAAATTCAATATAAATAGGGATACAAAATTTTAAAGCTGGAAGAATCTTTCACAGCTACTATGTTTGGTCCTTCTACTTCACAGATTAGGCTGCTGTGGTCTATTCAGTGAGGTTTATTAGCAGGCAGTTTTCTTCAGAAACTTTAAGTATAATACTCAAGAGCCTAATGGGACCTAAGAAGTTAATACTGTCTACCCCTTTTATTTAAAAAATGAGAAAACAGAGGTAAAAAGCAAATGAATTTGCCCAGTATCTGAGTGGTAGCAAAATCTGGAAAAGAACCCAGACCAATTGGTATCTTTAAATGAGTTGTAAAGACATGGGTTACAGGTCTCCCCTATTCAATCCCCCACTAACAATTCTTAAGTAAAATAGTCACTTTTTTGCTTATATATTAGATTAATACACATTGGGTGCTCTTAAAGGGTGATTCAATATTATTTTAGATCATGGATTTTGATCTCAGATTTACCAACTGTTTATAGCATAATCTGTAAATGTTCCTTTAACCAAAGTATCAAAATATATTTACATAAATTCTATTAAATATTTGACACCTTACAAGCTTGACAGTATAACTTACCTATCTTTCCTGCTTTTCCCTTTTTGCTGCTTTCCTGCAAGAATTCTTAATTCTTCTTCTGTAGGATGTTGATACCATCGCAAACTAAGAAAAAAGTAATTCTTTTAAATAAAGAATTAAGATCACCAGAATTATTCACTTATTCTACAAATATTTGAGTTTCCTAATTGTGAAGACACTGCAGGGAAATATCAGGTGAAAAACTCTAATCTGAAGCAGATACTACTGCTTAAGTCTTAAAAGGTTTAGATTCAAATCCAGCAACCACTTACCAGCACTTACTAGATGCCAGACCCTGCAATGTTGTTTGTAGGTATTTTTCTTACAACTGACAGTGTATTAATATATATTAAGATCATACTGGCTTACTTTAACAAACCCTGCAGGCAAGCTGACAGAAGCACATTAGAATTCTCCACCCATTACACGGAAGGAATTGTTACTTGTATTAAAAAGAGAGTCCTTTGAATGCCCTCAAAACTACAAAGTAGTCTTTGCTTTCCTTTTCTTTCTTTCCTCCCTTTAATTTAGTTGGAGAATTCGCGAACTTTATGTGTATAAGGATTCAAGTGAATTGCTGTATTTACAAAACCCTTTACTCTTGGCTATAGCTAATCCTCTTCAGTTAGGGCTCCAAAAACAACTGACTGTATTTATTACCCCCACCAGCCAGTCAAAACAGCCAAACAGGTCATTGTTATTCCTTCCCAAGCCCCCACCTGGTCATTCTCAATTTCCTGTCTCACGTGAACTTTCTGCCGGCCACCTAAATTTGATATTTGGGTTTTACCTTCAATATGCCCTTTCCACATACTATCATTAATTTGGTTCTTTAACTCTTAAAATTCTAAACTTGCCTACTTCCCTGAAAGGACCTTAGTTCAGCGTATCTTCCTCTCTACCTCTGACTATGGCAAACCTCCCCTTCCTTTCCCCTGGACTAAAGGCATTCTGATCCCACCTTTATTTATTTTTTCATAATGCAAATCCTATCAAGGTATATATGCCTGCGTAAATCCTTTCCAAGACTCCTCAGAGTAAAGCAGTGAGTAAGGCAGTTAGGCAAGGACTCTGACCAAGGTCCTGCTGTTACTAAAAAGAAACAAGACCCCTAGTATTGATAGATCTTTCAAGTTTTCAACCACAAAAATCTAGATTTTTAAAGTGAAATACCCCAATTTTTAAAAAATGCTACTGCTGATTTGCTGTTTTAAAAATACTGCTGAACTGGCAATTTGAGTAATAACTGGATATTTAATGATGTAAAGAAATTATTGTTAAAAAATTTTTGCTGTTAATAATGGGATTACAGTAATTTTTAAAAAGCTCATATATTTTAGAGATATACACTGAAATATCTACAAATGAAATAATAATAATATTTGCTACAAAATAATGTTGGGGGGAAGCAGAGATGAAGGGGAGCATAGATGAAACAAACTGGCTACCAGTTATTGTGATGAATACACAGGAGCTTATTATATTTGTTATATATTCATGATATTATTCTGTCTATATTCGTTGTATACTTTTAAACGTTTGCATTAAAGCTAAAATACACATTACAAGGCCAAATATAGAGTTTGTGACCTCCTATTTTCACAGCCTTTTACAATCTGACTACTGTCTGCTTCACCAGACTCACCTTCAAGAATTCTCCTTTTGTACATGACATTCTACCTAGACTAAATGACCTTTATTCCACAAATTCTTTCATCCCTTGGCATTTCTGCATATATTCTTCTCTCTGCTTGTGAACACCTATGCTACTACTGGCAAACTCCTAATTTACCTTTGATGGTTTATAAGGCAGTCTCTCTGTGGTATAATAAAGAATATACCTGGTCATTGTCCCCATTTCTTGGCACAGAGTTTAAAAAGCCCTTGAAATTTTCTGACTGATAAAGGAGTCTTTGTTATGCTAATGTGGGGACTCAGGGGGGACCTCTAGATAGCTTCTGGAAGGGAGGCAGGTCACCAGAAATACCAACCACATGATTAGAGTTGGAACTCTCAGCCAGCTGACCTCCAAGAAGAGGAAGGGGGTTGAAGATTAAGTTCAATCACGTGGCCATTGATTAAAAATCATGCCTATGTAATGAAACTCCATAAAATCTCTGGACACAGAAGCTCAGAGGAGCTTCCTAGCTGTTAAACACACGAAAGTGCCTGAAGGGTGACATGCCCTGATTGCACAGGGACAGGACATGGAAACTGCTCCTTCCCAAACGCCATCCGATGTGTAATCTTTATAATAAAACTGTAATCACTGCACTTTCCTGAGTTCTAGTTGTTATACAGAATTATTGAATCTGAGGGGGTCATGGGAATGCCCTAATTGGTAGCCAGTAGCTGGTTGTCAGAGTATGGCCCAGGGATCCAAAGAACTTGCAGCTGGCATCTGAAGCAGCTGGCATTCTTATGGAGGACTTTGCCTTTAACCTGTGGGATCTGTGCTAACTCCAGGTAGTTAGTGTCAAAATTGATTTGCAATTGGTATCAGACCGGTTAGGTTAAAATGGAATATTCCCCTAGCTGACAGATTCTTGGAGTGAAGATTTTATGACTTACTTGTTTTTGTATACTTCAAAACTAGTACAGTGACTGGCATATAGTAAGTGCTCAAAAAGGATCAATGAATGAATTCAGTTCTCCTCTTAGTTTAAGGGTTTTAAAATAAAATATATATATCCCAACCCAAAATTCCCTAAACTATACTTAACACGGGTAAGGAGGCACTTCCTGAAATTTCGATTGAAGTCCAGAATTTTAACTTACAGTCGATTCTTGTTATTCGCGGTAGTTATGTTCTATAAAGTCGCCGCGAACACTGAACCATTGTTCCTAGGGGAAATACAGGGTTAGGTTCCCACGAGCCTCTGGTCACAACATCTTCATCAATCAATCAATACACACCCTTGTTTTATGTGTGTTTCTGTTTAAAGTACCTTATTTAATATATACTGTTGAATCACTAATACTAAATTCATGGCCAACAGTAATAAAACTCATGTGTGAGCAAAGCTTTTCTAATAACTGTAATCATAAGTATAGTATTTTCCTGATTTCTGTGAATATTTCTAGTGAATTTTCTCTATAAGGCACATCACAGCCTTCTTGTGCTTAGGAACACTAGATATCAAGCACTTCAGCACTACATGTGGGGGCCATTTTAAACAGCAAAGTCACAAACAAAAAGCAAAAAGATGAAAAACATGGCACTAAATAGACCACAAAAAGGATACGTGTTTACAACATGAGAGGTACAACAAGAAGGCCTCAGCTAGGAACCTGGGCCTCAGCTGGGAACAGGCCACTCAAATTTTTTACCACTCTGCATATGTCTATAAATGACCTTGAAAGCACCACAAGTATGGGTTTTGGGGTTACAAATAAATTTTAGCAAGTAGGCAAATCACAAGTAGAGAATCTACAAATAATGAGGATTGACTGTATAACATTTAGGAGAACACATAAGCAATAACTCATTTATAAAGACTAAAATTAGTTGTTTATTTCTTTGAGAAATAATTATCAGTGAAAGACTCTTAGTACTATAGGAAAACTTAAGTTATATTTAGAGTCCTGTAATAATAAAATATTATAAGACCCTTACATTTTCTAGGACCCACTTTCTTTTAAAATATTCTCAAACTTGTTTAATCTTATTTTGTGAATCCATTTTCCTAAAATGAATTGCATTTATTATGTTCAGGTCATCTTCATTAGTAACAATTACTGTTCAAAGCTAGAATCTAAAAGTACTGAGTGATCTCAGGGACACTTTCAGTCTGTTACTCATCTATCTATCCATCTACCCATTCATCCATCCACCCATTGATCTATCAGACATTTATGGAGCCCACTACGGTCAAGTACTCTGCCAGGCAACGGAAATATAATCACCCATAACAAAGCCAAAGTCCCTGATTTCTTGATGTTTATATTTCAGTTGGGGCAGAATTTAACCAATATTTAAAAAGACAAACATCATATATACTGGATACTACACAAAAGAATCATATACTTAGTGAGAATGAGAGACAAGCCTTAAGGTATTAGGTTACAAAACCTCTCTGAGATGACATTTGCCCAGCAAACTAAAGAATAAGAATGGAGTGCGAGAGCATTCCAGGCAGAGAAGAGTATGTCCAAAAGCACAAAAGCATGAAACTCAGAACAATGCAGTAACCAAAAGGGCAAGGAGGCAGTAGCACCATGTACAAGGAGAAACACATGAGGAAGGCTGAAGAGATAACAGGGAACAGGTCATGCAAAGCCTCTTGGGTCCATACGGAGTGTAGATTTTATGCTAAAATAATGGTTTCAAAGCAAGAGAAATAACTTGATTTACATTTTAAGATTTCTTTTACTGCTCTGTGAATTAGAACAAGGCAAGAATAGCACGGAAATATATTTCAGAATCAATAAGGTAAGGAATGGAAAGAAAGGATGGAATGAAGGATAATATTTACACTTCTGATTTGAGGAAGATGGTGGCACATTTTCTGACATGGAGTAGAGCAGGAAGAAATCAAGAATTTAAACATGCTGAGTTTTTAAGTACCTATGAGACATGAAGTGAAAATATCAAGAGGGCTACTGTATATTAGAATCAAGAGCTCACAGATAACCTGGGGCTATTACATAATTGTGGTATTTAAATCCACAGGCATGAATAAGGTCACCTAAGGGGAAAATAAAACATGGTAGAAGGCTAAATAGTTACTAAGGAAGTGGGAAAATCCAGTTCATGACAAGTATGTAACAAATTCAGCGTTGATGGAAAACAGGGAAATAGGCCCCAAACTAAGGAATAGATATGGGAGGGGCTTTGTTTTTTAAGAAGGAAGGGAGGCAGAGTTGTGACTCTTATTTGTTGTTGCTATTATTTTTAATGGGAGACCTTAAAAAAAAAAGTGTGCTAACAGGAATAATCCAACAGAAAGGAAGCAATTAATGGCAAAGAAGAGAGGAAAGAAATTAATGCCAAAGAAAAAAAGTCAGGGTGAAGGTTAGAGGGAATGAGATATAGATCACAAATGCTGGAGTTAGGTCTTGATAGCAGGATACCTCCTCCATAGGCCAAAATTAAAATATATAAACATTAAAAAAAAAAACAAAGAGAGGCTGCACGTGTAACAAGGGTTGTGGGTTTGATGGCATGAAGATGAGAGCAACAGGCTCCAGTTTCAAGAGCTTAGAGTGAGGCTGAGGCAGGCATGTATAAATGAAGAGAGGATTTGGGTTGAAAAAGCTGTCTGAGAAGTGGAACACACAAAGACTGCCAGGTAGCATGTAGTAGCCATCTAAGGACATGAATTCAAAGTAAAACCTAAAGGTACAGCTGCACAATTTTCTTCAACAGTCAATGCTTCATACACAGTTTGATTTCATATCATATGATTCCCATCTACTATACTTTAAGTTCTGGTCTCAATTTTTGGTCTTTTCCTTTGCAAAATGAATTGCAATCTGCTTGCCCCTGATGCACTAGGCCTTTCAAATATGGGCTTAGAAGACAGATATAAAAGTTTATCAGCCTTAGATTCGATGTTAAATAACGGTTACAAAACCACAATTAGAGAAAAATGCTTTATGTTAAGCAAAAGAAGCATGATGTAAAATTACACATGAAATAATCACATCCATGAGGGGAAAATATGAATAGAAAAAATTAGACGGAAATACAACAAAATTTACACAGAGATTGTCTTTAGCTGAGAGGAATATAGTTTGCTGCCTCTTATTTTTCCTTTTTATCAATTTACCATCTTTTTCTACATCATAGGCATGTATTGTGTTAGTAATAGAAAAAAATTTAAAAACAGTAAGTATTAATAGAATCTCACTACAAAACTGAACCTCTTACATTTAAGTTAAATTGTGTTTTATGACATTTGCTTTGGCTATTTTCACTTATATTCAGACTGTCAGCAGTGTCTCAGATAACAAAGCCAACTTGGTGTTATACTCCACTAAATCACTGAAATAATTTTTCAATAATTTTCTTGCATAAACCTTTTACACAAAGTAATATCAGGCTACAACCTTTCTTACTAAGGCAGTTCAAGAGCACTGAAAAAACATATACCAGAAAATACAGAATGTACTGACCTAGATTCTTTAAAAAAAATTTAAGCAGCGATGCCATTTCAAGCAAACTACTTAAAAATTTTTAGAAGTAAAAATTTCAGAAATTTAAAATGAAAATCTGAACATGAACAAATATGGAAAAGCTTAGTATTGAGAGAAAGCTAAAAAAACTTTAACACATAAATAATCATACAAAACTCTTTCACAACATAGGCCACAACATAGTTTTAGTCTCCATTCTAAATCTCTAAATAATAATTTAGAAGTGAAAAAAAAAAAAACACTAAGGGAAAACAAACACCACCTAAAACCTAGAAAACCTTTCAGTACAAGTAACTAAAGTATCATTTATTATACATATACATTCTCTTGTTATTTATTGGAAACTTTACTAGAATATCATGACATTCTGGAGCTGGAAGTTAAGACAGCTAAGGGAGGAAAGCAAGGACTCAGGCATTCCATAAGGGTAGTAGCTTAAGGTTTAAACCTTTCCCTTAGGTCATAGGTCCCACCTACTGTGCATTTGAATAGTAGGTTTCTCTCACCAAAGGAAATTTGTAAATTCTTGGATCAGGCAACAGGCAAAAAGAGTTAAGAGCAATTGAATAGGGTGTTTTCACACCTTCTTTACCCAATATAGGATGAGACAAAATCAGAATAAATCCAACCGTAATATATTTTGAGTCAGGGACATATGAAGGGAAGTAGCTGACCAAAGTGAGAGCCTAGGGGAATAAAGGGGTAGAGAAAAATGCATAAGGTTTGAGCTGAACAATCAGGAAAATGGAAAGCAGGTTCAGCAAGGAAGCTATAAGGGAGAAAAAGCAAAATCCTACTCCTCATGCAAAACCCACTATTCAAATGTACAAAGAATGTAACCTATCACTTACCTCTCCATGAAAAGAGGGGCCAAGCAAACTTCAAAACAAAAACGAACTTTAATTACATTAGAAAGTAGAGAATACTTTGGCTACAAATCAGTGGTATGCTGGACATGATAAAGAGCTAACGTCTTTAGGCAACCTGAGCAATGGTTAGAACGAATGTTCCTTGCGTTAGGGAAAGCAATTCACAGTAAAGGTAAAGAGAAACCAACTTTCCACAATTTTTCTTTCCTTTGGGGAGGAAGGAGAGAGTAGAGCAACCTAAGAGCACTAGACTCTTTGCACCTGAGTTTTTCAAGGTCGGTAATACTTGCTCACAGGTTATGGCAAGAAAAATTTTGCTACTTAAATTCTTGTTAAAGCAGGAATGGCTCAACAGTCTGATAGTTATATAAAAAGGCATGTAAAACAAGGAGAACTAATAACATTTTCTAGAAGAAAAACATTTGTCTATTAAAAAAACTGGAAGAATGCAATACAAAATAATTATAATTTAGTAATGTGGAATAAATTTAATCTCAAATGGTGAGGAGAGGTATAATTGTAACAGATGATATTTCTTAAACTCTTCTTCACACTTAGCATGATTTTGGTAATCAGAAAAATGCTGATGTGCCTTTTAACTTAGAATAAAAGGTGACTGTAATCCTAGAGAAGCCAGAAGAATAAGTAAAGAGTAAGTAAGTAAAGAGAAACCATATACTGCTTATAACCTGAGGATATCTTCTAGAAGGCTAAGCACAGCTAGGGAAAAAAGGTAGAAAAGAAAACCTTCAATAAATTACTCTATAAACTGCCAGCAGAAGTCACAGTGGTTGTAGAAAAGTTCAACTCCACCAAATTCAAACCTTGGTTCAAGTATGTCTGTTCCAGGACAAGGGTCTGGAATTTGATGAGCAGCCATAAATCAAATAATTACTAGACTATGAATCAGACTTCCAGGGTAAAAGGCCTGGATCTGTTTCATTTTTCAGTATGTAAACAGGAGTAAAATTTTCTCATCTGTAAAAATGGCGACATGGGCTTCCCTGGTGGCGCAGTGGTTGAGAGTCCGCCTGCCGATGCAGGGGACATGGGTTTGTTCCCCGGTCCAGGAAGATCCCACATGCCGTGGAGCGGCTGGGCCCGTGAGCCATGGCCGCTGAGCCTGCGCGTCTGGAGCCTGTGCTCTGCAACGGGAGAGGCCATAACAGTGGGAGGCCCGCGTACCGCAAAAAAAAAAAAAAAAAAAAAAGTGGAGACAATATCACCTACAGCAAAGAAGGACTAGGCACTTACCAATCCTGCTTTTACTTCCTAGGTACAATGAAAAGTGTATTTCCCAACCTGTTGTGCACTTTGGCCTTAACCAGTCATAGGGCTCCAGACTATGTAATGTGGGCAAAAATGATATATCTACTTCTAAGCTTGGCCCCTAGAATCTCCTGAAAAATCCATAGCCCACTCTCTCTCTACTTGCCAACCGGCATAGCATCTAATAGAAGGACTCCAAGCAGCAGAAGGAACAAAGGAGCCACAAGACAGAAGAAGCCTAGAATCCCTAAGTAACCACCTGAAGGATAGCTGAATCCTTGAATCATCATTTTGTGAAGGATCTACACAGAGAGCTGCCTGACTGACCCCTCTCAGGTACCCCCATTTGACCCTGATTCCTGTCTGAGGAACTGAGTGAGAAACTTTTATTAAGTTCAGACACCAAGATTTCTGAGGTCATAACATATCCCAATACATCTCCTTCTTCCAAGTTCAGAGTGTAGAGATCCAAATGAGATAACAGAAATAAAAATTTTATCAGTACAAAGTTCTATAACACTGTAAAGGTAATATTAATGGAATTAAACCAGGCTAAAGACTATGCATTATTTTTTTGAAAACTAGATATCTACAATACTAATTACAATATATAAATGTTATTTAACAAGAGCTAGAAAACTACTCAATTTTTAACATAAAAAATCAGCAGGTTAATTTATAAGCAAAAACTGCTAATTCCTTCAAGGTACTGACTTCTTCAGGAAATTGGCAGGCTTACTCATTAAGTCAACATAAGTCAAACAGGTGCCACTTCACACCTTCCATTCTAAAAGAGACAGAGGTTGATGAGAGATATGGACAGAAACTAATTTACATGATAAAAAGAGAAGCCATAACTTTTAAGGAAAATATGAATACTTACAATTTGAAGATATACTAGTGGAATAAATATTAAGTCGACAGATACCGAAACTAAAAAGAAGTTTCTTCTGTCATACCCATGATTAACCTATCGTGGTATCTACACATCTATTCACTTGAATAGTTCTATTAAATAGCTATTCAATATAGTCACTCCCAAACCATCCTACACTATTCATAATTTTAAAAGTCCTCATAAGCCTCTCCCTTTAAATTTCTTCAAGTATTTTAGAGCCGATAATCTCAGAAGGCCCTCAGATCTTTCTCCTTCAACTCAGCCACATCATATGGTTTAAAATGCAAACTGTCGTTTCTGATCAATAATATTTTTACATAAGCAATTTAGCAGAGATTTTAGATTTTCTTAGTATTAAAACAGTATCATTTCATATCACAAAAGGTTGGCAAAACAATAATTATCCCAAAATGATAAAATCAATATTCTTATTCAACAGAGTTAGGCAACAACATGGAGCAATATAGCTTCATGACCTAAAAATTTCAGAATTAATATTAAAGAAAAATAGATGATCTTAAGAACACAGAGCAAAACAAACAAAAACAGAAAGGAAATGAAACTAACTGCAGCAGAAGAGTAACTATTACTAGAAAATCCTGATTGGCATCCTTGGAACCTGATTTGGAATTAGAGACAGCATTAATTACCACTAAAGTTAATCTATTTATAAAAGCAAATCAAGATCACGAAAAACATCAACTTCACGTTTATTTTTGAAGGTTGAGCACCTCTTCAAATTAGCAATATATATACTTATGACACATACTTGTCAAATGAGTAAAGATTTTAAATATATTGTTCCAGTATTAACAAAGAGAATCAGTTTTCAAGTTCTGAAGTTTTAGTTTTATAGAAACAAATGCAATGCAGATTATGTGAGAAAGTAGAAGTTGCCTATAGACTAAAAAGGCACATGACTGCAAAGATCTTTAAAGCCGAAAGAGACCTGGAAGTCTCCCTGGAGACTCATCATAAACAAAATCTACAAGTGTGCAATTCTTAGTAGAAAACAAGCTACCTTAATATGTATTTTACTTAGTTTATTAATTCAGATTCCTTTTATTTAGAATTAATGGTATTTTCCAGCAGATGTTCACCCTCTTTCATGATCTACGAAAAAGGGTTTTTGCTAAGCAAAAAAAGGAAGCAAGATTGCACAGGGCATAAACGTACACAGTTAAAAACTAGTCACAGATGATTTACTTTTTTCACTTATAAATAGCTTTGATGAAGCTTTTATTTAACTTTACTAAAACTTTAGTCATTATTTACTTTGCTAATAAAATACACATTTTTAAACTGCTGTTCTCTCACGCATTCCACACACGTGTGTGCCTATCAGTATTCAAAAAAACTTTTTAAGCAGTCTAAATAATATTTTCCTATTTAAACACTGATATGGAAAAAGTATAAAGCATTAGAGAAAAAGAATATACTTGAAACTAGAAAATAAATTTAAGCTTTATGGATAGAATTGCTTATTATTGGTCTTGCAATATATGAAATCATTACGAGGATAATAGCTATCCATTGCTTTCTAACTTCAAACGGTCTAATAAACAAAAGAAAACTGATATACAAATCAATAATAGAATTCGGTTATTTATTAGAGACAAATAATTGGAGTAAAACTATAGTCATGGTACCAAATCTATAATTTACCTTTCAGAATTATACAAGATTGTGGCATGTATTTCTGTATGCAGAGTTTTACGGCTTTTGCCTCACTACACCTCCTATATTTAACTTCTTTACTTTTGATTTTATTCTTTTATTGTACAAATTTCAGCAAGGTAACTTACCTCCTCTGCAGAAGGAGGGGACAGTAGTAAGCTTAAAGTGCAGTAAACAAAATTAAAATCCTACAAAACAACTTCATCGCCTCCTTACTAAATTAAAGTTTAAAATTATTTTCAGTAAAAAAAGGGCCCCTAATTCTCATAACTCTCAAGTAAGTCACCAATAATAGGATATGTGCTTTGAATCACTTTTTTCCAACAATGGTAAAAATATTTAAGCACTTCGATTTATAGTCTCTTCCTCTTGTTGACCAACTTTTGTTAAAGGTAACTAGAAAAGTCATGTGATAGTTCCAGTGGCCATGGACAGAAAGGGATAGAGAAGGAAGGGACTAAATTCTTGACCATGACCCAATTACCTTTGTACTAAACAGATAAACTACTAATATCTCAAGTAAGAGAAATAAGGAAGCTAGATTTTCCTCATTATTTTCTTTTTTCATGTTTTTAGAAAATTGGAATTAGCACTTAACTTCTAGGAAGTTAATCAGCCTGGTAAACTAAACAAAGATTTGAAAGTGCCAGTCAGAATCAGCCTATCCTTGCCTTACCTGCCATTACAGAGTAGCCATCGAGCAAGAGAATAGTGAGGTATAATCTTCTGCATGACACTGGCCATCACCATGGTAACAACCAGCTGTATACCTATCACACCCTGTGTAAAGAAACAAACAAACAAGTTTAACAATGAACGAATTTAGATTTGAGGACACTGCTGAAAAGCTTTCTATACATTTTGAAAATTATACTTTAAGAAAGATGGATTTACTACCAAAATACATATTATTCTGCCATTTAGGTATTCAAGACCACATATGTTTAAATTTAAAATACATGATCCCCTCTCATAATCCTCTACAAGTTAAAGTAGCATACACATTCAAAATCTATTCCCAAGAAACGTTCTCCATTACTTAAGTGTACCAAAATGAAGTGAAAAATGGTGATTTTGTTTTTTTCATCGTTCTCCAAAGTTACTCTATTCAACACACTTAAAACACTACCTTGGCTAGGTCTAAAAGCAGTATGCATTTTTTTAAATTCTAGGGTGGTAGTGAATGACTAAAGAGCATTAACTATAGTAAGTGTGATGGAAGAACTGGCCTGAAAGTCACTAGAAAAAAAATTTTAATTAATACTGTCATCACCAACTTCCAGTGGGTGGGCCTTCAACAAGGTCCAAAAATGCCCGTAGTTTGCTCTCATCAATCCCTCTCTTGTTCTCCGTAATACCTAATTCAAACCTTCTCCCATCTCCTCACACCTCCAACTTTCCTCAAACTTTTTTAAAAAATTCTTTTTATTGAAGTATAGTTGATTTACAATCACAGCAAAGTGATTCAGTTATACATACATACATATATACACACACGTATATTCTTTTTCATATTCTTTTCCATTATAGGTTATTTCAAGATATTGAATATAGTTCCCTGTGCTATACAATAGGACCTTGTTATTTACCTATTTTATATATAGTAACTTGTATCTGCTAATCCCTAACTCCTAATTTATCCGCCCCCCCAAACTTCTAACTCTCTACTCAGTAGAGAACATCTTCCAGTTCACAGAGAGAAAAACAACAGCATCAAATGAGAACTCTCACTTGCCATGGACAAGCTCACAATCACTTGCATCTGCACCCTTCTTCTTCCACACCCTCTAGAAATAACAGAGCATCTTCAGTATAAAGCAAATCCCTCTATCTATGCTTCAGAGCAAATCCTCTCATTGATTTTCAGGAAACTTAATCAATGAATAGCTTCCCTCCAGTATCTTCCTTAATCTCTTCTCTATTTAAATCCTTCCTATCAGCATTTTAACACCTTTCACCTTTCTAAAAAATACCAATAATTTTCTCTTATTCTACAGCCCTTCCCTTCTTCAAATACGTAGCCACTTTGCAAAAGACTTGTTTTCACTGTTTCTATGTTCTCATATGCCCACACAGTTCCCATCTGACTTCTGCTTCAGCCCATTCCATTAAAACACCTACAATCACAATCACTTCACCTTGCCAAATTATCCTTCCTTATCTTAAATCTCAGCAGAATCCCAACAAGGTCTACCAAATCCCTTGCTTTACTCCCACCTAGATGACCATTTCTTTATACTCCTCTTTGTTGGCTCTTCCTCTATCTAAGCAGTCCAAAAATAAAGTTGAATTCCTTCCTCAATGCCAAACAAGTGCATTTAAAAAAATGTTAAAATGTTTTTTAAAAAGTAGTATAGTTTATCTGGTTTAAGAGCATGGACTCTGGACCCAAACTGCCTGGGACAGAATCTGCCATCTACTGGCTGCATGCCTTCTGGACAGGTTATTCAAACATTCTGTACCTCTATTTCCTCTTCTATAAAATGAAGCTAATAATTCAACCTACCTACTAATCAAGCTGTGGTTACTAATTGTGCCTGTTACAGAGTAAGCAGTCAATATGAATTAGTACTATTGTCATTATTATCACTACTATTGTGGGATAATTTTTTTTAATTTCAAGAATACAAGAGACTTTGCAAAAAATAACCAATGTTACTTCTATAAAAAATAAATTTAAAAAACAAAATAAATGGAATCATACCATAAAAAATGACATGTCTCCTAAGTGATAAAAGAACACAAAAAAATTTTGCAAACATCAGGTTTCATCAACTGTTCAATAGGTTGTACACCACTGTAACAAATGCACTATCATGATGTGGGATGTTGATACTGGGGGAGGTTGCACACATGCCAGGACAGGGGATACGGAACCCTCTATAGCTTCTGATCAGTTCTGCTACAAACCTAAAACTGCTCCAACAATATGAGATTTTAAGAAAAATCAAATCAAATTTATTCACAGAGAAACAATATAAACAATGTCAAAAGACTAACTGGGAAAAGGTATATGTAAATCATATCACAAAGGGATAATCCACTTGTTAGATATTATATAGAGTTCTTATAAATCAATTAGTAAAAGAACAAATGCCTAATTTAAAAAGAGAACAAAAATGTACTTACTGTTCTTTAAAAAAGTAAAATGGCTCTTAAACAGGACTGTTTTTAAAATGCCTTTGAAACCTGCCTCAACTCTGGTTTCACTGTGCATATTTTAATGCCTTAAATTCTATCAATTGGGTTAAGATTCAGACCATTTTTACATTCACCTAACATCAAAGGTTACATTTTTACCTTTTTTCTTTCACATTTCCTATCACTTGAATTTACTATCCTATTTTCTATGTAGATTGTGATAGAAGTTCTGCAATCTCCATACAATGAATGCCGCTACAAAGAACTCTTTCAGGCAGAACAAGGCCAAGAAATACATTAGTAAGTAGGTCAGAAGGTTAGTCTATTTGAGATTATAGACTTAAAAGCAAAAGATAATTTTTTAGCCAGGGAAAGTTTTGTGGACAAAACTAGAACCTCAATCTAGCCTTGAAAGAAATGTGATAGTATCACAGTATCTTCAAGGTCATCTAGTACAATCTCTCATAAACATATATAACAATTTATTAAAGTGTAAACTCCTTAATAGCAGAAATCATATCTTAGTCACACCTAATAAATGCTACAGGTATTAAATGGCATTTCAGAAAGACTGATCTGGAAGATATATATATATGATGGACTGTGATGAACTGGGAAACAGAGGCATCTTGCCAAACTCTCTCCTCTTACTCCAAATCACTAAGCATAAACTGCTGATAAACCCACTACTGAAGAATGTAAACCATGTGAAGGCAAAAACAATCAAAAATCAGCAAATTGGACTGACTAGAATTAAGAATAGCAACTAGGCTTCTGCAATGATCCAGACCAGAAATGATGACACTTTAAATTACTGTGGTTATCTCTGGTACTCAGAAGAAAAATGCATTTTAAGGATATTGTTGAAGAATTCAGAGACTGATGGTACATTGAGGCAAAGGAGGAACTAAAGAGATCAACCCCAAGAAAGGCAAACTCATTCTCAATGTTGTAGTTAATGTTTGACTAAAAAACATTCAATGGAAAAGTGTAACTTCACTCCATTCATTTACCTTACTATGCCATTTCCATCTTTTTAAATGAAAATACTTTCTCAAAACCTCATCTACATACTGGGTTAAATATATTGTATAATAGAAGTTTTCTTCCAACTTTCTAATAGAAGTCAATAAATCTTTCTGAGAATGAATCAGCTGTTAGGTGACTATATATGTGGTACTGAAAGAAAATATGTTGCTTTTTTCCCAATACAAGAATCTACCTAATTTTTTGGAGAAGCAATTTTTAAATTATATGGAATATATGTCCCCAAAGTTATTCCTTTTCATACATATTTAGAAAAGAGTCCTCGGAATATATTTTCAAAATGGCAACCATTTTATAGAATTATATGTTATCAATTTAATATATTATTAATACTAAACTTAGATCAATTTTTGAGACATTACTATACAATTGACAATTACAGTGTTCATGCCAGGGATTAACATATTAAAATATAAAGTACTCAATTCATTAACTAAGAGACACAATCATTTGAAATTTAAAAACAAGTCATTTAAATAACCTGCCTTCACTGACCAATTTAAATGTCTATGTATGTCTAAGTTTATACAAAACAGAATTTTTGAAATGTTTAAAAACCAAATTTCCTGAATATTTTTCATTATTTTTAATTAAAAGATAATGCTTAGGGGCTTCCCTGGTGGCGCAGTGGTTGAGTGTCCGCCTGCCGATGCAGGGGACACAGGTTCGTGCCCCGGTCCGGGAAGATCCCACATGCCGCGGAGCGGCTGGGCCCGTGAGCCATGGCTGCTGAGCCTGTGCGTCCGGAGCCTGTGCTCCGCAACGGGAGAGGCCACAACAGTGAGAGGCCCTCGTACCGCAACAACAACAACAACAAAAAGATAATGCTTAAGTAAATTTAAGCATAAACAAACATAAATTTCATAAGAAAAAACTATTAAACTGGGTAGATATGCGCTGAAACGATAAAGTCCATCATGGCTGAACTCTCAAACACACAACCATATGGGTCATTGACCCAAGTGGCCTTAATGGTTTTATTAGGGCCTCAAAACAATAACTTGACCAAAGAGATGGTTTCTGTCTGGATTCATTGCCCCTAGGCCCCAATTCTCTTGATAACCGGAACTGGGGAAAGTCAATTATGAAATAGCTCATAAGCACCCAAGAAGGGTGAAACACTGGGGCAACTTAGGTTTCAACCTTTCCACATCTATTAACCTGAGGCCATGAAGAGCAAGAAAAAGTTATTTGCCTTTAGTTTACAGAAGAATGATCATTTCAATTTTTGTTAGTAATCGTTTCTGGGTAGGTTAAAAAAATTCTTACCAAGGAAAATTAAACAATTCTCCAAGAAATAAAATATATCAAACAGCAGTATTTTACCTTGCTTGACAATAAAACTCCCCAAACTTAAAAACAAACATCTTGCAATTTATTTTTTAAGATTTTTTTTTGATGTGGACCATTTTTAAAGTCTTTATTGAATTTGTTACAATATTGCTTCTGTTTTATGTTTTGGTTTTTTGGCCGCAAGACATGTGGGATCTTAGCTCTCCGACCAGGGATCAAACACAGAAGTCCCAGCAATTTTAAAATTCAAACTTGGAACAATATTATGTCAACCTCGGCGGAGTTGACATTTTGTTTTGTTTCATTAAACTAGCTCTGCTGTTGACAACAGACTGAAACAAAGTATACATTGTTTAGCATCAGAAGGCAAATCAGCATACATACTTGGGACTCACACCACCCAAAGGGTTTTAATTATCACCCCCCTTGAATAAGTAAGAAGGGAAAAAAAAGAAAGAGGCTGTTACCCAATGATGTTGCTATTTTCGGTTTCTTAACTTTTTACATATTTTAGTGATAGCTAGACATGTTGAAACAGACTTCTTAGAGATGCTCAAATGATTTATACTGTAAAGAAGGGGCGAACTTTGTTATTTCAATCTAGATTCACATAAAACTTAGAATTCACACACTGAGCAGTTAAGCAAACCATCTCTGTACAATTTACAAATGAAGAAGTCAGGGTCCAAATAGCGAAGACCACAGAACTACTCAGTCACAGACTTATCCAGAACCCAGACCCCTGATTTCCAACCGAATGCACTAAGTCATTTCAGTGCATTCAATGAACATTTATCAAGTAACACACTTCAGGCACTGAACCACCTGCACACAATAGGGAGAAACAGCACAGTTCCTGACATCAATGAGCAACCAGTCCACTAACAGAGTAAATGGACCCTTACAATACAAAGTTATGAGACAACAGGTAGAGGATTCTATGAGAACACAGCAAGAGAGAAGAGAGAGAGAGAGTACTGAGGGCAAAAAGCTGTGAAAGGGGATTGTGGAAAGTAAAGCATGAGTCAAGACTCGGTGGAATCAGCTTGATGAACCATCAGTGATATCTGCTTCCCATAGGATGACAGTAGTCCAAAACCAGATACTAAAGCGCAAAACTTATAGGTTTAGAATTTAGCCTGGAAACAATAAGGAAACCCATGAAAAGTAATATAACCAGATCAGTATTTAAGAAAAGTTGCTCTGGATACCATGTAAAGACTGGATGAGGGATAACCCAGCAGCACTAAGACAACTGCCCAGGTATGAAAGGAGGAACTGCACTAAAGGTAGTAGCAGTACTGCAGGAAGGAGAGGTGCAGCCTCTCTTACGTTGGTGATAAGAACTATATAGAATCACTATATATTATAGTGACAAATGAGTTAGGGTCTTGGCCAAACAATGTTAAAAATCTATAAATTCAAATTATGTCACTACAGAAATTATTTATTTATATCTATAAATGAGAAAAGCAAACAAAAATTTAATTAACAAATATAGGCTGTCTGCCTAACATACATCCAATATCTTACTGGCTATTATTAGAAACTTGGCAAAGGACTTCTGTGTTTCACTGACTATTATAACCCAAATACTCAGAGCAATGACATTTAGAATAATTCAACGTACATAGTAGGGTTGAAAGAATGAATGACACTACTACAAAACAATCTGTCTTAACAGAACTTAAAATCCAAGATTATCATATTAGGTAACAACAAATATTATTAAGACAATGTTGGAGCACAAAACTGCATAGTACTATGAACAACAGTTACAAAAATTCAAAAAATTGAATACAAAAGTTTCACAGAGTGGATGAGTAAACTGAAATCAAGGAAGGGACTTCCAGGCTAAATGACAAATGTGAACAGAGTAACCATGGGACAGCAAAAAGCTTAACTCAACCAAAGCAGACTTTAATATATGACAAAGAATTGTGAGAAATCAGATGAAGACAGAATTTCAGATTGTTAAGAGTCTTAAAAACCAAGAGGAGGCATCGAGCTGAGGTGTCTATAAAGATCACCTTGGAAGGCTTTTTAAACAGTCAGGGGTAGGAGAGTAAAATAATACAAGTAACATATAAGGAAAATTAGACACAGCAATATATTGAGCAATTAAAGAGAAAACCTAAGACTAAGGTAGAAACAGTTGAAACTAGGAAGGAAAGAACAAAACTAAAACTTGGTCAGTAGAAAACCAATCAGACTTTTGAGTGTGACTGACCACGAAGGAAAACAACTATAGAATAAAACAGGAATGTCTCAAAGGTTATTTCAGGATGTTTTAGTTTCAGTGACTGGCAGAATCCTAAAGCCACTGACAGAAAAGTTGTAGGCTGAAGGGAACTCAAGGAAGTGGACTAACAACCCTACCACAGGTCTCCCACCTTGGCTGTATCCTCAGCCATTCAGAACACACACAGAACATGTTTCTCTGGTGCAACCAATTCTACATCAGACAGACTGGCAATAATCAGATTTGTAAGAGTTCTAACAACTAATATACAGTGAAACATAAGCTATCAAGTGAATCAGATGCTCAAGTTCACTAAGTGCTCCACTCCATTACTGTCTTAATGATACACTGGAAGTCAAATTATAAACAGGCTGCTTGGTACGTAGTGATTCAGAGCAAAAGGCATCATTGAGGGATATTTCATTCACGTAGCAATGAAGTCTGAAGAAATACACAAAACAGCCCTCTAGAGTATAAAATACTCCAACGCTAAATAGTTCTGGATAAGTATGTCCAATTCTGGCTATTTAAACTGCTTTTCTAGACTTTCAAACGACAAAACTACTTTCCAATCCTATTTCTTCAGGCGAAAACCTATCTAAAATTTTCTCTATCTTTTGACATGCAAATACCATTAATTTGGCTACAATCTAGTCTACCTTAGGTCTTGCAAACAATCCACATCTAAGATCAAGGTGAGAGGACAACTTATTTCTTCCATCACGTGTTGATTTTATCAAACTCTTAAAATGTTAACCACCCCTCATGCCACCTACAAATAACATGTGATAAGTGGTATGGTAGAGGTCAGTGCCCAGTGTCATGGGAGCATTCCAAGAAAGGGAGTGATTAAATCTACATTAGAGAACTGGGAAAGACTTGTTCACAGAGGTGACATCTAAACCAATGTCACAAGGTTAAAGTAGTATCCCAATGTCAGACAGGAAAAGAATACAAGTTTAGACAGATACACCTATTTGTACCAAGAATGTAAATGGCATGAGCTGAAATAATGAGCAGTTCCACACAGCTAGATTTTGGTATGGGTTGCCCAAAATGGACTCTTCTGCAGGTACTCAGAAATAAGTCAAGGATCCTAAGCCTGGAAGTAACTAAACCAAATATATTTTGGAAGGATAACTCTGCCACTACAGTGGAAAAATCAAGTGGAGGGAGGGTAAAAGTAATTGGAAGCAAAGAGCTAGATTAGATACCTGCTGAAATAGTCCAACCAACACCATAAAAGCCTAAACTAAAACAGCTTCAAAAACAAGAGCAAAATTAAGAACATTTTTTTAGAGGAAAAAAAAGGAATTAGGCATGAGGTTAATAATTATCTCTGCAAGAAAAGTATCAATAGGTAAAGATTAAACTTAAGTGATTATGTAAAGATAAAATGAGAATAATGGCCATAATTATTCCTTGGAAAAATTAAGCAGTAAGAGGAAAATATGACAGTTACTAGAAAGGTTCACATATAAAAATATACATTTGTAAGGGGGAAAATATACATACTTAAGGCAAAAGGGAAGGAACCAATATAAGGGGGCTGCTAAATATTCTAAAAAGGAGTTAACTGTGGGTATTGCTTATGAATCAGAAATAGATGAGACTGAAGGCCTAAGTTGAAAGTAAAACTTTATGAGACCTTGTTCTACTGAACAGAAGCACAAAAGGTATAGAGACGTATTAAAGTGAAAAACTGAGGTCTTCAAAGGTTACATAACTTGGCTGGGGTGGGATAAGGAAAAACTAGGTCAAGACTTTTGATGTCCTGCTTTCCACTGGACATAGTCATTTTGGAAAACTCATTACATACCATTTCAAAGTCCTCAGATCATTCCCTAAAAACCATGATGGGGTGGGGAGTTGATCTGTAAACCAAAAGAGGGGAGGGGCAGCAAGTCGTGAGAATTTTGACATAAAAGTTAACGGAAGAATTGAATGAATAATTGCCAAGCAACTACAAGTCTGCATGACTCAGTAACTCAGGTACAACATCAGAGAAATGAAAGATGTGGAGTTAAAGGTTAAAGCTGCAGGATAATTAAGTAGCTGGTCAAGAGAGCCAAAGAAATGACCAAAGTGGACAAAGTTTGAGAGATCTTGAAAAATAACCGCATCCAGGTCAAGATCTTGGCAATGTGACTGAGAGGATGTCCAGAAACTTAAGAAAGGTCTGATGAACTTATACATGTAGATGACTGACAAATCCAAGCTGCATTTTTAAAAACAATTACTTCCAGTAAGTTCTTTAATAGAATTGAGGGCTATCTAAATTTCACCCAGAAGAGAAATTCTTCCACATAATGCCAAAGCAGATAAAAGCATACAACAATCATGAATAGGCAGGGAGAATTCCTCCCCGCAGACCATCCCTAGAATCCCAGGGTTTATTATACAGGCTATCAATGGCCTTTATCTGGTTTTATATCATAGCTCCAGCCCTTACAGACACAGTAAACAGACCTGAAAATAAGGAGGCCTTTGCTAAACAAATGAAATGAAAATAAAAGGTTTTGGTAGGAAAGCAGTTAACGAATATGAATAAAGTCACCTATTGATATTTAACAGACATATTGATTGAATCATATGAAATCAGATATTTGTTTTGACCTACAAAACAGCAATTTCATATGGTTCAAATTGTTACTACGAACAGAATTATATACACATAATATATAGAAGGTAAATTGACAGAAAGGGAATTGGAAAACACAATCACCAACAACTATGATTTGAACTCAAACGACATGGGTTTTCAAATTTAAATGTTTACAGAATTAGTCTGGTTTGCCAACATCGATGTTTTGCACCACAAAATTTAATTTCTTTAGAGTAAAAAGTACAAGCAGAAATTTTTACTGTTTCCGAATTCAGAATAAGAAATTTAATGTACTTTAAAACTAAGGTCCAAAACCACAAACCTTCAATAAAATGCCTTGGTTCACCCTAAATATCTTAATGAGACCTACAACATAGTAGAATGCATGAATTTGACATAACTATATTCAGTAATAGCAGTCCAGATTTTCTGCTGAAGATGATGATAGAAATCCGTTTTTCAGAATTTGATTAACCTCTGAAAAAAACTTTAGATATTTTTCTTATGATATAAATTGATAAGGCAAAGTGGGAGACCAACAAGAAATAGAGTGCAAAGGGGCTTCCCTGGTGGCGCAGTGGTTGAGAGTCCGCCTGCCGATGCAGGGGACACGGGTTCGTGCCCCGGTCCGGGAAGATCCCACATGCCGCAGAGCAGCTAGGCCCGTGAGCCATGGCCACTGAGCCTGCGTGTCCGGAGCCTGTGCTCCGCAACAGGAGAGGCCACAACAGTGAGAGGCCCACATACCGGGGGGGAAAAAAAAAAAAAAAAGAAATAGGGTGCAAGGATCAAGATGCTTTTTCCCAAGAATATGGGACACTCTAATTAAATATAATTCATAAACCATTTTATTAATTTCAACATCATATGTGTTGAAATTAATAGTTGTTTATTTTATTTTTTTATAAATTTATTTATTTTGGCCTGCATTGGGTTTTCATTGCTGCAAGCGGCTTTCTCTAGTTGCATTGAACGGGGGCTACTCTTCTCTGCAGCGTGCAGGCTTTTCATTGTGGTGGCTTCTCTTGTTGCGGAGCACGGGCTCTAGGCGCGCCGGCTTCAGTACTTGTGGCACGTGGGCTCAGTAGTTGTGGCTTACGAGCTCTAGAGCGTAGGCTCAGTAGTTGTGGCTCGCAGGCTTAGTTGCTCCACGGCACGTGGGATCTTCCCAAACCAGGGTTTGAATCCGTGTCCCCTGCACTGGCAGGCAGATTCTTAGCCACTGTGCCACCAGGGAAGTCCCTAGTTGTTTATTGTAAAAGATAACTTTCCAGTTACAGTAGGTTGAATAAATTATGCAATATCTCATGTGAAGCAATACCATACAGTCATTAAAATGTTGATGAAAACTTAAATATTTTTAAAGATGTTAACAAGCTACTTTATCTCCAAGCAAAACAGGCATAAATGTTTTAATGTAATACTGATAAGTAAAATACAAAAGGTTTAATGTAAGACATCCCTAAATTCTGCCACTCTTCCTTAACTGTAAGAGTATTTTCTGACAATATAAAAAATGTCCCTACATATCTATACTCAAAAAAGCTATTAGTCAAAACTAATAAATTTATATTTGACATTTACAAATCATCTTGCTTGTTCTAACCAATTCCTCCTCATTCCTCAACATTCATTTCCTCTATAAAACCTTCCTGGCTACTAAAAAATATATGCATAACTCCAAAACAGACTTTATCATGCTGAGCTGTAATTTAAGGGTCTCTCCCCCACTAGAACTGTACTTAACTCATTTCTTAGCCCCAACCCCATTCCCAGGAAAGTGCCTTGCAAGACAGGCTTTCATTACAAGTTGAATATTTACTTTTTAGATGAAATAAAAGGATAAAACATAAATTTGCCCACTGTTCTTCACTATATTCAGTTTCCTATACATGCCAAACACTGAACTTTATTCACAATAAAGAAGAAAATAATTCACTTTAAGACTGAAAGACAATATATCATGCACTCTGCATACCTCAGAGTTAAGAGCTGTAGCTATTTTAGGGGTGGGATAGAGAGGGTGGGAGGGAGGGAGAAGCAAGAGGAAAGAGATATGGGGATATATGTATATGTATAGCTGAATCACTTTGTTATAAAGCAGAAACTAACACACCATTGTAAAGCAATTATACTCCAATAAAGATGTTAAAAAAAAAAACCGCAAAGAGTTGTAGCTATTTTTACAAGATAATCCTCTCAATTTAATGCAGTAAATATTGCAAATACTTTCAAACTTTGGTAAGTGTGCTAATAAAGCTTTATTAAACAATTCAAAATAAAAATTTCAGCTTATCTCTAAATTTTAAACCAAATACAAAAGCCAAGAAAACTTAATGTGCACCCCTAATATTAACTGTTAGAAAAATTCATTCACTGTTAATATTTTAATATGTTGGATAATCAAACACTAGAATCGAGGTAGTTCTGTCACTAACTAGCATTAGTACAGCAACCAGAGAAGCCCTCTCTAGGACTCATTCCTTATCTACAAAATGACAGGAGTTGGCAAATGATCTCCAAAATCTTAAAAAAGCCTACTGATGATGACTGTAATACTTTAATTAAATAAAGAACAGATTGTTGGCATTCACATATTTACCATTTCTTAAGCCACCATCAAAGCCTGTGATATGTGGTTATTGCTAATGGGAATGAATAATTATCACTTCCTCATAAGAATTAAATGAGCTAATATTTATAGGAGACCTACATAGAAATCAGAGCTCCAAGTTAATGTAAAGGAGTACACCTAGCCCACTGCCCAGCATTCTTACCTCAAATAGTGGTTTGCAGGAATTTCTCTTAGATTTGTGAACGCCAGAGGTTCTACAGTCCTTTTTTTTTTTTTTTTAAACTTAGCTACTTGGCCAATTCTCTTATTAAATGATTCATTTTCTTTATGATTTGAAAAAAATTTTAGTGACTATCAAGAGAAAGAACTATGATGACCATAACTACTTCTGACAGTAATGATTGAGAAACTACTGAAGTCAAGAATAAGTACTCAATAAATGTTAGCTGAAATCAAATTAAAAAATAGTTTTAAAGAACTAATGTCTCAGTTAAAGTTACTACTTACACTACAATGAATTTTACCGAAGCTTTCTTATCTGTCCCTCCTGACTGGAATATATATTTCGTTGGCAATTCTAATTGCAGTTATCCAGATTCTTTTCAAATTCATTTTTGGCTTAAAAATTGGACTAGGAAGGGCTTCCCTGGTGGAGCAGTGGTTGAGAGTTCGCCTGCCGATGTGGGGGACACGGGTTCGTGCCCCAGTCCGGGAAGATCCCACATGCCGCGGAGCGGCTGGGTCCGTGAGCCATGGCTGCTGGGCCTGCGCGTCCGGGGCCTGTGCTCCGCAACGGGAGAGGCTGCAGCGGTGAGAGGCCCGCGTACCGCAAAAAAAAAAAAAAAAAAAAGAAAAAGAAAGAAAAATGGCCATAGCCTTAGCAGTGCCTTATCTGTGACATTAACTGATGGCAGTCTACTATCATATATTTATAATATGGAGCTTGTTGAAGTTCCTACTTCCTAAGTAATTTCTACTGTTGGAGAAAAGTCTCCCTTTCTCTAACCAATGTCCCTTAGTATTTCCATCTCATCTCTTCTTCACAATCCAAACCTCTCTACTTCCAAGAATTTATTGCAAAGATTCATCATTATCATCTAGCACTTCTATTTTTTTCCCTAAAGGATCTTTATAATAAATATCTAGCTAGATAGATAGATAATTAGTTCATGGTCTGTCAGAAGTTACATGGGGAGATAACTTTTACAAATTCTTCCAGCAGTAAAAACCTTTACTAGAGTGCTGAATGTCTGGGAGGGAAGGCAAAATACTCTACAAGACCACATTCTTCTTTGCAACTCAGGGAGGGAACAAAGTTCTAGTTGCAAGCAATAGGTAATCCAAGTGAAAAGAAAAGAAGTAAGCCAATCCTGAGAGCCCTCAGGAAAAGAAATGGGCTGTGAGACAGGCTTGGAACAAATGTGACACACTACATGCTTAAGCTGATAAGAAATTCCAATTCACCACAGGTCCTCATCCCCAGTTCTCTAATTGCTCCACACTTCATCAGTGTTACTAGTTCAACCCCAGGCCTAAGGGAAATTAATGCTTTGGCGTGAAGGAGTGCCAGTTAAGGTAAAAGGAATATGACAGAATCCTTATTGTGACTTACTGCAGCAGTGTCAGATGTATTTAGCATCTGAGTTAGAAATGCCAATCATTAGCGCTACACATGACAGTAATAATTAATTTCTCTAATACCATGAGATGTGATACTAGGTAGTAACTAAGTTGGGAAGGATTTTCTAGAAATATAATCACTAATTATAATATTACTTCTATAGGAAAATGTTTTTGAAATTCAATCCCTTCATAAGTTAAAACTTATCAAAGATAAACAATAAGATTGGCACAACAGTACAGTGGCCAAACAGCCTGATTTAGAAGTCAAATTCCACCACCAATAGATGTGATTTTGGATGAACTACTCTAATGTCGCTGTGCCTCCATTTCTACATCTGTAAAACAGAGGTTAAAAAAAAAAAGGAGGTAAAATACGGAGATTAAAAAAAAAAATAGTAGGAAGTTAAAAAAAAAACCCAAGACTGAATAACTTTATAAGTATTTAGTTAAGTTAATATAAGTAGAGTAGATAAATATTAACTTTAAATAAATGCAGCTATTATTGCTATTGAGGAAAAGTAACACTCAATTTCTTATCTACCTGACATATTTCCACTTACGCTTAAAGACCTAGTCATTTGTGAAATCCTTCTTAAACTCCATACAAATTGAATATTCCCTCCTTTGTTCCCTCAATGTACATTTAACTAAAAGTACATCAATAATATTCACAAAATCACACATCCAGAATCACAGAACCTTGAAACAAACTATGGAGGTCATCTAGTTCTGGTTCAAGCAGATTTTCAATATCATATATTTATTGTATTCTTCCCAAAGTCATTTTTAAAGATACGCATGTTTGAGCAGTTGGTTTTTGTAACATCTTACAATTTTTAAAAAATAAATAAAACACTATAGTCAGATATTAAAATCCTGAGCTTCAACATCAAAGTATCAAAGGTGAAATTATTTCAGGTTTTCCTAAATCTTTGTTTATGGTCAAAACACAAAAGATATTTAATTTACTTTAACAAAAGAATTACTAAGTCTGTTTAATGTAAGTAAAGATACAATGTAAAATCAGAATACTTTGAGTGAGTAAGTTATATTCTCCCAAGATCTGTAATAACTTAAAAGACTAAAAATATGTGTCATAAAAAATGTAATCTATTCAGTAAAATATAATATCATCTACTAATATACGATTTTAAAACACACATTTCTATTATTTTTCTGTTCACTGCATGGAAAGATGATAATACATGGCTTTATTGAAAGATTCCCACTATAGTTAAAGAAACTATGAGCTTTGTGCCTGACACTATAACACTTTTTTAGGGTGCAGTTCATAAACACATATTCAAAGATATCAGGTATACAGGCTGAATACATATATGAACTCAAATCTATTTCAATGTCACCTCCTCATTGTGGCTTTTCCTGAATGCCCTATCTAAAATAACCACCCCAATCATTTCCTTAACTCTGTACTACCTTTCCTTATTGTATTTACCAAGACTAAAAAATATTATGTCTCATTTGATTATTGTCAGACTCTCTCAATAAAACATAAGGTCCATAAAGACAGGAATGTCTCTGTTTTATAAACAGTTATATTTCTGTTGCCGAGAACAGTACATGACATACAGATACTGCTTAACAGACAATGAATGAATGATTGAACAAATACTTTTGAAGTAAGAGCATGATTTTTAAGTGTTTGGTGAAACAAAAGACATAATCATTTCAGTTAAAAACAGGAGAATGTTCATCTCACCAGGACCTTAAAAAAAATTTTTTTTTCTGTAACTCAAGGGTAGGTGGTACAGAAAGAGTAGGAGGGCAGTGTACAAAACGGGTTTATTTCCTCAAAGTTCCTTTGGGGCAAGTTGGTGTTCATTCTTGACTTAGTAACATGGGAAAACCATGGCACAATAGTAAGAAAATAATAAATTCTCTCTTAAAAAATGAACACTTTAGAATATGTTCTCATTTTCTAAAATCAACTGTATTTGCTTTAAGCTTCTATCCCAGAGCAAACAAACGAATTAATTATCTAAAAAGTGGACAGAGCCCAAAGTATAAACCAGTCTTAAGAATCAACCTTGGGGCTTCCCTGGTGGCACAGTGGTTGAGAGTCCGCCTGCTGATGCAGAGGACGCGGGTTCGTGCCCTGGTCCGGGAAGATCCCATATGCCACGGAGCGGCTGGGCACGTGAACCAAGGCCGCTGAGCCTGCGCGTCCGGAGCCTGTGTTCCGCAACAGGAGAGGCCACAACAGTGAGAGGCCCGCGTACCGCAAAAAAAAAAAAAAAAAAAAAAAAAACAGATTCAACCTTGAATCAACCAAATGCTAACCAAGAGAACAGTCTCTATGATTATTTGAACTAAGCCTCTTTTGGAAAGAATTAGTAAAGAAGTGGAAGAAAAGTCAGAGAACTGAGAAGAGGCCCAAATCTCCGCCACTAAGTGGCAAACTAATGAAACCTGACCAGAATCCATCCTTCAAACTGCACATTCTGGGCCATAAAACATTTAACTAATTAAAAGGATAGAAAACATACATTGTCTGCCCTCAAATCACAATGGGATTAAACTAGAAATCAGTAACAGAAAATAATTGGAATATCCCAAAATACATGGAGACTAAATAACACAGGGTCAGAGAGGAAATCTCAAGAGAAATTAAAAACATTAATTTCTATGAACTAAATGAAAATGAAAACACAACTAATCAAATTTTATGGGATACAGCAAAAGCAGTGATTAGAGGGAAATTCACAGCATTGAATGCATATATTAGAAGAGATCTTAAATCAATCACCTAAGGCTCCACCTTACAAAACAAGAAAAAGAGCAAACTAAATCCAAAGTAAGCAAAAGCAAAGAAATAATGTGAATTATTTTTAATGAAATTGAAAAGAGGAAACCAACAGAGAAAAAATCAATAAAACCAAAAGCTGGTTCTTTGAAAAGATCAATAAAATCAATAAGCCTCTAGACAAGCCAAGTAAGAAAAAAAGAGAGGACACAAATTACTAATATCAGAAATGACACAGGAGATATCACTACAGATCCATGGACATTAAAAGGATAATAAAGAAGCACTATGAACAAGTTTATGCCCGTAGATTTTATAACCTGGATGAAATTAACCAATTTCTGAAAAATACAATTTGCCAAAACTGACACAAGAAATAGACAATCTGAATAGGCCTATATCTACTAAAGAAATTGAGCCAATAATTAATAACCTTCCAAAACAAAAAGCACCAGGCCCAGTAGGGTGGACTGGTGAATTCTACCAAACATTTAAGGAAGAAATTATACCAAGTCTCTACAATCTCTTTCAGAGGACAGAAGCAGAGGGAATACTTCCTAACTCATTCTATGAGGACAGCATTACCCTACTACCAAAACCAGGCAAAGGCATTACAAGAAAAACAAAAACTACAGACCAGTATCTGTCATGAACATAGATGCAAAAAGCCTAAACAAAATACCAGCAAATCAAATTTAACAGTGTATAAGAATTATACACCACAACAAATTGGAATTTATTCCAGGTATTTGAGGCTAGTTCAACACTCAAAAATCAATTAAAGTAATCCACCACATCAACAAACCACACATCTGATTATCACTCAGCACAAAAACTTCAATATCTCCATCAAAGTTTCTAATGTCTGCATTAGAGTTCCTTCAAAGTGCTTTAAGGACCACGAGTTTCGGACTTAACTGTAAAACTCATTAAAAATTAAATTCTCAGACTCCACCCCCCAATAATGGAGACCAGATAAGCATTTTTATCAAGCATCACAGGTGAATCCTATGTGAACTTAAGTTGAGAACTAGTGTCCTAATACACTTTTCAAAACTCAGTTGAAGTCACCTATTACATGACTCCCCCCCCATTAGAATTAATTTCTTTTCTCTGTACTATTCTTTGAACACATTACATGTATTTCTCTTGTAACTTATACCACATTATCTCTTCCCAACAGCCCTCCCCATTCCCCAAAAAGAAAACTTTCTCATTAACTCTGATTAAGGCAGAGGTTCACAACCTTTTTTTCACAACTAACACACCACAGCACAATCCCACAGTAAAAGTTACTAGAGGATGTTACATAGATAAAATAAGCCATGCGATTCCTACAATTCCAGGACTTAGCTCGAATCTACTTTTCTCCCACAAATCAGCCTAAATGGTGTAAAGATCTATTTGATTAAAGTTGGTCTATAACTTTCAAAAAGATAATAGCTTTATTCCTTTAGTAAATTTTCTATGGACTATCCATTCTCACAACATGAAAGCAAAAAAATTAAGAGTGAATACTCAGTATTCTTGGTCTGGATCATGAGTTTATATCGACTAAAACAAAAATAAAATCAAGGTGTAAAATAAAAAAGACTTTGCTTTCCATTCCATAATTGTATTTAAAACAGTAGTAAATTACTTGACCAAACATATTGACAAAGATTCCAAGTATTACCAACCTGATATATTAAAAAATTAAAAGGTGAATGATTTAAAAAAAAAGAAAATCAAACTTGAGGATGGGGGGACAGGACAGTGGAAATCAGACTAAATTTTACTTAATCAGAAACTTTCTGAAAATTCTGAAAAAAAGTCCTGGGTGAAGTCACAAAATCATAAATATTAGAGTTAAAAGGTGTTTTAATTCCTATCAAGTTCCACTTCTCTTATCTAGAAGGAAATTGGAATTCTTATCTATGTTGAGTGATTTTGCCCAATTCATATAATAATGGGCAGAATCTGGGTTTTCTGACTTCTGTGCCCTTTTCATTATATTAGGACCAAGCAGTGCACAAGACCTCAATTCAACTAAGCTGAATCCTAAACAAATTCAACCCTTGTTCACTTCATATAATAGTTAAACCCTTTCCTTTGAAGGATTCCAGGCAATGACCACACTTGCATATACAGACATTATCAATTTCATAGTTGGGGAAGGTAAAGCTGCAAGCTTAGTAATTAACTCAGAACTATAAGCAATAACAAAATGGAGAGTAAACTATCTGGCTCCTGGTGACATTCTCCAGGTGACATTCTCTTAAGTGGCATTTTGATAAACATCATGAGTTTACCTTAGCTTAAAACAAAACTACCTTTTTTTGAGCTGGCAGGGGGAGAGGGGTTCTACTTCTATTACTACAGAATACTGACAAGTTCACATTCAGCTTCTTTGTGACAATTTAAAGTTTTTAATTACACCCTATCTTCAACTTTTCAGACCAAGATATCAAATACTAAGCTGAAATTTAAGAACTGGAGATTTGGGTTATAGTCCAGACTGTGCCAAACTATCACTACTTTAAGTAAATCACTGCCTATTTCTAGACGTCAGATCCTTCCCTCTATTAAATTGGGGTTGGGGGGGAGGGGGGAAGGTGGTTACGGTAGTTATTATCTTTGGTGCCTTCCAGTTCTACTGTTCCTTATCTTTGTCTAATTTCATTGATACAAAAGGAGGAAAAAAAAACTGTTAATGATTACAAATTGTACCATTCACTGAGGTTTAAAGAAACAAACACACACACACACACACACACACCGGTGCCCGAAAGAGTCAGAAGTTAGCTGGTAGAGAGCACCAGGAACCACATTATTTTGAAATTCTTTTGTTTCACAGTCAGTTAAGTTTCTATAAATCATTCAAACGTGAATCACCATACAGAGCAGCTGAACAATGTCAACATTTGATCCTGAAAAAATATGGCAAACTCCAAATTCCAAGACAGAATGTCTTCAGATGAGGATTTGAAATCTTTTATATAGTCAAGTAACTGACAATTTTGAACATTACCAAATCCCTGTGATATTGGGAAACAGCAAAGGTTAAGAAATCCTCCCATTGCCACCCTTCTGTGATCTGGAAATGGCTTACTGCAAAGAACCAACAGTCCCCATAGGACTTAGGTGAGCAAGACTCAGGAATTACCCACCCACCTTGTTTACCTATAACAAGGGCAGACATAGCACCTGCAAATTCCCATTCTTTGCTTCAAAACTGACTAGTTGAACTGCTTGTCCCCATAGAGCAACCGGAACAAAATATTACCCAAATTCCAAGATCTCTTCCCCTAGGTTCCTGAACTTTGGCCCACCCTCAGTCTGAAACAGGATATAACCCCCCAACAGTTTTTCCTCAGAACAGGTTTGCGTGGGGGTAAAACTTTCTCTGATTTACAGTCCAATCGTACTACCCTTTCATCTCACTTCCCCACACCCAGTTCTTTCTAGCCTTGTTTCCTCCTGCCCTTTTTAAAAGAGAAGCTCTTTTTCCTAATCTTTGAGACTCTAGCAGATCTTATGGTCAGGGCACTCTCCCCACTCCAATAGTTCCCTCGCCCACGCCCTTGCTATTCCTTTCGAATATAGACCCTGCTTATTAAGTCCAGATTTTTTATTTGACACCTTTTCCAACTCCACAAGGGCTGAGTTTGAAAGACAAACTGACTTTGCCGTTTCTTTACTTTGCCCTTTCTCTAAGTGACAGGTGCTAATCCTTTACAAGAAGGGAATGTACTGTGTCCACCTGGAAAGCCTATAGGCATTTATAAGATATGAACTTCTTGGCCACTGCCCTACAGCTGAGAGTAAAGGGAGGAGATCATCAACGAGGCAAGGTCAACTCTGGGACCACCTGGCCCACGGCCATACACAGTAAATGGGCCATGAACATTCTGACTACCTATTCCGTACTCCTGAACAGATCTCGCGGTTGGGCAGGACATATGCTGCTTCCTCTAGGGCCCCGGCGCCCCGAGGCAGGTGGTAGGTCCTGTCCTACCGCTCACCCCATTGCTCCCGCCCGCTCCATCCTCAGCTGGGCACCCGACCGGCTCCCTTCACAGCACTGACCTCCCGGCCCCTTCCTCCCGACTGTTGTTATTCCAGCCCTCACAAGAAGACTCACCATGGCGCCAAGGACAGGTCGTGGACCAGACGCCCAGGAGTCGCCGGGGCCGTCCAGGACCTACCCTCACCACTCTACAGCCGTGATCCACTCGACACCGCGAGAGAGAAGATCTTCCGGCTCTGCCGGAAGTTCAGCCTGAGCGGGACAGGAAGTCCCTCCCCTCTGCTGAACGCCGGCGACCCCACGCCACGCAGAGGTGAGGCTACGCAAGACGTCCTTCATTGCCACTTCCGTGAGCGCTAGGTTAGAGGCTGGGGGAGGTGCTGACCTTGAGAGCGCACGCGGGAGGCGCAGGCGCAGCACAGGTAGGTAGGTGGGCGGGAGGCGCGCCGCTGTTGCGCCTGTGAGGATCCAGAGGTGGGTTGGGTGGTGTTGGCAAGAGCGCACCCTCTCTCTACAAGGTGATAGAGATAAAGGTTGGTGAATGAGGTGGGAGCCGACTCAAGATCCAAAGGATTTCTTGCGGGAGAAAACCACAGTTAAGCCCCGCTCTTGCTGAGACAACACTGAAATTGCCTCAGCTCAGCCACGCCCTTTCTCTTTTTACCTTCTCGTTTTTCTAGCTGCCTTTTCTTGGAGACTTTCCTTACAGACCTGTCTCTCTGTCGTCTCTGCTCCCTGCTTTAGTGGCTCTTCCAGCTCTATCCTTCCTCAGGGCAGTGGAATTTGTTCGTGAGAAGTTTCTTCATTACAGGTACCAGCTAAAGCCAGAAGGACATCTACCAAGAGCAGAGAAACCGGCAAGAGAATTCTGCCTATTTAATACATTCCAGTATGGAGGGTTTCCATTTAGATTAAAAAGTATATGTCATCAGATGGAAAAAAGTCAAACTCCCGTATACCTTCTAATGTTGTGCTGTTTTTGTTTTTTTTTTTCCAAAAGACAACTCCCATATACCCTCAAAATGTTGTGTTGTTTTCTGTACCTATAAACTCTCTATTTGGTTATGCATAGTACTAATGGCAGGCTTGAAGTGCATATACAGAGTACCTTTAACCCAGAAATTCATCTCACAATTTAGGGATCCTTGCTTAAGTCTCAACTGTATCTGCAATTTCATCTGTGGGATCTCTTTTTGCCATAGGGTCTAGTTTTGTCGTAAAGCTGGAATTGGAATGGGAGACTAGGAAGCTTCAGAAGAACTTAAGAAAATTGGGTTGGCAGGGGTGGTTAGAGATGTTAAGTTTTACCTTCCTTACCAAAGTACCTGAAGAGCACAGATACCCAAGCTATAAATGGTCGAAAGATCCTGAGAATCAGAGTTCCCAGCTATCTAAAAGAAGCATGCATAGGGCAGTTACTCTATATTAGTTTTCACTTTAAATTTTATTGGGAGATGCATAGTGTGACAGTTAAAAAAGATGTAAGAATCATAAGTACTAACACTGGAAACAGCTGGAGGTGGAGTGGGGCTGGGAAATATTTTGTGAAACAGATCCTGCTGAGGTTGAATCCAGAACTTCGCTGAGGGTTCGTTCCACTTCTGCTGTATGGAACACGGTTGGAAATTGACAAGCCCCAGGGCACTGCAGATGGTAACTGGGAGAGAGGAATTGGAGTCTGTCGGCAGGTGTGTCTGTGGAAAGCAGCTGCGATCCTTGAGGAAGAAAAAGTGGAGAAGGAAAGTGGCTATAAGTCTGTCAGTGACAACACATCCTGCTAAGTCTTACTCTCCTTTCTGACACTGTGGGTCTTACATCTGCCCTAGACCTGGCAGCCTCATTGAGGTTCACAAAGCATCTCCTATGTGGCAGTAAGACTGAAATTATTAGGTTGGAATCCATTCCTGCCAGAGTAAACGAAAGGAAATCACAGTGTTTGTTATCTGCTGATCATTTTAAATAGATCATGGGGTTCTGTGTTCCTTATTTGGTATATGGCAAGTTGATAAATAACTCTTGGTTAATATCCTTTAATGTTTCTGTTACAGTGTGAAAAATCTGTTATAAGTAATTTTTTTAAGATTAAAATGCATGCATGTTTTAAAGCTGCAACCTCCCAGTCTTTTTTTTAATCCCACAGAGTAATTATAATGTTGTGTAAGGTTACATGCCTTGAAGTAGAGGAATTTACCTATTTCCATTACTTAAAATAGATGAGGGTCTTAGACAAAGGTACAAAAAAAGGGGAAACTAATGAAAGGGGGGAGAAGATGTGGATGATGGAGATTAAGAAGAAATTTGGTTGTTTTTGTCAAGGGAGTTAGGAGTCGAATCTTTGATTTAAAAAAATCTTGGTTGCTCACTATTCAGGCTTTGTGATGAGTTGTCCTGAGTGAGAACTGTTCCCTAGTACTTAAGAACACTAACAAATAGTTACCTCGTCCTTCAGGACCTCCACCTATCTGGAACGTTTTCGACCATTAAGACCTATCACTTTCTTGAAGTCTAGCTCCATATTCTTTGCAAAATGTTTTCCAGATTAGCTCCCCTGATAAATTTCCACTGCTTTTTCTTACTTTAGTAAATATAATAACTTACGCTTTCTTGTGCAGTGCCTTTGTAATCCCCCCACCTCTGCGCAATGTATATTGTTTTCCTAATTAGACATAAATGCCTGGGACCTTCTTGTGTTGCCCACCCTCTTCCCCTTGAGAAATACCATTTAAAGGAATGTTGTGGACAAAAATCACTTCAGTTAAACTGCCCTTAAAATAATTTATGGACAAAAATGTTAGCCGTAGGAATACTTATCATCATAAAAAATTAGGAAAAATCTTTAACAATTAGAGATTGGTCAAATTCTATCATATATACTTAGTGGAATATTATCTAGCTATTTTTTAAAAGCCATTAAACTGGCCTTTCTAATGGAAAATGTGACCAGTATGATTGCTTTGACATGAAAAAACTAAGTATAGAACAAAGAGTAAAAAAGGAAGTAACAAAAATATATCAATCATCGTTACTGGAATTACCACTCTAAAACAACCTTTCTGTAAGGGGGTAATTTTTTTTTTATTTTTTTTACTTAGGAATAGATGAAAGGAGCTTTTTTTCCCCCAAAAAAATTTATGCTTTGTAACATCCACCTATATTACTCTCACCTTTCTAATTTGGGAAAAACATACAAACACACATGTTCTTCAGAAGTGTATTGCAACTTTTTGATAGTTCAGTAGCCTCCCTCTGAAACTTTTCTCTATTGTTATTATAGTTATATCTAAGACTGTACTACATATCTGACTGGTGGAAAAACTCCTGCAAATTTTACACAAATTATACAGTGCACATTTTCAAGGATTACTAACGTACATAAATGAGATCTTGATATCATTTGATACCTTTTGGTATCAGGAAGGTCTTTAAACAGCCACCACGGAGAGCAATAAAACCGTTAGAAAAGTTTAAAACCTAAGTTAGCTTTATTCATTCTTTAAGTATTTGAGTATCCACTCTGTCCTAGTCACTGTTCTATACTTGGGGAAACTGTGATAAATAGAGCAGACATGGTCCCTACTACATTTTAGTGATAACAGACCATAAATAAATAAACAAGAAAAATATAAGTTAGTAATAGTGCTAGGCAGAGAATTAACGTAGATGAATATTTTAGATTAGGTCACTAAGGAAAACTTCTAAAAGTGTGTTTTTATTTAAACTGCTATTTGACAGGAGAATCCAGCTTTGCAGAAATTGAGGAAACCGTTGCTTGCAGAGGGGACAAAAATGCAAAACCCTGAGGCATGAACTATCTTGGAATATTTTGGGAACGAAAAAAAGGCCTGCCTTGTTAGAGCATAGTGACTACAAGAAGAGTAAGTTTGGGGGTAGGAAAGAGCTAAATTATGGTTGCATTGAAAGCCAGGAAAGGGTTTAGATTTTATTCTAAGTGTGGTGGAAAAAGCATTTTAACCTGAGGAGTTATAGGCAAGAATATATTTTTAAAATCTACTTTAATGATATTTTTGTAATTGAAATGTTTAGTTGACTCACATGTAACACAATTACTAATATACATGGACATAAATCTATCATATTACAGTAAGTCCCCTACATACAAACCTTCAAGTTGTGAACTTTCAAAGATGCGACCATGCATTCACATGTCCAGTCACATGTTAGTTCACGTGTCTGGCTTACATTGTCATATGCGTGCATCCTCTACAAGTGGTTGTGCTTTTGTGTACTTTACTGTACAGTACTATATAGCTACCCAGACATCACTGGATTGTTTTTTCAAGAGAAAAAACGATAGAATTGAATCTAGCAATGAACCAGAACTGTGCCATCAACGTCAGGCATGAGTGAAATTGCAGCTTGCCCTCTGTCTCCTATTGCCAATGATCCTTTAGCTCTACCATCTCCCACCTCTTCTCCCTCCTCCAGTCAGTAACTCTTCTTGCCTGTTCACTCAATGCCAGCCCCTGTATGCCGCTGTTGTACTGTACTACTGGACTTTTCAAGGTACTATACTGTAAGATTAAAAATGTTTTCTTTATTTTTTGTGTTTGTTTTTTATGTATTATTTGTATGAAAAGTATTATAAATCTATTACAGTACAGTAATGTATAGACAATTGTGTTCATTGGGCACCCAGGCTAACTTTATTGGATTTAATGAATAAATTGGACTTAGGAATGTGCTCTCAGAACAGAACTCGTTCATATGTAGGGGACTTACTGTATTTGCTGTTTGTCGCATCTCTCCTATGTTCAGTTTCTCCTTTTTTGCCTTCTTTTAGATTGATTATTTTTAATCCATTTCTTCTACCCCATAAGCTTGACAGTTATGTATTATTTAGAAATTTATATTATACTCTTCCTGGACAATGTAAGGACCTGAGAACACATCAACTTAATTTACTGCCCCACTGCATGTTATATATATTGTGTTTACTTAATATATACTTCCTAATTCCTTAAGACATTATTATTTTTATACAATTAATGTGTGTTTATATTTACTCAAACATTTACTTTGTCTGTTGTACTTTATGATTCCTTGAGTTTCTAAGCTTCTATCTGGGATCTTATTTCATCTTCCTGAAGAACATGCTCCAGTATTTCCTTTGTAGATGGCTGCTGGTAACAAATTCAGTTTTTGTATCCTGAAACTACTTATTTTACCTTCATTTTCAAAGAACATTTTTGCTAAATTAGCAGCTATTGTATTTTATCATTCTGAAGATACATTCCATTGCTTTTGGCTTCCAGTTTTTTTTGAGAAAAAATGTTGGTTTTATTTTTGCCCCCTTAAAGTGATCTGTTTTTTCCTTTGGCTGTTTATAAGATGTCCATAGTAAAATTGAAGCAGTTTTATTATGATGTAACTAAACGTTGTTTTCTTTGTTTTTTTTTAAATTTGTTTTCTTTTTGAGGTTTATAATGCTTCTTGCATCTGGGATCTCATGTCTTACTTTGTTTTGGAAAGTTCTCAGCTCTTATCAGTTATTGTTTCTGCCCCACTCTCTGCCCTCTCCTCTCCTGGTATGCCACTTAAATGAATATTCAGTCATTTCAATTTATCCCTTATGTTCCATTTATTTGTCTCTGTATGGTTCATTCTGGATAATTCTTACCTTTCAGTTCACTCTCTTCTCTTTAATAGTCTCTAATCTCCTGTGAAACTTATCTGTTGAAGCATTTATTTCAGTTATGTTTTTGGTTGTTATCAGTTCAAGCATTTCTGTTTGGTTCTGTTTTATAGTTTCCAGTTAGCTATCCAATTATCTGTCTCATTCTGATCTTTTATCTTTTCAAACATATTAAGCATAACTACTTTAAAACTCGTGTCTAGGGGCTTCCCTGGTGGCGCTGTGGTTGAGAGTCCACCTGCCGATGCAGGGGATGCGGGTTCGTGCCCCGGTCCAGGAAGATCCCACATGCCACGGAGCGGCTGGGCCCATGAGCCATGGCCGCTGAGCCTGCGCGTCCGGAGCCTGTGCTCCGCATCGGGAGAGGCCACAACAGTGAGAGGGCCACAACAGTGAGAGGCCCACGTACCGCAAAAGAAAAAAAAAGTGTCTAGTAGCTGTGGGGTCTGCTGTTGTCTGAAGCTTCCTTGTTTCTTTGTTGTGTTTGTTGTTTATCATATTATCTTACTTTTATGAGTTTTTTGTTTATATTATATTATTTTTATTTATAAAATTTTTGTTAATTTATGTTATGTTATTTTTGATTGAATGCCAGAACTGGTATATGAAATTATACTTTGAGGTCTAAAATGATGATAGAAAGGATTTATGTCTCCTGGCAGGGGCTCTGGGCACTAGTAATCCAAAATCACCTTAATCTGGTCAGTGGCTGAGATGACTGGAAGTTCTACTTCTAGTTCAAACTTTTTCCTAAGGTATAGACCTTTGAGATCTCAACTTGAAGCCTGTAGAGTTAACAAAGGCAGGCTCTGAACTCCAGTTTTTGTCTTTTTGACTCACTGAGTTAGTCAGATGGTCTGTTCAGCTTCTCAGCTATCTTCTTCTCAGGAATCAGCAGGTAACCCCAGAAAAAAGCTATAGTAAATGCTGGGTTCAACAACTCTGGGTTTTTCTTCTTCTGGATTTTCTACTGCCTCATTGGCTCTCTCTGATGCCTTCAGATGTTTGTTTTATATTTTGTCTAGCTTTTCTAGTTCTCAGGAGTACAGGCATACCTTGGAGGTTTTGTGGGTTCAGTTCCAGACCACTGCAAGAAAGCAAATATCACAATGAGTCACATAAATTTTTTTGTTTCCCAGTGATTTAAAAGTTATGTTTACACTGTACTGTATTCTATTAAGTGTGAAATAGCATTGTCTAAAAAAAAATACACTCCTTAATTTAAAAATAGTCTATTGCTAAAAAATGCTAACCTTCATCTGAGCCTTCAGTGAGTTGTAATCTTTTATCTGGTGGAGGGTTTGAAATACTTTGAGAATTACCAAATGTGACAAAGAGACATGAAGTGAGCAAATGCTTTTGGAAAAATGGTGCCAATAGTCTTGCTCAATGCCGCATTGCCACAAACTTTCAATTTGTAAAAAACACAATATCTGTGAAGCACAATAAAGTGAAGCACAATAAAATGAAGTATGTCTGTACTGAAATACAGATTTTAGAAATGGATTCACTCTTATAAGGGATATTGATTTAAGACAGATGACATTGTAGGCCAATGGGAAAAGCAAGAGCATTTCAATAAATGGTACTGGATATCCATATGGAAGAAAATTAAATTGGACCTCCCTAGTCAACACCATACAGAAAAGTCAGTTCCAGGTGAATTAAAGATTTAAATGTGAAAGGAAAACCTATTAAAACTTCAGAAGACAAGATAGATATCTTTATGCTCTTATAGTAGGTAAAACCTATAAAAAGAAAGAATTACATTCAAATACATTTTTAAAATCTCTGTTCAAAAGATATCATAAGCCCTTGGAGTAATAGTTGATTTCATTTAGGTACAGGAAATGTACACAATGAGCCTGGAACATTTTGTTGTGCAATTTAGCAAGGAAGCTGTCATAGGCTACTAGGATCATGTCAAATGGAGTCAGGAGCCAACTGAAAAGCATTCCTCTGGCCAAAGATGGAACACTTTGAGTATCAATAAGGACACACAGGTTCACAGAAATTCTGAAATCCCCTTGAGCACAAACTGGGACATACCAAATGCAATGGATTGGAACATCTGAAATTATCAAATGTCCTTATATTCATGAGTTCTTAATGATAATAAAACTAACAAAAAGCATCTAATTGATCAACACTGAAGGATGTTCTGGAATCATTATTTTGAAAACCAGTTTTTAAAAAGGTAATTATTTGTACTGTCTTTCCTATATGAACTGTACCACAGGTAAGTAAATGAGGGGAAGTTTTTTATATAAATGTATTAATAAATGAAGAATGAATGATAAAATTAGAAAATTTTAAGATTCCTAATGAATAAATAGGTTTATTCATTGTATATCAACAGCTGCTAACATGACAAATAAGGAAACTTTATATGCCTCTTAATGGAAAAACACACCATCACCTATTAAAAACTTGCGCCAAAAAAACTGAACCTGATATTAGGAAATACAGAGAATGTGTTAAACACAGTGGCTGTGCAATCAGAAATTTTTCATCTATGGAAATCATGGGACAAATTAACTTCAACAAATATGTTGCAGGAGGGAGAGAAGATGGAAACAAATGTAGATTAAAAAGAGACTCACCTAAAAGACACATGAAGCAATGTGTGAACTTGTATTAGTTATTTATTGCTGTATAATAAATTGCCCCAAGACTTAATTTAACAGCTTAAAACTAAAAATACTTACCTCTTACAGTTCCTGAGGGTCAGAATGCAGGAGTGGTTCAGCTAGGTCTCATGGCCCAGGGTCTCATGAGTTTGCAGTCAAGCTATTGGCTGGACTGCAGTCTTCTGAACACTTGACCTGGTCAGAGAGGATTCACCTCCAAGATGGTTCATTCACAGGGCTACCTGCATGTCCTCACAACATGGCACCTGGCCTTCCCCAGAGAAATTGATCCAAGAAAGAGACAAGCTAAAATTACTCAAAGTGATGCATTACTTGTCCTGTATTCTCTTAATCCCACAAATCATCCCTGATAAGAGTGTGGGAGGAAATTATGCAAAAGCATGAATATTAGGAACCTGGCTACCACAATTTGACCTCCAAAGAGTCACATTCTTCCAGTATGCCAAATATACTCATCCTCCACCTGAGCACCCCCAAACTCTCATGCCATTACAGCATTAACTCAAAGTCTAGAAATGTAAATCAATTCTAGGTGTAGATGAGGACTTGTGTGTGTACTTCCTTAAGCACAGGTCTTTAAATAGAGTTCCTCTTGATCTGAAGAGCTGTATACTGAAGACACACAGTATCTGCCTCCACACACTTAATTTAAAATAGGGCAACCACTATGGATGTGTGTTTAAAAGGAGGGAAATGAGGTACACATGTTCACAGAAATTCTGAAATCCACCTAGGAACAGGTTGGCAGTTTCTTCATTAAGATTCAAGGCCTGAGAGTAAATCTCCAGGTCTAACTCTACTTTAGTCACTTGGATCCACCCACTGAGTCATCCTTCATTTTCCACATTTACAGCTAGGTACTTGTCTCTGCCTATAGAAGCTTAGATATCCAAAAGCCTCTTTTGATTTGGTGCTCTGTCCCTTTCAGTTCTGGCGGGCAAACAACATACTAATATAATCCTCTTTTAAAAGTCTCTTTTAAAACATTATATTCTGCTCATATAATTCTTTTATAAACTTTGTGGATCTCCTCTGAATTTTATTTGAGTTCACGCCATTAGACAAAGCAATACCCATAAATATCTTCCATATAAACCCTTCTCTACATTGGGCTTTTGATGCAGCACACCCTTAAAATTCTTAGAACCTATCACTTGAGAAGTTTCATCAGGTACATCCTTTATGTCTGAATAAAAATACTCTGAAATACCATGCTAGAGCTTTCTGAGGTCTTAAAGGGCTTTAAAACTACATCCTCAACTTCATATTTTCCTGTTAGTGCTTTGCATTTGTTCTTTCTTTTTTAAATAAATTTATTTATTTATTTATTTTTGGCTGCATTGTGTCTGTTGCTGCACATGGGCTTTCTCTGGTTGCAGCGAGCGGGGGCTACTCTTTGTTGTGGTGCATGGGCTTCTCATTTCAGTGGCTTCTCTTGTTGCAGAGCACGGGCTCTAGGTGTGTGGGCTTCAGTAGGTGTGTGGGCTTCAGTAGTTGTGGCTCGTGGGCTCTAGAGCACAGGCTCAGTAGTTATGGCGCACAGGCTTACTTGCTCCACGGCATGTGGGATCGTCCCAGACCAGGGCTCGAACCTCTGTCCCCTGCATTGGCAGGCAGATTCTTAACCACTGCGCCACCAGTGAAGTCCCTGTATTTGTTCTTGTTCTGAGCCATTTACTAATTTTAACATCATCTGTCACCTAGAGAGACTGGGAATCTTCAAATCCCAAAAGTTCTGTCTCCTTTTTGTTTAACAGTTCTTGCTTTAACATCTCTTCCCTCTCACATTTTACTATAAGCAACAATGAGAAACCAGGTGATGTTAAAGAAACATCTTTAACATTATTCTGGCTGGACATTGCCTTAACTAGATCACACAGTTAGTTCATTAGGCATATTCTCTACTTTGCACATAACTTCAGGTGACAAATTTGCTAAACTATTGCCACTTTCCTCTAATTTCCAATAAGACTTTAAATCTGTAAGACCTCATCTGCAGCCTCCTCAAAGTTATCGTGCATCTACAAACACTCTCCTCCAAGTCCTTCCAGCTTCTGCCCACTGCACTTTTTTTTTTTTTGGCGGCACTGTGCAGCATGCAGGATCTTAGCTCCCCCAACCAAGGATTGAACCCGCACCCTTACAGTAGAAACGCAGAGTCTTAACCGCTGGACCACCAGGGAAGTCCCAGTCGCTCTTAAGTTTTAGGTTTTTGTTATGTCAGCACCCCACTTCCAGGTGCCAAAATCTTTATTAGTTTTATATTGCTTTATAACTAACTACCCCCAAAACATAATTTTTAAAATAACAAACATTTCTAACTCATGCAGTATCTGAGGTCAGAAATCGAGGAGTAGATTAGCTGAGTAGTTCTGGCTCACGGTCTCCTGTGAAGTAACAGTCAAAGCTGTCAGCTGGGGCAACAATAATTTAATGACTTAACTAGTGCTAGAGGATCCACTTCCAAGATGGCTTACACACATTGGCAGGATGCCTCAGTTCTTCATTAGCTATCTGGCACAATACCTCAGTTTCTCACCATATGCCTCTCCAGAGAGCTGCCTGCCTCCCCCTTAAGCAAGTAATCCAAGAGAAAGAGACAGAAGCTACCACGCCTTTTATGTCTTTTTTGATCTACCCTCAAAAGTGGCATACATTACACAGATATGTGACCCACAGGTTGATCACAGGTATATCCGGAGAAAAGCATGGTCCGAGAGGACACATACACCCCAGTGTTCATTGCAGCACTGTTTACAATAGCCAAGACATGGAAGCAACCTAAATGTCCATCGACAGAGGAATGGATAAAGAAGATGTGGTATATATATACAATGGGATATTACTCAGCCATAAAAAAAAATGAAATAATGCCATTTTCAGCAACATTGATGGACCTAGAGATTGTCATACTGAGTGAATTAAGTCAGATAGATAAAGAGAAATATCATGTGATATTGCTTCTGTGCAGAATCTGAAAAGAAATACAAATGAACTTATTTACAAAACAGAAACAGACTCACAGACTTAGAGAATGGATTTATGGTTACCTGGGGGTGAAGGGTAGAGAGAAGCAATAGTTAGGAAGTTTGGGATTGACATGTACACACTGCTATATTTAAAAAGGATAACCAGAGATAGCCTCATCCACCACAGGGCAGACAGCAGAAGCAAGAAGAACTACAATCCTGCAGCCTGTGGAACAAAAACCACATTCACAGAAAGATAGACAAGATGAAAGGCAGAGGGCTATATACCAGATGAAGGAACAAGATAAAACCCCAGAAAAACAACTAAATGAAGTGGAGATAGGCAAGCTTCCAGAAAAAGAATTCAGAATAATGACAGTGAAGATGATCCAGGACCTCAGAAAAAGAATGGAGGCAAAGATGGGGAAGATGCAAGAAATATTTTAAAAAGACCTAGAAGAATTAAAGAAAAAACAAGCAGAGATGAACAATAAAATAACTGAAATGAAAAATACACTAGAGGGAATCAATAGCAGAATAACTGAGGCAGAAGAACGGATAAGTGACCCAGAAGACAGAATGGTGGAATTCACTGCTGTGGAACAGAAGAAATAAAAAAGAATGAAAAGAAATGAAGACAGCCTAAGAGGCCTCTGGGACAACATTAAATGCAACAACATTCGCATTATAGGGGTCCCAGAAGGAGGAGACAGAGAAAGGACCAGAGAAAATATTTGAAAGATTATAGTTGAAAACTTCCCTAACATGGGAAACGAAATAGCCACCCAAGTCCAGGAAGAGCAAAGAGTCCCATACAGGATACACCCAAGGAGAAACACGCCAAGACATATAGTAATCAAATTGGGAAAAATTAAAGATAAAGAAAAAATTATTGAAAGCAGCAAGGGAAAAATGACAAATAACATACAAGGGAACTCCCATAAGGTTAACAGCTCATGTCTCAGCAGAAACACTACAAGCCAGAAAGGAGGGGCATGACATATTTAAAGTGATGAAAGGGAAGAATATACAACCAAGATTATGCTACCCGGCAAGGATCTCATTCAGATTCGATGGAGAAATCAAAAGCTTTACAGACAAGCAAAAGCTAAGAGAATTCAGCACCACCAAACCAGTGCTACAACAGATGCTAAAGGAACTTCTCTAAGTGGGAAACACAAGAGAAGAAAAGGACCTACAAAAACATACCCAAAACAATTAAGAAAATGGTAATAAGAACATACATATCAATAATTACCTTAAATGTGAATGGATTAAATGCTCCAACCAAAAGACACAGGCTCACTGAATGGACATAGAAACAAGACCCATATATATGCTGCTACAAGAGAACCACTTCAGACCTAGGGACACATACACACTGCAAGTGAGGGGATGGAAAAAGATATACCATGAAAATGGAAATCAAAAGAAACCTTGAGTAGCAATACTCATATCAGATAAAATAGACTTTGAAATAAAGAATGTTACAAGAGACAAGGAAGGACACTACATAATGATCAAGGGATCAATCCAAGAAGAAGATATAACAATGATAAATATATATGCACCCGACATAGGAACACCTCAATACATAAGGCAAATGCTAACAGCTCTAAAAGAGGAAATCGAGAGTAACACAATAATAGTGGGGGACTTTAACACCTCACTTACACCAATGGACAGATCATCCAAACAGAAAATTAATAAGGAAAGACAAGCTTTAAATGACACAATAGACCATATAGATTTAATTGATATTTATAGGACATTCCATGCAAAAACAGCAGATTACACTTTCTTCTCAAGTGTGCAGGGAACATTCTCCAGGATAGATCACATCTTGGGTCACAAATCAAGCCTCAGTAAATTTAATAAAATTGAAATCATATCAAGCATCTTTTCTGACCACAATGCTATGAGATTAGAAATCAATTACAGGGAAAAAAATGTAAAAAACACAAACACATGGAGGCTAAACAATACATTACTAAATAACCAAGAGATCACTGAAGAAATCAAAGAGGAAATCAAAAAATACCTAGAGACAAATGACAATGAAAACATGACGATCCAAAATCTATGGGATGCAGCAAAAGCAGTTCTAAGAGGGAAGTTTATAGCAGTACAATCCTACCTCAAGAAACAAGAAAAATCTCAAATAAACAATCTAACCTTACACCTAAAGGAACTAGAGAAAGAAGAAAACATAAAACCCAAAGTTAGTAGAATGAAAGAAATCATAAAGATCAGAGCAGATGTAAATGAAATAGAAACAAAGAAAACAGTTGCAAAGATCAATAAAACTAAAAGCTGGTTCTATGAGAAGATAAACAATATTGATAAAACATTAGCCAGACTCATCAAGAAAAAGAGGGAGAGGACTCAAATCAATAAAATTAGAAGTGAAAAAGGAGTAGTTACAACAGACACCACAGAAATACAAAGCATCCTAAGAGACTACTACAAGCAACTCTATGCCAATAAAATGGACAACCTGGAAGAAATGGACAAATCCTTACCAAGACTGAACCAGGAAGAAATAGAAAATAAGAAAAGACCAATCACAAGTAATGAAATTGAAACTGTGATGTTAAATCTTCCAACAAACAAAAGTCCAGGACCAGATGGCTTCACAGGTGAATTCTATCAAACATTTAGCGAAGAGCTAACACCCATCCTTCTCAAACTCTTCCAAAAAACTGCAGGGGAAGGAACACTCCCAAACTCATTCTATGAGGCCACCATCACCCTGATACTAAAACCAGATGAAGATATCACAAAAAAAGAAAATTACAGACCAATATCACTCATGAATATAGCTGCAAATATCCTCAACAAGGGCTTCCCTGGTGGCGCAGTGGTTGAGAGCCCACCTGCCGATGCAGGGGACACGGGTTCGCGCCCCGGTCCAGGAAGATCCCACATGCCACGGAGCTGCTAGGCCCATGAGCCATGGCCGCTGAGCCTGCACATCCGGAGCCTGTGCTCCGCAATGGGAGAGGCCACAACAGTGAGAGGCCCGTGTACCGAAAAAAAAAAAAAAATTCCTCAACAAAATACTAGCAAACAGAATCCAACAACACATTAAAAGGATCATACACCATGATCAAGTGGGATTTATCCCAGGGATGCAAGGATTCTTCAGTATATGCATATCAATCAATGTGATACACCATATTAACAAATTGAAGAATAAAAACCATATGATCATCTCAATAGAGGCAGAAAAAGCTTTTGACAAAATTCAACACCGATTTATGATAAAAACTCTCCAGAAAGTGGGCATAGAGGGAACGTACCTAAAGGCCATATATGACAAACCCACAGCAAACATCATTCTCAATGGTGAAAAACTGAAAGCATTTCCTCTAAGATCAGGAAGAAGACAAGAATGTCCACTCTCACCATTATTATTCAACATAGTTTTCAAAGTCCTGGCCACGGCAATCCAAGAAGAAAAAGAAATAAAAGGAATACAAATTGGAAAAGAAGTAAAACTGTCACTGTTTGCAGATGGCATGATACTATACATAGAGAATCCTAAAGATACCACCAGAAAACTACTAGAGCTAATCAATGAATGGGGTAAAGTTGCAGGATACAAAATTAATGCACAGAAATCTCTTCCATTCCTATACACTAATGATGAAAAATCTGAAAGAGAAATTAAGGAAACACTCCCATTTACCATTGCAACAAAAAGAATAAAATACCTAGGGATAACCCTACCTAGGGAGACAAAAGACCTGTATGCAGAAAACTCTAAAACACTGATGAAAGAAATTAAAGATGATACAAACAGATGGAGAGATATACCATGTTCTTGGATTGGAAGAATCAATATTGTGAAAATGACTATACTACCCAAAGCAATCTAAAGATTCAATGCAATCCCTATCAAATTACCAATGGCATTTTTTACAGAACTAGAACAAAAACTCTTAAAATTTCTATGGAGACACAAAAGACCCCGAATACCCAAAGCAGTCTTGAGGGAAAAAAACGGAGCTGGAGGAATCAGGTTCCCGGACTTCAGACTATACTACAAAGCCATAGTAATCAAGACAATATTGTACTGGCATGCAAACAGAAATATAGATCAATGGAAAAGGATAGAAAGCCCAGAGATAAACCCACACACGTATGGTCAACTAATCTATGACAAAGGAGGCAAGGATATACAATGGAGAAAAGAGAGTCTCTTCAATAGGTGGTGCTGGGAAAACTGGACAGCTACATGTAAAAGAATGAAAGTAGAACACTCCCTAACACCATACACAAAAATAAACTCAAAATGGATTAGAGACCTAAATATAAGACCAGACACTATCAAACTCTTAGAGGTTAACACAGGAAGAACACTCTTTGACATAAATCACAGCAAGATCTTTTTTGATCCACCTCCTAGAGAAATGGAAATAAAAACAAAAATAAACAAATGAGACCTAATGAAACTTAAAAGCTTTTGCACAGCAAAGGAAACTACAAACAAGATGAAAAGACAACCCTCAGAATGGGAGAAAATATTTGCAAACGAATCAATGGACAAAGGATTAATCTCCAAAATATGTAAACAGCTCATGCAGCTCAATACTAAAAAAACAAACAACCCAATCCAAAAATGGGCAGAAGACCAAATAGACATTTCTCCAAAGAAGATATACAGATGGGCAAGAAGCACATGAGAAGCTGCTCAACATAACTAATAATTAGAGAAATGCAAATCAGAACTACAATGAGGTATCACCTCACACCAGTTAGAATGGGTATCATCAGAAAGTCTACAAACAACAAATGCTGGAGAGGGTGTGGAGTAAAGGGAACCCTCTTGCACTGTTGGTGGGAATGTAAATTGATACAGCCTCTATGGAGAACAGTATGGAGGTTCCTTAAAAAGCTAAAAGTAGAATTACCATATGACCCAGCAATCCCACTACTGGGCATATACCCAGAGAAAACCACAATTCAAAAAAACACATGCACCCCAATGTTCATTGCAGCACTATTTATAATAGCCAGGACAGGGAAGCAACCTAAGTGTCCATCGACAGATGAATGGATAAAGAAGATGTGGCACATATATACAATGGAATATTACTCAGCCGTAAAAAGGAATGAAATTGGGTCATTTGTAGAGACGTGGATGGATCTAGAGACTGTCATACAGAGTAAAGTAAGTCGGAAAGAGATAAACAAATAGCATATATTAACACATATATGTGGAACCTAGAAAAATGGTACAGATGAACCAGTTTGCAGGGCAGATATAGAGACACAGATGTAGTGAACAAATGTATGGACACAAAGGGGGGAAAGTGGCAGGGGTGGTGGTAGTGGTGGGATGAATTAGGAGATTGGGATTGACATGTATACACTAATATGTATAAAATGGATAACTAATAAGAACCTGCTGTATAAAAAAAATAAATAAAATTCAAAAATTCAAAAAATATATAAAGAAAAAAAAATAAAAAGGATAACCAGCAAGCATCTACTGTATAGCACAGGGAACTCTGCTCAATGTTATGTGGCATCCTGGATGGGAGGGGAGTCTGGGGGAGAATGGGTGCATGTATATATATGGTTGAGTCACTTTGCTGTGCACCCGAAACTATCACAACATTGTTAATCAGCTATACTCCAATATAAAATTAAAAGTTTAAAAAAATGCTTGATATGATTTGTTATCAACAATGTGAATATCAAAAAAACATTAAAAAAAAAGGTGACATACCATTACACAGATATGTGACCCACAGGTTGATCACACATAGGAGATTACACAAGCGTGTACATACCAGGGAGTAGGAATCATTGGGTACCATTTTGGAGGCCTGCTACCACAAGACTTTATCTGGATCATGATTCAAACTTTAAAACACACACACACGCTTAAGATGATTGGAAATTTGGATGCTTATTGAATATTTGATGATATTGGGGAAGTATTGTAAATTTTTTTGTGTGTTTATAATAGTAATTTTTAAAGATCCCTATTTTTTAGAGATGCATATTGAAATATTTAGAGATGTAATGATATAATGTCTGGGATATACTTTAAAATACTAAGAGATGGAGAAAGTGAGTGGTAGTATAAATGAAGCTGAATTGGTTATGAGTTGATAATCCTGAAGCTGGGTGATAGGTAAATCAGAGCTCATTATTCTATTCTGCATATTTTTATACTTTAATGTATGTTTAAAATTTTCCATAATAAAAAGTAAAAAAAAGAAAAAAAGACATCATAAGGAGAGTAGAAGACAAGATACAAACTGGGAGATCTTTACAACCCATATTATTGGCAAAGGGATTAATACTTGTAATAATAATTGTGTAAAGAATTACTACAATTTAAATATTTTTAAAAATAGATAATGCTCTTAACTACCACACTATAAATAGGTAATTCATAATTACCTATTACCTATAAATAGGTAATTCATAGGTAATAGGTAATTCATAATTCATAAAGGAGGAAACCCGAAGAGATGTTCAACCACATGCTGAATATCATTTCACACCCACCACATAAGCAAAAATTTTTAAGTCTGACAATATCACCAGAACACTTATACGTTACTGGTTGGAGTATAAACTGATATATCCATTTGGAAAACAATTTGGCATTATCTAGTAAACTTGAAGTTGCATGTCTCTTATGGCCCAGGAGAAATGTGTATCAGGATATATGAGAAAGAAAATTCCTAATAGTATTATTCATAACAGTAAAAATTGGAAACAACCCAACTGTCTATCAACAGTAGAGTGGTTAAATATATTACGTATACTCATACAGTAGAATACAACAGTGGGAAAAATGAATCACAAATCCATGGACATGGATGAATCTCTAACAACACTGAGCAGAAAAGCAATTCACAAAAGAACAGTACAGTAGGATTTCACTTCTATAAATTAAAGAAGCAGTAAAAGTAAACAATATTTTGTTTAAGAGACCAAACATAAGAAGTAAATCTATAAAGCAACAGGATCGTAACCACAAAATCAAGATAGTGATCTTCTCTAGCTGCAGAAAGAAGGGAATGGACTAAGGCAGGGGAACACAAGAAACATAAAAGTAGTGTGATTATACGTGTTAATTTAGTCAGAACAGTCCTGGTTTGCCTATATCCCTGGTGTAATAACTAATAGCACTCTCTTTTACTCTCAAAAGTGTCCTAGTTTGGATAGTAAATTGAATGTTCATCCTTTTTAAAGTATCTTTTTTCCCTTTAACGGGATGGAAGGCCTATGGATCTTCACTGTATAATTCTTCCTTACATCACACATGTATTTTACAAATATCCATTTGAAAACAGCCAATATTTTATAATGTAATTTTAGACAGTGACAACATGGTTAAAAAAAAGAAAATCTGTATGTAGAATAAATGTAAATAGGATTTGAATGAAACCCTTATCGTCTGGGTATATGTAGAGATAAATAACGTACTATATGCCTGGCATTGTGTTAAGCCATTTACAGATATTACTTCATCTTCATAGCAAGATTTTTGGGTAGGTATTATAATATTATCTTCATTTTACACATGAAGAATCTGAGGCACAAAATGTATGTGTAACGTAGCCAAAGTCATACCATGACAGAGCAGAATTTGAACCTAAGCAATGTGACACCAGACTACATGCTCTTAACGCAATGCCAGAATCCATAATAGATATTCTTAATCATTTTTTGTGCTACGGATCCCTTTGGCAGTCTGGTGAAGCCTATAAAGCCCTTTTTAGAATCATGTTTTTAAATGCATAAAATATGCATAGGATCATGAATGAAACCAATTATACTAAAATACAGTAATCAAGTTATTCAACAAAAGTGTGCTGTACATGTGCTTCTTTATTAATGCGTTGAAAAACAAAATCTAGCAGAGGGTCGAATAATATCTATAATTTTAAAGTAGTGAACACTAATTATATCTTGAGATTTCTACAACTATAGTAATGTGATGGGAAAATATTTGTGATTTTTATTGGTGAAAAAGTCAGCGATACTTCAGTAACACTGGTTTGTTGCCTATGTTCACAATTGAAAGAAATGCTAAATTTCACTTAGAGGTTAGCAAAAATTAGGTTATAATATTTTTTTCATAGAAATTCACAGCCCTCTGTTTTGTGACCTTAATTCATAGACTTCCTAACATATGTTTTACTTCAGAGAGGTCATATTCCCCAGCCTATCTTCCACTTTCTGGTTTGGGATTATGCTCAAAATGAGATACACAAACTAGTTTACTAGAAATAAAAAATATTTCTCCATGTGATAGACTTGAATGGGGAATGAGAAACAGGAATGTGTTAGAATGACTAGGTGTACACACAGACAATGGGAAGCTTGGAACTGCTTTAGAGTGTTTTATTTAAGAGGTTTTAAACTGGTTCCAAACATGTACTGTCACATGCAATTATTCATAAAAGAATTCATTATTGATACCACAATACCCTACAGTATACTATTTGTCAATACATGTAGCAATGCAACAATCAAAAAAGAAAATTCAAATAGCTGGACACCTCCTAAAAGTTTCATTGGGCTAAAAGCAAAACATCTGACAAGTTTTTGATTTGCCTTTCTCATGATTTGATGTCCCAGCAGAGCAACTAGGGAACCTAATTCTGACCAACAAGGAGGAATTGCTTGGCTAATTGGAAGTGACATAAACCTTGAGAGAAAACAACCACATACCAAGGATAATTATAAGAAGGTAACATGGGCCTTAAAGCATAGTCAAGAAATCTGAAGCTCCCAAATGAGGTGAGACTTGTAAAAAATGCTGAGAGGACAAAGAACGGGCTTTTTAAAATTCTCTTCAAAGGCAGATGATGAAGGAAGGGAAAAGCCCACTTACAGCTGCTGGTATAAGGTTAGATCTGAGAGAGAAAACAGAGTCCCTAAATATTATTTTCTTCATTCTCTACAAAGGAAACTTGAGAAGCAGCTTGACATAGTAGAAAGAACTATGTGTATTTGTGGGGTCAGGCAAACTTGGATTTAATTCTCTGTTTCAACACTTAATAGTTATATTACCCTGGGTCTCCTTTTCCCCATCTGTAAAATGGAGATAAGTATATCTTTCTCATAGGATTGTTCTGAGTAGTGGAAGTAACACATTCAAAACACTGAGCCAGGCTCATAGTAGTGACTCAGTAAATAGGAACTTATTAATATTACTCAAAAGAGTAGTATAAATAGTGACAAGAAGCAATACTCTTCCCAAATAGAAGAAGGAATTCTAAGAAGTACCTAACAGTTCCAATTTAGAATCCATCATCTGATATGAATGGCTTATATCACAGGCTCTTGGCGGTGGAGGGGCAGGGAGTCCAAATGAAACTTGAGAATAGCTGTTGCCATCTTTGAGGAATTATGGGAAACAGAATAGGTGCTAGAACACTAAACATGGGCAAATGTCTGCCTTCAAGGTGAAAAGTGGAAATATAAAACCCGGAATTATTTGGGATGTTTCCTCCCACTGGTGTAATATTCATTTGCCCAGGGAAGGGGAAATTCCAGAAAAAAAAAAGCAACTGAAACAAAGGAGTAGATTGAATTTTCCAAAGTGCTCAATGTGAAGATGCAGTCTTGAAAGCTAAGGTGATGAAGAAAGAAGAGGTTTCTTGAATTTCCTCAAAGCTTCAAGAGGTAAAGCTTAAAAGAAGAAGGAAAAAATGGTATGCTTAAGCAAAATGTAGTGGGTTGAATAGTAGCACCCAAAAAGATATGTCTATGTCTCAATCCCTGGAATGTGTGAATGTTACCTTATTTGAAAAAAGGGTCTTTGCAGATGTAATTAAGTTAAGGATCTGGAGGTGAAGAGATCAACCACCCTGGATTGTCTGCTCAGCCATAAATCCAATGACAAGTATCTTTATGTGACAGACTGAAGAGAAGACAGAGAAGAGGAGGCAGTGTGACAACGAGGCTAAGATTGGAGTAATACAGCCACAAGTGAAGGAATACTGACCAGCTCTACCAGACGCCGGGGGAAACAAAAATCAGATTCTCCCCTAGGTCCTCCAAAACTGCGGCCCTGCTGACGCCTTAATTTCAGACTTCTGGCCTCAGAACTGTAAGAGAATACATTTCTGTTGTTTTAAGCCACCAGTTTGTGGTAATTTGTTACAGCAGCCCTATGAAGTTAATACACAGATTTTAAAGAGAATTTCAAGATTAGACTTCCCTGGGTTGAAGGGAATGGGGGATTGTGAAATGGATGGTGGAGGGTGAAGAAGGTCTGAAGGACTCCTTGGAGGAAATATGTGAACCAGGGTGGAGTTAGCAAATTACAGACCCCACAGTCTTTGCTTTGACAGAGATTGTTAGAGTTTAGAAGACACCTGACAGGGTTACCATGCACTGCCAGAACCAGAAAGCCATGTGGCAGCCAATCTAATATTCAGAGTTCCCTCAAAGAGTATTTCATATCATCAAAAAGAGTTTCTGTTTGACTGACAAATGCTTTTCACTCCCCACTCCCTTGATCTGTAGCAGGAGTAACAGCTGTCTGTATGCCAATAGTTTTTGCAATCCTATCCAAACTACCCATAGGAAAAGGTACTTTTTCATTAGTCCCTGGCAGTCTCAAACACTCAGAATCAGAGAAAAGATCATGGACAACTAAAGGGGTTCCAGTGATATAGAATGGAAATCCATATCATTTGGAAACCTTCCCTTCAATCTTTACTTGATTGGGACTTTAATCATTCAATTGAGAGTCCCTTACACCTCTAACCCTCCACCAGGACTACTTTGATTTTAGGCAAGAATCTAAAAGGAATTATTAAAAGGATGCTCTGGGAGCATCTATAAGAGAAAGCAGTAATCAATCAAATACAGTATGGGTTTACCAACCAGAATCTGTCTAATTTTATTTTCTTCCTGACAGGGATACTAGACCAGTATGCCAATAAAATGCAGTAGACAATATTTATCTGTGCCCAACAGGCATTATTGACACTTTTCATCATTTACTTACAAGTAAATTGGGGAGGAAAAAAGGCTAGATGATAGTACCTTCAGGCAATGACTTAATACCCAACGGGTACTGACTCCTGGAGGGCAGTCAGCCTCTCCAGTGGTTTTTAGGGTAGAACAACGGTCCCTATATGGGTCAACACTGTATTTCACTGACTTGAGAAAACCCATATTTATCAAATTTTTACCTGATTCGAAGTTGGAAAGGGTAGGGGGTTTAACAAACCTTAGAACAGCTTAATGTTGACTCTGGGCTAAATCCTAGATAGCCATAATTAGAATTCAAAAAATTTGGGGAATCTGTAACCATACAAGCAGAATCCAACAAACTAATAGGGATTTTTAAGTTTATTCACTCATTTATATATCATAAATTTAGGGAACATCTATTCTCTGTAAATGTCTATGTTAAGCTTTAGAAAGATGATTAAGGTATTGTCCTTGAATTGCACTAGTTTAAAATATGGTAGGTGAAACAGACTTGTAAAGAGATAAGATATATTACAATATAAATGTTCACTGTAAGGCCTTATATTTAGCAAAAAAATTTTTAATTAACTACATTTAATTGTTTGGGATGGCCTGGCATTAGCATATGTAAAACGCCTTTAAGAGTTTGATAAGCTGAACAAAATAATATTTGTTAAGAATATTGAGAGTGGGCTGATATTCTAGCTCATACAAATCGATCTTCTAAAAATTAACAAGGACTTAAACACCCTAAGGAGGAAATACAAATAACCAAGAGATATAAAAACGTATTTTAAAATTCATTCTCAATTATAAGCAAATCAGGAGAACAAATTTGAAAAAAAAAATCAATAAACAGTAGTATTCCAAGCTTGCAGAGGTGTGGTGAAATGGATGCATAAACTGCCGGTGTATATTAATAAACATTTTATGTGTATTAAATGGTAACTGTGGAAAGTTATAGTAAGACAAGTCATACTATGCAATGCAGCTATTTTCTTCTAGGAGTCTACTTTAAGAAATAATCTAAAATATACATAAGGCAATCCATAACAGCAGTTTTAATAATACTAATAAAAAATTAAGATGAATAATTTTTTTAAATGTACAACCATATGATGGAATGTATAATCAGAATTATGTGCTTAAAAAGAGGATATCTGCAATATTATATTACATTGCATTATATATATTTATTATATTATATTATTATTCAACTAGAAGTCTAGGGATCATGACTTTTCACTGTTAACCTTCTTAAATGGTTTGAGTTTTGTGCCATTTGCATTGCAATACATCCAAAAAAGAAACGCAATTTAAAAATAAAAGTATTCAGCATAAAATTTTAAAAATACACTTACGAATATTGTCTAACGACGTAAGGAAATACACTAAGGGAAAATAAAATTTTATTATTTCCTGTAGTGAATTCATATAACTGGAGAATGTATATAATTCTGGTTGTGTTACAAAAAATATTTTGTTTGGTATTTTTCACCATAAGAAACCTAGGACCAGTTTACATACAAGCAAGAAGGATGGTAAACAAGCTCATCTAAGAATGATTGGAGGAAAATGTGAATGTTTGACCTGGAGTATATATGTGAGAGCATGATGGCTGTCTTCAAGTATCTGAAGTACTGTCGTATGGAAAAGGGTCCATGCTTCCTCAGGAAAGTCTCAGAGGATGAAACTAGACCCACTGGCAAGAGCTATAGTAAGCCATTTCAGTTCAATGTCAAAACATTTACAGACTTGTTTATTTGTTTATAGGCCATTTCAGCTCAATGTCAGGAAACACTTTCTAATGGAATGGGGCAAGGAATGAGTGAATTTCCAGTCACTTGAAGAATTCAAGCATAAATTGTCACCTACTTGACTGGACATAGAAGAGATTCAAGCATCAGAAGTATGACTTTTGGTATGATTCCAGCTGTGTGAGAAGTCATTTAACCTTTCTGGGACACAGTTCTCTAAAATGGGGAAGTTTGACTAAATTACCTCCATGTTCCTTTTGAGTTTTAAATTGTTTTGATTCTGCATTGGTGTAATTACGGTTGGCTGATTTTTCCAGATTTACTTGATATCAGCCTCTAATCACTTGAAATACATCACACTATACTTGTGAGAATTAATTTAGATGTTTAAAAAAGTATTTGTAAAAATGCAAAACTTTATGTAAGATTTTGTTATAGTTCAACATCATTGGCCATTAGGAAAATGCAAGTTAACACCACAATGAAGTACCACTACACACCTATTAGAATGGCTAAAATAAAAAAATACTGATAATACCAAGTGCTGAAAAGATATGGAGCAACTGTATCTCTCATACTTTGCTGAGGAAAATGTAAAATGGGACAGCCACTCTAGAAAACAGTTGGTAGTTTTTTATAAAGTTAAATATATACTTATCGTAAAACCCAGATATCCATCTACTGGATATTTACTCTAGAGAAATGAAAACTTACATTCACTCAAAAATCTGTACATAAATGTTCAAATCAGCTTTATCTGTGATAGCCAAAAATGAAACAACCCAATACCCTCCAATGGATGAATGAATAAACTGTAGTACATCCATAACATGGAATACTACTCAGCAATAAAAAGGAACTAATTTGATACATGCAACAATTTGCATGGATCTCAAGGCCACTGTGTTGATGAGAAACTAATCTCAAAAAGTTACATATGGTATGATTCCATTTACATAACATTCTCAAAATGGCAAAATTATAGTGATAGAGAAAAAATAAGTGGTGCAAGGAGTTAGGGTTGGGGGGAGGGTATGACTATAAAAGGATAACATGAGGAAGTTACTTTGGGGTAATGGAATAATTAATAATTTCATATCCTAATTGTGGTGATCACTACATTAATCTATTACATGCGATAAAATTTTATAGAACTATACACCAAAAAAAAATTACATTTATCTTCAAGGTTCTGGAAAGCAAGAAAATTTTCATTATTCACTTTTTTGTTTACATTGACTTTTTATGTTTAGCTTTGGACTGTCTTATAATCAATAATATAGAATGTTTTTCATATGAAACTTTTTTATTGAAGAGTGCTGTAGAAATAGGGTGTAAGGTGTATTTACTTAACAGTAATTTTATTCTTTTTCTTTAAAGGAATAAATGGTCAAATGTGAAAGTAAATTCAGGTAAAGCTCACTTTTATTGATATTTTATTCTTATTTTTAAATTTTACTATCCCATTTTTAAGGAAGCCCCTGGAAAATATTTTTATATAAATTTTCACAGCTCACTCAAATGTGATCTATATTTTATTTATCATATGACTTAAGAGATTGTCCACACCTTGCCAGGTTCTACTTTAGCTGCTGATTCTATTTATACTGAACTAAATTTACATCCAATCAAATTGCATAATAAACACAGAAGCTTAAAATTAATTCCTATCCTAGGATAAGATCTACACAGAGTTTGTCCCAAAAGTGAATTTCTCTTATAAGTTGATCCTTACAAATACTAAAATATTAGTGTCTCTCAGACAGTATAATACTGTTCTTGTGGCTAACATTACCAATGCTCAATATTTTCAATTCTCTTTTTTTCTCTGGATATGCAAAGCTTACATTTCTTAGCTCTACAAGTTAAGCAGCACTGTGTAACTAGTTCTACTAATGAACAGTGACCCGAGCTGATGTGTTACTTCCAGACCAAAGCATTTACAAGTCTGTGCATGATTCACCATGCTGTCTTTCCTGGCACAGAGAACCCTGAGGTATCATTCAGATGGAGTTACCAGAAGAAGGAAGCAATCTGGAATGTTGAGCCACTACATGAAGGGCCGCCCTGGAGAAACTCCTGGACTCTTAGCAGATTTGCCTGAGTAAGAAACTTTTATGTGATAAGCCTCTGAAATTTTGGCATAGTTTATTACGGCAGCATTCCCTAGCCTAACCTGACAAATAAAATCTGTATACTAACTTTGCCTATGTTAAAGGTTTTCATGGCCTTTTGTGTTTTCCATAGTCAGATGATAGTTATATGTTACAGCTTTTCCAATAATATTTAATATAATTAGCATTTTAATTAATAACCTATTCTATTAGTCTCTACCACCAACTTAAGATCTCAAATTTTGAATCTAAATGAACAATATTTTAAATTATATATACCTATATCTCAAACTTACACCCTGTGCTAATCATTACCAACCAATAAAGAAGGATACATTTGTTTATGCAGTATTTTAATTCATTAAATAACCATTGATGTTTCTAGTCATGTTCCCTGGGAAGCAGACCCTGAGATAGAGATTTGCATGCAGGAAAACTTATTAGGGGGTTGTCTTGGAATTAATACTTGTGGTGAAATGCAGGATTGGATAGAGGAGAAGCCGGGCTGTGAAATAGTTATAACAAAGCCTAAACCAACCCTACCCTAAGCGTGGCTCTGAAGCTAGGGTGGCCCTTCAGAAGTGTTCCAAGTTGAGACAAGGGTACTGGGCCCTTGTATACCCATCAATGATCAGTCATTGGATAAAGACTGCTCCCAGGAAGTAGGTGTGACCTTGGGTAAGGCAATTTCTGGATGGAGCTGACATCTTGACAGCTGTGAGCCACAGCATTCCCAGCAGCTGGGCAAACAAGTCCTGAAGAGGAATGTGGTGTCAGTGGAATCTACCCCAGTGTCCAGTACACCTGATAATCATGATGAGGCATTATCTATCTGTTGGATGATCACCACCACCATCATCACTATCATATTTACAGACAATTTTACTATGTGCCAGGCACGTCTTAAGTGCTCTGAAATTATTAACTCATGTAATTCCCAAAATAACCCTATAATATAATCTTAAATGCTTTGCCTTCAAAAATGAAAATCAGGGCTTCTCTGGTGGCACAGTGGTTGAGAGTCCACCTGCCGATGCAGGGGACACGGGTTTGTGCCCCGGTCTGGGAAGATCCCACATGCCGCGGAGTGGCTGGGCCCGTGAGCCATGGCCGCTGAGCCTGTGTGTCCGGAGCCTGTGCTCCGCAACGGGATAGGCCACAACAGTGAGAGGCCCGCGTACTGCCAAAAAAAAAAAAAAAAAAATGAAAATCAATATAGGTGTTTTCTGCAACATGCCCCAATCCCAGAAATGCTTTGCTAATGACCATTCAGTAATCTCCATTGTAAGTTACTCTATCTAATATGAGCAGTCCCATTCAGTAACTGTCATTGGCCAAGATAGTTACTCTTTTCATGGGCTGCATCTTCTAAATCATGATGGCATTATGATGTCTCTAATTTACTTTAAAAAAATTGAGCATGGATAATGTGATATTATGTGTGAATATATATGTGTGTTAATTTAGGCTACATCATAAGTGCTGTTGCTTGCCCTAATTAGGAGCTCACACTCCCAGGTATGGTCAGCTGATATTTAGCCATAAGGCCACACTCCAGAGGAAGCTACGACAAGTGCTTTAGTCATCCTTATCTCAACCAACACCAGAATTTTGCTAATTAGCATAATAAATATTAGCAATCAGTTTTCATTGGTGAAATTAGTGTTGTTCAAGTTATATGGATTGGCTAATATATTTTAGACATTCCACTTTTGCTGAATAGGGTATAAAAATCTAGCAAGCACCGTAATCTGTATCTTTAGGAAAGGTACCAATATTTGATCCCTAAAATGTCCTGTATCCAGCTATTGTTTCATTGGACTCTGGTTGCCTGAATCCTGTCTCTAAACATTACTGCCTCTACCTTAAGTGAACCTTTCATGCATGTTGTAGTCATAGATGGTAGCCAGTCTTCAAACTGATCCTTAATGCCCTTAATACCAATGATTCTTAGTATTTATCCCTTTCTGTAGTTCCCCCACACTGAATAGAGATGACGTGTGAATAAGATATTCTGGAAATGAAGACAGTGCCATCCAAGGATAAGTCTTAAAAGATATTGCAGACCCTGCATTTTTCTCTCTTGGTTTATCTATTCTGAAGGAAGTCAGCCACCATGCTGTGAAGCTGTTACGGAGAGATCCATGTGGGGAGGAACTCAGGTCTCCTGCTGGTAGTCAACTAACTTGCCAGCTTTGTGAGCGACTCATCTTAGAAGTAGATTCTCCAGGCCTAGTCAAGCCTTTGGGTAACAACAGCCCCAGCCAACATCTTGACTCATGAGAGACCCCGAACAAAAACTACCCAGCCAATTTGATTTATCCCTAATCTACAGAAACTATGAGGTAATAAATATTTATTGTTACTTTAAGTCACTAGGTTTTGAGGTAATTTGTTATGTAGCAATAGATATCTAATACATCATAGTACATAAAAGGACAGAGAGCTGGAACTTAATTGAACTTATAGAAGAGATTGTATGAACTGTTGCGTGTAAGCCTCCTTGTTAATTACTTTTTAAAATGTCTGTTTATATGACGGAATTTGGTCTAATACTTGCTTGCACTGTGACTTAGTAAAAAAGCTATGTCAGAGGAACCACCCCCTTCACTTATGTCAAAAATTGGTGGCTACTTTTATCTGTCAAAAAGAACAAAATAGTTGTGCGTGACCAAATTGACTTAGCTAATTTTGCAAGACAGGCCTATTGATTTTTCTGCCTACTACAGCTTGGCTCTATCCATTTCTCTTTATCACCACCATCAGTCCAGTCCAGACTACCTTCATGTCTCACCCTGGACCACTATAACAACCTTCTCACTCATCTAGTCATACCCATTGATCCTCTTCCATCCCACCGTCAATATTAAAGTTAAAGTGATCCTTTTAAAATACAAATCTATTCAAGTAATTCCACCACCACCCCTGCCCTTATTTAAAACCTTTTAGGACTCAGAGAAGATCATAAGACAAAGACATAGCCTAACATAGCCTACCAAACTCCTGCCCGATCTGGTCCTGCCAACCCTTTGAGTGTTGTCTTGAACTCTTCTCACTCTTGCTCTCTTTGATTGCCCGTCACTGGCCTTCCTTCAATTACTAGTACTTTTCCTGTTCCTACTCACAACAGAGAATTTGTATGTGGTGTTTCCTCTGCCTTGAAATCTCTTCCTTTTCCTGTCTAGTTCAAGTCTGCCTATCCTTCATATCTAGTGCATGTGTCAGTTCTTCAGCAAAACTTCCCCCAATCTCCCTGACTGACTCTCATACATTCCCATCATACATTCCCTCCTTTGTGTACCTGTCACATTGCAATTTTACATTTGTTTGTGTAATTATTTGATTCATGTTTGTGTTTACTGCTATACATTCTCTAAGAGCAGGTACCATATATAGTTTAACTCATTTATGTATGCCCTGGAGCCCAAGAACATACTGCATATTTGATAAATATTTGATTAAAGACTTAATAACTGATTAACTAATTGAATGAACTCAGGTGGGTATAAATGTTGCTTCAGAGCCAGAGTGCCTACCTTCAAATTCTGGCAGTTCCTAACTATGTAATGTTAAAAAGATTTTACCTCACTGATCTTTAGATTTGTCCTCTGTAAATTGGGAATAATAATTACCTTATAGGGTATTGCAGGGAATAAATGAGTTAATATACATTGAGGGCTTAAAGCCATTCCCAACACATTAAGTGCTATGTATGGCAAGTGCAATTATTATTATTATTGTTATTAACATGCTTAGTCATTTTGTCATGCTAGTTCCTTAGGCCATGGCTACCAGTTCCTTGGATAAGTTCATTCTTTTCTTACAGATAACAAATTCCAAGTGTCTATGTAAAAACAAGAAGCTATGTAAAAGACACAAACTGAGGGCAGAGCTTATAAATCTTTTTGAGCTGTCCAGTTTTGACTTAGGTATAAGGATACTAATATTAACCCCCTTATCACTGGTGTTTCTTTGGTAATTTCCAATTTATACAAAAAGACAAAGCAGTGCTTAAATGAGAATTTCAAAGAGTTCTATAGCTGTCTTTTACTAGGGCACCAAAAAGAATTGAGCCCACCATCTCTCTGAGTTTTTTGCATTGGTTACCTACTTGTAGTTCAAATAATGGCAAGATATTAACATAATATGTAATATTATTGATCTCTTTGGATTATAGACCTTCTATACTTTGAGGCACTGACTTTAAAATGTTAAAGCTACAGGTTTGTAACTTTTGAACACCATATGTTATAAACTGTTGAAATGATGTCTCCCTACTTGATAGTGGGAATGTTCATGCTTAGTGCAAAGGCAGCAATGGTTGGATCTTGTTTAGCTGCTAATGCTTCTTATAGAAGTTGTGAATGCTTGCACTTTATTATATTCAGGGTCCCCACCTACAGATAGGTCTCTTGTAAGCTGCCATTAATTTGGACAATAGGTCATAAACTGAAGGGTTGTTTTAGGTAAGTATTGCAAATGATGTGTTCTGTTCTTTGTTTACTACCAACCATGAAAAACAACACTGTACTTTCCAGAGAAACTGAGATCACCCAGTCCTTGCAACTTAGGTCATTTTCGTTTGGGAGGGGAAAAAAAAAGAATTCTTTTCAACTCCTTGCCAGTTCCTCCTTGCTTTTTGAGAAGGCGATACCTCTGAAAGAAAATAGATCAAAGATACATGGGGCTAAGGGCAGATCAGATAGCTATACTTTGTAGTCTGTTGAAAACAGAGCTAGCTTTACTGGAAAAGAGATTATGTGTTATAGTTATAAGGAACAGAGGAAAGGTTAGAGGGGTTACTAACCTAAAAAACCAACCCCCAGTCCTCTACCACCTTGTCAGAACTTAAAATTCCACCATTAGAAATTCATTTGTTTGCATTTTAAACAGTAATTCCTTAAAGCAGTTACCTGTGGAAAAAAGTGAATTCTCTATCAATTATTTTTCCTGAAAGTGAATTTTGAAAGCACTGAGACCAAGAGGTAACACTAACTCCTGAAAACTCTGATTTGACTGTAGGACTGCTATGGAGAGAAAAGGTTGGAAGAGTACAGGTTACGTTTGAAGAGAAGCTAGAGGGAAATCTGTGGCCATAGAAAACAGTGATTATAATGTGTGATGACTGTGAGGAGAAAGAGAGGAAAGAAGTGGATTTCTTTTTTGATTTGTTGCTCTGGGCATCTACAATAGAAGAAAGAAAATATATTACTATATGATGAGATACAATGAAAATGACACAGACAAAACAGGAGAGTCATGCCTAGAATGTGAGAGCAACTGAACTTTCTTAAATAGCCTGGTCATTAGCTTTTTTATGACCATAATCATGCTAAATTCATTCCCTACTTGTAGAGTAATTAGTATATATTGAGCATCTTGAGAGTAAGACAAAATTTTTAAGTTTTCTGTTTCTGAGAAGCTCTCCATATGTCCTCTCTCCAGTAATTCACTCATCAATGCATAAACTGTTTACCTATTAAACTGAATGTGACAGATTGAGACCCCATCCACTAAAAAGTGAGGAAACACAGGTCCCTTTGTCTTGCAACAAGGAGCCAAGGAACATACAAAAAGTAAAGGTAAGATGAATAGATAAGGAAGGAGGCTGGTACAGATTTATACAATTAACTATTATTATGTGCTTAATATTTGCCAGTTGAGCTGGAAAGGAAAAACTATGTGTGAGAAAAATCTATCACCTTGTGATGAGCAAAGAAATTTTTGGCAGGATGAGAATTTGCTGGTGGGTATAGGGAAGATGGAAACAGTAGGAGCAAAGGAGTTGTCCCAATTTACACTCCACCAGCAATGTACAAGAGTAGTAGTATCTGATTCTGAAAATTTTAGTATGTAGTGGTACCTGATTATGGTTTTAATTTACATTTCCCTCATAAATAATGATACTGAATCTTTTTACATATGCTTGTTGATCATTTAGATATCTAGATTTATGAAATACATATTCAAATCTTTTGCCCGTTTTTCAAAAAAATTGAGTTCTTTGTCTTATTGATTTATAATGGTGCCTTATATATCTTGGATGTAAGTTTTTTGTCAATAGTCATTTTATATTTTTCTTTTCCTACTCTGTGTATCGTTTTCTCATTCTCTTAAAAATGTCTTTTGATAAATGAAAGTTCTTAATTTAATGAAGTCTATTTTATCAGTCTCTTTTTTCATGGTTTGTGCTTTTGTATTTAAGAAAACATTGCCTATCTTAAGGTCATGAAGGTATTTCCCTATGTTTTCTTCTAGAAGTTTCATTGTTTTACCCTTTACATTAGATCTTTGATCTATTTTGAGTTAATATTATGTATAATGTGAGGAAGGGGTCAGGTTAAATTTTTTCCATATAAATATTCAATTGATCCATAACAGTTTATTCAAAAGATTATCCTTTCCTCCACTGACTTGCACCTTTGTCATAAATCACATAATTCGTAATGTGTGATGATTTCCCCTAACTATTCTATTAAATGTATTATTTGAGTGAACAATACATTCAATTGGTAAGAAAATCAAAACAAATTAATGAAGAAACTAAATTCAAAAAGGTACAAAAATGCAAATGGTGAAGAGCAGAAATAAATGTACCTTCTATTCTGTTCGTCTGTACTCTATTTCTTTCTCCAGAAGCAATGACAAGTGTCAGTGCCCAGATATGCCAACAACTCTGCTTAACTTTCTAGGGTCCTGAATAGAGAAAGCCCTTTATCCCAAAGTCCACCCCCTGATTCTAATATAATGACTTCTCTAGGTGATTCTGATATTAAGTTTCTAGGTGGTTCTGATACGAGTTTGTTCCAACATAATTTAAAAGTCTATTTTCCTTTACTCTTTTAAAAAGCATATGACTGGATTTTTTTTTAAAGCCCAATTAGATTAAGACTTTATTTTATTAGGGGGATTCAAGTTACTTATATTTATTGTGACTGTATTTATTCCTGCCATTTTATTTATATTATTTACTACTTTTTTTTTCTTTTCTGCCTTTTGTGGAACTAATCAAGCTTGATTTTTTTCTTATTTTAGTAGTTTAGAAAGTATACGTCTTATTTTGTATTCTGCTCCTATATATTTAAATTTTAACCTCCATTTTATATATATTTGCTCTTAAAGTGTAGAATTAAGTAGCATCTGTATCCTGCCCTGACCCTGCCCTTCTCCCCCACTTTCTCCTACAACTCAAATAGGGGAAGATCCAATTTTTGTACAGTCCAAAGCTTATACAATTTGGGGGATCCTCTTTAAAATAATTTGAAATTCTAAATTTAAAAATTGGGTAAGAAAGTGAATGTTTATTTAGAATGAGAAAAGAAATCAGAACAAAATATAATTTTTTAAATTTTACAAATCTTTAAAAAATGATAGTTCCACAAACATAACAGAATCCAGAAAATAACAATATTTTTATTAACTGTCTGGGACACTTCTATAATACTTTTTTCCCTACATTTTCTCTTATAATTTTGCATTTCCGATTATTGGAAGCTAATAGAAGCAAATTGTATTCTAGCTGTGTATCTTTCATGCTTGATCCCTCTGTCCCCCTCACTGTCTACATAACTTCCAGTGCTGGGTACCATGGGACACACTTACATCATGATACATCCCTAGGCTCTTTAGCTTTGCCAGGTGAGTCAGCAAAGTTGGAAGCAGGATTCCTAATATCTTTCCTACATTGGGGGCACTATGGAAGAAAAGTTAACGGTTCACAAATTGACAGTGAACCACCTAAATATATTCCCCTAAATCCAAATTAAATGATTTTCTCAACTCAACCTCCCCCTGTCCAAATCCCCCAAATATCCATAGCTATGCAATACCATCTGTCTTTAAAAGTATAACAGAGAGGAATTGAGAGAAGAAACAAGAAGTGATCAAATGATTATTTTAGCAAATAAAATACTTAAATATTTTCAACTATTTTATATTTTAAGGATTTTAAAAGGATAGGCATATAAATCATATGATCATCTCAATAGATGCAGAAAAAACTTTTGACAAAGTCCAACATCGATTAAGGATAAAAACTCTCAACAAAGTGGGTATAGAGGGAGCATACATCAACATAATAAAGGTCATATATGATAAGCCCACAACTAACATCATACTCAACAGTGAAAAGCTGAAAGTATTTTCTCTAAGATAAGGAAAAAGACAAGGATGCCCACTCTCATCATATTATTCAATATGGTACTGGCAGTCATAGTCACAGCAATCAGACAAGATAAAGAAATAAAAGGAATCCAAATTGGAAAAGAGGAAGTAAAACTGTCATTGTTTGCAGATGACATGATGTGATGCTATATATGGAAAATCCTAAAGATACCACCAAAAAACTATTAGAACTAATAAATGAATTCAGTAAAGTTGCAGGATACAGAATTAATATACAGAAATCTGTTGCATTTCTATACACTAACAATGAATTATCAGAAAGAGAGATTAAGAAAACAATCCAATTTACAACTGCATCAAAAAGAATAAAATACCTAGGCTAAATCTAAGCAAGGACATAAAAGACTTGTACTTGGAAACTATAAGACATTGATGAAGAAAACTGAAGATGACACAAACAAATGGAAAGATGTGTCATACTCATAGATTGGAAGAATTAATATTGTTAAAATGGCCATACTCCCCAGCAATCTACAGATTCAATACAATCCCTATCAAAATACCAATAGCATTTTTCACAGAACTAAAACAAAAAATTCTAAAATTTGTATGGAAACACAAAAGACCTGACTAGCCAAAACAATCTTGAGAAAGAAGAAAACTGGAGATATTATGCTTCCTGATTTCAAGCTATACTACAAAGCTACAGTAACCAAAGCAGTATGGTACTAGCATAAAAACAGGCCCATCGATCAATGGAACAGAATAGAGAGCCTAGAAATAAACCCACACTTTTATTATCAGTTAATCTTTGACAAAGGTGGCACAAATACACAATGGGAAAAGACAGCCTCTTCAATAAATGGTGTTGGGAAAACAGGACAGCTACATGCAATAGAATCAAACAGGACTACTTTCTCACACCATATACAAAAATAAACTCAAATAGATTAAAGGCTTAAATATAAGACCTGAAACCATAAAACTTCTAGAAGAAAACATTGGCAGAGTGCTCTTTGACATCAGGCATAGCAAAATGTTTTTTTTTAATCTGTCTTCTCAGGCAAGAGAAATTAAAGCAAAAAACAAATGGGACTACATCAAACTAAAAAGCATTTGCACAGAGAAGGAAACTATCAACAAAACAAAAAGGCAGCCTACTGAATGGGAGAAGATATTTTCAAATAGTACATCTGATAAGGGGTTAATATCCAAAATGTACAAAGAATTCATGTAACTCAACATCAAAAAAGCAAGCAACCTAATTCAAAAATGGGCAGAGGACCTGAGTAGACATTTTTCCAAAGAAGACATGCAGATGGACAACAGACACATGAAAAGATGCTCAACATCACTAACCATCAGGGAAATGCAAATCAAAACCACAATGAATTATCACATCACACATGTGAGAATGGCTATTATCAAAAAGACAACAAATAACAAACGTTGGCAAGGATGTGGAGAAAAGGGAACCCTCATGTACTATTGGTGGGAATATATTGGTATGACCACTATGGAAAACACTATGGCAATTCCTCAAAAAATTAAAAATGGAACTACCATACGATCTAGTAATTCCACTTCTGGGTATTTTTCTGAAGAAAACAAAAACACTAATTAGAAAAGATTCATGCACCCCAATGTTCTTTGGAGCATTATTTACACTAGCCAAGATATTGTAGCAACCTAAGTGCCCATCAATAGATGAATGGATAAAGAAGATGTAGTATATTTGTACAATGGAATACTACTCAACCATATAAAAAATGAAATCTTGTCATTTACAACAATATGGATGGACCAAGAGCATAAAGCATTAAGCCATGCAGCTAACTCTCCTTATACCTTTTCCTGCTGTTTACCTGTAAACTGAAAAAGTTACTGCTATGGTTTGAATGTTCGGGTCCCCCCGAAATCTGTATGTTGAAATCCTAACGCCGAGAGATGATGGTATTAGGAGATGGGGTTTTGGGGAGGTTGCTTAGGTCATGAGTGTGGAATCCTCATGAATGGGATTAGTGTTTTTATCAAAGAGACCCCATGCAGCTGCTTACCCTCTTCCATGAGGACACAGAGAGAAGTCACCAGCTATGAGCCAAAAAAGGCCTTCATCAGAATGTGACCATCCTGGCACCTTGATTTTGGATTTCCCAGCCCCCAGAACTGTGAGAAATAAATTTGTGTTGTTTATAGCTCCCCAGTTTGTGATATTTTGTTGTAGCAGCTCAAATGGACTAAGACGGATATTTTCTTTCTTTGTTTTAGGCTCAAATGTTTAATGCTTTCTCAGTTTAGAATTATATTGCTCTACTTTAAAAATGGCTACCATTTATTTTATTTTTTTAGGAAGTGTTCCCTCCTGGTACATTTCCTAAAAGAGTTTGTACCTGACAAGGGTTATTTGTTTAAGTGTTTGATAGCACTCACCAATAAAATCATCTGGGCCTAGAGCTTTCTCTGTCAGAAGGTTTCTCAGTGAAAAATTCAATTTCTTCAAGTAAAGCGCTATTCAGATTTTCTGTTTCATTTTTTGTCAGTCGAGTAAGTTATATTTTTCAGAGAATTGGTCTATGTCATATAAATTGTTGAATTCATTGGCATAAAGATATTCATCATATTTCCTTATTATCCATTTAATTCTTTAAGATCTGTACTGATACACCCTCTTTTATTCTTCACACTGATAACTTGTGTTCTCTTTTTTTTTGTCTTCATCAGTCACTTTTATTAATCTTTTCAAAGAGCTGTTTTTTTGGCTTTGTTAATTTTTTCTGTAGTTTCCTGTTTCATTACTTCCTGTTCTTATTTTTATTATTTCTCTTTTCCCATTTATTTTGAGTTTACTTTGCTTTTCTTTGTCTAACTTTTTAACTTGGAAACTTAAGTTACCACTTTTATAATTTCTTTTCTAACATATGCATTTAGAACTGTAACTTTCTCCCAGCACTGTTTTAGCTGCATCTCATAAATTTTGATATGTTATATTTTCAGTATCATTCAGTTTGAAATATTTTCTAATTTCCATTGCGATTTCCATTTTTAACCCACTGGATTAATTAAACATGTAATGTGAATTTTAAATATTTGCATTTGGGGAAATATATCTTATTATTATTGATTTTTAATTTAATTTCATTGTGATTACAGAAGATACTTTTCAAGACTTCAGTCTTTTAAAATTTATTAAGACTTGTTTTATCATATGCTCAGCATATGATCTATTTCAGTGAGCATACCATGTGCACATGAAAAGAATGGATATTCTGTCAGTCGTTGTATATAGTATTCTATAAATGTCAGTTAGGTCAAGGAAATTGGTAGTATTCAGATCTACATCTTTACTGATTTTTTTCTGGCTGTTCTGTGAATTGCTGGGAGAGGGGTGTTAAATATTCCATGATTAGATTTGTCTATTTCTTCACTTAATTGTCAATTTTTACTTCATGTGCTTTAAAGGTCTTTTATTATGTCTTCTTAGTGAATTGATCCTTTTGTTATTATGAATTATCCCTATCTTTGCTAATTTCCTTTGCCTTGAAGTCTGTTTCATCTGATATTAACATAGCCACTTCAGCCTTCTTTGATTGTTTGCATGGTTTATATAATGTTCCATCTTTTTCCTTTCAACCTAGCCATGTATTTAAAGTAAATTATTTTTTTTACAGAACATGTAGTTGGGTCTTGCTTTTTTATTATCCATTCTGAAATTTTCTACCTTTTAGCTGGAGTTTTAAACTAATGTATATCTAATGTAACTATTATTCTGTCTCTATTCTTACCACTTTACTGTTTGCTTTCTGTTTGTCCCATTAGCTTTTTGCTCTTCTTTGTCTATTTATCCACAATTTTTAGGCTAACTGAACATTAGTTCTTTAGGCCTATAAGATTGCAAGTTTTTATCTGGTTTTTAGTCACCCAGCATGGCACCAGATGGCCAAAAACCCCATAAAAACAGGAAGTTCACTAAGTGTCATTCACTTTATCAATTAATTTTTCTGATTCACTCCTGTTTTTTATTACTTTTGGTCATATTCCCATGCCTTTAGATAGTTGTTTTTGAGATACTGTCCATATTTTATCACTGTTACCTGTGGAACAGTTTGCTCAATAGTAGCTACTCTCCTTTTGCCAGAGATGGAGGCTAATTTTTAAAGCTTATAACAACTGTTACAATGCCCCTCACTTACACAGTGTCTGATGAATCTAGGTGTTTAAGTGACATCCACCAGTTTGTAGCTATGGCTTCCTGAAATAATTAACTAGTAGAGGCATATGAATGGATCACTGCTAGCTCTGAAATCTACTGTTGGTGGAATCACGAAGAAAAGCTTGCTAGGTGATTTTTGTGTTTGTGAAGTATTTAGAATGTTGGTAAGAAAATGAATAAGCAATATTTTAAGTGTTCACCTTTCGATAGTGGAATTATAAGATGATTTGTTTTCTCCTTCATGTTTTTTTAGAATTTTCCAAATCTGTGTAATTGAACTGCTTTATAACTGAAATGAAGATATTAGTTCTTTTTTACTAAAGGGAATGAAAGAGCACTAACATCTGCTGAGTACCTACCATGAGCTGGGTAGCGCACTAGGCACTGTCCCATTTAAAACTTTTTAGATATTTTTTAAACCAGAGGAAAATATTTTTTTAGTTAACTGTTAAAGTGTGGTTTAAAAGTATATTTATTTTTCATCATAATGATGTCTCTTGGTTGTTTGTTTGTTTTTCAATAGGAGCCTTTCTGTGTCCTGCCCAGGTTAACATTAGTCAGCAAGCTCTAGATACACATCAATATCTGATATGCAGTTTGGGTGAGAAAAACCAATGCTCCTTCAATATCCCCAGGCATTAAATTTAACCTCTGGTAATCTTGGAAAGGGACAATTTCCCTGTGTCTTCCTGATATTCTTGAGTTACCTAAACTGTGTGGGATCTTGTCTTTTCTTCTAAGGAGCAATAAAATGTTTCATTTAATTCAGGAGCAATAACACCTTTCATCCAGCCTCATTCAATTTACCAGTTTAATTTTTTCTTCTCATTCTTTCAGAATGCTTAAGCAATAAGAGTATAGTCATAATAGAGCAAGGCTGAACAATATATTGCACATTGTACATATACTACACATGTAGTACATGTAGCAATGTACTACATGGGCAGAATCAGAGACCAAGCAAACTTCAGCCCTCATTTCCTGAGGACCAAAAGCAGCTCCTGTGTTCGTGCCCTAGGACTTACCCTCAGTGCTTTCTAGGTAAAACTGCCTTGGATTCCCTCTCCTAATCAAGAGAAGGTGATTGGATTAAGTCATGTTTCACATGAAGTATTTTGGCCCCTTATTTGAACCAGTCACTACACTTGAGGCAGTTGTAACCAGGACTGCTGTAATGATCTGACAAAAGACCTATTCCTTCAACATTACCAGTCATTAACTCTCCAAGACAAGATGTGACATGCCACAGCCCTCAGAGAGTTCATCCAGTAGGAGCCTCTTCTTGACAAATACAATCCCTTTTCACCTTTGTTCATGACAATTTTATTTCTTTCACAGTGTCAAACTACCAATTTTTCCAAATCAGCACTTCCTAGTTGGACCAAGGGAATTTTTTTCACTTCAAAGAGAGATGCTACTATCTTTTCACTTTTGATTGTATTTTACTTTAATTGGTCTCTCTCAGAATAGTAATTTTAAGTAGATACATATTTAAAATAGCAAAGCTTGATACTAATGCCTGTCATTGTTTTCTCTATCATTATTTTGGCTGCAAATTTTACAGTTTGAAGTATAAAAAGCCTGTTTTAAGCATATGCCCTACTTCATGTTCAGTGTATACAATACTTATTGCACAGATGTGATGCCAAAATGAATCCAGCAACTGGATTATTTGCCTTAAAGTAAAAGAGAAGCAGGACACTTGGTGTCTAGTCTTCAATTCTTAACTTTATTTAAGTAACTTTGCCTACCTAGGAAATTATAAAATAAATTCTTTTGTAAAAATGGGATTACTGGTTCAAAATATCTCTTTTTCCTCCAGTGGTTAACCCTATACAAAACTATAAAACTGATACCAAAATTAAGAAGCACTTTCCTTTAAAGGTGTGATTCCCCCTGGAGCATCTCTCATTAGCTAGAATCCAGGTTCAACAATCTGAAAACCAATGCAGGGTTATGAACAGAAGTAAAGCGGAATATGGTTCTTTTTCAGTTGATTTAAAATGTAACCAGGCAAACACAGGAAAACTAAACTGAGAGACTCAGGGGAAAAACAGATCACAGAGAATATAATGGCCTAAGAGCAGTCTGAGGTGAGAACCTGCAGATGGTCAGGGAAAAGGCATTCCAAGTCAAGTTCAGGAACTGGATGAACGGAAATAAGGAAAGTGGACTATGCAGTTGCCAGATGATATCCAAAGGCATAAGAGTATGGACTCTTGTACTGAGCATAGATTTTCTCTCCAGATAAGCTTTCTCTGGAGTGTAGAATAGCAAAGGTCTATGAGATAGAGTTTACCAGGGGTCAGCTTAAGATAAAAAGAATGAGAAAGAAGAAAAAAAACTAAGGAAGGAGTAGTAACTTCAACTCTTGTTCTCTCTTGAAGACTGTCACATTGAATCTAATAGAGGATCATCTGCTTAGTAATTAGAGTTGAATGGATGGGATCTCTAATGAACTGAAGGAGAATGAGTGCTAATCTGAATGATGGGCGGTACCTAAAGCAGTGAGACTAGGAGGAGAAAGGCAATTCCCTGGGGAGACAGAGAATAAGGTTCAGTGGATATAGGAGAGCAAACTCATGGTAGCATTTAAAATTAATTATTGGGACTTCCCTGGTGGTCCAGTGGTTAAGAATCTGCCTTCCAATGCAGGGGACGCAGGTTCAATCCCTGGTCAGGGAACTAAAATCCCACATGCCATGCGGCAACTAAGCCCGCATGCCGCAATTACTGACCCTGTGCGCTCTGGAGCCCGCACACCACAACTAGGGAGAAGCCCACGCACTGCAAAGAAGAGCCCACGCACCACAACGAAAGACCCCGCATGCCACAACAAAGATCCTGTGTGCTGCAACTAAGACCCAATGCAGCCAAATAAATAAATAAAATACAAATTTAAAATAAAATAAAATAAATTGTTAATTAATTGACATCAAGGTAACTTTCAGCTATTCAGTTACAGAGGAAACCCACATTTAGAGGTTACAGTTACTTTTCTTCTCTTAAGATATAGTTAGATGTGCTCTACTTCCCCAGTGTATATAATTTTTTAAAATAATAGTCCAGATTATGAACTAGAAAAGTGACTTATTACCATGTAACAGTTTTATGCTATGGGGTATAATTGTTTACTAACTTGTTCCAAATTCTCTCATTTTTTGTTTCTTTCTCTCTTAATTAGATTTTTCAGTACCTCCAGGGCTAGATAAATATTATGCATTGCTTAAAAGCCTGACCTCTGAAGGTTGATACAGCAGGTGTGATTCCTAGCTTCTCTTATTCATGTGGCCTTCAGCAAATTATTAACCTCTGTAAGCTTCAGTTTCTTCATATGTAAAATGGGAATAATAAGAATACCTTCCTCATAGGGTTGTACTGAGGAATAGCTAAAGTAAATAAAATGATGTAACATAGGGCTTCCCTGGTGGCGCAGTAGTTGAGAATCTTTCTGCCAATTCAGGGGGCACAGGTTCGAGCCCTGGTCTGGGAAGATCCCACATGCCGCGGAGCAACTAGGCTCGTGAGCCACAACTACTGAGCCTGTGCGTCTGGAGCCTGTGCTCCGCAACAAGAGAGGCCACGACAATGAGAGGCTCGCACACCGCGATGAAGAGTAGCCCCCGCTCGCCACAACTAGAGAAAGCCCTCGCACAGAAACGAAGACCGAACACAGCCATAAATAAATAAATAAATAAATAAATAAAAATGATGTAACATAAATAAAACATTTCCATTTTGTGACAAATAGCACAGCATTTACGAACTGATTTTCGCGACTTCCCTGGAGGCACAGTGGTCAAGAATCTGCCTGCCAATGCAGGGGACACAGGTTTGAGCCCTGGTCCGGGAAGATCCCACATGGCATGGAGCAACTAAGCCCATGCGCCACTACTACTGAGTTTGCACTCTACAACCTGCGAGCCACAACTACTGAGCCCGTGTGCCACAACTACTGAGCCCGCGTGCCACAACTACTGAAGCCCATGTGCCTAGAGCCCGTGCTCCACAACATGAGAAGCCCGTGCACCACAACGAAGAGTAGCCCCCGCAACTGGAGAAAGTACATGTGCAGCAACGAAGACCCAATGCAGCCAAAAATAAAGTAAATAAATTTATTTTAAAAAAAAAAAAAAAAGAACTGATTTTCACCAGATTTGAGATTATGTTTGGGATGATTTGAGTGAAACTAAAGATTCGAAAATGTGATAATCCCTCAGGGCAGCTGAAACTGAAGCACAATAAGGGGCCCATGTGACTATTCAATGGTAGAGACAAGCCACAGGCAACAGGATGCAAATGGAAGGGAGTAAATAAGCAATGGTTTCTAAGAGACAGTGATTCCAAGCAGTGGATGATTTGCAATTGGCTGCTTCCCACATGGGCAACTCTAGGTATGGTACTCCAGAGAAAGCAGCAATAGCAAATTATTTCTTCTTATATATTTCTTTTTATGATAATACATTCATAGGAGGACATGAACTTGGGAAAAAGAAGTTACTATGTTAAACAAAAGACAATATTTACTAACCTCCAATAATTGCAAATTCAAAGCCTAGGAGAACTGGATTGGATTATGGTTTCTAAAGAAACTATTGGACCCAGCCACTGAGATTCCTCACCATTCTGTATGCTTCCAGAACCTGCAACCTCCCTCCCTTCTGCCACTTCCCCCATACACACAAGCAATGTGAAAGCAATGCTAGTTTTTAGCTGTGATTAGTAGCTGATTCATACAATAAACTGAAAAGAGCCATTCAAGGAAAAAGAAAAATATATACTATAATAGAAGACATATAACATTCACTCATTCTATAATATAGTTTCTAAAATATATATGTATTTACATATGATATATATAAAGATATATTATGCATAAATACAGTCACTAGGCAATCACCACACACCACATAAATTGTATATATTATCAAAATCTGGTATACATCATATTTGTATTTAATGCATCTGAATGCTCTAATGATTACTAAATAGAAGCAAGCTGATAAACTGCAAGCTATGTCTAGAAACTTGGTCACTAAGACTGTATTAGAAGTATTCTAGGAATAGAAGTAAACAGAAAACAGGTAAGTCTAATTGTTTGCATAATTGTAGTTAATATTAAATTAAAATGTACCACATGGTTTTTAAACTTTTGATTTAAAATTTCCTGGTTGTAAATGTGAACAATGCCTCCTCTAAATTATTCCTAAAATAAAACTTAACAGCATAAATACTTAATAGCTTAAATAACTATGATAGAGTTCTGTGTTTTATTCCTTTATTTTATTTATCTGAGTCATAAATGAAGGATTTCAATCCTTCATTTGGCATCTTTCAGAAGTACTACATTTATACACATAAAAAAGGAATTATATTTTTATTTCCTTATGTGATTTCAGAAAGTAAACAAACTGGTGATTTTATTAAGCATTTATTAACCTTATAATGATGCATCAGACTTAATGTTAAATATATTGCTTGTATATCCTGAAATTTTTTTTTAAATGGGGAGGAAATAGGCTATTTCTTCAAAGACAGAAGAAATACAGAACTAAGAAATAGGTTAGTCATAAACTTAAGAAGCATTTTTTTTTTTGAGGGAGAAGAAAAATAAAACATTTTGCTTCTCCCTCAATTAGAGTTTTTTTTTAAAGATTAGTTACCTGGGGCTAATAATGGGAAGCATTAACAGAGACAATAACAGAGATATGGTTGCTTGATATTATTGCTATGAGATTTCATTCAACCCTGCATGCATGAGACCTTGCCCTGGCCCTTTAACTCTGCTGCACTCCAAGGTGTGTGGTGGTGTGCAGTGGTAGATAGCTCAGGTGCCATGTGATTGAGGACTTTAAATGTCAGAATACAGAGATTGCCCATAATTTGTCAAGCAGTGAAGAACAACTGAAGATTAAGAGGCAAATAGGGAGAGGGTTATAATTAAAAAATAAATTCTTAGGAAAGGAACTCAATAATTTACCTAGTGTAAAGAACTAGTAACTAAAAGAATTCAGAATGAAGAATTTGAAAGACAGTATCTAACTCAGGTATGTACTAATAATAATCATACAATCTATAATTGGACTTCACAATGGGATACTAACTGATACGTCAGAGAGTCTTTAAGTTCAAGTGAAATCTTAGAGGCGAGTGGAGGTGGTGGTGATAAGTAGTTTTCAAGTATTTTTAGTAGTAAGCATTTAAATTTAAAAATAAAAAAGAAGCAACCATGTACAACGTTTCACTAAGACCAGTGAAAGCAGAACTGCTGTGGTTGACATGGGGATGGGGCACCCAACATGTCTCAGTATGGCCCCCAAGCTTCCCTGAACAATTTTAGGGCATTACTCCATATTCCCTCATCAATGATAAAGCACCCTGGCCTTTATAAAGGTGTGTCCTTAGATTGTTGCAAATCTCCAAATTAACCAATACCACCGAAATATGTAATTATTCCCACCGACTCCCTGTTAGGCTGCACTCCAAGCAGGCCTGCAAGCCCTGTACTTGCCCAGCTTCAAGACTGAAGAAAGAGCCTGGAATCAGCAACAGAGACATCAGTGGTTTAATGGATGGCGGGGGGGATCTTACATGTCTGAAGCAAGGTCCTGAGCGACACCCCACTGTGTGTGGCACAAGGGCCACAGTCTTTGCAGGAGGGGTAGGTTACCAGTAATAGGGGAAATGACGTCAGTTTGGCTCATCTGTTACCAGGGAAACTAGCAGAAGGGCACTCCCCTCACCGCCCCTTTGATAAGCTCTCAAGGTGGGGATGTTCTGATCTAAAGATTAGAACAATCACCAGCTGGGGCCTGGGGCAAGTATGTAGGAAGGTCAGTCTTGTGAGGAGGGTGTAGGTGAAGCAGGTACTGGTCGAACAGGGGATGTATGGAGGAGGAGGGCAAGAGAACAGCCATCTTGGGTGGCCTGATCATACACTCCCTCTCACCCAGTATAGCATAATTTTATCAGAGTTACTGCACATAAAATAAGCAGAAAACTACAGAAACATCCTGAAATGACAATGCTGGATAATTCCCTAGGCTCATTGTTACCTATGTAACTTGTTCCGTCACATCAACTTAGCATAATATAACTGTCCAGGAAGAGTTTTTTGCATAATTTTTTATATAATCCCAGTTTTGACTTAATGTTGGATTTAGTATTTCATTTCAAAGTGTGCATAAGCATAACAGAAACTAAATATAACCCACAATTTCGTTTTCAGCATTACAAATTATGGAAACATAGTGAATGATTTTGTGAAGTTCATGTTCCAATTCTATATGTACTTTTAAGGTATGATGAAATTTTTGTATTAGTGAAATATCAAAATTGAAAACTTAAGGATGTCCATGATAAAAATACACACACACTCAGAGGCAAAAAAAAAAAAAACTAACATAAAGACTTTCTCTAAGGAATTCAAAATGCTTCACAGATGATTCTTTATCATTCATGTTAATGAAGGGCAGATGATCTTCATTTTAGTTAATGGCTGCAATTTTCCACCCTACCAAATTTTTAACTGACCCTACTGCTAAATAATTTAAGCTTAATATGCCATTTCTCCCTTTGCATCATCCTTTGAGGGGAGAGCTAGTGAATAATAAAAACACAAAATTGGACGACGGATCTAAAAAGGGCAAAAAAATTCTGAATGGTTCATAACTTGTATAATCAATAGGTGACTACCCTATTTAATCTCATAATTCTCTTGTGAGCTAGAATGGGAAGATGCAATTTGCTAATAAAGAAACAGGCAAAGAGAATATATTCACTATGCTAATTCCACATGATTTATCCAATGTCACCCTGAACTGAGGCTCAGCATAGAATTGAGTGATTATTGAGATAATCCAAACAGGGCATTGGATTACTAAAGAAGCACATGGATCTCCTTCTCAGAAAATTTAAAAATAGGATTGGTGCTCATGTTGGCTTTGTATAGAGATAATTTTGTTAAAAGATACAATTATTAACTCTGGGGAAAATAATTTCTTTTAAAATAGCGTTAGATATTTCAATTCAAATTAAAATTTTTGTTGTTTTTCCTTTTAGACTCAGGGTACTATGTTGTGCTGGATAGGTGCTGAAGGGCAGCAACATGCAGACCTTACATTCAAGAGACTTTAAATCTAGGAGAGAGTATAAAATGTATGCCAATAGTTATTGTTTTTTTTGTGGTACGCAGGCCTCTCACTGTTATGGCCTCTCCCACTGCGGAGCACAGGCTCCGGACGTGCAGGCTCAGTGGCCATGGCTCACGGGCCCAGCCGCTCCGCAGCATGTGGGATCTTCCCGGACCGGGGCATGAACCTGTGTCCCCTGCATCGGCAGGTGGACTCTCAACCACTGCGCCACTAGGGAAGCCCTGCCAATAATTATTAAATGCTCACATGCAACGTTAGTGCTACAAGAGAGAAACAAAGAGGATGGAGTGATTATGTTCAGCTTGGGATCTGATAAGAGGTTGGGTAGGGGTAGAGATGAAAAAAGACTGGGCATGAATTGATAATTATTGAGCTATTCTAATGGGTACATGGGACTTCATTACATTATTTTTGTCCTTTTGTCCATTTATTTTTTTCATAATAAGAAGTGCTTCTTAAAATGGCTTCATGAATGATGTGGTATTTGAGGATAGACTTTGACAAAAGGGCACTATTCCATAAACCAAGGAGTGTGGGTAGACATAGCAAGATCCTGACAGGTAGTTGGAAAAACCCTGGGCTGATTAGATTCATGTTATACTGCTTAGCTAAAGCATAAGGTATATACTAGGGTATAGGAGAATGATATAAAACTAAAAATTATTTTTATTATTGTCTCAATGACTTTGAATATTAAATTGTGACATTTAAAATTATTACAGCAGTTAATATCCGTTGGTGACTTTGCTATGATTTGATTAAAAGTTTTGATTATGCAGGAAATAAAGAGGCTGGAGTGAAGCAGATATGAATCCAAATTCCAGTTAGAAGGATATTACAAAGTTCAGGAGAAGGCTATGCAATCCAGAAAAGAATAGTGACAGTAGACATAGAATAGAAAGTCCAGGAAAGAGATGAGCTCTAGAGGGAGAATATTAGGACAATTGATTGAATCGTGAGGAGAGAGACAGAGAACAGAGATAGTCAAAGATAAATTTTAAGTTTTGTTTCTGGTCTGGGTGCAGTGAAGCCAGGTTGGTAGTGTTACCAAACCAAACTTGGATCTGCTTGCCTGCACGCAGTAAAGCCAATCTAGTGACAGCAGGTTGTGGTGGAGGAAGGCAGCATTTATTGCAGGGCAACAAGCAAGGAATCCAGGTATCCAGTGCTTAAAATGTCCAAATTCCCTGAAGGATTTCAGGGAAAGGTTTTAAAGACAGGGTGAGAGAGGGGGTTGTGGGATGTGTGATCAGCTTGTGGACATTCCTCTGACTGGTTGGTGGTGAGGTAACTGGGAGTCAACATCATCGACCTTCTGGTTTCAATCCATCTGGGGTCTAGTGCTTGTGGGCAGCATATAATTAACTCCTTCCACCTGCTGTGGGTTTCAGTAGCTCTAAGATAGGGCTCAGAATATTATCTACAGCCCTTGAGGAGGAACTAAAGGTCCTTAACTTTGTTTAATGGCTCAGCTATTATTATTTTGTCTTGCTTGACTGTTTTCCTTTCTTTCTGCATTTTCTCACTTCTCTGATTAAATTTATTCTTTGGAACTTGGGGAAGGCCTAGGAGGCTAAAGTTGTTCTACAGACAAGAGGCAGGCAGAAGACATGGTGGGAGGATCTGTTCTGGGATGGCCCCATAGGGTCCTGCTCGGTTACAGCAGTATCCAAGTTAGTGAAGAAGACAAGGTAGGTTTTAGGCATTACAAATCTGAAGGGCTAGGAGGAGGACATCTAGATAGAGGTAACCAAAAGATACCCTCTATGTGAGAGGAATGGGAGAAGAGAGAAACTTGGGATTCATACGAACTAACCATTGAAGCATGAAATTACTGGGCAGGTGAGTGAGTAAAGAGACTAAAGATGAGGGCTGAGAACAAAATTCTTGGGGAATTAAGGGTTTGGTTTGATACAAAAGAAAAAAAAAGAGCTAAAGACAGAAGAGAACTCAGATGGTAATACTACCAATAACATCTTATATTTCTTCAAGATTGGCTAACAAGAAACAATGCCAAATTTAAATGGTTAAAACAATAAAAAATTATTTCTCACTCAAGCGAGAGTTCAACATGGATATTTTTGTGTAGCAGTTCTTTCGTCAGCAGCAATGTAAGGATTCAGGCTCCTTTCAGCTTGTGGCTTTGCCCCCCTCTAGGTCCTTGAACTCCTTACCCTTCAGCCAAAAGATGAGGAAAGCACATGGAAAAATCATGGTCAGAAGGTTTTACGGTCAGTCCTGGAAATGATGTGTATCACTTCTGCCCACATACCATTAACAAAATTCAGTCACCCAGGTACACCAAAATGCAAGATACAACTAGTCAGGAACTGTCACATCTTATGTTTGTATCATACAGTTATTAGAGGACTGTCATACTTCACTATGTAGTACAGTTTCACAGAAGGCAATAAAGCACAGTGGTTGAATGTATGAACTCTAGAGTTAAAATCACTTGGATTTGTTTCCTGGCTTCACTATTTGTAGCACCAGTGTTACCTAGGATAAATTAATTCACCTCTCTCTACCTCACCTGTAAAATGGTGATAATAACAAAATCTAACCCATAGGATTGTTAGGAAGATTAAATGAGTTTAATAAATGTAAAGTATTTAAATAGTGCCTGGCATATGTCTGGCATGTAGTAAGTTCTCAGTAAAGATTAGCCATTATTATCATATTAGAACTATCACATTAGGGCTGTAGCAATTTAATGGTGAAGTGGATATTAAATAACGTGAAATGTAGAAAGGTGGTAGCAGAGGCCAGAGAAGAAAAAGCCATCAATTTCTCCGTTAAGCTATATGAATAATTGCAGAAAATTCTGCTTTTTTACAGTTGTTTAGCACCAGCTAAATAGGAGGTGAAAAACACAGGATTCCCGACTCACAGCAATTTTCAGTTAATATGCTTAGAACTGCAAAATAAATAACCTCTAAGCAAATCAGATGGCATTTCAGTCAAGTTAAATCCTAGAAGGTTCAGATGGGGTCTTTTTCCAAAGGTGTCATATTGAGGTAAGTAAACCATGCCCTGGAGAAAGAGTGCTTATCAATTTGAGATTCACTTTCTATCCTTCCTTCTCTCAGGACAAAATCTTTTAGTAGGTCACAACCGGAAGACCTGAGTCAGTTCATTTCTCCTGAGCAAGTACTTGACTGTACTTATGTACATTAGTGTAAGTATGAATATTGCCTATGAGCGTTTATTTTTGGAAGGCTCTCTTCCCTCTCCAGCTTCTATGCTCCCTCCCCACCTCCATTTAAAAATCCTTCCATTTTGCCACTCTTGTGGTTTCTTGGTAAATGTTCAAATATCCTTTTTATAAAACATTTTATTTTAAAATTAAAGCTTTTGCTATGACGTAATTGTAGATACACATGCAGTTGTAAGTAATAATACAGACACCCAGTAACCCTTTACCCACCCAGTTTCCCCCAATAGTAACATACTAGTACAATATGGTATAATATAGCACAATATCACAACCAGAATATTGACATTGATACAGTCAAGATACAAAACATTTCCATCAACACAAGGAGCCCTCTTTTGCCCATTTATAACCACACCCACTTCCCACCTACCCCTAGCCCTTCCTCAATTCCTAGCAATCACTAATTTGTTCTCTATTTTTATAATTTCATCATTTCAAGTATGTCATGTAAATGAAATCATAGATATGCAAACTTTTGTCATTCGCTTTTTTTCACTCAGCATAATTCTCTGGTGATATTATTCCAGGTTATTGAGTGAATCAATAGTTTGCTGCTTTTTATTGCTGAGTAGTGTTCCATGGTATGGGTGTACCATTTTGTCGTGTCATAGACCTGCTAAAGGACATCTGTTTTTGTTTTTTTTCCTAGTTTTTGGCTACTACAAATAAAGCTACTATAAATATTCATATACAGGTTTTTGTGTGAATTTATGTCTTCAGTCCTCTGGGATAAATCCCCAAGAGTATATTTGTTAGGCTGGAAAATATCTGCATGTTTAGATTTTTAAGACCACTATTAAATTATTTTATTATTTTTAAACTAATTAACTATTTTCCAAAATGGCTGTACCACTAATGTTTATTTTACATTTCTACCAGCAGTGTATGAGTTATCTACATTCTCCTCATTCTCACCAACATTCGGAGGTGTCACTATTTTTTTAAGCCATTCTGGTAGGTGTTTAGTGATATTAATTATGTTTTTTTACATTTCCCTAATGGCTAATGATGCTGAGCATCTTTCCATGTGTTCATCTACCATCTGTATATCTTCTCTGATGAACTGTTTCTTCATGTCTTTTACCATTCCCATGCTCTGACTGGATTCTTGCCTTTTTACTGTTGGTCTTGAGAGGTCTTTATATATCCTGGATGCAGAATATATTTTGTCGAAGATACACCTATCTTTTGTCAGATATGTGGTTTCAAATATTTTCTCCCACTCTGTAGCTTCTCTTATCATCCTCTTAACAGAGTCTTTTACTGACCAAAAGTTTAAAACTTTTTTCAAATCAAGTTATCAGTCCTTTCTTTTATGAATCATGTTTTTGGTAACAAGCCTAAGAATTCTTTGCCTGGTCCTTGTGTCCCAGAGCTTTTCTCCTGTTTTATTTTTGTAAAAGCTTTATAGTTTTACATTTTACATTTGGTTTTGTGATCCATTTTGAATTATTTTTTGTGTAATGTGTGACATGATTGTCTATCCAAAAGAACTGACAAAAATATTCCTAGAACTAATATTATAGCAAGTTGTCCAGATACAAGGTTAAGAAACAAAAGTCAGTTACTTTTTTATATACCAACAATGAACAAGTGGAATTTGAAATTAAAAGCACAATACAATTTACATTAGCATCCTCCAAAATGAAATACTTAAGTATAAATCTAACAAGATATGAACAAGAGCTGTGTGAGAAAAACTACAAAACTCTGATGAATGAATTCAAAGAACTAAATAAATGGTGAGGTATTTCATGTTCATGGAAAGGGAGACTCAATATTATCAAGATATCAGTTCTTCCCAGCTTGATCAATAGATTCAATGCCATCCCAGTCAAAATCCCAGCAAGTTGTTATATGGATATCGACAAACTGATTCTAAAGTTTATATGGAGAGGCAAAAGACCCAGGATAGCTAATATAACATTGAAGAAGAACAAAATTGGAAGACTGACACTACCCAATTTCAAGATTTTATATAAAGCTACAGTAATCAAATCAGTGTGGTATTAGCCAAATAATAGGTAAATAGATCAATGGGAAAGAATAGATAGCCCAGAAATAGACCTCATAAATGCAGTCAACTTATCTTTGACAAATGAGCAAAGTCAATACAGTGGAGCAAGAATAATGGAAATTTTCATTTTCTAAAATGTGGGCGCAGGATGCTATAGTGCCAGGTCAGGCTCTGGGTGAAAAATAGTGGGAGATTTCCATATATCACCTGTGGTGTGTTTCCCTACCTTAAAGACAAGAGGTCCACATCAACCATCAAAAAGCAAACCCCCTTCACACTGGGCAGAAAGTGCTTTCTAGGGAGGACAGTTCTATTTGCAACCTCCTCAAGCTCCACTTCTCCCACACCCATTCCTGAAGATTCACCTCTCTATTTAACTTGATAGGAACTCCAAAAGAAGAGTTGGGAGGGCTCAGAAGTTTAAAGTGGGTGTCAATTTATATCTGGATATGTTAAAGAGGAGGTCAACCAGGAAGAGTCATGGCAAGAGAGTAACACATAGTTGCCTCATATTACCCAAGCATAAACCACATTTATCATAGGCAGGATCAAGGTATTTCTTTGACCAGCAGATCCACATTAGTAAAGAGACTTTAAATATACAGAAAGTTGGATAAAAATTATACACATCAGCCAGCCCTCCAACTTAATATTTAAGACAATGGATCCAAGAACAACCAGATAGACAATGAGGAGAAGACTGGACTAGATAGATTTTTCCTAATTTATAAATGCATAGAAATAAAAATGAGGCCTATGAAAAATTTCTGCAGTGTCAAATTCAAATATCACTTTTATGATACAAATAGACAGCACAGTTTTGAAGAACATTTACTACAGGAAATTTTTTAAAGCTTTTCCCTGTATTTCCCCAAATCCAGGAAGATATAGCTTCTATGAATCAGGAAGTAAAAGATGAGACAACAGACTGGGATAAAAGGGGAGTTGGCTGGGAACAAAGTGAAAGATCAGAAAGAAACAAAAAAATGCATCTGCAGAATTGAAGACACTGTCATAAGTAATAAATTGCAGATTTAGAAAAATGTTCTGGCAATAAGGAAGCTATACTAGGGTAACTACTATAATAAAAAAAGGAAATATTAAACTATGAAAGAGAAGATCATAGAAATAGAATGCAGAGGACAAATGAAAGAGAAGTGACACTTCAGACCTAATAGAAGAAAATTTCTGGTCTGAAGAAAGACTGATATATATAGACTGAGCAGTCTCATCTTAATGAAAAGACATCACGATAAAAAGAGACTCCTATTTAAATATACTCCCATGACATTAGGTAGGGAATTGCAAGCAAGAGGAAAGATCCTAAAGGCTTTAGGAAAAATAAAACAGATTTCCTATCCTAGAATAAGAATTGAGCTTGTCTTAGACACCTTATAATAAACAAAATAAACATCTCGTAATAAACTAGAGCAAAACAGAACACCATCCACAGTTTTCAGGAAGAAAAAAGACTGAGGCTCAAGAATTTCATACAAAAACAAATTTGTGTGTGAAGGCAGTAGAAATACGTCTCAGTTATGAAAGGCCTTAGGACATATGCCACTCATCTCTTCTCCTTAAATAAACTGAGATAAAATAAACAAATAAACTGATAAAAAAAATAAAAGACATATTTCAGCTAAATGAGAGACAAGGCAAATATAAAACTTAATAATGGCATTGAAGGATTAGTTGTAAACATCAGAGACAATGAAATATAGAATTAATGAAAAGTTTTTTAAATGATTTCAAAACAAGAAGCAAAGATCACTTTTAAAAAAGGACATATAGTATAAAAACATTTAAGAATAACCCGGACGTTGGGTGGATAGGGTATTAATTTCTTTGTATTACACATTATACTTTCTTTGGTACAGTAATCAATAAGGAAACATGAATTTATTTATTTAATATGATGGTAATCATTAGTAGAATGATAAAAATGGATATTATCAACATTGCTAGAATAATTAGGTATATTTTAGTTTTCATAAGATAAAACTAAGAATCAATAGAAATATCAAAGAAGCATAAAATCAGGGCTTCCCTGGTGGCGCAGTGGTTGAGAGTCCGCCTGCCGATGCAGGGGACATGGGTTCGTGCCCCAGTCCGGGAAGATCCCACATGCCGCGGAGCCGCTGGGCCCATGAGCCATGGCCTCTGAGCCTGCGCATCCGGAGCCTGTGCCCCACAACGGGAGAGGCCACAACAGTGAGAGGCCCGCGTACCGCAAAAAAAAAAATCAAAATGACATGTTAACATGTACAAAGATGTCAGCTGTGATGGTAACAATCAATGGGTTAAAATTTTCAACTAAAATACATAAATATTCTCAGATTGAGTCAAAATACAAAGTCAATTATGTGCTCTTTACAAGGAGTCACACTGTCAAACAAAATAAGAATGTTTTAAGGTAAAATAATACTATGTCAGACAAAGTAAAAAAAAAAAAAAGGACAAAAGAAAAACAAAAGCAGATATTATATTATTAATGCTGGTCAGAGTAGAACCCAAGGTAAGGAGAGAGCACTAAAGAGGGAAAGATTGATTATTTTGTTTTTATAAAGGATAACTCTATAACAGACATAAGTGGTTGTGTATATAACCTATCATCAAAATGTATAAACAACTATAAAATAAACAATAAAAATTCTATTAGTGTTTGATATGTTGAGTTGGTAAAACATTAATAAGTTTATATGGTATCTGAACAGCACAGTTTTTAAAGTTTAATTGTTACATATATATGTATATTTTTAACTCTGTACCCCATCAACAGAGGATAAATATTTTTCAAGAATTCATGGGGAGACAGCTTTAAGATGGCAGAAGAGTAAGACGTGGAGATCACCTTCCTCCCCACAAATACATCAGAAATAATCTACATATGGAACAACTCCTACAGAACACCTATTGAACGCTGGCCTCAGACCTCCCAAAAGCAAAAAACTCCCCACGTACCTGGGTAGGGCAACAGAAAAAAGAAAAAACAGAGACAAAAGAATAGAGATGGGACCCACACCAGTGGGAGGGAGCTGTGAAGGAGGAAAGGTTTCCACACACTAGGAAGCCCCTTCTTAGGTGGAGACTGTGGGTGGCAGAGGGAGGAAGCTTCAGAGCTGCAGAGGAGAGTGCAGCAACAGGGGTGCAGAGGGCAAAGCGGGGAGACTCTCGCACAGAGGATTGGTGCCGACCAGCACTCACCAGCCCGAGAGGCTTGTCTGCTCACCCGCTGGGATGGGTGGGGGCTGGAAGCTGAGGCTCGGCCTTCGGAGGTCGGATCCCAGGGACAGGACTGGGATTCCTGCATGAACACAGCCTGAAGAGGGCTAGTGCCCCACAACTAGCCGGGAGGGAGTCCGGGAAAAAGTCTGGAGCTGCCAAAGAGGCAAGAGACTTTTTCTTGCCTCTTTGTTTCCTGGTGCACGAGGAGAGGGGATTCAGAGCACTGCTTAAAGGAGCTCCAGAGATGGGCATGAGCCGCAGCTATCAGTGCGGACCCCAGAGAGGGTAATGAGACGCTAAGGCTGCTCCTGCAGCCACCAAGAAGCCTGTGTGCAAGCACTGGTCACTATCCACACCTCGCCTCCCAGGAGCCTGTGCAGCCCGCCACTGCCAGGGTCCCATGATCCAGGGACAACCTCTCCAGGAGAACACACGGCATGCCGCAGGCTGGTGCAATGGCACGCCAGGCTCTGCCACCGCAGGCTCACCCCGCATTCCGTACCCCTCCCTGCCCCCAGCCTGAGTGAGCCAGAGCCCCCAAATCAGCTGCTTCTTTAACCCCGTCCTGTCTGGGTGGGAACAGATGGCCTCAGGCGACCTACACGTAAGAGGCAGGGCCAAATCCAAAGCTGAATCCCAGGAGCTGTGCGAACAAAGAAGGAAAAGGGAAATTTCTCCCAGCAGCCTCAGGAGCAGTGGATTAAATCTCCACAATCAACTTGATGTACCCTGCATCTGTGGAATACCTCAATAGACAACGAATCATCCCAAATTGAGGAGGTGGACTTTGGGATATATACTTTTTTTCCCTTTTTCTCTTTTTGTGAGTGTGTATGTATATGCTTCTGTGTGTGATTTTGTCTGTATAGCTTTGCTTTTACCATTTGTCCTAGCGTTCTGTCTGTCCGTTTGCTTTTTGTTTTTTAGTACAGTTTTTAGTGCTTATTATCATTGGTGAATTATTTTTTTTGGTTTGGTTGCTCTCTTCTTTTTTCTTTCTCTTTTTTTAAATTACTTTTCAAAAAAAATTTTAATAATTATTTTTTATTTTAATAACTTTTTAATTTAATCTTCTTCTTTCTTTTCTTCTTTTTTTTCTCCCTTTTATTCTGAGCCGTGCGGATGACAGTCTCTCAGTGCTCCAGCCAGGCGCCAGGGCTATGCCTCTGAGGTGGGAGAGCCAAGTTCAGGACACTGGTCCACAAGAGACCTCCCAGTTACATGTAATATCAAACAGTGAAAATCTCCCAGAGATCTCCATCTCAATGCCAAGACCCAGCTCCACTCAATGACCAGCAAGCTACAGTGCTGCACACCCTATGCCAAACAACTAGCAAGACAGGAACACAACCCCACCCATTAGCAGAGACACTGCCTAAAATCATAATAAGGCCACAGACACCCCAAAACACACCACCAGACGTGGACCTGCCCACCAGAAAGACAAGATCCAGCCTCATCCACCAGAACACAGGCACTAGTCCCCTCCACCAGGAAGCCTACACAACCCACTGAACCAACCTTAGCCATTGGGGACAGACAACAAATACTATGGGAAATACGAACCTGCACCCTGTGAAAAGAAGACCCCAAACACAGTAGTTAAGCAAAATGAGAAGACAGAGAAACACACAGCAGATGAAGGAGCAAGATAAAAACCCACCAGACCTAACAAATGAAGAGGAAATAGGTGGTCTACCTGAAAAAAATTCAGAATAATGACAGTAAACATGATCCAAAATCTTGGAAATAGAAGGGAGAAAATACAAGAAGCGTTTAACAAGGACCTAGAAGAACTAAAGAGCAAACAAACAGTGATGAACAACACAATAAATGAAATTTAAAATTCTCTAGAAGGGATCAATAGCAGAATAACTGAGGCAGAAGAATGGATAAGTGACCAGGAAGATAAAATAGTGGAAATAACTACTGCAGAGCAGAATAAAGAAAAAAGAATGAAAAGAACTGAGGACAGTCTCAGAGACCACTGGGACAACATTAAACGCACCAACATTCGAATTATAGGGGTTCCAGAAGAAGAAGAGAAAAAGAAAGGGACAGAGAAAATATTTGAAGGGATTATAGTTGCAAACTTCCCTAATATGGGAAAGGAAATAGTTAATCAAGTCCGGGAAGCACAGGGAGTCCCATACAGGATAAATCCAAGGAGAAACACGCCAAGACACATATTGATCAACTATCAAAAATTAAATACAAAGAAAAAATATTAAAAGCAGCAAGGGAAAAACAACAAATAACACACAAGGGAATCTCCATAAGGTTAACAGCTGATCTTTCAGCAGAAACTCTGCAAGCCAGAAGGGAGTGGCAGGACATATTTAAAGGGATAAAGGAGAAAAACCTACAATCAAGATTACTCTACCCAGCAAGGATCTCATTGAGATTTGACAGAGAATTTAAAACCTTTACAGACAAACAAAAGCTAAGAGAATTCTGCACCACCAAACCAGCTTTACAGCAAATGCTAAAGGAACTTCTCCAGGCAGGAAACACGAGAGAAGGAAAAGACCTACAATAACAAACCCAAAACAATTAAGAAAATGGTAATAAGAACATACATATCTATAATTACCTTAAATGTAAATGGATTAAATGTTCCAACCAAAAGACAGAGACTGGCTGAATGGATACAAAAACAAGACCCGTATATATGCTGTCTACAAGAGACCTACTTCAGACCTAGGGACACATACAGACTGAAAGTGAGGGGATGGAAAAAGATATTCCATGCAAATGGAAATCAAAACAAAGCTGAAGTAGCAATTCTCATATCACACAAAATAGACTTTAAAACAAAGACTATTACAAGAGACAAAGAAGGACACTACATAATGATCAAGGGATCAATCCAAGAAGAAGCTATAACAATTGTAAATATTTATGCACCAAACATGGGAGCACCCCAATACATAAGGCAAATACTAAGAGCCATAAAAGAGGAAATCGACAGTAACACAATCAGAGTAGGGGACTTTAACACCCCACTATCACCAATGGACAGATCATCCAAAATGAAAATAAATAAGGGAACACAAGCTTTAAATGATACATTAAAAAAGATGGACTTAATTGATATTTATAGGACATTCCATCCAAAAACAACAGAATACACATTTTTCTCAAGTGCTCATGGAACATTCTTCAGGATAGATCATATCTTGGGTCACAAATCAAGCCTTGGTAAATTTAAGAAAATTGAGGACTTCCCTGGTGGGGCTTCCCTGGTAGCGCAGTGGTGGGAGTCTGCCTGCCGATGCAGGGGACACGGGTTTGTGCCCCAATCCGGGAAGATCCTTCATACCACAGAGCGGTTGGGCCCGTGAGCCATGGCCACTGGGCCTGCACATTGGGAGCCTCTTCTCTGCAACAGGAGAGGCCACAGCGGTGAGAGGCCCGTGTACCGTAGAAAAAAATAAAGAAAATTGAAATTGTATCAAGTATCTTTTCTGACCACAATGCTATGAGAATAGAAATCAATTACAGGAAAAAAAATCTGTAAAAAATACAAACACATGGAGGCTAAACAATACACTACTTAATAATGAAGAGATCACTGAAGAAATCAAAAAATACCTAGAAACAAATGACAATGAAAACACGACGACCCAAAACCTATGGGATGCAGCAAAAGCAGTTCTAAGAGGGAAGATTATAGCAATACAATCCTACCTTAAGAAACAAGAAACATCTCAAATAAACAACCTAACCTTACACCTAAAGCAATTAGACAAAGAAGAACAAAAAACCCCCAAAGTTAGCAGAAGGAAAGAAATCATAAAGAACAGAGCAGAAATAAATGAAAAAGAAATGAAGGAAACAATAGCAAAGATCAATAAAACTAAAAGCTTGTTCTTTGAGAAGATAAACAAAATTGATAAGCCATTAGCCAGACTCATCAATAAAAAAAGGGAGAAGACTCAAATCAATAGAATTAGAAATGAAAAAGGAGAGGTAACAACTGACACTGCAGAAATACAAAGGATCATGAGACATTACTACAAGCAACTCTATGCCAATAAAATGGACAACCTGGTAGAAATGGACAAATTCTTAGAAATGCACAACCTTCTGAGGCTGAACCAGGAAGAAATAGAAAATATGAACAGACGAATCACAAGCACTGAAATTGAAACTGTGATTAAAAATTTTCCCACAAACAAAAGCCCAGGACCTGATGGTTTCCCAGGTGAATTCTATCAAACATTTAGAGAAGAGCTAACACCTATCCTTCTCAAACTCTTCCAAAATATAGCAGAGGGAGGAACATTCCCAAACTCATTCTACGAGCCCACCATCACCCTGATACCAAAACCAGACAAAGATGTCACAAAGAAAGAAAACTACAGGCAATATCACTGATGAACATAGATGCAAAAATCCTCAACAAAATACTAGCAATCAGAATCAACAGTGCATTAAAAGGATCATACTCCATGATCAAGTGGGGTTTATCCCAGGAATGCAAGGATTCTTCAATATACGCAAATCAATCAATGTGATAAACCATAATAACAAATTGAAGAAGAAAAAACATATGATCATCTCAATAGATGAAGAGAAAGCTTTCGACAAAATTCAACATGCATTTATGATAAAAGCCCTCTGAAAGTAGGCATAGAGGGAACTTTCCTCAACATAATAAAGACCATATATGACAAACCCACAGCCAACATCATCCTTAATGGTGAAAAACTGAAACATTTCCTCTAAGATCAGGAACAAGACAAGGTTGCCCACTCTCACCACTCTTATTCAACATAGTTTTGGAAAGTTTAGCCACAGCAATCAGAGATGAAAAAGAAATAAAAGGAATCCAAATCAGAAAAGAAGAAGTAAAGCTGTCACTGTTTGCAGATGACATGATACTATACATAGAGAATCCTAAAGATGCTACCAGAAAACTACTAGAGCTAATCAATGAATTTGGTAAAGTAGCAGGATACAAAATTAATGCACAGAAATCTCTTGCATTCCTATACACTAATGATGAAAACTCTGAAAGTGAAATTAAGAAAACACTCCCATTTACCATTGCAACAAAACGAATAAAATATCTAGGTATAAATTTACCTTAGGAGACAAAAGACCTGTATGCAGAAAATTATAAGATACTGAAGAAAGAAATTAAAGATGATACAAACAGATGGAGAGATATACCATGTTCTTGTATTGGAAGAATCAACATTGTGGAAATGACTATACTACCCAAAGCAACCTACAGATTCAATGCAATCCCTATCAAAGTCCCTATCAAACTGCCACTGGCATTTTTCACAGAACTAGAACAAAAAATTTCACAAATATATATGAAACACAATAGACCCCGAATAGCCAAAGCAATCTTGAGAAAGAAAAATGGAGCTGGAGGAATCAGGCTCCCTGACTTCAGATTATACTACAAAGCTACAGTAATCAAGACAGTATGGTACTGGCACAAAAACAGAAATATAGATCAGTGGAACAGGGTAGAAAGCCCAGAAATAAACCCACACACATATGGTCACCTTATCTTTGATAAAGGAGGCAGGAATGTACAGTGGAGAAAAGACAGCCTCTTCAATAAGTGGTGCTGGGAAAACTGGACAGCTACATGTAAAAGAATGAAATTAGAACACTCCCTAACACTATACACAAAAATAAACTCACAATGGATTAAAGACCTAAATGTAAGGCCAGACACTATCAAACTCTTAGAAGGAAACATAGACAGAACACTCTGTGACATAAATTCCAGCAAGATCCTTTTTGACCCACCTCCTAGAGAAATGGAAATAAAAACAAAAATAAACAAATGGGACCTAATGAAACTTCGAAGCTTTTGCACAGCAAAGGAAACCATAAACAAGACCAAAAGACAACCCTCATAATGGGAGAGAATATTTGCAAATGAAGCAGCTGACAAAGGATTAATCTCCAAAATTTACAAGCAGCTCATGCACCTCAATATCAAAAACCAAACAACCTAATCCAAAACTGGGCAGAAGACCTAAACAGACATTTCTCCAAAGAAGATATACAGATTGCCAACAAACACATAAAGGAATGCTCAACATCATTAATCGTTAGAGAAATGCAAATCAAAACTACAATGAGATATCATCTCACACTGGTCAGAATGGCCATCATCAAAAATCTACAAACAATAAATGCTGGGGAGGGTGTGGAGAAAAGGGAACCCTCTTGCACTTTTGGTGGGAATGTAAATTGATACAGCTACTATGGAGAATAGTATGGAGGTTCCTTAAAAAACTAAAAATAGAACTACCATACGACCCTGCAATCCCACTACTGGGCATATATCCTGAAAAAACCATAATTCAAAAAGAGTCATGAACCAAAATGTTAATTGCAGCTCTATTTACAATAGCCAGGACATGGAAACAGCCTAAGTGTCCATCAACAGATGAATGGATAAAGAAGATGTGGCACATATATACAATGGAATATTACTCAGCCATAAAAAGAAATGAAATTATTTGTAGTGAGGTGGATATACCTAGAGTCTGTCATACAGAGTGAAGTAAGTCAGAAAGAGAAAAACAAATACCATATGCTAACACATATATATGGAATCTAAAAAAAAAAAAAAGTTCATGAAGAACATATGGGCAAGACGGGAGTAAAGAAACAGACCTACTAGAGAATGGACTTGAGGACACAGGGAGGGGGAAGGGTAAGCTGGGGCAAAGTGAGAGAGTGGCATGGACATATATACACTACCAAACATAAAATAGATAGCTAGTGGGAAGCAGACACGTTGAACAGGGAGATCAGCTTGGTGCTTTGTGACCACCTAGAGGGGTGGGATAGGGAAGGTGCGAGGGAGGGAGATGCAAGAGGGAAGAGATATGGGGACATATGTATATGTATAACTGATTCACTTTGTTATAAAGCAGAAACTAAGATGTTAAAAGAAAAAAAGGATTCATGGAACTTCATACAAGTTGATTATAAATAAGACCACAAGAAAACACTGATAATTTTAAAAAGTGAAAATTAAACATATCTCATTCTTTTACTATAAAGCAATAAAATTTTAGATTAACAGATGATTAAACAAATACTCAAACACTTGGACATATGAAATCTTATAAATAATTACTGGATTAAAGTTATCAAAAGTACAATTATAAAATATTTTTAAAATAAATTTTCTGCTCTTCGAATTTATCTATAGGCTTGAAAATTTTCATAATAAAGTTTGGAAAGCTACAATGTGAGAACTATATAAATTTGATTTTGTCTCCTTCTGCTCTCTTTGCCCTGCACTGGATGAAGGAAAGCCCTTCATGGACAACTTTAGCATTTGTCATGATGAGAACAACTTCCACAGTGAATACTACCCAGAGGAATTGTGTGCTTTGAAATAATTTGGGAGATCACTCCTGGCGGCACTTTGGAGATTTGTTTTTTAACTAATTTATGCTTATAAAGTATGGCCTTTAAGAGCATGTGGCCATTCAAACCATTTATATACGCTTTAACACAATCACAATAGAGTTATTCATGTGGTTATTTGAAGTCTGGTGGTATAATCCTCTCATATGATAGTGTGCTTTTGTGAGTTAAAAGTCAACATTAAAAAGTCACATGGAATTAATTTAGGTTCTGTATGATTTATCTCTCAGCTGGCTATTGTAGACTATACTGTCATGAGAGCAGGAGGGTTAAGTGGGAAGAAAAATGCCAGGGTTCTCCTTTTAAATAGAATTAAAATCTTAAATCTTTAGGACTATTCTGCTCCGAAGACCATGTACCCTTTGGTGTGAATTCAGGATTTAAATGCTAAATTCAAAAGATCAGGACAACTTGACTTTTTTTATTTTTAGATGTGAGAACAAATGGTAAAACTGTGTCAGAATATTAAGAGGTGAGTACTCTCTCAATTCAAAATGGCACATTGTTACCAGTAGTGATTCAGGTAAATAGATACTTTTCAGTTGGACTTCCCGTCCCATATCTGTTCCTTGAGTTGGTCAGTGTTAAAATACAGTTCCAAATCTTTGATAATTTCTGTCTCCTTTCCAAATTTCTATAGCAGTTACCACTTCATTTTCTTTTTCAACCTTGTTTTTCTTTTCCTCCCTGTTTCAACCAAGTAACCTCATTATGTACTTAACAAATTAACAATTTTTCAGTGGTTGAATAAGAGAAAGTTCAAGAATATCTTTTGAGAATCTAGAAATGTGATATTCTTAAATCTTGCAACCAAAAATTATTTTTCAAAGAATATATGATTTTAAAAATTGAGTTTGCAAGGCTCATTCAACACTTACTAGCCTTTGGTTTCACTAATAACATCAAGATAATGAAAGTCAATCATGGACATGTTAAATTTCTCACTTTAAACTTTTTTTGCTTTGTGTCATTTATCTAGTTTCTATATAAATGTCTAAATTTAATGGTTGAGAGCACAGACCTAATGAACTATATCCTTAGAAGTGTTTTCCCTCTGGTGAAGTTCAATAAACTGTTGAAGTATTACTGCTTCTAGGAATTAACATTTTTTACCCTAATAATTAAAGTAACTGGGAATAGAACAGTTAACTATAGTTGTGCCTACTGAGTTCATCTCTCAAGATGAGATAAGAAGGAAAGAATAAAACTTCTTAAAATGCCCTTTGTTAATCGTCACAGATTGGAAAAGAAGAAAAGTGTACTTTGGAAAAGCTGACACTAAATATTTTTCTGCCCACATATAATTTATTTATCTTTATGTTGAAAGATTTAAAGAGATAAAATACTGCAAATAAAATAGTATCCAATCAAAACAGTTGCCAAATTTTCAAGTTAAACATAGCCCCTTCCTTTCTGCCTTAATCTTTTTTACTTTTATAGTATATCCTCTAAAAAATTAATCATGCACTCAGAGTAGTATATTTTAGGATGAATGCTTTGATTTCAGCTTCTGGAAAAAATTTAAAAGAAAGGGAAAAATTTTAGCAATAGGATTTTGATAATAAAACATATTTCCTTAAATTTTATTCCAATCCTATTTAGATTTAACAAAATCTTACAGAGGACTTATACCTCACAAAAAATATTTATATATGTTTGAGATGAAAATGACAGATGTTTGTAGACATGAAAAATAAATAAAAGGCATTCTGAGTCTGAAAGACTATTTCATATTAGAACAGTTGATTAAGGCTACAAAGTCTGTTATACTTTGATATGAGGAAACCTTTTCTTAAAATCACTCAGAACTACCAACTTTACCCATAAAAACTTCATTATGCCAATCTTTCTGTTTCATTGCCTTAGTCACTACAATTGGGTTGAATACCTGTTAAAGCAAACAATTCATTCGTGTTAAACACCTCTTTGTCCTCTTTCTTGAGTTGACCAAGAACTACCTATGCCATGGTGTCCCTAGATCAGTGACTAGGAGACACTTAGCTTTTGGTAATTGTATTTTATTCCTGTGTGCATTGCACTGATCACCTAATTTTACATGTAAGCTAAATCTTTACCTTACATCTTTAGGGAAGTGATTAAGAAGATCCCACAGAGTGCCCCCTCAAAAAGATGAAATGGACTTATACCAAGACATATTATTATAAAATTTTAGTACACTGGAGATAGTGTTTTAGAAAAACAATATGTCACATAACAAGAATCAAAAGTCAAAATTGTTGCATACTTCTCATTGGAATAGAAGAAGTTCAAAGTCAATTGAGATACACCTTCAAAATTCTGAAGGAAAATGACTTCTAACTTAACATTCTATATCAAGCCAGATTATAATCAAGTTTCAGGGTAGAATAAATAAATTTCAGGCAGGCAAGTTCTAAAAAATGTATTTTCCTTGTTCTCTTCTCTCAGGAGGCTACTGGAGGCTGAGTTCTACCAAAATGAGGGAACAAACCAAGAAAACCTGGCAAACCAAAAATAGTACCTCCAACCCAACAGAGATGAAGGTAATAAACATGATGCTTGTGAAGGGAGATCTCAGGATGAAAATTTCAGATAGAGAGGATAACCCATTCATATTGGAGCATGGCAGAAGGTTCTTCAGAAACTCCATTAGGAAGATGAAATATTAATTTCTGAATATCTGATGCATTTGAGAGCAAATGTAGACTTTTTGATAGAAGTTTGGATGTAATCATAGATAAATACATAGAAAATTAAGCAAATAAGAAAAGAAAAATATTAGCTCTAGACAAATAGAAGTTAAGCAGTAAAGAGAGAATAATCATGATTTCCTTCCTGGCCCAGCTGAGATAGTGTTTAAAGTATATTAGTACAGCCACTCCAGCTCTATTTTAGTGACTGTTTCCATGATGCTTCTGTTTTGTATACTTTTAACTTTCAACCTGTTTAGGTCTTTGTGAAGTGTGTCTCTTTACACAACACATGGTTAGACCATGGAGTTTTTAAAAAATCCATTCTGCCAATCCTTGCCTTATGACTAGAGTATTTAATCCATCTACATGTAATGTAACTTCTGATGAGGTAGGATTTATGCCTACCACTTTGATATTTGTTTTTTAACATTTTTTTGTTTCTCTATTCCTCCTCTACTTCCTTTTATTTGTATGCTAAATAGATATTTTTTAAATACCATTTTAATTCACTTGTCATTTTTTTTTTGAGTTATTGTATCAGTGGTTGTACTCAGTATTACAATTAGCACCTTACTTTAAACAATCTAGTTTGGAATAATACCATTTTAATTTCAATACAACACAAAAACTTTGCTCCAGTATAGCTCTTGTTCCCTTTCCCCTCCTTTGTGTTATTACATTATTGTCATATAAATTACATATTCTACATTATAAGCTCATCAACACAGTTTTATAATTATTGCTCTATGCAGTTATCTTTTAAGTCAGTTAGGAGGAAAAAATAGTTACAAACAAAACTATATTTACACTGTCTTTCATATTTTTTATATAGTTACCTTTAAGAGTGTTCTTTATGTGGATTTGAGTTACTGTCTAGTGTTCTTTAATTTCAGCCTGAAGTACTCCCTTTATTTCTTGTAGTTCAGGCCTTCTAAGTCACAGATCTTCCAGTTTCTGTTTATCTGGGAATGTCTTTGTTTCTCTTTTATTTTTGAAGGATAGTTTTGTTAGATATTAAATTCTTGAATGACAGTCTTTTTCTTTCAGCACTTTGAATATGTCATCCCCATGCCTTCTGTCCTCTATAGTTTCTGATGACAAATTACATATTTTATTGAGGATCCCTTGAAATGATGGTGTCCTCAGGTCTCTTAGGCTCTATTAATTTTTCTTCCATTTTTCCTTTTTTATTCCTAGGACTAAATAATCTCAATTGACTTACCTGGAAATTCACTGATTCTTCTGCAAATTCAATCTGTTGTTGAGTCCTTCTAGTGAATTTTTCATTCCAGCTATTTTGTTTCTCAACTCCAAAACTTCTATTTAGATCTCTTATAATTTCTATCTCTTCATTGATATTCTCTGTTCAGTGAGTTGTTATTCTCAGACTTCTTTTAATTCTTTTGATATAGTTTCCTTTAGTTCTTTAAAAATATTTATAAGAGCTGTTTTAAAGTCTTTGTCTAGTAGCCCAAACATCTGGGCTTCCTCAAGGACAATTTCTATTAACTATTTTTTTCCCTGTGGTTGGGCCATATTTTTGTGGAGTTTTGTTGTTTTGTTTCATTTTTGTTTTGTATGTCTCATAATTTTAATTGAAAAGGAGACATTTACAAAGATATAATGGGACAATTCTGGAATTCAGGAACCCACTTCCTCTAGAGTTTATTGTTACTGTTACTTTGTTGCTACTTTTTGTTTATTGAATTTTACTGGACAAATTCTATCAAGTCTGTGTATATTGTGGTGTTTAGCTACTGATATCTCTCTTTTGTTACCTTTGTAGTCAGCTAATGATTGGACATAGACTCCCTTAAATGCCTTGAACCAATAAGACATCTATTTTTTGCCTAAGGTCTCTGTGTGTATATTGGGGCTCTGGTAGTTTACCACTCTGCATTAGCTTTAACTTCCTGATTGCACAGAGCCTTATGGTCAGACAGAGGTGAGAGATAAGGATGTTCTCAGGTTTATTCTACAGAGGTGAGAGATAAGGGTGTTCTCAGGTTTTTTTCTGGGCGTGCAAATGGTCTTATTTCCCAGATATTCTTTTTTTTTTTTTTTTTTTTTTTATTTTTGGCTGTATTGGGTCTTCGTTTCTGTGCGAGGGCTTTCTCTAGTTGTGGCAAGTGTGGGCCACTCTTCATCGCGGTGCACGGGCCTCTCACTGTCGCGGCCTCTCTTGTTGCGGACCACAGGCTCCAGACGCGCAGGCTCAGTAGTTGTGGCTCACGGGTCCAGTTGCTTCGTGGCATGTGGGATCTTCCCACAACAGGGCTCGAACCCGTGTCCCCTACATTGGCAGGCAGATTCTCAACCACTGCACCATCAGGGAAGCCCCACAGATATTCTTTTAAAGTCTTTTGGTCATTATCTTGTTCCCCCTAACTGGTATTGCTGATTCAGGCAGCTGCCATGTTGAACAATTTCCTCTGATTGTTTTTGATAAACACCCTAAGGATAAGACCTTTCCCATTGAACAAGCTCTGAGTCTAGTCAAATAATGACTAACCTTCTGAATAAGGATTTTCTTGGAACTTCCATACATATCAAATAGTAGCAATTCTCTGGGGAAGAAATATTTTAAGGAGCTTCATACCTGATCAGCCCTTTCATGAAGTGGCTGCTAGGCTGATATTGTGGAGCTGGGGAGAGGAGGATGGGAGGAGGGCAAGTTAAAATCCTAGGAAGCTTATGTTCTTAGCAAGTTTCAGCAGTTTTTCTTGAATAAACACTCCTTAGATTCTTTCAAGTTAATTTACAGAGTTCTGAAAAAGTTGCTTTGAGAATTTTTGCCTTTGTTCTCATTGCTTTAATGGGGAGTGGATTTTCAGAAGCACTTACTCTGTCATTCTGGAAGTTCCACCCCTTAATACTGTTTAAATGATAAACACTGATTACTGCTTTAGCCAAAATTACATTGCACTGGCAGGATGGGTGGGGCTTGAATGTTTGAAGGGTGCTTTCATGTGATACAAACAGAAGGGTAGAAAGAAAACCAAGTTCTCATCTTCTTCAGTGGGACTTAAGAGAAAATGCCTCAAACTAAGAAATCAGGAGTTGGCATTTCAATAATATCATTTAGACACAAAGGAAGTAAATATGAAAACAATCAGCTTAAAGAGGTGAAAGTGTTTGCACTTTGTGAGGGGCAACAGAGAGGCAGAGATGCAGATATGAGATAGATCAAATTTATGAGCTCCTTGGATTCACCAGCAACCTGCATGATGCTATTGATGATTCTTCAGTTAGATCACCTGACACAACTGCATTCTCATGGGCCATAGAGAAAAGGTTTTGAAAATCATAGGAGACAGCCTTGTTCATCTCCATGGCAAGGACCATGTCATTGTGGCATTCCGCCTACAATGTAGAATGCTGAGGACTGATGCAGTGTCTACTGGTTCCTTGCGGGAAGGGACCTTTCACCTCCTTCCCCTGGGCTCACCTCCATCACCAGTGGAGTGCAAGAAGCCACTGGATCTAATCAGCATTCATGTACCCCCAGAAGCTTAGTGTTTGGCAGGGCTCACAAGAGTGCAGCTTGCTGGTGGGCAGGTAGAGAGTGCCTTTACCATACACCCACTCACTGGCTGACTATGCGTGCAATGTCTTAAACCTTGGATGTCACCACTGCATTCCTAGTTTCTGGTTTCCCCAGCAGCTCCTTGGACAGTCTGGATGACACAATCTGGAAATGCTGAGGAATTGATATTCAGTGGAGCAAACTTTAAGCAAGGGGAGACAAAAACTGTTACATAACTTGTTTTCTTTTCCTATGACCCCTCTGAAGACATCCTACAAGACCAAGCAATCTGCTGCACTTACCACAAAGCTGAGACTAGCTAGCTGATGAACACCGTGTTGTTCCCCCCTCTTTCCCATCTTTATTTGTATTTTCCTATCACTACTAGGTTTCTGGGATTGTACCACTATATATATATATATATATATATATATATATATATATATATATATAACATAAGCTTTTTCCTTGAACCCAGTTTTCTAGGAATCTCAAGCAAGGAGATTGTGTTTTTTCCCAACATACCTGGAAAACTATTTTTCTTTTCAGACTAAGTGCATGCATACTGTTAACAAAAGTGGAATCTTAATCTTATATTTTAAAGAAGATTGAAAGAAGAAAAAAAAAAGATACTAAAGAATGTGCTACATCTAAATGAGAAAATAAACCAAGAAAGACGATATCTGATCCAAAACCCATGGAATTCATTGGAAGGATGACAAAGAGAAGTCCTGGACTGGTAGCTGAGGCATGCATCTAGAGTAGAACAAGGAAATAGAGGTCTGCAGGAGGGAGATAGTAGGACAAAATGAAACTGGTTGCTTTTCTGATGTGTTATTCTAGAAAATAATATCATGAGGGTTTTATTCATGTAACTTTTGGAGTGTTGGGAAAGAATTAGCAGTATGTACATAGAGAATCAAGCAAATAAAAAAAAGAAACAATTATTAATTTCAGAAAAAGCAAACAGTGCCTCATAAGAAAAAGTAATCAGAACACAATTTAGCTCAACAGTGAACAAGATTACATAATTATAGTAATGTGAACACTGAACAAGATTCACATAATGTGAACACTGAACAAGATTCACATTGGCTTGTCACTGAACACAAGCCAAGATTTGTGACATAAATATAATGCTAAGAAGAGACATGGTGGAAGAGAGCTAAGTCCTCATCTGCCATCACAGGAAGTCAGGGGAAAGTGTCCAAAAAAGGATAAATGAAAAAATTTCCACAAAAGTGTACTATTTAGAAATATAGTAAAGCCATGAGAAAAAATTCAATGAGTTGAAAATCGTTGCCACTAGGACATGACGGCAAGAACTGCTGTTTTTCCTTTTTTTTTTTTTGAGTCATATAAATTATTTATGCCATTTACCCTTTTTAAAAAATAGACTACTTTTTTTAGAACAGTTTAAATTCACAGAAAACTTGAGAAGATTACACAGTGTCCATATAGTCCACACCCAGTTTCCCCTACTATTTAACATTGTATTTTAGTATCATAGTACCTTGCTTACAATTAATGAACAAATATTGGTACATTATTATTAGTCTAAGTCCATACTCTAGATTTTTTTAGTTTTTACCTAATGTCTCTTTTGTGTTTCAGGATCCCATCCAGGTTACCACATTATATTTAGTTGTCATGTTTCCATAGGCTCTCATGAGTGGAACAATTGCTCAGACTTTTTTTTTTTTTTTAATAACTTTAACAGTTGTGAGGAATACTGGTCAGGTATTTCGTAGGATGCCTCTCTAAGGAAATTGTCTGATGTTTTCCTCATGATTATTTTAGGGTTATGGGCTTTGGGGAAGAAGACCTCAGCAGTAAAGTACCCTTTTCATTATATAACATCAGGCGTATGTACTGTCAACATGACTTATCACTGTTGATGTTGGACTTGATCATTGGGCTGGGTAGAGTTTGTCATGTTTCTCCACTGTAATCTCCCTCCTCCCTTCCATACTGTATTCTCCAATGAGTATTTACACTATGTACATTTATTACTTTGATAGAATTTAAATCAAATGAAAATATGTAGATGTGTTCCAGATGTTTTATTTCTGAACTATGTGGTACATTTCTAGAACTGTGAGCAGGAACATGCAAAAGTGCAAGACAAGTAGCCAACAAAGAGCCACAGTGAGCATGGAGGGACCTTTACACAACAAGAAAAAGAAGTGCAGCCTGTACCTGTGGTATGTCAGTATGAGCTGGAGCAAAGCCATCATCGGGTTCAGGATTAGCTATGGATTGGGGGTGAATGAGTGGATTAGAGATTAATGGGTAGTATCTCAGGGCCAGACAGTGAGAACTGAGATAGACTAAGTTGCCACAAAGCACTGAGGTGGATCAGACAAGTTCCCAGGCAAATGGTTTGAGTATCAGAAAGTCACAGATCTAACTGAGATTAATAATGGATCAGAAACTTAGGGAAGGAATCGGAATAACAGGAATGGAGGATTCTTTTAGAAAAACAAGCAAACAAAATTTGGCATCCTAAAGACATTTTGATTCAAGTCAGGGATAGTTTCTGAATATAGGAACCAGCCTACTTTATTATCTTCCTTGAGGATTTAAGCCGGAGTCCTTGAGGCTAGGTTGGATCTCTTGGCTGAAGTAGGGAATGAGAAAGCAGCATTTCTGGTGTAATATAAATCATATCTTTGTGATGTATGTCATAAAGTTTCGATCAAATGGCACAGTTAACATTTTATGTGTTTGATAAATTGAAGCTAGTATTTCTTCCATCTCCAGAAGTATATAAGTCTCTATTTTGAGCCAGAAGGAATAAAAAAACCTATTTTCTTCTGGGACATTTTTCTAGAACTGATGGTCTCTAAAACAATAATCAAAATTGCTTGCCCACATAGTTTTATAAGGGACAGCGGAGGATGGCAAACCTTTGTCTAATCTAAATCACCCCTTCTGGGTGTTAAAACTATTCTTACATAGACATAGAGGAATACTCTTCATTGTGATCTCCCTTCCCTTGCCCCTAGTTCATTCATCCATGGAAATGACTGGTTAGAAACAGGTTCTCAGAGCAGTTGTCCATCTTCACAGGGAAAAAAGCTGGTTGTTAATTGAATTAAATAATTAAGTACTTAAGGCTTACTTGTACCTCTAAAATGTCCTAGAACTCTACGAGGGATCAAGGCTACAAAGTAAGTTGGACACAGAGACTGACCTCAAGAAGCTCACATTCTAGTGAGGAATCAAGGCAAGAACACAGCCCTGCTCCCCAGTGTGATTAGTGCTCTGATTAGGATAAGCACATGATGCCCTGGAATTCTGGGAAGTATCTAACCCAGTCTTGAGGGTAAGAAAACTTGTTGGAATAAATAAAGATTTTTATTAAAGGGGTTGTTGCAGTTGGGGAAGGGAACTGTTGCAATAGGAGAAAGCTCAGACTGTAAGATCTGCAAACATCTGAAAGGCCATGCAAGAAAGGAATTTTCTTTTTATAGGGAGGGAGAAAAAGGCTAAAAGGAAACTGGTCTGGCGGAGTGAGATGAGCAGGTGGTGTGATGGGACAGTTGATAAAGGAAAGACTTTTCTTGCAGTCAGCTGATCACCTGGAGAGGCTGCTAAGGAGGTACTGTTCTGCTTCAAAGCCTTACAAAGTCCCAGGGGTGCAGCAAAGTTCAGGTGCATGGGGGAGGGAGAGAAGCCTGACGAACGTTTGGTCAGGTCAAGGATTCTGTCCAGACTGGTCAGTGGGGACAAACAAACAGTTCAACAAATCATTTATGAGATGAAGAATGGGAAATTGGAGGGTCTGCGTCTGGCCTCACCCCAGGTAAACAAGGAGGGCATCAGTGATTCTTATCTAAGAAGAGAAAGTTTCGTTCTTTGCAGTAAGCTTTTTCTTGAAACATAAAAGAGCTGGGGGAAGGACTGGGGGAGATTTATTAATCATAACTTTTCCCAGGAGCACAGGGCTCAGGTCAAGTTCAACATTATCAATATCTAAACTGATACTATTAAGAAAATCAAGGGAACATTAGAGACAAGGGAACAGCCATGAAGCAGGATAAACGTATATTCAGGGAACCTGAGGCATTGGTGAAGCTGATCTCAGGCCCTTGCAGCAACTCAGAAAGAAATGTCCACTTGAACTTTAATGAATGATAGTCAAATGCCCGAAAAGATGTTGGCCTGCAAGATGGAGCACACATGCTGCAAAAAGAGATCTAGGCAATGTGAGCTATGAAACTACTGAAAAGTTTTACTAAGAAAGACAACGCACCTCAGTAGAGAAAGCAAAGTCGTAATCAGATCAAGAAGGTGGACACTCACTTTGATCTGAGATAAGATATCAGATTTTTATATCTAGAAGGCAGAACTACATAAAACAGACCTATTTTCTGGACAATGATTTTTTTTTTTTAAATATGATCCCAAAAGCATAGGCAAAAAGAGCAAAAAAAGACAAATGGTAAAAACCCTCTGCAGAGCAAAGGAAATAATCAGCAGAGTGAAAAGGTCTGTGGAATGGGAGAAAATATTTGCAAATCGTACATCTAATATGGTATTAATATCCACGATATGGAACTCGTAAAACTCAATAGTAAAAAACCCCCCAGATAATCTGACTTAAAAATGGGCAAAAGACCTGAACAGACGTTTCTCAAAAGAAGACATACAAATGGCCAACAGGTATATGAAAAATTACTCAGCATCACTAACCATCAGGGAAATGCAAATCAAAACCACGATGAGATATCACCTCACATCCATTAGAATGACTACTACCAAAAAGACAAAAGAACAAAGATTGACAACAATGTGAAGAAAAGAGAATACTTGTACACTGTTGGTGGGAATGTAACTTAGTACAGACATTATGGAAAACAATATAGAGATTCCTCAGAGAATTGAAAATAGAGCTACCATATGATCCAGCATTCCCACTTCTGGGTACATATCCAAAGGAAATGAAATCAGTATGTAGAAGAAATATTTGTACTCCAATGTTCATTGTAGCAATATTCACAATAGCTATGATACTGAAACAACCTAAGTGTCCATCTACAAATGAATGGATAAAGAAAATGTGGTATTAATGGAAAATAGATAGCTAGTGGGAAGCAGCTGCATAGCACAGGGAGATCAGCCTGGTGCTTTGTGACCACCTAGAGGGGTGGGATAGGGAGGGTGGGAGGGAGACGCAAGAGGGAGGAGATATGGGGATATATGTATATGTATATATATGTAGAAACTAACACAACATTGTAAAGCAGTTATACTCTAGTAAAGATGTAAAAAAAAAAAGAAAATGTGGTATATACATACAATGAAATATTATTCAGCCTTAAAAAAAAAATCATGCCATTTGTGACAGCACGGATGAAACTAAACAACATGCTAGATGAAATAAACCAAACACAGAAAGACAAATACTGTATGTTCTTACTTATATATGGAATCTAAAAAGTCGAACTCATGGAAGCAAAAAGTAGCATGGTGGTTGCCAGGGGCTGAAATCTGGGGTACGTGGGGAGATGTTGATTAAAGGGTATGAAGTTTTAGTGATGCAGAATGAAAAAGTTCTGGAAAGCTAAAGTACAGCACAGTAACTATGGTTAATACTGTCTTGTATAGTTGAATAATACTATATTGTATATGCTCTATATTGAAATTTGCCGAGTAGATCTTAAATATTCTTACATCAACAACAGAAAAGATAACTATGTGAGATGATGAATATGCTAATTAGCTTGACTGTAGTAATCATTTCACAGTGTATATGTATATCAAAACATCATGTTGTACATCATAAACATATATAATTTTGTCAATTATATGTCAGTAAGGCTGGAAAATCAATTAATTTTTTAAAGACCTATTTTAAGCCAATTAGATGACTGTGAATCCACTATGACGTGTCATATTTCATTACCATGTTTTATTCTCAATAAAAATAGCTTTGAATTAAATAAACAATGCATTCATATGACTCACCACATTTAAAGACTTAACTAAGTTAGAATACCCAGTACTAATCCAGAGCCTTAAGTACATCATGCTAGAAATCAAACATCTCCCCAAACAAATTTCTCCTTTAGAGACAACCTTATGATCTTCTCAAAGGTAAATTTGCATTCCCATCCCCAGACTTGGTCTCCAGAGAAATTTCCTTAAATATTGCACCCAAGATATGAACCTCCATCTTCCCCCAGATACCACAAAATCAGGGCCATCTTTCTTCCAAACAACAAATAAAATAGATTTATGCCAACAGCTGCTTAACATAGTCAATTCAACAAATATTACTATTAAGCCAGTAGAGTTTTTGGGAGGTTTTGGGGTCTTTTTATGGTTTTGGTTTTTATTTGTTTTTACTGTTTGTACTGATGCAATTAACTTGGAAACTATAACCTCTCTTATCATTGGAAAGATTCTGCAGATGCTATCATCTCTAATATTAGTATTTCTTAATAGACCGTCTCTCTTCCATTCATTCATCTAGCAAATACTGAGTGACCGTGATATGCCAGGAAATGTCCTGGACTCCAGGGATACAAAGCTGGATAAGACAACGCTCTACACTCAAGGATTTCACAGCAATGAAAGATAATCATCCATAGAGTGACAATATATTGTATATGTATTGTACTAATTTACAAACTATGACGTGAGTTTTTTCATTCTCTAAAATCTCATTCTGCTCCTCGCTTATTACTGTATGGCTGGGGAATTTTAAAAGATCTTTACATTTTTTTAAAGGGTTGTAAAAAACCAAAACCAAAGAAGACATCTTACAGGCCTGCAAAGGTTAAAATATTTACTATCTCGTTCTTAAAGAAAAAGTTTGCTGACCTCTGCTCTAGACAAGTGACTCTTTTTTTTTTTTTTTAATATTTATTTATTGGGCTGCGCAGGGTCTTAGTTGCGGCACGCGGGATCTTTAGTTGCGGCATGCAAGATGTTTTAGTTGCAGCATGTGGGATATTTAGTTGCCGCATGCAAACTCTTAGTTGCAACATGTGGGATCCAGTTCCCTGACCAAGAGTGGAACCCGGGCCCCCTGCATTGGAAGTGCGGAGTCTTACGACTGGACCACCAGGAAGTCCCTAGACCAGTGATTCTTAAATGAAGATGTTTCTCAAAATCGCTTGTGAACTTTGTTACGTTAAATATGCATGGTGGATAGGATCCTGGCATTGGTATTTTCACCAGATTTGGGTGATTCTCATGTGTACTGTGATTGAGAAGCTTTGCTATATCCACTTTCCCTAAGACAGTTCCCAGAACGCTTACCAGGGTTTTACAGAGACTCTTAGCAAGGATTTTCTTCATTAACACATCTTAACCTATACATCACAGAATATTCCTTTCACCCTATTTCACATGCCTTGGTAGGATAGCCTCCTACCTCTTATATAACAACATTTTATGAATTAACATATCTCTTTGAAAGGCATAAAACACATTCACATCTATTCTATAATTTGATCCTAATAGTAATATGACCTAGAATAACTATGTTACAGATAAAGAAACTAAGGTTTAGAGAAGTCAAGTGTTCAAGGTCATACAGGGCTCTGACTCCTACTTCATTGTTCTCAACACTGTCTTCTACTTACTTTTTCGATTCTCCATTGAAATAGATTATGCCGTCTATCCTTACTACCCGGTAGCAAAATTTCATTACATTCCATAAATCTGTTAGCTAAAGAATGTAATTCCTGTTTAACTTGAGTGCCTGTATGTCTTAAGGCAGACTTGTGTTACAATGATTCCTCTAATTTGCAAGCACTTTTTCACATATATTATGTACTTGAAATAAACTAGAAGCTAACTCCTACTAGGGTATAAATGGAGAAAAAAGTATCTCTCTAGAGCATTATTCAACATAAAGCTCATGAAATCATTTGCAGAGGCACAAGGTTCATCCTGCCTAAGCAAATTAAACAATTTTGTTAACACTGATGTCTTTTGTTAGAAGTGAAATTTATGATAACCGTATTGGCTCTGTACTACATAGCACTCGAAAGCCTTTGTTTGCTCTCAGCTAGAGCTATTTATACCCCAGGATATTGATATTCTTCTACTTAATCAAAAAGTATTCCAACTAAAAATAAATATAAATGCCACATTTTATTTTGAATAGGGCCTTGCAGATGCTTATTATATTATCAAAAAATAATTAAACAATAAAATATTAAAAGACTACAGGGTAAATTTGTGTAGAATGTATTAATAATTTTTGGTTCCCTTCTGGAATTAGGCAATTTCAGAAATTAAGTACAGTGTATCAATAAAGGGACCTAAGTAGGAGACTTGTTTCCAGAGCACTTTTTAAATGACTCATTGCTGGTGTAACTCTGCCTTCTTCACTGACAGTTAAAAACTTTTCTTTGGTCTGCCTATTTGCTTAAGTTTGGATGGGACAGGTAATGTAGCCATTACCTATTATACATAATAAACTTACAATCAAACCAAATCAAATCTTCTGCTTTCTTCTCTGCTCTACTGTCTCCCAGGGTGCCTAGAAATATATTTTCAGTGACTGTATTAGTGTGCTCGGGCTGCCACAACAAAATACCACAGACTGGGGGGATTAACCAACAGAAATTTATCTTCTCACAGTTTAGGAGGCTGGAAAGTCCAAGAACACAGTGCTAGCCTGTTTGGTTTCTGGTGAGGATTCTCTTTCTGGCTTACAGATAGCCACCTTCTTGATGTGTCCTCACAGGGAAGAGAGTGAAAGCTCTCTGGTGTCTTCTCCTCCTCTTATAAGTAAACCACTCCCGTCAGATCAGGGTTACCCTTCTAACCCCATTTAACCTTAATTCCATAAAGGCCATATTTACAAATGCAGTCATATTGGGAGCTAGGGTTTCAGCATGTGGATTTTGGTGGGACACAAACATCCAGTCTATAACACTGACTAATTCTCCGAAATTCTTTTTTTTTTTTTCTTGGCAAAACTAAGTTATCTAGCTATCTTAATCCTTTAAGTTAAAAATTATAAATAGCTGGGCTTCCCTGGTGGTGCAGTGGTTGGGAGTCCGCCTGCCGATGCAGGGGACAAGTGTTCGAGCCCTGGTCCGGGAGGATCCCACATGCCGCGGAGAGGCTGGGCCCGTGAGCTATGGCCGCTGAGCCTGGGTGTCCGGAGCCTGTGCTCCGCAACGGGAGAGGCCACAGCAGTGAGAGGCCCGCGTACCGAAAAAAAAAAAAAAAAAAAAATTTAAATAGCTTCTTCGTATCTTCATATATAAAGTCCAAGAACATTTTGAGAACAGTTTGGACTACAACTCTTCAATCAGCTCAGTTTATCTATACAGCAGATTAATCAAAATGAAGAATATGCCTGGGTCTATTCCAATCTGGCCACCCTGGAGATGGTGCATGGATGTCGGTGCTGGTGGTCAGAATGCTCTGTCCTTAGGTGTAGACAGCGTCTAAGAGGCAAAGACACAAACAGCAGCAGGATCTACAAAAGAGCTGTAGCCACAAACCAAACCAATTACTAAGTTGGTAATATAATAAGCATCCATACTTTTACATATATTGTTGATTATGAAATAGCCTTTTCAGCTCTATCTGCACGTGAGGATAGTAATCAATGTCAGCAGTATTTTCTTTTAATGTAACTGATAAATATATATGTACATTCATATAAACACACACACACATATAAACAAACACATACATTGAATTTGTTTCAGAAATCATCTTTCCTTTTCAACTAATCATTCTTTTTCTGGCACCAAAATACCAAAGCCCCTTTTTTGTGGTGCTTAGGTCAAGCAAGTTGGTGTTTTCTAAATTTGGGGGGTAAAGAACTCAAGTTTTAGAATTGTAATAAAGTCTTATATGTGACTATTCATGACGTAACTTTATGTATTTTAGGCAAGCAAATGGCAGACTCAAGACATCTTTTGACACACAAGTATGAAAATTACTTTCTCCATGTTATTTATGAAATGGTTATTGTTTTCTAAAGCTAACTTTTAATTTACTTATCAATGGTGAAGCCATTTTTCTTTCTTGAATGAAGAATAAAGTTGTTAAGCAAAGAGTGGATTCTTGCTGAGAAATGTGGGCTGTACAAGAAAGACGTGCAGTGTGTAATGACTTGGTTTAACAACTAAACAAGAATACAGTTTCAACAATAACTCCCATTAGAGGACTTTTTATTTCTCCTGAAATGCATATGAGAGTTTTGGATATTTTCTTCTTCATATATCATTTGAATTGGTTATTTTATTTAAAAAAATATTTACAGTTCAGGTACATTCAACTCCTTTAAAATTGGTATTTGAGAATGACAATAAGAATTTAATTAAGTTAAATGTAGTCTATTTTCTCACTTATGGCCTGCATATATCAAAGGCTTAGCATGAATATGAGAACTTAAATTGAGAGAACTGTTCTAGATATGTACTGAAGAAAAGTTAAAGTCCCTTTCAATATGTCTAGTTAATAGATGTGAACAATAGACTCATACCTGCAGTGTATGAATGGGGAAAGGAGTTTGCCCAGGGTACAGGAACAGCATCATCAAAGGTCTTATGGGTCAGAAATGGAATTTTAAACCCCCTCAACTGCTTTGCAAGGAACCCGTGTAAAGAATAAAGTCAATATCCTGTGCTCTGAGGCTGGGGAGTGAGTTAACAACCTGATGGCAGCTTCAAAAGCTGTGCAGAAGTGCTCTCAGCCGTTCTTTAATGTATTCCAGGGTTGAGGCATGATGTCCCCACCTACTGATCCTCAATTCTGATGAAAATACAACCAAAGGACTTTGCTGACCCCGAAACTGGTTCCTTTGGGGAGGCCCTGAAGTTAAAGTGTAAGGTTAAAGAAGCTCTAAGTCTAGACACCAGTAAATAATGACCTGGGCCTCACAAGTCAGCATTTTTGCCAACTGCAGCAGGCTGTCTTTGGTTTCTTAAGCCAGCTACAACTTCAGGCAGTCTTAGTTTATGGAAATTGTGATAACCTCACCTCAAACTGACTTATTAGAATTGTTGAAATGGAATAGCGTGATTATGTTTAAGGAAGTCAACTTTTTGTTTAACTATGGAGGACCTCTTTTATTCCTAATCAATTAACAATTATAAGTATTATACACAAAAAGTGATTTAGAAAGATTCTCCCTCACTAATAGGATTTGTGTCCTACAGCTGTTCCAAATGCTTTGCTTACGCCACGATATAACAATTAGTGTTTCAGAGGGGTCAAGTAGAAATGTTTGAAATTTTTCAGTGATTAACAAATCAAAGCCATTAAAGATTTTGGTTGTTTTCATGTATTTCTTGCTTTCCAGGATTAGTATTAAATGGAAGGAATAAGATCCCTTTTAATTTAGAGGAAAGATGGAAATTATCTGATGTGGATTGACTGACTAAGGACAAAGTTTAGATACATCCAAATATGCTGAAAATAAGATTAAGAGGAGGAATTTAAATTTCTTAAAAGGATGAAAAAATTTATATCTGCTTGGTAGTGATTATAAAATTATCCTCACAGCAAAAATTTAAGGAAATATAATATCTCATGAGAGTAACTATTAGCTACTGGTAAAATGAATAGCATAACCTAGTTTCTGGCAAATGTGGTTCAAGCAGTTGATATTTTCATGGGAAAATACTCATTTCTGGATTACAATTGAGTTTGGAGAGACCTTTGAAAAAGCAAAGTGCTTTCAACCAGCCTTGGTATGTTATTTTGATTAAAAGAAAAAATAGCCCCTCAAGTAAAATTTAAGTATATTTTCCAAAAAAAGTCATGTTAGTGTATTTTCTAGTAAATTCAAACAATTGCTCAGAAGTATACTCATCAGTATTAGAAATTATTAGCAATAATGGTGCTTAAATATTTATATGAACAATAAGCATAATTATTTCCCTTTAAAACTTACTTTGCAATCAAGCAAGCATACTCTCCACCTGATATTGAACTGTGCGCTGGTGAGTGAACATTTTTTCATTTTAAATCCTTATTCGCATTTTTCTTGATGCTTATTTGTATATTTCTATTGATGTAATAGTTTGCAAGAAAAAGAGCTCATGTCTCTGCCTGAAGGTAGAATCTTATGAATATGCAAATAATGTTTTGATGTGATGAAGTTTTTTTCTTTAGAATGGAACTGTGCCATCTTAACTTATGTTGAATACTAGCCATAGCTTAGAAGGACACAAAGCACATGAAGACTTGAGTTTTTAAAGAAAAAATATCTGAGAAATAGTTGCTTTCTGGTTATAAAATGCTGTATTGTTGCATCTAGTCTTCTCAATTTAGGTTAATGCTTTGCTATAAAAAAAAAAACCTGCCATTTAATTTTTATTGTATATAAGAGTAGTGAACCAGTAATATGAAAAGACGTATAGATTGTCTACCCGGTATGTTATAGTGTAGTTCTTAAAATGCAAATTCTGGTGCGCATCTTTCAACAGTTTTAATTTAAGCTGGTATAATGTGTCCAGATGGTTTTAAAAGGCTCCTTTGGTGAACTTTGCAGAATAAGCCAGTTTTTAACAGCATCTTATACTGTAAAAATAGTCTACTAATGTTTAATTTCAACACTAGACAAAAATCTTGCACAAAAAAAACCAGTGAAGTATTAGGTTAAGGACATAGCAAGACAAAAGCATTGGCCTCTGAAGCTATTATCAGTCTCTAGACATGCTGTTTGTGTGTTTTCTGTTCAGACTTAGACTGGCCCTCAGCTCCAAACACCAAACCTATGGTTCTCAAACTTTGGTAGATATCAAAAACACCAGGGGATCTTGATAAAAATACAAAGGTCCAGGCCCTATCTTAATGAACCTGTATCACTATGTTATTTTTTGGCTCTCTGAGATTCTGATACACACCAAAGTTTGGGAACCACTGAACTAAACAAAAGCTTAAAAGAAAATATTAGGATAATGAAAGGAGACCTATGATGTAAGTCAACCAGTGCTAAAATATTTGAAGTATGGCTATCGTTAAATAGAATAATATTTTTAAAGAAAGAGGAGTGTAGGACTTTTATGAGGCAACAATGGAGTTGTCTCTTTCTAACTTTAAGAATTTGGAAATAAGATTGCCCTTTGAGATTTAAACTAATACAAATTAACAGTTAAAGAAAAAGATTAGGCCATTAGAAGTAATCTAAGATACTAAGTCTAAAGGTGAGATAGAGATTCTGATCATTCTGAAAACACCAGTCAGGATAAATTAGAATGTGACTGTAACTAGAAAAACATGAAATCCCGTCAAACATTCAGAAATGGCGGCTTCTAGGCTCAGGAAATATACAATATGATATGTTATTCCTTCTAAGGAAAGACTATATTAAAAAGAAGCATGGACTAAAGAAGATATTCAGACAGCAAGTAGACATATAAAAAAATGCTCAACATCATTTGTCTTTATGCAAATGCAAATTAAAACAGCAATGAGATACCATTACACACCTATTAGAATGGCTAACATCCCCCAGAAATGACAATATCTATTGCTGGTGCGGATTTGGAACAATAGGAACTCTCAATGAAAAATGGCACTGCCATTTTGGAAAACAATTTGGTTATTTATTACAAAGCTATATAAAATCCTGCCATACAATCCAGCAAACCATGCTCCTAAGCATTTACTCAACTGATTTGAAAACTCATGTCCACACAAAAACCTGTATATGCATGTTTACTCATAATTACACAAAATTGGAAGTAACCAAGATGTCCTTTAATAGGTAAATGGATAAACATACTGGTGTACATTCATACGATGGAATACTATTCAGCAATAAAGAGAAATGAGCTGTCAAGCCAAGCAAAGACGAAGATAAATTTTTTTTTTTTTTGCGGTACATGGGTCTCTCACTGTTGTGGCCTCTCCAGTTGCGGAGCACAGGCTCCGGACGTGCAGGCTCAGCGGCCATGGCTCACGGGCCCAGCCGCTCCATGGCATGTGGGATCTTCCCGGACCGGGGCACGAACCCGTGTCCCCTGCATATCGGCAGGCAGACTCCAAACCACTGTGCCACCAGGGAAGCCCAAAGATAAATCTTAAATGCATATTGCTAAGTGAAAGAAATTCTGAAAAGGCTATAGAATGTATAATTCCATTTATAGAACATTCTGGAAAAGGCAAAATTATATAGAGACAGTGAAAAGATCAGTGGTTGCCAGAAGTTTGGGGGAGGTGGGTGGTTTGATTAGGAGAAGCACAGGGGAATTTTAAGGTGGTGAAACTCTTCGGTATGCTATTGTAATGGTGGCTATATAACACCATGCATTTGTCAAAACCTGTAGAACTTTATAGCACAAAGAGTTAACCTTAATGAGTACAAATTTTAAAATATCATTTAGGAGGTCAGGGGATCCCAGGATGGAATGCAGATCATGAGGCAAGAATTTAATTGCACTAAAAATGTATGAAAAATTTTTGTAAAGGTAGTCAGGGAATATGTTTCTGACCTAAGAAACTTTGGAAATTAGTAGACTTTGTAAGGCAAAAGCAGTTGTCCATAAGCACTGGATTCTAGTTGATCAAGTTTCCAATGGGGTTTTGGGCTAACAATTTTGCAACCAGTGTACATGTATAATATTAGAATTGAACAATTAAGCAAATGGATGATGGATGGCAGGAGCCAGGTTCCTCACTGTTGTAGTGGGAGGTTTCAGATCAGCAAGGGAAGAAGGCTAGAATGATTCATATTGTAATGGATTAGAGTTGGCAACTTCAATATGAATGCATATTTAGCTTAAAATAGAGATAGATGGATATATAGAGAGAGATTTATAGATACGTACATATACAGGGGTTAGTGTACACACATGTATTTCTTTGCTCTGTTATCTGACAGAACCTAGAGCAAGGGCACCCCAGTGGAAATGAGCATACCAAGGGCCCAGATCATGTTTTCTAATGCCATTCCAGTAAAAGGAATCAAGGCTCCTCGGAAAAATGGTCAATTCCCAGACTGGGGCAGGAAATATACTAGATGAGTCTGGAGCATCTTACAGTGCCCCAAAGTGAAGGAAGTGCTGAAAACAAAAGCAAAACCAAAAAGATATAATGAGCATATGTCAAGGGGAGATAGGAACTAACTGAAAGAATTCCCGATGGCCAAATTGGAAAAATTTTGGCAACTAAATAAATATAATAATATTGGATTGTAACCAACAGCATAAAATAAATAGCGGTGAGTCCATACTGATTATATATATGTGTGTGTATGTATGTATATATATATATATATATATATATATATAAAACATATAACATATATATAATAAGAGGAAATAGCTAAATCTCCTGTGCAGAAGAAGTCCAAGTAATTTATCTAGATGCTCATCTTTCTCATCCTTCAAGGAGGTAGAACGTAGCATCCACTCTTTAAATGTGGGCGATGTATAGTGACTTCCTTACAAAGTATACAGTATGGAAAGGGGGAAAAAGAGTAACTTTAGAGTGGAGAAACCTGACAAACATCACCTCGAACAGATGACCAAGGTTAGGATTAACAGGGATAAGTCATATTGATAGTATGTACTCTTAATATGATACACCGAGAATTACACATTACCTCTGTGATCTTCCTCCCCAAACCCATAAACCCAGTCTATTCATTTAAAAAAAAAAAAAAATCAGGCAAATTCCAATTAAGGGACATTCTACAAAATACTTGACCGGTACTCCACAAAATTGTCAATGTCATCAAAACCAAGGAAAGTCTGAAAAACTATCACAGCCAACAAGAACCTAAGGAGACACGACAACTAAATGTAATGTGGTAACCCAGATGGGATCCTGGAACATAAAAAGGACGCAAGATAAAAACTAAAGAAATCTTAATAAAGTATGAACTTTGGTTTAATAATACTATATCAATATTTGTTCACTAATTGTATGGAATGTACCATACTAATGTAAGATGTTAGTACTAGAGAAAATTGGGTGTGCAGTATGTGGGAACTCTCTATACCATCTTCACAGCTCTTTTGTAAAGCTAAAAGTATTCCAGAATAAAAAGTTTATTTAAAAAAGCAGGAATTCTGGAAGAAAAAAATAAAACAACAATAATAAGACCCACTCTTTTTTTGGCTTTATGCTTCATGCAGAATACATTCTGAAGGCATGGGGAGCCTGACGAGTGAACAGTTGCCAATAACCTCAAACCAGATTTCCACATTCCCCTCTACTCTACTGATTGGCCATCGTCTCTCTCCTCTACTTTCTTCTCTGCTGTCTCTCCATCCACAAATACCTCTTTCTTTCTAAGTCAGAGCCATTTAATTATAATTATTATTATACTATTTGTGACCTTGTTGCCTGCTAATCTCTGACCTCAGGATCTTACTTTCAGCCTAAAAAGACATTACACTGGTCACGGCAAATCACACAGGCTTCTTTACCTTTTCTCCGCCTTCAGGCCTACTCCAACCAAACCCCCTGTGTAAATACACTCTTTCTTCTGATAATGTTTAACACATCAATTTACACATTTCTTTTATATTAATTATATTTCTGTCATGTCTTCTTGAGATTATAGCCTACTTTTATTTCTTGGATAGCAATGCATTGAATCATATGTTTTCTGTTTGTACATTTAAAAAATTACTTCTAAGTAATATATCTTTTATTTTAAAATAATTTACCAATTAGAAGAGCTGTATTAGCTAAAATTAAACAAGCACACATTTCCATTTTTCATATTTCAAGTAGGAAGCTCTGGCTTAAGAGGGGTTCTTCCATCTGTAAGCTCTCAAGGGTCAGAAATTGGGTCCCTTATTCCAGGTGAGAAGCCAAGTTTATTAGTGAGTGCAGACTAGGCTACAGTAACAAAGAGATTCTCAAATTCTCTTAAAGAATATACTCAAATTTTCTTAAAGAAAGTATTTCTTCTTTATATTATAGTCCAGGGCAGCTGCTAGGTTGGCAGGGGCAGCTCTACTATATGCAGCCATCTGGGACCCTAGGCTCCTTCCAACTTCTGGTTCCACCATCCCCTAGACCCTCCTCATCATCTGTGTCCAGATGGCAGAAGGGGCCAAATCTGGGAGAGGTACATATTTCTTCTACTCATGTTCCATTAGCTAAACTATCTGCATGATGGGATGGGAAATGTAGTCTTTTTTTTTTTTTTTTTGGCCCAAGAGGAAAGAAGCTAGTGGACAGCTGGCAGTCTCCTCGTTCACTCAGGTAATATTCTCTTAAGCTTAGAAAAGTTTACTCAGTAGAAAAAGCTGGATGCCCACAAGGTCCCCACAATTGAGAATGTGATCAAAATCAGCCATGGGGTATCAGAGGTCCTCCATTGGTGAGGTTCAGTTAGGCATTTCCAAGAAAGAGTGGAAGACTTTGATACCGTGTTAGCTATGTCACTTAACATTGAAGAAAGGAAGGGAGGGCTTGGATTCAACAATGCAGCAATACCAGAGCTCATGAGACAGCAATTGTTCCACTTGTCTTAGAAAACTTACCTAGAAGCAGGTAGAAGTCCATTCAAAGACATGGGTTTACTTCTAGTCACATCTCTTCTCTAGAGAGAAGAAAATAAGTTATAGTTATATAAAGCTCTCTTCTAACTTCAGTGGGTGGGTCAGTCTTACTTGGATTTGGAAGAGAGGGGAACATCTACCGCATTTAAGCAATATTATCTCATTTGGCATTTTTCCCCTAAAATCACTTCTGCAGGTTTCTAATAGAGATTTTTGTTTGTGTGCTTCATGAAGAATATCTTTAACTTCTTTATGAGAGTACCTTACTAAAAATGTAGCCTCATACACATTTTATAATAATTATGCATCAAAGGCAAAGTACTTTTGGAATCCTTCCCCTTTTTAAAGTCCCCTTTACAGCTACTTTATAAGCCATCAAAAACATCAGTTGTATTAGTTTATTTTCATACCTTGATTTTTACCCAGAATAGCTTGAGCTAGCTTGACCACTCAAATCTAATGTGATTTCAAATGATTTCTAGTTCTTTCGAAACGTTAAATCCATGAATTGACACATTTGAAGTTATTTAAAGAAGTTGGCCACAGGCTTTGAAATTCTAAAACCAGTTCCAAAAATATTTCAGGTAGTTGCAACAACTTTGGACCAAGTGTCTAACTTCTTAAAGAAAAAGCTTTAAAAGAAAAAACTCATTTGATGTTTAAGTTCTGGTAAAGTTGATTTTAAAACACAACAACGAAATGAATATTACCCTATAGTGAACATATAAGGAATTAAATAGTCAGTATATCTAGAATGGTAAGTAAAGCAGTTATATAGATAATTGCTTTATCTAATAATTTCTGTTTGTGCTTATTTTGTATTTTTCATCAGAGTCTTATATGCAGTTTAAAATGTAGAATAAATTTATAAGCTATGTTGTGGAGAAATGGTAGTCTCCTGCCCCCTCTCTCCCTGTTCTAGTTTCTTTTTTCCAAAATACTTCCACCATTTTGAGCCGGTCTGTTGATATTCACCTCCATGAATCCAAATAGCATACTGCATAGCCTCTTCTTGTTTCCACAGTTTCAGGTATTATCTACAGGTCTATTGCAACAGAAGTTGAAGATCTAGCTCACTTCCCTCCTCATGCCCCTATAATACCTGCACGACCTTCCCATTCTCTCATTCTCCATATATATTTATACCCCACGTTTGGGTTGACATTGTTATTACTATGTAAACATTATTCATAGCTGTGCCATGTTGTAAATCAGGATTTCTTTCTTTTTCCTGCACAATTTTTGATAATCATTTTATGTTGCTATTTTCTTAGTTTTCTCTGACTTACCTATCACAATTCAAGCCAAAACTCTGTGTCAATTGTCTAAATTTCTCTCAAGTACATTAAGATGCAGTAAACATTCTAACAATTTCACTCCCCATTCTGAATTTCATTTTATAGAAGAAATCTTTCTTGAAGCCTCCAACTTTCCTATTCTGAGTGTGTTGCTTTCTCAACCCTGCATTATGGTTGTTTGGGATCTTCCTTTACCATGATCTTGGGATTCTCTTTGCCTTATACCTCTGCTAATTCTCCTTCTTGATTTTCTCCCCTTTCTGATGGAGTAAATTTTCAGGCCTTCTTCTGAGAAAAGGTACATCAGAAATTATTGAGATCTTATGTGTCGAAAATATCTTTATTCTATCCTGAACCTAAATTGATAGTTTTTCTAAGTATAGAATTCAAGTGCAGAAATCATTTTGATTCATAATTTTGAATGCATTCCTCCATTACCTTTGAGGTTGAAGTAGTTCTGTTTAGAAATTCAATGATATTTTCATCTTTGATCTTCTGTTTGTCACATGCCCCCCAATAGAAGCTTATCAGATCTTCCTGTGGTTCACTGTTTTTCTGAAAGTCTGATGTGGATCTATCTTCATCACTATGCTGGCATTCAGTGATTTCTTTCAGTCTGGAAAATCATGTATCAAGCTTGAATAACTGTCTTGTGTTATATCTTTAGTGATTCTCTCCTCTCTTGTGGTAGGCAAAATTCTAAGCTGGCCCCCTGATTCCCACTCCATGGTATACATGCCCTTGTAGAATCTCCTCTCCTTGAGTGTAGATATGATTTTTAACTTGATTCTAACCAACAGAACATGGCAAAGAGAATAATACAGCACCCCCATGATTATATAATGTTACATGGCAAAGGTGAAGGGATTTTGCAAATGTAGTATAGATCGCTAATCAGTTGACCTTAAATTAATCAAAAGAGAGATTATCCTGGGTGGGCCTGACCTGGTAGGTAAGCCTTTTAAAACAGGACTTAGAGGTAAAAGCTGCTTTTTCTTGCTGGCCTTGAAAAAGCAAGCTACCATGAGTTCTAGAGCTATAAAGAAATAAATTCTACCAAGAAACACATGAACTTTAGAAAAGGACATTGAGCCTCTGAAAAGTCCCCAGCCCTAGCTGACTCCTTCACTGCAGCCTTGTGAAACCCTGAGCAGAGGACCGCAGCTAAGGGTACTGGACTCCTGGCCCATGGAAACTGTGGGATAGTAAATGTACATTGTCTTACGGTGCTATGTCAGTGGTAATTTGTCATGCAGCAACAGAAAATGAATACATCTCCGCCCTCACCCATCCCTATTTGTTTTTTCTGTTCTTTATTTTATTTGGATTTTGGATCTCCTGGGCTAGTCATCTCTCTTTTTTTCATCTGTTTTTCTGTTCTACTCTCTGGGAAATTTCCTCATAAATTTTAATCTTCCAGTTCTTATAATTTCTATTATCACATATATATATATATATTTTTAAAATTCCAATACCTTGTTTTGTTCTTTTAATGTTCTAATTTGTTATAGTATCTTATTCTTGTTTCATAGTTGCCATATCTTTTTTACCCTTCTGAGGATATTAATGATGTGACTTATGTTTTATTTTGTTGGGGGTTTTTTTTCTTCATGTAGAGAATGTGTTTCCTCCAAGTTGCTATTATCTGTTGCTTTATTTTGGTATCTTTATCTTTCAAATTAAAGATTTCTCTCCAATGATAAAGACATAGGCATCTGTGTGTATTTGTGTGTGTGTGTGTAGGGGTGCTGAGCTGGAAGTAAGGAAGTGGCTAACCTAACAGTTTTACTTTGGGGTGATCTGGCTTGGCTGTTTAGTTGGGGGGCATAGAATGTTTGTATCTTTAAACTTCTTTTGAGCTGCTCAGACCGTGCAGGTAAAGATCTTCGAATCTCTTGGCTGAGGGTAAAAGTCTGCCAGCTACTATTCTGGAAGGTGGGTAGGTAAAGAGTGTTAAGCTTTTCAGCATTTAGCATGCATATTTCTATTTATTTTCCCTGCTTTTGTATTCTAGCCTCCCCTTTAACCCCCACCCAGCCAAGAGACCCTATGTCTTACCTTCCCCAGAGACTAGATCTCCAGCCCTCTGGCAGGGTTGTGGCACTGGGTGGGGGAAGAGAGGGGGGTGATGGTTGCCTAGGTGCTGGGAATTGGTGCTGTGGTTGAGGGATTTGGCTGCTTTTTAGACTTTCAGCAGATCCTTCTACTTTACCCATCTCTCCATCCCCCTTCGATCCCGTTCCAGAAGCATCTAGTGCTGCTAATCTCTGCTGTAAAACTGAGTGAGTCCATGGGTTTCCTCTTTGTTGGCTTCAGGATCTGTATTCTCAGGTCCATTAAGTTCTCTTTACCACTCATTCACTTGCTTTCTAGGCTCTAGGTTGTTTGTTTGCTTGTTTGTTCTGCTCTTCTGTCCTCTCTGTCCTTGTTGGTTTGTGCTTCCTAAAAATGTCTCTTACTGCCATTTCTGGGGTTTGGGAAAAAAGTAAAAGTAGATTTATTTATTCACTTTGCCATATTTACCAGTAAGTCTGTTTACATTTTGCTGGAAACATTTTACGGTTTTGTGGAGAAAAGATATTCCAGATAATTACACTACTGAAAAACAAACATACCAAAGATCCACCTGCCTTATCCTTTCTGGGATCTATCTGAGAAAGTACATTTGTTTTTTTTCCCCTCAAAGCTTTGACTCATGTCAGTAAATTGATTAAACAATTTTAGAGAATAATTCTTTCCTCTGGGGAGACAAAGAACATTTATTTGTCAATAAATATATGGACTGTGAAAGAAGTAAATGCCTTTTCATTGATAATTAATTTTTCATGCTCACATAAACTAGCATCTTCCACCTGCAGACAGATTATTTGGAACACTATTGCTGGAAGCTGAGGTTTCTTTGTTAGTACTGCCTTTATTCCACTGTTGACAGTCTAGTCCATCAAACCAGAAGAGCTGCTGACAAAGTGAAGAACCAACATTGTCTTTGTCTTCTGTATTTTGTTTTTAATATTTGTTCATGAAGCAGCTATCCAAAACAAAAGTTAAGCCAATCTGTAGTTGGAGAAAAATGTTCATAATGTAAGGAATTTTCTCGCTAAAAATGTAGTCATGTATTTGGCACGTTTAAGGTTGAGAACATCAGCAAAAAGATGAAATCAGCTGACATTTAAAAATCTTTGTCGGGACTTCCCTGGTGGTGCAGTGGTTGAGAGTCCGCCTGCCGATGCAGGGGACATGGGTTCGAGCCCTGGTCTGGGAAGATCCCACATGCCACGGAGCAGCTAAGCCCGTGCACCACAACTACTGAGCCCACACTCTAGAGCCCGCAAGCCACAACTACTGAAGCCCGTGTGCCACAACTACTGGAGCCCACGCACCTAGAGCCTGTGTTCCACAAGAAGAGAAGCCACCGCAATGAGAAGCCCATGCACCGCAACAAAGAGTAGCCCCCATTCGCCACAACTTGAGAAAGCCCGTGTGCAGAAACGAAGACCCAAAGCAGCCAAAAATAAATAAATAAATAAAGTGGACAATAAGGTTTTTTTTTAATTTGTCTCTAGGGGCAGCATCTGTTTGATTCTCCCAACATCTCTAACCTTGGCAAAGACAGCCCTGCAATATTTGTTTTTATTTTAAGAACCCTTATGAAATTCACTTCTCTAAGCAAAGTGTCCCAATAGTGTACTCAAGGGATTTTTCTCTAAGTTATAAATCGCCTATATCTCTGAGTAACATCACCTCCTCAGAGAAGCCTTTCCTGCCCACCCTATCCAAAATAGTCCTTTGCCTGCAGCCTGTAACTCTCTGTTTCATATTATTTATAACATCACTCTCTGAAATTATGTTACTCATTATTTGCCTACCTTTAACTGTCTAAATACTACCAACAGAGGTAAATTCCACCAAAGCTGGGGCCTTGTTTGTCTTGCTCTCTCCAGAACCCCAGTTCCTTACAGTAGCCTTTGTACTTCCTTCTTCAGCTCCAGCTTTCCCCCAGCTGTTCATATTATTTGCTTCCTCACATTCTTTCTGCTCCAGTTCAAATATCACCTTTGCAGAGAGACCTCCCTGACTCTATGTCTCAAGTTGGTCTCTTCTGATTACTCTCTATTTCCATCAGGGCCTACAGTTGCAAGCGATCAAAGGTGACACCGGTTGGTTAAGCAGAAAAGGAGTTTAATAAAAGGATATTTTGTGGCTTACTGAATTGTTGAAAGGGCTGGAGAGCTAGGCTTGAGGTAAGTTTCCAGACTAGTGAAGAGGTTTAGAACAAGCCTTCCCCAAATGTGCCACTTTGGAATATGGATTACTTTGAGCCCAAATGACGCAGGAAGAAATTTTTTTTACCTCCCTGTTAACTGCCTAAAAGAATTTAGGTAGAGGGCCAGGTCCAGGAAGATAACTATAACCAGAGCTAACTACAAAAAGTTATGAGCAAGGAATGGTAAGTTGGGAACCCCACAGGGTCTATTTGTCCAAAGTCCTCTGAGTTCCATCCTATTGTCTCTGCATGGCATGGCAAACGTTTACGTACAAACATTTGCTCTTCCCATCTTCCTGTGAATTGTCTTCCTTCCCTTTGAAGCCCTAGACCTCCTTCTTGGCTCAGAATGGCATATAAGCCTCAATTGCCTGGCTGTCAGGGAGCCTCTCATTGTCTTTCAGGGCTCCCATACATATGTAATTAAATTTGTTTTTCTCCTGTCAACCTTATGTCAATTTAATTAATAGACCAGCCAAAAGAATCTAGAAGGGTAAAGGAAAATTCTTCCTCGCCTATACTAGCACCCAAAACTATGTTGCAGAACTGATTTCATAAAGGAATAACTCTAGCTGCTAAGGACAAGTTGGCTCTTTTATGCCATGTATCACCTTGTAGCCTCAGCTACTATTGTGGAATTGAGGGGGGGGAGGGGGGCGAGGGGGAGGGAAAGGGGAAAGATGGAGAGGTGAGATGAAAAATTTCCCAAACTGTCCTTTTTTGCATCACAGCACCTGATCAAATTCCAGCATGTGTGTATCTAATTAATGGAACCCAAGTTGTATGCCTGTGCTCTAGTTTAGATGCAAAGGAGACAGATTAAACAACTCTTATGTGGGAAGCTAGTCTTTACCTAACACCAACACTTATACAGTGGCGCATTCTCAAAGCACTGAAGCATTGAAAAGCTTCTAGTCGTGTCCATTTCAGTCTCTATCATATTACTTCATTTCCATCACAGCCATATTAGACTATCTAAACGATATTTTGCATATTTTTATTGTATTATATTGTATTTATTTTGTTGTATTACTAAAATACAAGCACAAAGAGGATAGGGATTATATTAGTTTCTTATTGCTGCTATGACAAATTTCCATAGATTTACTGGCTTAAAACAACACAAAACGTATTATCTTCTCATTCTGGAGATCAGAAACCTGACAGATCTCATTGGGTTAAAATCAAGGTGTCAGCAGGGCTGTATTCCTTTCTGGAGGCTCTGGGGGATAGTCCATTTTTTTGCCTTTTCCAGCTTCTAGAAGCCATCTGCATTCACTGGCACACGGCCTCTTCCTTCATCTTCAAAGCCAGCAACAGCAGTTGAGTCCCTCGTACATTTTGAATCTTTCTTCTTCTGTCTCATCTAACTCACAGCCTAGAAAGGTTCTCGGGTTTTTTAAGGACTTGTGAGTAGATTAGGCCCACCTGGATAATCTGGGCGAGTCTCCCATCTGTAGATCTGTACCTTTAATCAACCTGCAAAGTCCCTTTTGCCATGTAAGGTAACATAGTCACAGGTTCTGGGAAAGTATGGCGGGGACATCTTTGGGGGCCAGTATCCTGCCTACTACCATGACTTTGTCTGTCTTCACTGTTTTATCCCCTGAGTCTTCAACAATGTCTGCCATATACTTAATAAATATCGATGGGATGAGGAACTTAGATAATGGCAGAGGTGGCTCAGATTCTCTGTGCTCCCTGCTGTCTCACACCCAGCCAGTTTTGTCTGGTAGAAGAGGAAGACGTTTTGGATGGCAAAACTCTGTCAATAGCTCATAAGGGAACTGGCTGGTAAGGATGCTTCACTCAGACTCATTTCCACACCTGCCCAGTGTATCATGCTGTTTTTTTGACCTGGAAAGCTGGGCCCCATATTTTCCACCTATCCTAACCATCTGAGCCCATATTGCTGGCAGTCAGTCGTAGATCATGGAAAATCCTTTTGGGAATCCTGAGACAGGTAATCACCCTTACAAGAAAATTCAAAGTGCACCTAATTAAACTAAATCATGGCATCGTGACTGCTCAGACAACTGAAACCTCACATTTAGTGTCCTCCTCAGCAAACCCCTCTAGACATACCCATGTGCATGTAGGCATGTGCAGGCAGACTGAAACCCACACAGTCATCAAAACATTTCTTCCCAGAGAGTCAGTTTTACTAATAACTGGTATGTAATTTAAAGCACTGTTGTCTTGTAAAATAATCATGGACGTATTATAGGGTAGTATTCAACAATTTCTTAAATTATCTAGGAAAACGACCACAAAATTTGTTGTGGTGGTGGTGGTGGTGGTGGTGGTGGTGGTGGTGGTGGTGGTTGTACGCAGGCCTCTCACTGCTGTGGCCTCTCCCATTGCGGAGCACAGGCTCTGGACGCACAGGCCCAGCGGCCATGGCTCACGGGTCCAGCCGCTCCGCAGCATATGAGATCTTCCCTGACCAGGGCACAAACCCGTGTCCCCTGCATCGGCAGGCAGACTCTAAACCACTGCGCCACCAGGGAAGCCCACGACCACAATATTTTAAAGACATTTCAAACTTGCTGCTTTGGGTTATCCTCAACAGTCCTCCCATTCCCTGCCATCACCAGTTTAATTCTGTTGATGTAGTTTTGCCACCTGAAACTTCTACCTCTACTACCACTTAAGGGATACTTTGGTGGAAAATGTCAAGAAAATGCTCTAAACCTACCTCAAGTATCAATTATTGGGCTTTTGATATAGTCTGTATAAGAGCATGCAAGAGTCTTTTTTGTTTTGTTTTCTTTTAATCTTTCTGAGTGTAGAACTACCACCCATGAAAGATGACCAAAAGGTGATATTTTGCATATATCACTCAATGTTGATAAAATCCAGAGTTCTCGAATAAAGTTTATAAATTCACAGATTCCTGGGTCAAGAAATTGCTACCAAAATCCTGAGACAAAGTCTTCCTTGGTCACCTTCCTACCTAATTTCCTCTAGATATCCAGAACCTAAGGTATCCACAAATGTGGCATCACATTCTGGTATGCCCTCCCAAATTTCTCCAGTGTCTAAAATTATCTACCACTTTTTATTGTTCTTCCTCTGTTTACCGCCCTGAATCCTCCCCATAAACAATAAAACTGACATACTGCTAATTAACATCCTCCTAGAACAAAGAATCAAGAAAACTAATCATTCATCTAAAGTAATTCATACTGAAATATGAATGGCTGATAAGTAAATTGCTTATATTTTGAAAGTAGAACAATTACCCAAATTAGTTTATTCAATAGGGCGGGGATTATGTCTGTTTTGTTCCCTCACAGGACTCTACTACACTGCCTAACAGAAAATGAGTACTCAGTATTTGTTGACTGGGAAAATATTAGGAGATGGCAGCTTTGAGTAAGGAAATCATTTTAGTGCCCATGTTTTTCTTCGACTGTCTATTTCCTTACTTATTTTGACAGACAGAAAAATAAGGCCAATGTTTTTTGGTTTTGTCTTTTCTTCACTACTTATAGCTAAAGATTTGCGTGAGCCTCATCTCTGTTATTGCATAATAACAAACAGATGGTAGGGTTGTTTGTTTTGGGATCTGGGGTTTTTTGACTCCGAATTTCTCTCCCTCCAAAAGATGTTTTAAAATTTTCCTTCTAGAACTGTTTGGGACATACCCTACTAGAAGTATAAGCCCATGAGCAGGGAATTCCAAAGCAATCCTCTGTAGCCCTTAGCACTGACAATTGAATTTGGGGAGCAATGTATAGGATGCAGAGCCTAGAATAAAAATCCAAGTTTCTATTTCAGACTCAGCCAGTTGTGTGATCCCATGCAAGTCATTTAATTGCTTTGATGAGTTATTTTCTCCCACTATTTCCACATCTTACCCCAAGTCTGCTAACCTGTGAGGCTTAAGATCTTCAGTGAAAGTTGTACTAAATTGTTTTCAAACAAAATCAAAATGTCAACAATGATACAAATTATACAGGTTATAACTGTGTTACATTTCCAGAAGGAGAAGGGGACCACCGGGGAAATGGAACAATGGAGATGTTGTTCTAACAGTGATCCTGTTTACCAAGTCTCTCTTGCCCACCTTCCCCTTCCTTTTGTCATCCTCTTCTTCTGGGGGTACACTTTCACTGGCAAGGAGTATAAAAAGCTATTACAAAAAGAAACTGGTAAAGTATTGACCCAGGGGGCAAGGAAATGAATTAGATAACTATAGAATGGTATGTGAGAAAATATATACAGACAGGAGATGAATAAAAACAGGCACTGTGCATGTTATTAACTTGAACAAGAATAAAAGAAAAGAATCTTATCATCTCACTTTTTCTCTGCCGTATTTTTCTAGATACATTTGACCACTCCGAATTCCTCTGTGATGCTCCCGTCCTTATTTCACAACTTTTTGGTTCATCTTTCTTCCCTTCCTTCCAGAGTTTTCAAGCCCCCCTCTCAAACTAAGAAAAAAAAAAAAAAAAAAAGGAGGAGGGGGAAGAATCACAGTGCTGGGGGTTGCACATAACTCTGCAAGACTTGGAGGAGTCTGTCTCTCTGCACTTGTTTCTTCATCTGGAAAGTGGGCACAATAATACTTGTCCCAGCCATGAAACAAGAACCTGTGACTAGCAAGTTGGAGGACATGGTGCAAAAGTTAACCTCTTTAAGTGTCATTTCTCCTCTCAAATCTCTCTTTAACTCACTAGGAGCCTTGCTGGTTGTGCGCTTCCGGGGTCCCCTGCCTTTTCATTCACAGCCACTATTCTTTTACTTGCCCACCCCTGTAAAATGATCTTTTTTTTTTTTTTTTTTTTTTTGCCTATGGCATCATCTGGTTTTAGTCCTTCTGCTTCTCTCATATTCTTAGCTCAAATAAACTAATAGTTCATCAACATCTATAATCTATTTATCTATGATTTTTAAAAACCACATAAAATCCCATTCCCATGTGAGACTAAAATGCCAATTCTAATTCTTCTTTGAGTTGGAAGCATGTGACATTTTCTTGAAAAACCTATTAATCATATTTACAAAGAAGAAAGCTTAATTTTAATATTCTTTTATACTCATTGTAGTTATTGATTTCTTTTCTTTCTTTCTTTTTTTTTTTTTTTTTTTGCTGTCTCTGACCTCTTTTGAAACTGTCCTTTAAAAACTCCCTTTAGTGTTTGTAGGAATAGAGTAAGTAGGACAAATCCCCCAAACACCTAATAATTTCTGGGGGAAACAAATTTTCTTAACACTGTCTATACCAATTCAATACCATGAAAACCTGTTTTCTTTCATATCTACATCCTGACCAAAGAGTAAATAAATAAAAAGTTCGATTCCTACTTTACTTCAATACCTTTTTCTTGTGGGACATGGAATTCTGTAATACCTCCTACAACATGGTCCATGCTTTTCCTTGTTTAATTCTTTACAATTATTGTTTTAAAGAGTGCAAATTAAACTAAGTAAATGGTGACATTGGGCTGGAGTCCTCTGATGCAAAATTATAGATCTCAGAGGGTCTTTTAAATACGGCTTGCTATTTATCATCAAACATACCCAAATGTTTATAGTGTGTGAATATTTTAAAGCCAACCTACCATAGTGTCTGAGTATAGAGTTCAGTCAATAGTTTGCAAACATCTCTTTGCTTCTTTATATGCATTTAGCTACTGATATATCTTTTTCAGTGAATGAAGCAGACCTAAGCACATACAATAAAGGAAAGCAAAAATTACCAGGTTTGGACTTCACTTCACAGCCAGAAAGATTCTCTTGAGTCTGCCAGCAGGGGATCTTGCGTATTAATACCCTACCTGGAAGAGCTGACATGTTGAAAATGAGATTAACACCTTCCTGTTTTACATTAACTAAGGCTAAAGTGGCATTTGCCTAATCGGGAGAAAAAAATTCAGTACTAAAATGATAGGGTTGCCAACAAGGTATGGTTTTAAGAAAATGTTAAAATTTTAAGTAGTTTTGTGTGTGTGTGTGTGTGTGTGTGTGTGGTGCTGTTGGTGAGTCTCTGAAGATAAATATGTTGTGCAAATAAAAGCCAAAATAATCAGGATGACTCGAAAACTAAACACAAACACGTGTAGCACAGTAACTCCTTTTTCAGGCCAATGCTAATTGACATTTGGCTCACAGTAAACAATTTGTCAGAGCACTAAAAAAATAATAAATTAATGAATACACCATGTCAAAGAGTACTGATGTCCTGGTATTTGTTGCCAATTCCAGACCAGCCTAGAAACAGAAGAGCTAATATAAATGATTTATTCATTCAGATATAAGATAGCACTTTTTAATTCCCTCACTTCACAATCCATCTAGTTATATATTTACTAAAGATGAGCATTTAGATGAAAAAATATTAAAAATTCTAATATAGGAAAGTCTCAAAATCACTGTCAAGTGTAAGTGGAAATGGGGTGGGAGAAGTGGGCCAGAAGTGGTCTGATGTTCCCCTGATTGAGAGGGACCCCAAACTGGAATTGGTGGGCTTTTCTCAGGCTCAAAGCCCAGGCAGTCATCCACACTTCATCCTCAGGTAACAGAGTCCTTCTGCTGTGCCAGGCACCCTCCTAGGAATGGCAGAGGATCCAGAAAGGAGGACATAAGTTCTTTGTCCTCCGCCTCATAATCTAGTTGTGTAAACATATATCAACAATAGCTGGATTTCAAAGTAGACTCCAATCAGAGCGGAGGCATCAATACTCTCAATGGGAGCCAGGAGGGAGGGAGAAGAATTCTCCGGGAGGATTTGGGACAATTGCCCAGGGGAGATTTGACTGTGAGCTGGAACCTGCAGAATGGGTAGTATTTTAACAGGTGGGAGGGGAAAATGGTGGAGAGGGCTTTCTAGGTAGAATGGACCAATTCATTATATTTTGACACCATGACCACATAGAGCATTATAGTTAAGTAGACACCTCAAATACATCAACGGAAAACACATAATTACAGAAAACACTGTCAACAATCCACTGAAAAATAAACTACACATATACACTGAATATACAAATGGTAAAAAAGAAAAAGGGGGGGGGGAATGAGACTTCATTCTGCATGCTAAATGTCTACTATTCAGATCTCAAGAATAAAACGTACCAGTAGCTATTGTTTCTATTCATTTCAGAGCTTCTAATTGCTGCTATCTTATGGGGTCTCACTGAGAAGGAAGGAGGAGGGGGGAATGAAAATACAAGAGAGTTGCAGGAATGTGAAGTTGGAAGCCCACTCTAACTACTTTCATTCATTGTTCCAAAGGTGACACTGGTCCTTGCGTTCAAAGGGAACCGGAGGAGGACAAGCAGTTTTAAGGTAGCACAAAGGAAGGCAACTTAATGCCTCCCTAAGGAGAAGCCGCAGAGGGCTGTGCTGGTGGAGAGAAGGTTAAGAGCAATAATAACAATAAAAGAAAAAAGAGTGGGGGTGGAGTGGGGTGCAAAGGAGTCCTGAGAACTTGGGATGAGGAGGGAGGGAGAGGTGGAGGTAACCTTCGCAGGTGTTCGAGGAGGATTTGTAAATGATGCAAACATAGAGACGACAGAAGCTGTGAGGCAGGATGCAGGAACATATTCAGGGAGCTCGCAGGAATAATGGAGAGCACACGTTGCATCATCAGGATCATTGAGACCCGAATCCTCTGGGGAAGTCACGTCTTTTTTGTACAAAATGTTTTGAAGCTGAGCTTGGGGGTGGAGTGAAAGAGGAGGGGAAAATCACCGGGAAAAATTAAGCAGTCTGAAAGGAGTGTAAGATTATGAAGATAAATGTTTACCTCTCCGCTGCATTGTATCTCTTGAAATGAAACTGTTTTTGAATAGTGCTGCATCCGTACTGCAAGAATGTGGGCATTGTGAACAAATTGACTGTCTCCGATGATTTGACACATTTTGATTTCTGCTTAGGAAAATATCTGTTAATCCTATTAGAAAGAGGAGGAGAGGGTCCTGAGCAGGAATGTAAGAGATCAAATCACTTCACCATCTTGATCACACTCTCCCAATGCCACGGTCTTAAAGTCTCAGCTATTTCCACAAGACCCGGTGCCTCATCCCTGCCCTGCTTGGCATCACATCAAAACCCCTTCTTCTCCGCCTCCCCCAACCCCACCATGGCACTGGCTAAAATCAGGACAAGACTGGATGGCTGCCCTCTCCCTGGCAAACTAAAGCAGAAAAGAGATCTTATTTTATGCTTTATCTTCATGTAGTTTTCCTTCCTTCCTTCCTATTCTCCTTTTCTTCCTTCTCCCTCCCTCATGCCCTTTCTTCTTTATGTGGTTTGCTGTTTGCTAATATCCAACTCCAGACCATTCTTTGTGTTTGGCAAAGGAAGCAGTTTTATTGTTTGGTAACTCCAGGGGGGATATGGTGTCTATGATGTTGTCTAGGCCAAGCCTCCCCCAGGAAGGTTAACTACCTCTGGCCTGCTCTCCAAGGGCAAACATGCCTGGCGACGCACACTTCGGCACCTGCCATCCTTCAGCGAGAAAGCAGATCCGCCCTGGCCCAGAGGTACCTTTGCTTCCCACAGTGGTGTATCTCCAGGTCACCGTGCCACTTACTGGGACCAGTTACCTGGAATCCAAATCTACAGACTGCAAATTAGGAGTGAGGGAAAGAGAAGACATTTTTTCCCGACTACTTTCTGAAAAAGGTTCTTCTTGGAGCAACACCCAAGTCTGAGCAAAGGGTCTGTTCATCTGTCGCAAGAGCCAACACTGGAGCCCAGCATGTAGCTAAAAATATGCACTCACAGTGCTAGAAAATTGTGTTCATTAAACTCTACCTACAGGTCCTCACCCAGAATCTGCTCTATGCCAAAGCAGCATGTTGCTTTTTATCCTCCTTTATAGATTAGGCAGTAAAATAAAGAGGGTGGGGCTGAAATGCAGGGGAAGTCTGCACACGTGTTTGGAAAAGAAGAAAAGGAAAAGCACAGGGATTTCTTTTTCTCTCCTTCATGTTCCGAGTTGCCAGGGTTGTCCAGACACCACGGAGAGGTGCAGGGCTTTTTCACGTTCACAGTATTTTCACTTCCACAGGGTAAGTGCTACATGTAAAATGGGAATTTAGAGCCAGATCAAATAAATGCCTTTCAAACTGTGGCACATTGCTATTTCTGGATCCCCTCCTCCCCCCTTCTTTGTACATTAAGGAGGAAATAGGAATAATCACAGCTGACATTATTGAGCACTTACTATGTGCCAAGCGCTGTGGCACGTGTGCTGCATACATCATCTCAGTTCCTTCTTCTAAAATCCCCACAAGGTGCTTGTGTCACCACCATTCTGCAGAGGATGACATGAAGGTTGTAGAAAGGTGAAATAACTTGAGCAAGTAAGTGACAAAGCTGGGATTTGAACCCTAAGCTTCCAACATCTTGCTCTTAATGTCTATGCCATAATGCCATCTCTAAGCAGCTCCTGTAAAAATATGCTCTGTGGTTTTTCATTTAAGATTTTGGTGACTTCGCCTTAATAACAATTCTGTTATTATCTTAATTTTTACAATTTTCTGCAGTCAAATAGTAGGGTTCCTCAAAGGAAGGGACTGTGTATCCCTCACCTTTGCATCCCCTGCAGCCCTTAAAACAAAGTATCTTGAACAGGAGTTAAAGAATTATTTGTTGAAATGCACTTTACGTTATCTGTGTACCTAAATAAAGCCCATCTAAACAAGTCCATTTCGCAGACACTGGGGTTTTCCTCTTCTTTGTAGCCACCCTCTTCTCCCTGTTTTGTTTTCAAAAGGTTGATTTTGAACTGGAGGGACATTGCAGTTGTCTTGTCACTTAGCGTGATTTGAAAGTGAGAGTCTGTGTAGTGCTTTAGCCTGCCCTCAGCAATCAGGCTTCACACTCGCAAGGCTCTGATTGTAGGAGTTGCCTTATTTGCATTGATGAGGATGAGCCAGCTGCTAGAGCATACAGAACTGCACCTGACACAATCACCGAGTTCAGGATTAGCGCGGGGAATCAGGAATCCACTGCGCTGCATGGCAATCTCAGCCCCACATTAGAGTCACTCATGCAAGATGACCCAAATTTGCAATGAGCACAATTAGCAACCCAAAGATGCATGTTAATTTGGGGGCTGGAGATTTTCCTACATTTCCCTAAATTAAAAATAATAAATATACTCTTTCCTAGACGAGTCTGGGCATGAAAATAATGCAGGGGATTCTGAGTTTGTAAAAAATGGGTAAACCCCAGAAAATGTGGATTTCTTAGCCCCCACCCCTCCGCGCCCCCCCCCCCCCCCCCCCGCATACACACACCCGAGGTATTAAGTTTGGCATCAAATACAGTAAGGGCTTTGTGGTGTCATACTCCTTTTTGAATTAGTAGAAAACAGCTATTTATAAGGATAAAAATAATAAAAATACCAATAACTATAATACATAGAAATGGAAAATTTAAGCTTCTAAAAGGGATCTGATATTTTATATTCTGTATTAATATTTCCGGGGCTATGTTTGGGTCACACATCACCACAGATACACCCACTGATTTCAGGATTTCCTAAAAGTGCAAGAGATTATGTTGAATTTTTATGAAACAGAGTTTGTAAATCCAATGGAACACACTCAAGCCTTGGGCTGTGTTTCCATGGGTCTGCAGTCTATAGGTATTGAAATGCTCACCTATACTTTAGGAAAAAAGAAAACACAACATTTTGCAAAAATTGAATGAATGATCATTCGAAGCAAAAGCATGCAGTTCAAAAGCTAAACCTCCCATTGGAGAACAGAAAATTTAATGAGCTTTTAATGGAATGCAATGCTCAGAGTAGTAAATTATTTGTTAGTTGACGATGCAATCAGCATGCTGATTAAGGTTGCTTGGTTTTTTACTAAACATTAACTGAATGAAAACGGGTAGTCCTTGTTCTGCTTGGGGGGCTTTAAGGAAGCAAATGGACTTTCAGAACAGAGATTGTCAATAAAGGTGAGTGCACTCCAGGTGTCATTTGAATATGATGATAAAATACTTCTGATAAATATTTAAAAGCATTTTAAATCCACAATGTTCGCCTAGTGTATTGTGGACTCTGTTTAAAGAAACAGTGGGCCTTAGCAGGCCTAACAACAATCCCTCTATCTCTCTCTAGAAAGAAATATCTAGATCTGCTTTCTTTTATTGCAATAGAGAAAAAAAGGGGGGGTGGTATGCTTTGAAAATATAAGCCAGCATGGACTCTAGGACCAGGAACTGTTTGGGAGTTTGGAATAGAAGCCTAAGAAGAGACAAAAAAGGACAAAAATCAAAACAAAGGAAAATATTCTGACAGCAAATAAAGAGACATCTGTTTCTCTGGAATAGATTAAGATAAAAATTTAATCAAGTAGTTTTGATGTTTTAAAATAATTGCTATTAGAATACATATTTTTTTCAATTTACAAATGATGGCATTCTGAGACAAGAAGGATTGTGATATCGGAGTTATATTCTGTCTAATTTAGGAGGTCTGAAAGGGGAGTAAAAGAAAAAGATCAAAACTTGGAAATAAATTATGCAATGCTTATTTTTGTGGTTAGATTGTTAATACAGAATTTATAAGGTATATTATTCACCATATATTAATCAACATGCACATTAGCTACAAATTATTGTTTCTGAGAGAGATTTTGTTACTAAATCTGTTTAAATTGCTAGATTTATTTTCCCCCCAAAAAGAAGGGATTCTTTTGTTTGTTTTTCTCCCTACCAACTGAAGAATTATGGTAGGTTAATTTTCTTTGAACAGCTACAAAGTTCTTTTTCTATAAATCCTAATTAGTTTCATCATCGGTGATTCTCTGGCAATGATAAGGTACCCTTAAAATCCGATAAATAACTACCTCTTGCTTTTAACTCTTCCTGTTTATGACCCAAGAGGTTAAAAGCCTTTGACTGGCATTTGACTTCTGACCTCATATAAATGTTATCTTATCAGTTCCTGCTTGTTAACTCGTATTGAGTACTTGTCCCTGATGGCTTTTAGATAAAGGGTTGTGGGTTTTTTTTCTTTTTTTTTTTCTTTTTAATATATTTCCTATAGGAACTAAACCACTTGCTTTGTTCTATGCCTAGTGCACTCCAGTCTACACAGTAACCCGCTATAAATCTGTTAGAAAACCCCAAATATACTTTTATTTATTCTCGACATTATTTTTAGTTTAGCTTTATGGGTGGGATTTTATGATTGAGTATATTTATTATAATTAATAGCAGTAATTACTAGTGCTCTTAATCCTTTAACATGTCAGTCAGGAAGCTGGTGAGCGTGGTACACTCTCTTTTTTTTTAATGCAAAAAAATTTTAAAAATAAACAACAATTTTAGCTTTGCATTTTGCACCAGCATGAGATGAGCTAGAGAGATAATTTATGGAAATCTTGTCTCCCCAGACTTCAGAAGTCTGCCTAATGAGAGAGTCATCAGTAAGATATATCTTTTTTAAAAAATCGAATCCAGACCATGAACAGTGCATTTTTGGACCTTTGAGGGAGGAAGGTGGCGGCCTGGCGTCCTCCTTTGCCCTTCTGTCCTAAGAATTAAGAAGGATTTCAGCCTTTTATTCCTTTTGCAGCCGTGTGTGTTGTTCACACATTCAAGTGTGTATGTGTGTGAGTCCAATCACTATGTACACATCTAAATACATTTGAATGTTTGCATTTTAATCTCTCTCCATACCTCGACGGCATCATGAGGGTATTCTAGGTGGATGCTGGTGCCTCGGAGACTGCCTCATTCACAGATGACCTACAGTGTGATTTGTAAACAAAATATTACATGAATTTCTATGTGGAAAACAGGCAGCGGGGAGGGGAAGAAGGCAGAGGCAGCCATCTTGGAGTCATTTTTCCTTTTAGCCTCCTTCTTCCTCATCCCAAGGCTCGAGAGTTAGAATATTATCTTCATTTTTAATTGGCCTTCAACATAATGCAGGAGACATGTACAAGGGACCTTTGTATCAGTGTTTGGAGTAGAAAAAAGTTGTAACCTCTTTGGACTTTAAATAATAACTGCGACTATAGACAAAGTACACCTATTATTCTCTATCCTTCTAAATAAATATACATATAAATGAAACATATGCCACGGCTTGTAAGAGACCTGTACAAAACCTATTAAGGGAAACAAATGTCTATTTGGACCATTCATTTACTGCTATCTAAAGAATTAATATGTCAGTAAAGTTATCTGCCCTTCTCCTCCCCATTCTTTTCTCCCCACACAAACACTCACATGCACATACACAAACACCCTCACTATGCAGCAATGACAACCCTAGAAACTTGTTTTTTTAAACATGAATTCCCTTTCTCTTAGATCTGAAGTAGTTAAGGATGAATTTAAAAGACCAGCTTTTATTTTTTATTTTATTTTAATTTTCTGTGTGTGTGTGGAGAGCTGCTCCGGCTCCGTAATGTCCCAACACTGCTTTCATCATGTTCATATCCTGGCAACACACAGGTTTCACGCAATTTGTCCTAACTTTTCATTTCAACCATTGCTTTTCTCAAAGTGGCCAGAGTTTAAAGACTCAAAAGCAAAGGGAAAAGAAATACCCCGGCAGGGGGAATAACAAACCAGCCCCCAAACTGGTGCTGGTATTCACAGCATTGACACATTCTCCAATGTTTTCTCTGTAGTTATAACACAAAAGCGCTTTCTTCCCTGTTTTGATGTGTTAAAGACGAGAAAGAGAGAGGACACTTGGAAGTGGTAAAATAAGTATTTGGAAGCACAGGGAAGGTGTTTCTCCTTTGAATGTCCAGCATGTGTCAATAACATGCAGATACTTACAGTTTAACATTAATTAAATGTTTAAAAATGGAAAGGGGGTGAAGAGTTAAATTTAAGCAAGTTGTGTCGCATCCGTTGAACTTTTAGCTATCAGTGTTGCCTTCATATTTGTCTAATGAGATGTGCATCTGATGCCAACCATTCTGCTATCTCTGAAATAAGGGTAACCACGATCCTAAGTCCCTCCGAAAAGGGTGTGAGTGGATCAATAACGAACTATTGTCTAATTCTGGTATTTGACAGGAGAAACCACAAACTTTTACTCCTTTTGTGTCAGTAATCTGAGTTAATTTTTCTAGTCAATACGATTTGCAGATTGTTTTACTGGGTGAAACAAATAAAAGGATCTGAATCCTAAACGCTCTCCTGTTCTGACGGCTAAATTCTCTGAGTTGAATCCCAGAGTCCTCTACCATTGTACGTTGTATCCTGGCTTTAAGAAAAAAACAAGATTTAAACGTGTAAGCTAGATGATTTCAAAACTGGTGCACATTATACCACCATTCTTATTTATAATTAATTTTTTAATATATAGTTGTAAGTCTTCGTATACCTAAGGCAGAAAAAAGTATTTACTTACATCAGTTTCTATACCAATCAAAATGAACTCCGCAGCCATTTTTGAGGTAATATTTTAAAATCATTGTGGTTAGTAATACTTGTAAATCATCGTAGTGAGAGGAAGAAGACGAAAGGCAATCGAGGCCCTTGTTTTTCTGTATAGCTGTATCATCAAGCTTTATAAAGTTACTTAAGGGTGTATTAAAATACATTGCTTCTATGTAGTTATACACTTATAAACTTACTCTAAGAATACAGCAAGAAATACAGTCCATTTGATTTTTTTTTTTCCATTCCTTGCCAGAAATCAAACCTGCTCTGTTTGGAAAAAGCAGAGACTTCTGTGATATCGTGGACTTTTTTGTATTTCAGTAAAGAAGCTGAGGACATGGAATCAGAAATGTCAAAATTTTTAGGACCCAAGTTATTCCTGTAAAGGTTTTATCCCTTCCTTTGTGAAGACTGATACAGATGGATTTCTAATTTCCTTTGGTCTCTGTCCTCTCTGTTCTGTGTTTTCTTATTCACATAAATCAGCTTTGTCCTTTCTTACTAGAACGTTTGACCTGGGCACACTCTCCCAGATAGATTCTCAGTCTCACTCCCCCCAACTTGTCTGGGGTTTAGGATGGGGAGTGGTTTTCCTATTTAAAAAGCTTTGTAATTCAGACTCCGAGAGCCTGGACCTTTTCTCTATCCATCTGGACATGCTCAAAGGTCATACCCAAGATCATAAGCCATGTTTATATCCTTCTTATGGGCAAATGATAAAATAATATCCACAGGCATCTGATACTAGGGGCATGGCCTGGACACACACCTTGCCCTCTTCCCCTTGGCCTCTCCTGCCCTGATGAATGAATACATCCCTCTCCAAAGTTGATGCTTTCAAGGGACCAGTCAGATGCTGGCAGGTCAGCTGGCTGTCCTCTTGAACACTCTGGGGTTCATAAATCAGAGAAACGTTGGTGTGGTTGAAAGAAGAAGGTAGTCCAGCCTGAGGGAAGCCACGTAAATCTCTCCCGGAGCATTGTTCCTGATAGAGAGTGGGGATTCGAGCTGGGGTAACTCCTGGGGTCTTGGCTGCTATTAATGCCCTGGCCCTCCCGCAGTGGGTGCTAACTTGTGCAGGAGAGCTGCCACCACCCTTCCCAAACATCGGGCCACTTGGAAAAGTCAAGCACTGCTGAGCCCTGATTTTCATTTAATAGTCAAAACCAAGATGCATTTGGGCTATGATGATAGGACAGCTCCCTTGAAAAGAATATTTGAACTACAAAGGCATTCATTTAGGGCTGGCGATGTTGCAAAAGGGCCTGCTAGAAATTAGCAGCCTGTCCTGGTATTTGGAGAGCAAGAGTGACAACTTATTGGAAGTTCTCAAGGAATCATTTATATTTCACACTCCACTAGGCCGCTGATTTGAGATTGTCTGTTAGCATAACAAAGGCTCTGAGCCTGTGAACTTCAGAAACCTTTCGACCTCTTAGCTGCTGGCATGAATAGCCCCCAGTCCTGCCTATAGAGATCTCCCAAAGCTCCCCTGTTCGTGGCTAAATTGTTAATCAGGGTAATTTAATATAGTTTTCAATATGCCTCATCTCTTATTGGGAAAGGTATTCACAGCTCCCCTACCCCTGAAAAAAAAGTTCTTTTATTCAAGTGTGAGAGGGGCAGCTGCAGACAGACCCCCATCCCCCAACACCCCCCCTGTAGCAGCAGTAACATTCGGAGCAGCAACCATGGTGAAAGGCCAGAAAAAGAAACTCGAACGACCATCCCTCTGCATGCATGCACTCCAACCTGAACCTGAAATTCCAGTCTGTTTAGGCTAGGAACCGACAAAACAAAAACCCAGAGCTCAGCATAACTGAAACCTCAGCGCTTACACACACACACACACACACACACACACACACACACACACACACACACACGCCACACCCCCTTCTCCACCCTCTCTTTTCCCCCACCCTTCTCCTCCCTCCTCGTCTCCTAACTAAGCTTCTCTTCTGGCTCCCGTCAAGACAAAACGCACCAGAGCCCAAGGCCTGCTAATTTTCATTTCTCTCCCTCTTTGGAGGCAGCCCACACCATCCTGCACACTCCTTCACACAGTCACCCTCAGCCCGAGCCCGCAGCCTCCCCCAGTGTCACATACACTTGCTCTCACCGTTCCCTCGCACACTCTCAATTCACATGCACATTAGTTAGCTGAAAAGAGCCAGAGCACAAATATATTCATTTTAATCCAGTTAAGACCTAAGAGGTCTCATAGGATGTTCTTCGATAGTTTGAAAACCAAGTATAAAACTCAGATTTTGCTGTTTCATCTCTAAGAGGCCTACAGCGTGCCTTTCTTTCACTTTCTACCAGTATATATTGTAAAAATATAAAATAAAGTGAATAAAAAACAATCACGAGCAAACCACCCAGCTTCAGGCAGACGCTGCTCAAATATTAATATGTTGTCTTTTTAAATTCTTGTACCCATGTGCAAAGTCAGAAGAATAATTTCATACAAAGAAGGAAAAAATATAAAATCACTATTTTTAAAAATTACAAATGTAAGGATACAATCTCTTAATCTCATTTTTCCACGTGAGAATTTTAAGACATTTATAATCTTCAATCTTTCATTTCCACCTGAGAGTTTTAAGACATCTGTAAAATGTATCTGAATATTTCCTGATCCCTTTGGTGATGATTTTCTGTGCATTTGTGCTCTGTCTTTGTGCGAGTTGAGGCCCTGTGTCTTGCTGCTTCCTGCAAAAGCCATTACTAGTGTGCCCTGTTTTGGTTGGTGGGCTGGCCTCAGCCTCCTGAAGTTGGATAAAGCCAGGATCTAGTGCCTGAAGTATTTTCTTTGAATTTGCTGTAGTTAGAGTGGTCCCTGGTGGGGGTGGGGAGACATTCTTTGCTCATTTGGGATTGTAATCTAGCATCTCAGAATCGCTGAGATGGGAGACAAATTTCTGTATACAGGATCGGGAAAAGGATTATTAACCTCCAAAACAGTAGTACAAATATAGGCCCACAATTAATAAAACAAAACAAAACAAACATCCCAACCTCTTTCCCAAGATAATTTTTCCTGGAGTTAAAAGAATAAAAGGTTTTAAAAAAAGTTTTCCTGGTCAATTTTAATATCTAAACAATACCCAGAGGTGACACTTTAGAACATAAAATAAAATAAGTATATCTGGTTGATATATTACATGGCAATCCTAAAATCTGCATTTTCCTTAAAAAAAAAAGGATTCTGACAGCTTTCATTTCAGTGTTTGAAAGTTTTTAGATTATAAGCATTTTTGTCAATAATCTGTGCATTATTCATTTTAATGTTGGGCTTTTCCATTTATTTTATTCTGTAAGTAGTGCTCTTCATTTTCCTAATGTCTTAAACCAGAACATTTCTAAAAATATTAATTGATAGTTACTACAAATCAGTGTATAAATATTTCTGGTTTCTCTTGTTAAAAAACCAAATATGTTAAATAATTCCTATATAAATTGACAGAAATTTAACTTTCAAAAGATGTTCAGAGAGAAAAAAATATTATGGCTTTTAAACCCAGGAAAGAAAAAAAATACACAATTTGCATTTTTCAGTGCTTTCACTTAACATTGTTTTCATTAGCTTTTTCTTCATTAGAATTTATGATCCATGTCCATCATTACACTTTCACATCTCTGATTTCTGTTAAATTTTCTAACAGAGGTTAATAAATATAAAGGGGTAAAAAGGCCTATTTGCTTTCATCTAAAGTGTTCACTATTTCAAGGTTATTTGTATTTGCATTAAAATTTTTCCATGTTCTAATTTAAATTATTTAAATTGGCCTGAAATTAATTCTACTTGGAGTTAGGAAGTAACAGGAGGATTTTTTTAAAGGAATTAAATAACATGATTTTGCTTAATTATAATGTTTTCTTAAGGTTGGGCCATCTAACACTCTTTCTAGCATGGCAGAGTTTGGGCTTCATATTTATGGAAGAAATAGGGTTGGGGGGAGAAGGATGTATATTTGGAATGGTGTTTGACAGGGGGAATGAACGCAGACACCAGAACAATTATATTACAATCCCATTGGGAATGCCAGCACCAAATTTAGCCAGACTGATGGGGTACTGTCTAGACGGTCCCTTTTGTGTATCAGCTGTTTTCTCCCTGCTTTATTGCACTGCTTGAATGTGTGAGTTGAACGTGCATATGGATCCCAAACATAACCATTCCTGCAACCATACATTGCTGTTAAATTTTCTCTCATTTGGCTAAGAATCAAGGGCTGTGTATACTTACTATATTCCCTTTACAATACTTTGTAATTAAAATGCAGCTTCCAGAATCAGAGGTTTAACAAAGGTCATAAGACAAAGTAGAAAGTGCCTAGGCTGTTTCTTTATATGAAGAAAAAAAATGTACTAGGTAAACATTTCTATCTTCTCAAACATGTCCACCTCTTTTCTACAGAAGTAAAAGAAAGCCAGAAAGAAAAGAAATAGAACAATGAGAGGAAAGAGGCATAGTACATGTAAATTACCACCTTTCCTTTTGCAAAGGGCAAAGGATAGAAAGAAAGAATATTTATTAAATGTTTACAGTGTAATTAATGGCAGTGTGTGTGGTTTTCCTTTTTTTTTTTTTTTTTTTTCTTTCCCTCTCTTTATTCGGTAAACCAAATAGAGTTCAGTCATCAGGGTTCTTGTGAGGTCTTAGAAATAGATTCCCAAACTCTTAAATAAATGCTTACAAGATTGCTGTTCTGTTATTGGTCAGGTAGGAAATCCCAGAGACATTTCACATCTGGGCAACTGTCCGGATTGTGTTTTGTTTGTCAAGACAGTGCAGGAAGGCTAGGACTTAGTTATATGTGATTACAGTATCCACACAAAACATTCAGTGTTCAAAGGAGCAGAAATGCACCCCTAAATATGATGCACACTCCACGGGTGATAGGTACTAAGGTTGGATGCCTTTGCTAACAACCAAGAATTTGAAACAAGCACAAATTAATTATTCAAATTAGAAAGTGAGAAATAGAAAGACACATTAATGCTAATGAAAGTAGGTATCAGATCTACCTCTGTCTATGAAAGGTTTATCAAAAATTTTTGTCACCAAGAATGAAAAGGTATAAGAAATTGGAATTCCATAAAATGTAAAACATCACAAATATAATTCTTGCCTTGTAGTAGTAGCCCAAATGAATCCACTGTTTCAGGAAAGAGAATCCCGTGTTTCACAGCACATTAATAACTTTTATTAATATGTACACACAAACTATTTGGAGCAGGTTCCTACTTTCCATTTGTTGAATTATTTTGTGTGTGTGTGCCTTAACAAAAAGGAAAATGGTAAAAATGTTTTGCCCTTAAGGAAAATAAAATAAAAGTTAAAGTTAGTGATAGAAAAAAATATTTTTAATAGTTATATGGTTTGGGGCACTAAATTTTGTCAGTAACTAACTAATAGATTTTCAAAATAATAATTTTCCATGCTTTACCACTGGAATTCAGTAACTACCATGTCCTATGGGCAATGAAGATTTTGTCCATCTTTTGAGGATTGGGTATTGAAGAGAAGGCTGGAGGAAAGAGAAAGTAAATTTTGTTCCCAATTTTACTGAACAAGGTAAGAGTAGAAGTGATCTGTTTTTTGGCTTGAAACATCAGATCACAAATCAACAACCATAAGATATGACTGGGGATATAGGGTTGGGGAAATTTCCAGGTTGGAAGAAGGTATGAGACTTGAACAACTGACATTAAACATGACGACCTTGAGTAGGCACTTGTAGGCACTGATATTAAAAACCTCTGAGATATAACTTTGGCATGACTGAGAAAAAAATTCAACCAGAGGCAGGGACAGAGAGCAAGAGAAACCAAGACTGAGATATAAGAAAGCAAGAGAAAAATGGTGGGAAGGGGGGTCCGGGGAGTGGTGCTTGGGGGTGGGTGCTAGGCAGGAGTGGTGAGTGAGAAAGAAAGAGAGAGAGAGAAGAGAATGAATATTCTAAGCATTGTTTTAATCTAAAACAGAGATGCTTCCAGGAGAATGAATTTCAATGGAGCTGAGCCAAAAATAATTATAGAGATTTTCTTGTTTTGTTTTGTGAATGAAGAGCATCTCTTTTCTCTGGGGATGCGAGAGTGAGAAAGGACCAGAGCCAAGAGATTGAAGTGATGCCCCTCTGCCCCTTTACTTCTACACAGCACAGTAGTGGACCTTTCTTTCTTCCCCTTTCCAAAAGCTATTGGCACCAAACTGTGCTAGGAAGAGAGGGAAGTGGCAGCAGCCCTCCAACCTAGCTGGATTTTCTATTCTTACAATAGCTTGTTTACTTTGATAAGGCTGAAGTATTGAAATTGGATGCAAGATTGGGTTGGGGGGAGCAGGGATACATATTTTAGGTTCTAGAGATAAAATTGAGCTATTTACAACTATGAATATTTCCCTGTTAGAGATACTTGAAACTTCCTCTGGGGTTTGTTTTATCAATTACATTTGTTGTCTTGTTTTTCATTATCAATAGCAGGCTACTAAAGGAAATAAAGTATTCTCTCAATTTTCTTCCATTTTCTCTGTGATGTAAAATCTTTATCTTGGAACCTTTCTTACAGGGAAAAAAAATGTCGTTTGTTAAAATATCTTAAGCTATGACTGGATTTTTGTGAAAGCGATATAATATACCCCTCACGAAAGCAGAAATAGAAAGCTTTATACTAATTTGAAACACAGTATTGGGAGAGAAACTCACTAACATTAATAGACGTTGGGGAGGAAGTAATCATAAACAACTCAGAATTAATACCTAAAGACTATTCATTTTCTTAAGTTAAATTGACTTTCATACAATTCACACCATTAAGTACTGTCTGAACTTGAATATTCTCTCCAAATCTCTTGTTTTAAGTGTTGTGCCATGTTAAAGACCCTGTTGTCATTTTTATCATTCATAGATAGAAGTTAGTTCTACAAGTAGGCTTCAGGTATTTTATTTTTGTATTACTTGAATTTAAATATATATATATATATATATATATATATATATATATGTATATATATATATATATATATATTTCAGAAACCTAAGAACCATTTCCTTTCCTCTACATGGTATGTCACAACTTTTTTAAACAAAAGTGAAAATTAACTTTTGTTTTTATAAATATTTGACCTGCTAAGTTTAACAATGTAGTTATCCAACAGAAGAACAACATAGAGTCATAAGCTTAATGGGTTAACACGAAAATGACCTTCATACACATTTAAAACAAGGAAACCTATGTTGCATTAGCAGTCAAGATTATCTATTGGCTTAAGCATAAACATCTTTGAAAGTAGCAAAAATACATCTAATTTCCTTTAAAACTTTTACATATTAAAATTCTTCCTGTTTCTGTCAAAAAACTATTAAAATGTATAGGAGTTGGCAGTAAAGTTGTATGATTCTATTATGTAGTTAAGTTTTTAAAAAATTTTCTTAAAGATGGAAAATGTCTTCATGTACATGAGACTTTATTTAGGGATTTTCAAAACATGTTTTAAATGTCACTGTGAATATACTGTATAAATCTATGAATATGAGTTTTATGAATCCACCTTTAATTTAATTAATCATATTGATTCACTTGACATTTTTCTCCTCCTGCATCTCCCCTCCCCCCTTTTTCCATCACTCTATTAAAAGCAGTTCATTCACAGGGCTAGACTAATTATTGAAGCAGATTTTACAAAATAAAACTGACAATGGTTTTAGAAGAACTTTTAAAAGCATTCAACTTAGATTTTGTTAAAAGTGGTTAAAATGAATATTTAAGAATTCAAAGTACTTAATCATACTAATCTTAACATTACATTTAAAACCCAATCCCCAAATGAGAGATCAACTTTTTAAAAAGAGCAATTATTAATATTAAATAACCAGAATAATCACTAATATATTCTAAGCTGAAATAAGTATATGAGATTAGCAATAAATATTTATTTTTCCAAGTTTTAAAAGAAAGCTTTACCTCTTTTAAAATAAAATAATTTGCAAAATAGGAAAATATTTAGTAATATTTAATGTCTATTAAAAACCCAATATACACCATTTGAGAATTTATGCTTATGCTGCATCATTAAAGTTGTTGAGGGAAACTATTAGTCTACCAAAACATTTAAAATATAGTAGATAATAATTGATTATTAACAGTAGTGAAATATATCACATCAACATATGTATTTGTTAATACTATCAAGCTCTAGAATGGATTAGGAAATGAGGAGATAAAGATAGATTTACAGTTAATAAATGCCACAAAGATATTACCAATGGCAAGGTCTATATTTTACAAGAGTATATAGATATATGTATGCAGATATGCTAGATGTAGATATATTTGTCCTTTGTTTGTACTGGTCATCATATTATAAAATGTATTTTTAAGGGTTCTATCTTGACCAAATATGTTGGTCAGAAAAGTTACGTTTCACTTGAACCCAAGCACAGAAATTGCCCCAAAGGAAGTCTCGTTGGTTTGTTCATTTTTAGTGGTATAGAGACCAGTTCGCAACTGTGGGGCTGGGGACAGGGGACAAAGCAGCAAGAAGCAATTGAAAGGATTAGAATGGAAACTTCCTCAAGCTTCACAGGCGTGTTTGCTGGTCACAGATGCCATTAAGGTGTATAGATAAGATATATTTAATATTAAGACTTTAAAAAGAGCCTTCACACTCCTGAAAATTCGCAGGCAAAGCCGAGCCTCTTTCTTTAGCCCATATACTTTATTACGTTGGCCCAGGAATCCTGGCTAAAGATAGTTTCATACAGCTCACATGCTTGGGTTTTGTCACTTCATGTCATAACCTCCACATTACTTAAAATATAGTTTTAAAATGTATTAAACAGAAATGCTGATATAAGCCTAAATGTAGCTGTACTTGCTGTTTCTGCTCTAAGTTCATTCATGGTGGTGGATTTAGTTAAAGGGCCCTGAACAGCCATGCTTAACAGTAAGGAAACAAAATCCTCTTGGCTTCTATGGGGGCTAGGTCTATGTCAGAGCAGAGGGAACTCACTGTAGATATCTGAGATAAATACCTTCTGTAAAAATGTACACATTTCACTGGTGTCCTATATAATGTAAAGAAAAGTATGTTGCGTTACAAACAAAGCCCTGTTAGCTTTTTTTGCCTAAACTAAATGCTATTTTATATATCTTAGACACAGATAATATGCAGTAACATTTATGATAGTAATAGCTGACTCCAAATAAGAACTGCAAGTGATCCTAGGTATCTCCTGAATCATAATCAAGGACTACCTGGTAAGCATTAAGTGACAATAAAGGGTATTCTTGATAAAATATTAGATGAATTAATAATAGAGAAAACGGTCACTTTTACAGAAAAGTCAACAGAAAATAGCAGTAATAATATGTGCCTTGTATACGAGCATAGTGTATTACATCCAGTGTGCAATGTGCTATTATAAAAAAAAAGTATGGTACCTCTTCTGGATGATACAGCTGCATTAGGAAATTTTATAGAATGGCTTATTTTCCAGAGCACAACATCTAGCCTTTCCACATGCTTTTTTGGTAGAATTTCTCCTCCCAGTTAAAAACTGGTTTTCATCACACAACTGCATAATTATTTTTCTGCAACTAGCGATAATTACTTGTTTTGTGTATCTCTACTAGAGTGATTCAGTGTTTGCTGTTCTACCTCATAAAATGCATCTGTATTACAGGCGTATGAAAAGGAGTATTGACCTTATATAATATATTGCTATATTGGTAGGGGCACACAGCTCTAATTCTTTGTAAAAGGCACAAAAGTCTATATTGCTTTGAGTTTCCCTTTTTGAATGCTATGTGAGTTTTCTGACTAAAGCATAAAACTGGAGGTAACTGAAGACAAGAAACCTCACAACATGGAAATTACTCAGTACACAAAGAAACTCCCTCTCAGATAGATGTACAATGGGTGACTGAATAAAAAAAGGCTGTTGGAGGGATGTGTTTATAGTGGCATCATAAAAAACTCTGAAATCACTGTTAGTGAGATTTGTCACACCAAAAAATCAAACACAGATTTCAGATCATTCAAGAATATCTAATCATTTTCTGTCACTCACAAAGCTCTCCACAAAAAATTAAAAGAAGGAAAATTAAGCAGAGCCCCTCCTGCCAGCCTTCTTTTATCTTACAGCAGTCCTCTTTCTCTATTTTCCTTCCAACTCTTGTTTGTGGTTCTCCTTTCTTTCAAGTTCTCTTTAATCCTTGCTTTCCCATGTCCCTCTTTAGTCTTATTCATCAGTGATGCCAGTAAAAATAAACAGTCTATTTAAAACAAATGAGTCAGTGCCAAAAAATATACGTGATTGGTGTGTGCCTTATTTTTTAATTTTATCTTTCAGTGAAACTACACCTGTGGCATTCTCTTACTTAAACTTTTTATAACTTTAAAAACAAAACACAAAGAAAAGAGCAGAGAGCCGAAGTACTCTTTAATGTCTCTGGGTTTATTTATAAATATATGTAATGTTAAATGCAGTGAAATCCTTGTGAGACTACTTTTGTGCTTACTGATCCCAGGGTGCAGAAGGAATTAGCTTATCCAGGAAAACTCAAAGTCATAATTAGTCTTGTGAATTATAATAATCAGGTTTCATCCTACATTTCTTTCTCATGTGGTACTTCCAGTGGGAGTTCTGCATGAAAAAGGACTACAGGATTGGGCATTAATAATGGTATACCTGTGAAATATGAGTATATTCCTATAGTGCCAATGAATGAAATTAGTATACTGCCCAATTTTTGTCCTATACCCTTCAACCAAATGAAAAAATAACTTCAAGAGATTTTTCAAATTTCAAAAAATTCCATTCTTAGTTTTCTTAAATACTTCTTAAAATTATAAAATAAAAATGGAAGTTTTTTTCCCCAATGATATATATCTCTCACTCTTTGTTATAGATATAAGGCTATAATTAATTTTTATTAAAAAAAAGGTTAACAATGCTTAAGTTTTACATAATTTCCTCCAACAAATAGAAACAAAAGAACAAGTAGGGAAAGAATCAGTGAAACTCAGCAGAAAGCTATATTTATTCTCAAAGCTCTCAGATCAGCCATTTTCACTAATTTGATTACTCAGGTCAATCAAACACTTTGCTGACTGATGGAGATGATCAATTTCTTTAATATATAGACCTAGCCTAAATTAAACAAAAGAAGTGTAATAGCTTACCAATCCTGAGATGTTGATGTTTTGTCATTTGTGAAACAGAAATACTTCTTTCAAAATTTACACTATGATGAACTGCTAATTAGGCTTAGAAGAGTATGAATGAAATGAAGAGACAGAATGCAATCATAACTGTACATCTATCTAAAGCCCAAACCTGCATAGCTCTAATAACCCTAAAAATTTATACAACTGTCCATCAACAGGTAAATGAATATACAAACTGTAGTATATTCAAATAATGGAATACTACTCAGCAATACAAAAAACAAACCACTGGTACATTTTACAACATGGAAGAATCTCAATAAAATAATGCTGAGTGAAAGAAGCAAGACCCAAATCATTTATATAATAGTCTAGGAAATTCAGACTAATGTATAGTGACAGAAAACAGATCAGTAGTTGCCTAGGGGAAGGATCAGGAGGCAGGAATTACAGAAGCATGAGGAAACTTTTGGGGGTGATGGATATGTTTGTTGTCTTGGTGGTGATGGTTTTCACAGGTGAATACACATGGGCAAACTTTAAAAAATATACAGTTAAATATGAACAGTGTGTTATGTATCAATTTTACTTCACTAAAGCTGTTAAAAATAAATGGACCAATTAGAATGGATATGGGAATCAATCAGAATGGATGCTAGACATTATCAGAAAAAAAAATTCAGACAGTGGGTTTCAGAATTCTCTAGGTAATTGGGACCATGTACAGTTGACCATAAAGATTTTGGGGATTGAGAATGTCCTCTTCATCTCCTTGCTGATGTTTATGATACCTGGTTTAATTCAAAATAATTTTCCATTTTTTCCTGTTAAAAATCGATACAGTCCTGAATGAGGGGAACACCACAATTTTAGATTTTGTCTCTACCAGGGCTACAAACCATGTGACTTAGGTCAGGTGACTAAACCAACATCAGACTACCTCCAGACAATTGTTCAAGGTAGAGGTAAAATGAAAGATACTTCTTTCTAGAGAAAATAGGATCCATCCAGCAAACATTTCCATTTAACAGTTGTGTGTTTTGTCATAAAATCTCCAAAGGTTTTCTCTACCCTTTGTTACTGTGTGTGATAAAAAATGGAGTAAGGAGGTAAATGGGGGGGGGATACTGTTAGCAAAATAACAAAATTACTTGAATATATTTGTCTCAAGTAGATCTCACTATGTGAGCTGATTGATTTCAATTTGCTACAGCAAAAAATTTATTAAAATACACAATAAGGGGCAAAATCACCATATTGCAACTCTACTCTGGAATGGAGGATGACTGAGTCACCGGTCAAGGTGCCTTGTATCGTATAGAGTAAAGGACTGAGATAACTCCAGGTTGTTATTTTTATTGTTCTATTTTTATTACAGTGAATATTATGTTTATTTACTTACAACTAAATTTCTAGGTATATAACTTGAGTTAGATCAGTGCCCATATCAGGGACAAAGGAAAAATAGCCCTACATAATTTTTAAGAACCTCAGGAACTGAGCTAAAAGTCAATAAACATATGGCAAAAAGACTGGAAGCAAATTGAGTATATGTGCAAATTGACATTTTACTAAAAGAACATGCTTAAAACTTTAGGTTTATCAAACATATGTCAATGAAATTGAAACTGAAATCTATTCAGCAAGTAGAATGTATTACTGAATGCAGAAATACACGTGTTTTACAGGACCTGAAATGCAAACGTTTTTCCATCTTGTCATATTATGATTTATTATTCTGATTTTAGAGATATAATATTAAAAATGTGTTAATGAAGACATTTCTATTTAGAGTCTTAGGTACATTTTAGTTTTTAAAATGTCCATCTTTTTGCCAGGGTCAATCCTCATGCCACATGGTTGGGTTTCCGAAATAAGATTTGCAGAAAGAAAAATGTGCCATTGATCTTGGACATAAATTTATAACTTATCTTATGTTGGTATGTAGCTAACTCCTGAATTTTAAAACTATATATAATAGCTATGGTTATGATTTTTTTTCTGGGTACTTTTTCAAAATGGAAAAAAAAATTTAAGTTCAACTTTGTACTTATCCATGTCTCCTATTTTTCTTTTTCGTGTATTCTTTCCTCCCTCCTTCCGTCTCTGCTCTCACTTCATTATTTAGCCAATGATTTTTTTTCTGCTGTTGGCTACTGTCAGTTAGTGACCAAGACCTTGTCTTAACCCTGAAGATGCAGTTGCTTTAGGCAAGTTCCCTCACTATTTCTTGACTGTGTTTAGGGTTAAGAGCTCTTTAGGTACAACGTTAACTATCTCTCTTTCTACAGTGTCTGTGAGATTATTTTCTTTTGTTACTTCTTAGTACAAAATGTTAGCTTTAACCAGTTCAGTGATAAAGGAATTGGAAAGGTTTTGAAGAGGCCCCACCACAGCCTCCCTTCACCTGATTTCTCATGTTCCATGTAATCTAATGAGATGAATACACCTCCTTCTCCTTCAGACTGTTGGGAAAAGGATCTAAATCAAGCTATTTCAAAGCCAATACCTAGACAGCAAACCCATACCTAGGTTCCTGGAACTGGGAACTCTTGCTGGAAAAGCACGAAGGATCTTTTGATATTGAGATGAAGATCGCTGAGAAAGCTGATTTCTTCTCTGTGTGGAATCATCTCAGCTGTGGCTTCCTCTGGTTGAGATGCTCAATCAATTTCTCATCTGGGTCACACTCCTTACCTGAAGGGAGATTTAACTTGGCGTCATATTTATGATACTTCCAGATATCTGTTTTTTATCTATATATCTTGGCAAAAATCTACCCTACCCATCTCATTGGATTTTCTTCAGGGTCCAGTGTTATAATATATATTAAATCCTTTGCAAACTATGAAGTATGATTAAAATGTAAGACAGTTTTCCTGGAGACAACAGAACACTAGAAACTGATATGGTATAGCAATATCAGCCAGAGACATATTGGTTGATTCAGACCCTTCCTTTTTTTAGGTCCTGACACAGCCACCTTGCTTGTGCGATACTCTTTTTTTAGTTCACAGGAAATCAGATCATTATTAAGGTCAACCAGCTGCTCCTTGAGATGTTTCGCCATGTAGTCTGGAGGAAATATTGCAAGAGTTTGTCAGCATTGAACCATTTGGACATGGGTAGTCTCATCAGAAAAAAGAATCTTGTCTTCTCAAAGGACATGTGACAAATGTTTATGGACAAGCCATGTAGCTGATAGCTTTATCAAGGTCTATCCTCTGTTAACTTCCCACATGCCCACTCTACTGCAACTTAAAGACCCTCCTTTTTCTCTATTGATCTATTAACATAAATAATTACAATTAGAATGGATTTATTAATTAATGGCTATTATAATCATTATGAATTATTCTTCACTATATAGCATTTCATATAATCCATTCCATAACTCCTCATCTTTTAAAAGATAGCATTCAGAGCTACCCCTGAGGACAATGGAACCCACAAAATCAGTTAGAGGCTATAGTTAGAAAAAAGAAATAAAAATATTTAGCACTTCAAAATGAAGAGCTAAATAGACCTTGCAAATCTCCATGTTTATTTTACGTGCATTAGGTTTCATTAAATTGGAAAAATCAATACAATTTCCAAATTACACTTTGTTCATTGCTTTTATCTATCAACTATCCAAGGAATATAATCTCAAATTTTTATTTATATAGATCTGTAACATTTGGATAGACAGTGAAGAATTTTATCTGCTTTCACTAAAATTCTTACAAAATACAAAATTAAGAGATGGTAATTTTTTAACCCAGAACATGAGAATTACTTGTAAGAAAGTAATATTGATTGGAAAACAAAATATTACTTCAGTCGACGTCCAAGGAAAGTTATTAGAGTATTTTAGAAAATTCCAAATTCCATGTATTTATTTTACCTAAAATGACATCCTTTGCTATATACATTATTTATCTGTAACTAATTCTTTTTACAGGTTGTTTAATATTCTATCCAAATATCAACATATCATGTCAACACTTTCTCTAATACGATGGCAAGTGGCAAGAACAAACTGTACAGAATCCTCTTTCAAAGTAAGCAAAATTAAACTATGGAGAAGACTGATGTAGCCCAAGCAGGTATTATAAGCAGAGACAGATAGATATGGGTTAAAGGCAAAATTCTTTGCCTTAAGAGATCCTAGAACGAAGCTGAGGTAGGGGAGATACAAAAGACATATAATTAGACATAAATGTTACTTTTACCCTCAAATAACTAACCCAGTTATTCTCTTCTACTGACCATTTATGGCTCAATTCACTAATCTCCTAATCTGATACACAGTTGAAATGTTTTACCCCCAATTCTTGAGACCATGTATCTCAAGAAAGATACTACATGACATCTTTTAAGATGCCATTGTACAAGAACCAGCAAGTTTGCACCTGGTCCATTAAAAATGGCCTGTATAAAAAATAAGATATTCTGCAGAATCCTATAAATCCTGCTACTGCTGCTCCCTGGTTCCTATCTGTCTGTTGCCTTGGTTTGTTTCAATAGTCGCTGATCCTTGGTTCTTGTTCTTACTTCAGTCCTTGGCATTTCCTGTATGACTCCTGGTAATCGTATTTAGCCACTCTTCACCACCCCCCTGAACCTAATGTCCGCTTGTTCTTTACTGGTACTCTCACTGCCTTCTTTCTGCAGTCTTGCTGTACCAGTCCGTGTTATACATGGTCTGACAGCTATGTCAAGCATCATCTTTTACCTATGTAAGCATAGGTACTTGGTCAATTCGGGAAAATAAACAGTTTATTTTAATATGTACTTGTCCACCTGGAAGGCCAATTAGGAAACTGCTGCATAAAATAGTCAAAACATTATGAGATTCAGAACTAAGATGGTTAGCAGGAGCATGAAAACATGATGGTTTAAGAGCTACTGAAGAGATAGAATTAACAGGATTTGATGACTGAATTGAATAATAGAGCTAAGGCAGAGGGAAAAGCCATGGATCATGCCTTAATTTTGGCTCAAGAAATGGAGGTAATCATGAACACATTTATTGAAATGGGAAACACAGGAGGAAAAGCAGACTTGGGGTAGTGAGATGTGATGAATTCAGCTTCTAATAACCGAATTATAAGCGTGTTCCTAAGACATCTAAGTTGTCATGTCCAGTGTGCAGATAAATTTAGGGTCTGCAGATCAGGCAAGAAATCTAGCTTGAGGATACATATTAGAGAATAGAGTATTTTAAAAAGACTAAGTGATCTAAAAAATAAAAGTGAGGGAGTCACTAGGATAAGGACTGAAACCCACCGGGTTTACTACAGAGGCTGTTGATGAATATGGCTGGTAGAGTTTTAATTAAATGGTAGAACATAAGCCAAACTTTGGAGGACAGAGGAGTAAATGGGAAGTGAGGGACAGGAACGTCTTATCCTTACAATGAGGACAGCTGGATTTTTATCTCAGTCAGGATTAAGAACCAGAATTACATACATATTTTCTAAAGAAATTTAAAATGAAGTCTTCTACCTCTCTTCCACATCTATTCTCTATTCTTTCTTCTAGGTGTCTCTGCTGAGGCAGTTTATTTTAAAGAGATAATGTATATAAAATACTTAGCACAAAGTGTAACATAGTAAATACCCCAGGGATATAACTACAGGCTTTCGTAATTATCTGAATGTAAGCTACTTCTGAAAAACATGTGGGAAGGCAAATTTGTGTGTAGCAAAAGCAAATATTGAATTATTTTAAATGGGAATAATAATAATAATGCATTCTTAGTACATGTAGAAAACCCAACCAGTTCCTCTAAAAATCATTAACATACTTAAACATGTATATAATAATCTACTAAGGATTTATGCATTATAAAAACCACATAATACTTGCTTACTTAACATTTAATGAGCACATTAGTGAATGTGTTGATGTGGGTCACAGATACTATCAGGTACATATTGCATTTTCATTCTGCACCACAATGAATATGTGTTCTAATGTAAATAGACAAGAAGATAATACGGAAAAATATATATTGAATGCAATTAACAAAATAAAATAAACAGATGAAACCATTTAAAAAAAAAGGTTACTTTCCAGAGTGAGGTTTAGTGATGTGGGAGACGTTTTCACTTAACAATGCATAACACCTTCAAACCAGGCAAACACAAAGCGCTGTCTTATTCAGAGAATAGCTGAGATGTGAATGCAACATACTCGGCATCCTCTTGTACACTCTCTGGAAATTACATGGAGATTCATTATAACAAATAGATTCAAACGCTAAATTTGGGGTAAATATTTTTTAAAGTCGTTATCACTACTGTTAGTATTATGTGGACCTATGGTGTAACTCAAGAGTGCTATTTTTATGGGATACGAGCCAAGAAGAGCAGTGGTTCTTAACTGGGAGTGAATTCTCCTCCCAGGAGACATTCGGCAATGTCTAGAGACACTTTTGGTGGTCACAAAATATGTGGTCCAGGATGGTCCACAAATCAAAAGGTTAAGGATGCTGCTAAACATCCTACCACAGAACAGAGCCCCACGACAAAAATAATCCAGCCCCAAACGTCAATAGAGCTAAGGTTGAGAAACGCTGAAGGAGAGAAAAGAGTGAAATCAAACCAATATTTCAGAGGAAACCTCAACTGGAAGAAGGAAGAGATCAAATACTGCAAAATCAGAAGTTGGAACGAATTGATGTTATTAGCTTGGGGAACTATAAAGTGGATCTTTTCATCAACAGTGCTAATAAATACAAGAAAGGGAGGTACTTTGGGAAGGGATTATGTGGAAAAATATTAAGTTTAGTTTTTACTATGTCACACTTCAGGTATGGACGGAACATCCAAATGCATGAGGTAATTTTAATGAGTGCAGGGGTTTTGTCTAAATTTTCTGGTTAACTTTTTTTTAAAGCATTTAGATACTCTTCGGGTTATAAGTCAACTAACACATTTGAGCTCTAACTCTGTGTCATATATCATACATTTTTCACATGCAATGTTGCTTAATCTTTAAGGAATTACTGGAGAATGATATTACCACCCCATTTTATGGATGAGAGAAATGAGGCTTAGAAATGTTAAAAGTGACTAAGGTCATACAGCTACTAAATCATTGTACTAGGATTGAAATCAATGTCTTTGAACCCTAAGTCCTGGGCTTTTGGCTAAAATAATTTTCTTTTAATGCTCATGAATGCTCCGTTATTTCAGACAATCCCCTACAACCACTCTTTACTGAGCTTTATAAGTAACTTCCCTCAGCTACAAAACACACACACACACACACACACTTTTTAAAATACAGTTTTTCTTTTTTCTGTTCTTATGTCAACGTAGAAGTTTGGAAAACATAAAAAAAGCATAAGTCAAGAAGATAAAAATTATCATTAATTCCACCACGTAGAAATAACTGCTACTAAATAACTTTTAGCTAGTGATTTGAATTTTTACTGTTTTTCTTTTGCTGTTTTTCTCTGCTGATGGTTATGCTGACGTACAGTGATATTTCTAAAATGAATCATGAAGAATTAGAAAGAGGAGATGAAGGGAATGATGGTAATAAGCTAGAGAATTAGCTCTCAAATTCGTAAAGAAGAAACTGGGGTGAGGTGAGGGTGGGGAAAGAATGGGGACAGGGTAATTTCCAGAACCTTTTTTTTGCCCAAGGAGTACTAGGAACTTAATAAATCTTAGTTCATCTGTCATCTCTATGCTCTGCTAATGACAAGATTAAATTGAAGCTACACTCTCCTGAGTGCTTATCATTTGCAAATGCAGTACTAAGAGCTTTACTCACATTATCTCATCTTATCCCTGCAGCAACCTTGAGTAGGATATTATTATTTCCAACTTAGAGAAGGAACTTAGGCTTAAAGAAGTTTTAAAAACTTGCCGGGTTCCACATCTGGTTAATGGAGAAGTGAGTCTTCAAAAGCAAATCTGTCTGGCCACAGAGGCAGTGTTCTTCCTCTTTGCTGGGTTGCCTCCTTTCTCTGAAGAAAATGAGGCGTGGCAACTATAGAATTCAGGAAAGTGATGGCAGAGCTGAAGGAGATCCTGGGATCTCGGACAGAATACTTTTTCGTGGTTACTAGCTCCCACTTCCTTTTCTTTTCCATTTGCAGGAGTGGGTTGGTATTTGGCCTCTGAAATATGGTTCTAAGCTTAAGTCACCAGATGCTTTTAATTTGATTTCATTGGAAAAATATAGTGTGATAAGGAACGCACATGAGAAGATTACTACCTGCCTGACACATAGTAGGCTCTCAATAGTGTGCTGAATGAATGACCAGAGGAAGGCAACTCCAGCAAACTGAAGATCATTTTTCTGGAGCAACTTTAGTAATAAGCTGAGCCACGCATAGCACAGGGAGATCAGCTCGGTGCTTTGTGACCACCTAGAGGGGTGGGATAGGGAGGGTGGGAGGGAGGGAGACGCAAGAGGGAAGAGATATGGGAACATATGTATATGTATAACTGATTCACTTTGTTATAAAGCAGAAACTAACACACCACTGTAAAGCAATTATACTCCAATAAAGATGTAAAATAACAATATAAGCTGAGCCAAACTCCTATTGAGGTTTACTACTTAGTTATTTAGAAGAGCCAAATATCAACAGGTGTTGGCTGATTGAAATTACTATTCCCTGCTCCCTTTCTAAAAATCAGCCCACTGCTCTTGGAAAAAAGAATATCAGAGTTTAAAATTGTGTGATTGCAAATGATCATATTTTGGTTCAAATTTAAAATAAGTAAATATATTCCTTTGGTTTTAACAACATGTTTGGAAAACAGTCTTTGGCTTTGAGTTTTAGGTTGTAGGATGGAGCTGTTGTGGAAAAGTAAATCATAGTTTAGGTGTATTTTCGCAGCTAGCCCTCTGGGTTAGGAATATTCTGCTCATCTGTGGAAACATGACCTCCCAGTGAAGTGCCATGCAAATCATTGGTTTTACATGAAAGCCTATATTAGTCTAGTCACTCACAGGCATCTTTAAGCATAACTGTTGGGTAAGAGTCTATGTTTATTGTTATGATAAATGTTTCAAAGCTACTGTTCTCTGGGGTTTTCACAGTAAAGGAAGATACTTATCTCATTGGAATTTTAACCACACTACAATTAAAATGAAATGCAATCAATAAAATATTAATTCAGGTATGTTTGCAGATCAACTACTTAATGGCTAAGTCGATATCTATCATTCTTTAGTTTTCTGAAGGTCAATACATAGCAGAGTCAATGAGTTAACCAGCAAATCAGAAATACCTGTCTGTCTAATTGTGGGTCTATTATTAAGTCCTTAATAAAGTGCATGACTTGATGAGAGTTTACGCTGCCTATTCTTTTTAAAACCTTCTGCCAGACTGGTTTGCTACTTTAAAGTCCAAGGTTATTGAACAATATTTTTAATGCTAGATATCAGTGTAATACCATGGGAAGTAGAATCATCGGATGTTAAAGTAAGAAATGGCTATCCAGATCCCTTCTCACCCTTTCTTTGAGAGCAGGGGACACTGAAAATCAGTGAAGATAATTGAGTTGCTCACCGTCACACAGTCAGTCATGGAGCTGGACCTGGAGTCTAGTCTCCTGGTTCCCAGGCCCTTGCTCTCTGAAACACCAAGCTACTGAATTTCAAGATTCCACCCCAGGGTCTGGTTTTGCAGATACTGTGGGTAATCTGCCTTGCCACTTGTGGGTCTGGGCTGTGTTCACTGTTTTCTGAGCGGAATTAAGTAGGTGAAGGCATAAGGGAGCAGGAGAAGCTCGTACTAACTGAAAATGCAGTCTCATAGTGGCAGGTGCCGTGGAGATTTTTTGAGGCTGCTATTGGTGAGGGTGAGCTACCTCTCCCTCACTCAGAAGTGAGTATCTGAAGTGACTAGCACCAAATTTAATACTATGAAAAGTATCACCTCCAAGTCCCAGGCAGATGTATGGAACTCTTTGGGGCGTCTGCCAAGTAAAATGGGTTATTGAAAAATACTGATATCTCAATTGTCAGTGTGGTGTTTTTTATGTAGGCAGTAGAAGTAAAAAACTAACAATGAATTTCCCTACTAATTTTCCACTGCTACTTTCTATGTGAGTCAGCTTTAATCACTTTTTTACTTCATGCTGGGTAACAAAAAGATTCTAAGCTTTGGTCACTTGTGTAACTCTAGCAGCATTCTACAAAGGAGAAAGCAAAGGTTTTGAACTGAGGTTTTTACTCTTACTGTACAAGCTTAGAGCAAGAAAAACAAACACAAAGTTATAAGTGGAAATAGCAATTCATTTCATTTTAAGACATTTACTTTCATCACATAAATGGTCACTGGGCAGTTAGAAAATGTTAAAGATGCTTACGTTTTGCAGTATTATCACACTGCATCAATTTGCTATCAAAATACAAAAAAAAAAGCATTAGCTCTAAAAAATAAAACAAAAACAAACAAAATATAGCTACTCTGTTAAACTGATCACAGTATTTGCTTTTCAGCTCTGTCAAAAATAGTTTGATTTCATGACTTTTTCCAATTTGATTGTTAGATAAAGGTCTTTTGTAACAACCAAATCAAGTTGACCACTTCTTATGCACACATCCTCATTACCTTTTCGTGTCTGAACAAGTTACCCAGAGTCATGGAGTAGAGAGGAGTCAGCTCTTCCTACGAGATGTTTGCATCTTAGCTGTTCAAAGCACCAGCAGAGGAATGTACCTCTATGTCTTTCGTGTGTCTGTAAACTGAATTTACTGATTTGCAGTATAATAAATTGTTAGAACTGGCAGAGGCCTTGGACAACATACAACCCAGTGTTTCCCAGGTGGAGGGATATGTACCACTAGTGTACAAGATAATTTCAGGAGACATATCAATATTGCATGACACAGTGAGAAAATTCACTGCATTTCAGGTTTTTGGAGACTTCTAATTATATCAAGAAGAAAGTCTCAGGCTGGTGCTCACAAAGAACTATCTAACAGTTTTCCCTTTCTTTTTAAGAAATAGAAGGCAAGCCTCACGCAACTATGTGGAGCTAGAACTTAATAATACCGTATGGTTTTCATTAAATTAATTTTTTCAGGTTACCATCTATTTATGACAGGGAAACAAAACTTCCTTTCAAAACGCATTTAAGTTAAAAATAAAATAAGTTAATTAAAAGATAAAAACTAAGTAGAAATTACTGCAGGGATATTGGCACAGTAGCCCAAATATTAAATAAAGGCTATAGTCACTTATGTGGTAAAAATCATAAAGCTTCTGAGGGAGCTGGAGACCAACTCCCTCACTGGACAGGTGGGAAACCCAAAGCCTTGAGAGGGCAGAAAATCCCAAAGTCAGGAGCGCAGTCCACAGCCTACTCACCAAGTGGCTATCACCTCTCTATTTGAATCATTTCTGAAAAATGACTAGTTTGAATCATTTTCCACAAAATGGCCTTCTCCCCATCACTTTGTGAACAATGCACATTAAGTCTGAACTTGAAAAACAATAAAACATATTTCTTCATTCCCATGACTGGAAAAGGTTATTGAACAGGAACCATATTAGGAAAATGAAACTAGATTCATGAGACATGAGTTAGTTAAAAAGAAAAGTGGGAAAAAATTCCCCAGCATAAAACTTTAAAGTTTAAATTCAAAACTAAACAAGTAGTTTTTTTCTCTTTTGAAAATAAAATGTGTTTTGTCTTGTTTTAAATTTATAAGTCTTGAATACTTGGAAACATAGCAAGACTAATTTTCTAACCAATCATTTTTTTAAACATGTACAAGCTTTCATTGAAATACAAAACTAAAATCCTACTAGAATAAGAGGAAATTTAAATTAAGGGGAAATTATGTGTCTTGCAAATCTTAAATTATAATTAAACTTGCAGTCTGAGAAAAGAATTCTAGAGGTTTTTGTGAAATCCAAAGATTCTTGATAAAAAGTATTTCTGCAAGGCCTGAGAGGAATGTAGGCACAATTTCCTTCTCCTAACAGAGAGTCAAGGCCTCCAAAGGTACTGGCCACTCAGCTGAGTATATATTCTAGAGGATGAGGAACAAAATTTCAGAATGACAGAGTGGTCACTGGACTATTGACTTTAAAAATAAATAAATAGAAGGTTTCCTCTTATCGTTTAGTTTCTGTGACCCACAAATGACTTTTATATCTTTGCTCTTGCTTAGGAGGTTCAACTGCTTTATATGTCCTGAAAATATCCCCTGGTCCATCTGTGAGGATTCAGACACAAAGAGCTATTTACTTATTTATCAACACTAGGTCATCCCATAGTTTTATCATAATTGGAATAGACTCCAATACTCAGCCTTCCATTCAGACGTTTCTTCTATAATGCAATTCTCACTAGCATCCTCTATCTTCGTGTTCACCCTTTCCAGGTGAGTTCAGAAAGAACTGTTATCTCAGGTCTACCTATCCTCATCATTTGTGAAGGATGTTACCGTGGTCCCATTTACGGATGAGGCAACTGAGTCTCAAGGAGAATCAAGTATATACAGGCATATCTCATTTTATTGCATTTTGCTTTATTGCACTTCACTGATTCTGTGTTTTGTTTTGTTTTGTTTTACAGATTGAAGGTTTGTGGCAACCCTGCATGGATCAAGTCTATTGGCATAATTTTTCCAACGGTATTTGCTCACTTCATGTCTCTGTCACATTTTCATAATTAACACAATATTTCCAATTCTTTCATTATTATTATATTTGTTATGGTGATCTCTGGTCTGTGATCTTTGATGTTGCTCTTACATTTATTTCAGGGTGCCACAAACCACACCCACATGAGACAGCGAACTTAATTGATAAATGTCATGTGTGTTCTGACTGCTCCCCTGACCCGCCGTTCCCCTGTCTCTCTCCCTCTCCTCGGAGCGCTCTATTCACAACGATATTGAAATTAGGCCAGTTAATAACCCTACGACGGCCTCTAAGTGTTCAATTGAAAGAAAGAGTCACACGTTTCTCACTTTAAATCAAAAGCTAGAAATAATTAAACTTAGTGAGGAAGGCATGATGAAAGCTGAGATAGGCTAAAAGCTAAGGATCTTGTGCCAAACAGTTAACCAAGTTTTAAATCCAAAGGAAAATTGGAAATTTTGAAGGAAATTAAAAGCACTACTCCAGTGAACACATGAACGATAAGAAAGGGAAACAGCCTTACTGCTGATATAGAGAAAGTTTTAATGGTCTGGATAGAAGATCAAACCAGCCACAATATTCCCTTAAACCAAAGCCTAATCCAGAGCAAGGCCCTAACTCTCTTCAATTCTGTGAAGGCTGAGAGGTAAGGAAGCTGCAGAAGAAAAGCATGAAGCCAGCAGAGGTTGGCTCATGAGGTTGAAGGAAACCATAACACCTCCATAACACAAAATACAAGGTGAAGCAGCAAGTGCTGATATAGCAGCTGCAGCAAGTTATCCAGAAGATCTAGCTAAGATCATTAACGAAGGTGGCTTCACTAAACAACAGATTTTTAAGGTAGATGAAACAATCTTCTACTGGAAGATGCCACCTAGGACTTTCATAGCTAGAGAGGATAAGTCAAGGCCTGGCTTCAAAGCTTCACAGGACAGGCTGACTCTCTAATTAGGGGCTAATGCAGCTGGTGACTTGAAGTTGAAGCGAATGCTCATTTACCATTCTGAAAATCCTAGGGCCCTTAAGAATTATGTTAAATCTACTCTGCCTGTGCTCTCTAAATGGCACAACAAAGCCTGGATGACAGCATATCTTTTGACAACATGGTTTACTGAATATTCGAAGCCACTGTTGAAACCTACTGCTCAGAAAACAAGACTCCTTCCAAAATATTACTGCTCATTGACAATGCACCTGCTCACCCAAGAGCTCTGAGAAAGATGTACAAGGTTAATGCTATTTTCATGACTGCCAACACAACACCCATTGTGCAGCCCATGGATCAATGAGTAATTTAAGCTTTCAAGTCTTATTAAGGAAATACATTTCATAAGCCTATAGCTGCCATAGATAGTGACTCCTCTAATGGCTCTGGGAAAAGTAAATTGAAAATTTTCTAGAAAGAATTCACCATTCTAGATGCCATTAAGAACATTCGTGACTCATGGGAAGAGGTCAAATTATCAACATTAACAGGAGTTTGGAAGAAGTTGACTCCAACCCTCATGGATCACTTTGAGGGTCTCAAGACTTCAGTGGAGGAAGAGCTACAGATGTGGAAATAGCAAGACAACTAGAATTAGAAGTGGAGCCTGAAGATGTGACTGAATTGCTGCAATCTCATAATCAAACTTGAACAGGTGGGGGGGTTGCTTCTTATGGATGAGAAAACAAAGTAGATGAAATCTACTCCTGATGAAGATGCTGTGAAGATTACTGAAATGACAACAAAGGACTTAGAATACTACAGAAACTTAGTTGATAAAGCAGTGACAGGGTTTGAGAGGATTGACTCCAGTTTTGAAAGAAGTTCTCCTGTCGGGCAAATGCTATCAAAAAACATTTCATGCTACAGAGAAATCATTTGTGAGAGGAAGAATCAACAAGGCAAACTTCATCATTGTCTTATTTTAAGAAATTGCTACAGCTACCCTAACCCTCTGCAATCACCACCCTGATCAGTTAGCAGCCATCAACATCGAGGCAAGACCCTCCATCAGCAAAAAGATTATGACTCGTAGAAGCCTTGCAGGATGGTTAGCATTTTTTTAGCAATAAAGAAGGTATGTACATAATTTTTTAAATAATTAAGATATGTACATTATTTTTTGTGCATGCTATTGTATACCTGATAGACTACAGTAGTGTAAACATAACTCTTTATGCACTGGGAAACCAAAAAATTTTTGACTCACTTTACTGAAATACTCACTTTATTGCAGCAGTGTGGAACCAAACCTGCAATATCTTCAATGTTTACCTGTACCCTAGCTGATGGAGGAGAAGGCAGCTTAGTTAGCTATAAAAGTATTGATTCTTTTTGGTAAAAAAAAATCACTTACTTTTGTTTCCAGAGTTTCTGACTCAGCGGTCACCCATCTTTCATGTCAGACCTCCTTCACTGGCCTACTGCTTGGCTCTTCTACTCAGCAAATAGGGGTCACGTTATTTAGTTGAATTGAAGTCACCTGGATTTTTTCCACCACTGCCCCCCCCACCCCCTGTGAACAGCACACATACCTTTGCCCTTAACCAATTACAGAAGAGTTTTCTTGTTCTCTATTATCCTTTAAGGACTTAAAGAGAGCTTTAACTAATTCTTTAAAGAAAGCCACTACCGTTTGCAGCGTTAATAATTCATTTGTAAAAAATTAAAAATTTGTAGTGAGATATTATAAATTGAAAACGTTATTTGGTCTTTTGGTTTCATCATACTTGCCTGAGGAAATGAGCAGGAGCTTAAAATCTGTCCTTGGGTCTTCCCTGGTGGCGCAGTGGTAGGGAGTCCGCCTGCCGATGCAGGGGACACGGGTTCGTGCCCCGGTCCGGGAAGATCCCACATGCCGCGGAGCGGCTGGGCCCGTGAGCCATGGCCACTGAGCCTGCGCGTCCGGAGCCTGTGCTCCGCAACGGGAAAGGCCACAACAGTGAGAGGCCCGCGTACCGCAAGAAAAAAAAAAAAATCTGTTCTAATGTTGACCCCTCAGATATATAATCATCATGGAAAAGTGAAGACCTTGGAATTGTTTGGAACTTGGTTTTGTCAAGGCAGATGGCTTTACCTTTTATATGTTTTTCTCTTCTTTATTAGTGCTACAGCCGATAATTATAATCAAGTAGCCCAGAACCATGTGAATTAAATTATCCTGAATAATAATGCGTTTGGTTTTTGCCCAGTATGAAAGGACAAGGATATAAGGCCAAAGGGGAAATTTATCTTTCATCCCTCCTTGATGAATGGTTTCTTTAATAATAATAATAAATTAATCAAATTTTAAGGTGGTTTTCTTTTTCATGGCTTAATTCTACATCCATTTTAGGGAGAAGGAGTTGAAATCTCTGATGGGTGGTTGCACTCATTAATTATTTACATTGAACGTAATGTTTGCTTAGTATCTAATATATCTAACCAGACACTCAATGTTATGTAGACATGTAGATAAATGTGGATGAACGAGACACAGGCCTTAGAATTTGACCAAGGAGAAATGTGTGTAAGAAATTAATTATGATGAATTGGGAGATTGGGATTGACATATATACACTAATATGTATAAAATGGATAACTAATAAGAACCTGCTGTATAAAAAAATAAATAAAATAAAATTCAAAAAACTAATAATAAAAATAAATTAAAAAAAATAAATTAATTATAAGAGTGTGTTTTAATGATGAAACTGGGAAAGATTTCACAGAGGAGATCACATTGAATATGGTCCCAGAAGACTGAGTTTGCTGTCTTGGAGGGGGCAAGAAGAACATTCCACATAGAGGGAATAATTATGCAGATATACGGACAGATGCAAGTTGGAAATTTTATGTTCAGGAGGTAAATAGCTCAAAAACTCAAATTTGAAGTCAAAGTTTATCAAATTTTTTTCTCTCCTTCAGTCCTTTAAGAAGTCTAAGTTGTTAAGATGATAGTGATACCATTTTAATCTGATGCATTGTTTAATTGCTTCAATGATCAGACTTAAATAGTCTTTTCACAGTATCTCTCCTCCACAATCTCTGATAGGCCAGAAAGGTGTCAGCAGAAAAGTGAGCTGACATTGGGAGCCCTGAATGGTGACAGACTGGTCACTTTCTCCAAAACATGAGTGCTCATGAAAGAGCATGTTGTAAGATGCTTAAGCACCGTGGTCTAGATGCTATCATAAAATGGCATGGAATTGGTAATGACGCCTAAGCTTAGTGGGTCTAAAGCTTGGGGTTGAGAGAAGGTTTTTAGATTCATTTAGTATCATATACCTGAGGCAGGGAGACAATGATGTGAAAGTGGTAGCCTGTGTTCTTTCGCAAATGACTACGCAGGAGAGTGAGCTTGTCACAGAAGTGCCCTTTGTATCAGGAAACATTTTGGCAGAGCGTGAGATGGTTAGACATTTCTAAAAAGCATTAGGATTATGTTTTTTACTTTCCTTGTGATAATAATTTTACATTTAGGTAATCAAGTATCACTCTATAGCAAGTCATCTACTTGAGGTATCTTCATGTATTCATTTAAGATGATTCTATGCAGCAGACTCTTAGGTGCTAGGCATATAACAAAAGAAAGAAAAAAGTCCATAACTCCTTCCCTTAAGGTGCTACCATTGTGAGATTGGGAAGAATATGTTAATGTGCTGAAAGGCAGTCTGAAGACTTTAGGAACCATGGTCCCTTTGGGCAGTCACTGCAGCAATGGGAACGGTAAAAGCTCAAGATTAAGAGAAATCATTCCAATGGAAACTACACCCCATATAGTCATTTGAAACCTACCTCCTTTAGAATGGATAAACTTTTTCTCAAAGAATATAGTAGTCTGGAAATCTCAGGATATAGTCATTTGAAACCTACCTCCTTTAGAATGGATAAACTCTTTCTCAAAGAATATAGTAGTCTGGAAATCTCAGGATGCCATAGAACTGGGTGTCCAAGAACATGCCTGGAAAAATACTTCAGGCCACTTGGATAAAGCCAGGAACCCACTGCCTGCTCCTACTCCAGCCATACCCTTCAAAGTAATTCATCAGAATTCATGCTGTCTTTGATGAGGCAGTAGGAGCTGACGTCTAATCTTACTGTAGATCATAAGTAAATATTAGCTTATGCCAAAACAAAGAGGATGGCCCTTGCCACTGATTGGCCTAAATCATAGGCTATATATAGGATTTCCATGGAACTCCAGGAGTTCTTGGATCACATTTTGAGAACCACTACCCTAGTGTACTTTATGCTGGTGTCTTCTTGGAGAGTATATATCTGGGATATATAGATGGAAAGTTCATGCTTCTAGTAAGGCCAGAGATGGAAACTCCAAGTGTGCAACTTTCAGGAAAGCTTCAGGCTGATATGTTCACAATTTACTCATTAGATTGCCTGGAAATGATTTTTGGTCAGAATAAGTTTTGGTATTCTTCTGTTTTTTTTTTTTAAGTGTAGAAAGTTTCTTTTTTTTCATCTGTAATATTCAGCATTCCAGCCATATCTGCACACTTTTATCAGAGATGCTTAATCATGTTTTGGTTTACCTTTCAAGAAGCCTGAAATGAGGTTGGGTTTTCTATGACTTTGACTCGTAAATAAATATGCAACTGAGGTAAAGTCCACCTCATTTTAAATATGCATTTTCTCAGAGAATACTTACTTACCAGTCTCTAGTCCTAAATTTTTGTCATCATTGTAATAGTCTCTTTTTGGGCACATGAATGAAACACACTCACACACACACACACACACACACACACACACACACACACTCCCATGCACATTCTTCCCGTACCATGATATAAAGTCTAGGAGTTTGTCATTCTAATTGCCAGTGGTTGAAATTCTGATTTCAAAAAAATAATAAAACAAATTGAGAAATCCTGAGATTTTACTTCGTCTAAGCACTCAGCAAGGGAAATGAGCTTAATTTGAAAAATGGTGGTGATATATGCACTAGATTTCCTACCCAGCTGGGAGATTCATAGCATGAATAAGATGCCAAGAAATGAACCAATAGGGTACTGTGTGTGATTGTCTTTAAAGGGGAAAATTATTCTACAGGACTCATGAGCCATAATTTCAAATGCTTGTGTAAATATGGTTTAGTTCATCATCACCTTTTCCAATTATGTTTATGTTCAGCTCCAGAGTACAGCCTCTGCTTCCTTGTTTGAAATGCCACCAACTGAACTAGCGTTTTCATTAATACAAACAATGTTTACAGTGTCCAGAGATGATGATAGGAATATAGGAGTCTTTTGTTATTTGTAAATTAGACATACCTCAAAGCGGTGCCCCATTAGCTCTGGCTTAGCTTTTGAACGAAGCCTATTAAAATATTACAATTTTTAGGTTCTTCATGAAATTTTCATATTTATATAGTATTATTATAATTATGTAGATAAAATAATATTATCTTTTTTATTTCTAAAAATATAATTTGCATACCTAAATAGATTAGGAATTAAATCATAGTTTCTGAATAAAAAACTTTTATTTTTCAGGAAAGTTATAGAACCACTAAATATTTGGAAACACACCTATAGCTTTGTTGGTAACTAAAGTTTTATACTTAGAAAACTACAAAATATTTTAACTGTGTTAAATATGGTGTAGGGGTTATTTTCCCCAAGTCGTTGCGACTTGGAGAAAACTGCCTGAGTTTGAATCCTAGCTTCACTCTCCATGACCTTGGAGAGTTGCCGGATCTCTCCGTGCCAGTTTCTTCATCTGTAATATGGGGATAATAATAGATCCTATCTTAGAGGTTTGTTGCAAAGATTAAATTAGTAAAAATTTGTTAGCGAGAACAGTGAAATAGAAGTGTTTACTCTTTTTTTTTTTTTTTTTTGCGGTACGTGGGCCTCACACTGTTGTGGCCTCTCCCGTTGGAGAGCACAGGCTCCGGACGTGCAGGCTCAGTGGCCATGGCTCATGGGCCTAGCCGCTCCGCAGCATGTGGGATCTTCCCGGACCGGGGCACGAACCAGTGTCCCCTGCATCGGCAGGCGGACTCTCAACCACTGCGCCACCAGGGAAGCCCTAGAAGTGTTTACTCTTGCTAATATGGCATTTCACAATTGTAAATAGGGGTTCAAGAAGGAGTAAAATAAGAAATATGTAAGGTATGGCACAATCGAACAGAAACAAGGCTTTGCAAGTGCTAGGCTGTGAACGACACCTTGACATCTTTTGTCCACTCCAGGAACCAGGATATTATCTGTAAATATTACTGAGTCTTCCTGACTCAGGCGTCTTTCCTTAATAATACCTGAAGACAAAGTTGTTAAATACTTAAAGTTCGGGCTTCCCTGGTGGCGCAGTGGTTGAGAGTCCGCCTGTCGATGCAGGCAACACGGGTTCGTGCCCCGGTCCAGGAGGATCCCACATGCCGCGGAGCGGCTGGGCCCGTGAGCCATGGCCGCTGAGCCTGCGCGTCCGGAGCCTGTGCTCCGTGGCGGGAGAGGCCACAACAGTGAGAGGCCCGCATACCGCTAAAAAAAACCCAAACAGAAAAAAAACTTAAAGATCATCAAAAAGCTAATTAAGAATAATTGAGTGCTGAATTAGCTGATCTTCTGCTTTATTGTCCAGGGTTCTCTATTCTTCAAAGTTGATACATTTGGCATTTGACTCTTTCTCCTTTCCATGTTTAGCTATTGACTCATTTTGTCACTTTCTGATTTAGTTCAAATTTGGATCGTCATTATCTTTCTTTGTCAACTACTCCTTGCTTCTCTTTCTGCTGCTCACCCTAATTTCACCTTTCCCAAACTCAAAACGAATTTTTTTAAAGGAATATATGCTATCCTACTTTACCTGGTTGCTTATATCCAGCTGTCCTGCCTCTAACAGCATAAAAGACATGCTATGTGTCAATGGACTGAATGATGGTTACTGCCCTGCTAGTTCTCAGTGGTAACAATCCTAGCTGATTCCTCACCAGCACCTCTAAATCAAAGTAGGGAAGAATGGTTTTGTGGTACAATATACTAGTTGAAAGACATTGGTCGGGTCTTACTGCTTGAAGTCATAGGTTAGAAGAAGAGGGAACCATATATCTTTGGATCTGAACTGGTGACCTAGACATGAGTTCCAGCACCTGTTAAATACCCCAGAGCTATGCTAGCTTATAAAGTGATTACTCACTATTGGTTTGAAAACAGATGTTAAGGAAGAGAAAAAGGACACACTGAAAACCAAGCTTGAACTAAGGACCTTTGGAAAATCACTCTAATACTTGCCCAACCATGCTCAGTGGGAAGACTTCCTTTATTGAATCCATACTTTATCAGAATGCCTTCTCAGAAGACACCCAGTTTTTTAAAAATCCTTGTTCAGCAGAAAGCACTTGACATAATGGAAGGAGGAAGGACCAAAATGGTAATAATTCCACGCCCTCATCCCTTCCTTTGCCCTTTTTTCACTGCAGTTCAGGCAAAGTAGCATGGAGAGCAGAATATCGCAGTATGGTAGAAAGAACTCTGGACTAGGCGATGGGGTCAGTGTGTGGATCTAAGGTCTGTCACTTGGGAAAGGCCATTCCTCTGCCTGAATGTCAACGTCTATTCACATGAGAAGGTAATGATATGTACCTCACAGAAATGTTGTGAAGATTAAATGAGACTTTTGTATGTTGCAATAGTAATATTAGACATTATTATTGCTTTTTACTAGCAATGAATAATTTTGATGTTATAGATCTGAATAATTAAGGTCCTCAAACCAAACCATTTTTTGTCCCATAAATTCATAATTGGCATGTCTTCTGGGATGCAGTATGTGAAGTGCACAGGGCTCAGACAGTAGGAGATGAGAGGTCTGAAGACAAACTCAGGTAAGGCACTTTTAGTCAGTGCCAGTCAGGTCTCTGACCCTTGGTTTTCCTTTCTAATGTATGATGGCACCTAGCACAGTGAATAGTTCACAGTAAACAACTATCATATTATAAAATATTTTGGGTTTTTTTTTTTTTTTTTGCTTTGTTAAACCTTCATATTATCATCGATACTATGGGGTTGCTTTTGTTTACAATTGCTTTACGGGTCCTCAAGCATTGTGCTTAATGAACAGTAAGTGCTGACAAGATTGTACCTTATAAAGATGTCATTTGGATTGATAAAACATTAAATGTTAATATAGTGGGTTCAAACGTTCTTTTTTGTTCAGATATCCTAACTGGAAATTCTTTAGAAACTCAAGTTTCTGAGGAATGTAAACATTGATAAGACATGGTTATTGCCTTCAGGAAGCTTACATCTTAGTAGGAGGCATTTCTTTCACTAAAAGCTGTGTCCAGGGCTTCCCTGGTGGCGCAGTGGTTGGGAGTCCGCCTGCCGATGCAGGGGGCGTGGGTTCGTGCCCCGGTCTGGGAGGATCCCTGTGCGTCCGGAGCCTGTGCTCCATGGCAGGAGGGGCTGCGGCAGTGAGAGGCCCGCGTACCGAAAAAAAAAAAAAAAATCTGTGTCCAACAGAATGTGGTCTTTTTATGGTGACTGGGCTATTAAGTAAGAAACGGAAAACGCTTTCAGAGATTAGACAGCAGTCTCTGAAGTCAAACTTCTGTCAAAAGGGATGAGTGATGTGGAACTGGATTGGTGGGGCCGGCGGAGGGGGTGGGGTGGAATTAAAGCCTGTTACTTGTATTCTATTGTCAGGCACAGTACTAGGCAAGTCACATTCATTGCTTTAGTTAATCCTAAAAGCAATCCTATGAGATGGGTTGCAAAACGTTGACTTTATGGTTGAAAACAGTTGGTAACTCAGAGAGGTGAAACAAGCTTGTCTAAGAACACATACCCAATGAGCGCTGGAGATGGGATTTCAATCATTAACACAGGGAGTGGATTAGAAAGTGGGTTTTGTTCAATTTAATTGAAAAAAATTTTGAATCTGAGTATCTCACCTTCTGCAAAAATTTCTTATTTTCCCTCCTGGATTCTTCTCCTTCCCTTCTCTGTTGGGCCTGATAATGAGTTCAATTCTGGATTTTGGAGCCCTCTGATCAGGTCTATAGTCATCTTTCTGTGCACATAACCCAGGAAGGCTTATCTTATTTTTTTAACCTGCATACTCACAGCAATAAGAACTGATAGCTATTGCAGATGTGCTAGTGTTTAGCATTCATATGAAAGGAAAGTCACCCAACATTAATTTAATTGTATAAATATGGTATGGAATACACCACGATTAAGATATATGACTCAATCATTTATCCTTTTATTTAACAAATATTAGTGATTATTGCTCCCACCCCCTCAATAAGTCACAAAACTTTAAAAAGTAGTTTTAGGTAATCAGTATAGTCAGCCACAAGTATCAAATTAACATGGCTTAGCAGAAAGGATTTTTTTTCCCCTTATGTATTAACAAATCTGAAGATGGATAAACCAGGATAGATAAAGAAGGATGGAGGGGCAAGGAGACCAGGAGTCTGTCTCTTTCTTTTTTTCTTTTCTTTTTCTCTTCTTTTCTTTTTTCTTTCTCCCTTCCTCCCTTTCTTCCTCTCTCTCTCCCTTTTTTCCTTCCTTCCTTTCTTCCTTCCTGTTAGAACACTTAACATGAGATCTACCCTCATAACTAGAGACCTGCTGTACAACCAAGTCTGTCTCTTTAAAAAAAAAATTCTGGGAAGCCCCAGCTACCAATTTCACCTTCTCCTTGGCTGAAATCTATCACATGGTTACTCCTAGGAGCAAGGAAGGCTGTGTTGTGGTTTGAATTATTTAAATTGGAAGAAAAAGAGAAATATTATCAGAGACACAGAAAAAGGTCTCTTTAGAATATCAAGAATTTTAGTTTTCCAGCCTCCCTATTAAAGAAAAGCAAGGCGGAAAAGGGCTACGAAAGGCTTTGAGGAAGCTATCAGGTCACCCACAATGCTGGGCATGGGAAGCTAACTGGCCTTCCCGGGACTGTGTTTAATAATACAAAGGGCATTCTGGTTCTACTATTTACTGTGAATCACATTCATGTTTCTTGACCTCTGTCAAGCTCATCTGCCTATTTATAAAACAGAGATAATTATAGTGCTTATTTTAAAGTATTCTTATAGTGCTTATTTTAAAGTATTTTATAAGACGGTGAATGAAAAAAAGTGCTTAACATCATGCCTGGCACATAGTTAATTTTAATAACTATGAGCAACTATAAAAGTACAATCACTGATATTGTAAAGCGTAACACATACTTCTTGACTAAAGTGAGCCTTTTTATATTAACTGCATATTCCCTTTAGTTTCTTGCTTTGTTTGTTATTTTTCTGTCCTAGGAATACCCTTCCTAAGCTCTGGATGCGTCCTCTGAGAAGGTACCCATGACACAGACCACACTGGACACCAACTCAGATACTGGGGGACGGTTCCACGACAGCTGAGTGCGGACATGCTGATCACTGAGCCCCTTGATGAATGAAAAGCTGCTAAGCTCTCCTCTCAAGCTGATGGGGCTGGTGCTGCCTTGAAGCACTGAGAGATGCCATGCCAATTCACGGCAAGGTCTTTATTGTTGAAACTCTTGCATCATGACATCTTTATGCATGTGAAAATACAGGATGAATTTCAACTATATGATATTGTTCATGTTCATCAGAAATGTTATTTGTCTTTACAAAGTCTGGTTTCAATGAACCAGTTATGTAATGGATATTAAATAAACATGGAATTTTACATGTTCATAATATTTGGTTTCTTGTTGTGATTTTGATGAACTACACTTTCGAGCACTGTCAGTTCATCCTTATTTACAAACAAAACGTTTGCCTGTAGCAGAGTGATGTAGTGACTTGCTTTATTTTAAGATAAGTCAACTTTTCTATTCAACGTTTAATGTGAAACTGACTCAAAATGTTCTTTTAGGCCACATTGACATTTCTCTCTGTATAACATGTATTATACTATCTTAATGCTGTGAGCTATATAAACCAAAGACATTCTAATTCTGTTTTTAATGTATTTTTCCAAGATAAATAATTTATAACACACTAATAAAAGTAAGGAGCTCATATTAAAAGAATTATATGACCTACTGAAATGGATCTATGGAAATTGACTCTCTTAAAAGTAATTTTGTGAAATTATTTTATATAAAATTGACTTCCTTATATGAATTCTTGACAACAAATATAAAACAAAAAGAACTTGAAATCTCCCTCTCTGTCCTTTTACACATTGAAGAGAAGTAATCGAATACTTTCTAACTTTAGGATTTTGGGGGTTCTTAGAAAAAGAAACCAGATGAATAGTAAACATTTCAGTTGCACATATCAGCTCTGGCTACCTATTTAAAATAAAAATACTGGGAACATATGTATATGTATAACTGATTCACTTTGTTATAAAGCAGAAACTAACACATCATTGTAAAGCAACTATACCCCAATAAAGACGTTAAAAAAAATAAAATAAAATAAAAATACTTTTCAAAGTACCCCTTTCAAAGTACTAGTCTTTTCACATTTAAAGTGATATAGTTTTATCTGTGGGTTTATTTGTGAAATGTTTTCACATTGCCATCCAGGTGAAGAAATATCTGGGGTTTTTTGTCTTGTTTTTTTTTTTTTTTTTTAATTTGGAAGGCTGAAAATAAGTAACCCTGAGCCTAAAAGGCACCTTGTGAGCACTCACATGCATCACAAGAGATAAGAAAAGCGATGAAAGGGCAAACAAATATTCCAAGCATTAAGGTTCCTTTAACCTTGAAAGGGTTTGTTTCAAATGGGCACTCATGGCATACCATGACCTCCTAACGTTATCAAGTACATATCAGTGTATTTGACATTCTGCCTTTGCAGGGAGGCACCAGGAAGATGTTGGGGAAGGGAAAACTGACCAGCTTTCAGAGAGAGTTTCAGATAACAGGGTGATGGTGTCTGGTTTTTAGTTTTAAAGTTGGGGTGGTGGCAGAAATAAGGGAAAGAAAGGGAGGAGAGAACTGGGGAACCTGAAGAGTTGAAGAAATCTTTAGGAATTTTAGTGACAAAGTGCTGATTCCTATGACCATGCTTCAGAGCATCCTAGCACCAGCTTGCAAGGGGCAGCAAGATTATTTAAAAGAGTTAGAACTTTGGAGTCATAAAAAATAGTTTTCTATGCCATTTCTTGGATCAGGCTACTTTTGTGGGTAACTAACTTCACCCATTCCTAGGATTCTTTCCATTTGACTAGTTCCATTTTTCAGGCAGTGACCTTTCCCTGACCTCGGCCCCAAATTCCAGGTCACCTTGCTGTAGCCTTGGTGTGGTGCTGAATAGAGGGCTTACCAGATTGTTGGCACCGGATAAGTGGTACTGAGCACAATCGTCCTCTTTCATGAGCGGGAGGGAAGTTGCCTTTCCTAGGGTTCAGAGATCTGGGCTGACTTACGCCTCCTTTTCATTTTGTTGTTCAGTAATTTTCCCTCTGGCCAGATCTGCAAACTGGTTGCCTTGCAGGAAGGTGACATGCACCACTGATGCAAAAAGAAAAAACAAAAAAATACTATTGGCATCAGCACAACATCCAACAGTACTTCCAAACAGTTTCATTTTATGATAGAATAGGTCAATTATTTGCCCCAAATAATTTAAAAGTTTCATTGCTTAAACTTAATCTCATATCTTTATGTTCCTATGTTGTTATTTAATTATACTCCTCTTCTGAGTGGAATCATTATCTGAACACCGAGCTTTGCCAGTTTTCCAATCCACCCCCAAATTATCTTGGGAAAGACCTCCTTCTTCCTCAAAATGAAAATAACCTGTACCTGCCAAGTTTTTAAACAGTGACAAAATAATTGTTTGATTATACCTCAGTCAGAGACTCTAAATAACCTCAGTCATCAGCCTCCATGTTGCCACACAGCCATGGCTCCACAAGCAGGATGGTCATTTCTGATGTTCTAGACGGTTCTGCTCCTCTTTTTTAGAAAGAAACCTAATGGGTCCTAATGCTGAGATTCAAGGGCTACAGTGAATGGCAAATTCTGACATGTCACATTGAAATGCAAAGCCAGTGTACGAGCCTCTCTCTTTTGAATAAATCAATATGGCAATACTGACAATTTTCAAGCCTACCTCTCTATATTCTGTGTTTCCTCCCATTCTAAGGATGTCAGAACTAAAGAAGGACAAAAAAGAAGAAATAAAGAAAAAGAAGAAGGATCTCAATAGTGAATGGAAAACATCAAGCTAATCTCTTATCTTGGCATCCAACTCAGTCAGTTCTTGGAAAAATAGTGCTTCGAATTATTTTTCAAATGATTAGATTCATGTCTTATGTTTGGACATTTAATTAGGCTTAAGGGAAAAAACACGGAAGTTTTTTAATACCATTCTGCTGTGTAAAATACTCATGAATGTTTCCACCATATCAGGTAATTCCCGATCAAATACACTTGTGATTCCAAGTGGCCTGGCCGGGGCGCCGAAGCACGCAACCGCCAGCCAATGCTAGCTCCACGCAGCACGCATTGTGCCCTGCGTGCTTTAAAGCAAGCAAACGAGTCTGCAAATGTTCTTCAAAGAATACATCTAGAATGTTGCTTCTCTAAACATCTCCTTGGCATTCATTCTATTTTCCACTTTGAATTGCTGCATTTAGTTTTGTATTGACCTTCTATAGCAAGGAGGTTTTATTAACTCTTTGATCTTCTGGCTTTGGGATGAAAACAAAGAAAATATAAATGAGCACTTTGTACACTGTCTTATAGAGGAGACCAGAAGAAAAAAGGAAATATGTTTTCATCAAACAGATTAGTCTGTGTGGAGACTTTCAGCCCTTCCTGTTCTTTTCTCTCTTTAAGCAAAACGCTTATCAGTGTTGTACATGTGTTTGTTTTAATGTTGCCTGAATAACTAGATCTTTGTTTCTCTTCTCTCTAGCTCCCATAGCTGAGGTGAGGGTCAGATATCTCTTTGTGGATTTTCTTTTTAAGGCATTCTTCATCCTTGGTTTTTCTAACCCTAAGTGCCATTCTTGGGAAAACTGCCATCGTCTTTATGGGTTGAAGGCAGCCCTGCTCTGTTTCCAAGTGTTCCTTTGCATATGTCTCTGTGAGTGGGGCAAGGGAGCGGATCTGCGGTCAGGTAGTTGCCTAATACTTTGAGGAGAAATAGATTGAGAATCCTACCTCCGAATCCCAGTTCTGTACTTCAGTGTAACTGTGTCTATATATTCTGGAATGGAGTCTCAAAATTTATTTATCTTGTCCCTAAAGTCCTAAACTTGTGACATTATTAATCTAGAGATGAGACACTGGCTTTTACAATGGCTGACTGTATTTTTACTCTTTGTCACCCTTTGGTTTGTTTCCTTTTACATACTCATATGATTCTATGTTTTTGGTCTTTAACACAACTTTGGAAGCAAAACTTTAGGTAAAATATTATAAACTACCACCATTCTTCGATAGAAATAAAAGAGTGGAAATAGTTACTAATCAGAACAAGCTTTTTCTTTTCCCAATCTTATAATCAGTCATTTATTATATCACACACTTTCTTTAGCATCTTGAAATCTGAAGCTCTTATTTGTTGTTAAATCTGAAGCAACTTGAACGAAGAGCCTGGGGACTTTCTGGATATGCTCAATCCAGACTCTAGAACAACAGGTGCTCCAGTTGGATGCTGATAATGTTATCTGGTCCTTTTGTAGTGCCTTAGGTTTACTTGAAATGCAAAACCTTTTTTTTTTTTTAATCTCAAAATGTTTTCATTTTGCTTTGGCTAAGGTTTTCTTTTACCTGACTCATGTAACACTATTCGCTGTTACTGGTGTGCTAAAAGTGATAAAGTAAGTGATAAACTTACCTTAGAGATGGAGAAAAATGAGTGATAGTTTACCTGGGTGCTTTGCCCAAGTAAAGCAGGCCCAGTATTAGAACCCACACCTTTTAATTTCCTGCCTGCTTTAATTTGCTTTTCTGGGTCAGACAAAGGGTGGGGGAAATGATCAACTATTGAAACAGGAGATATTCAGCTTTTCATCCTTGGTATTTTCTCCAGTGATACTCTCATCTGTGAGAGGAGTGCCTACCAGCTTGGGTAACCCCTTTTCACATCTTCATTTGGTGCCTTTTAATTGGTTTTTTTGGAGAATATTCGTTCCTCATCCTAGCAATTATTTATATTGTTTTATGTTTGTTTGTCTTATCATACTTCAAATTATAATTTCCCTAAGATGAAAACTTGCTTATGCTCTAGAATATGTTCTAAAAATATTTTGCAATGATATTAATAACGATAAATTACTGAAAACTGTGAGACTGCTTCTACTGGGAAATTTGTATTTATAGATAAGTTACTGACTTTGAAAGGGTGTCAGTCTGGCAGTTGTGATCAGAAAATAGTCTAAATTTACATATACATCAGGAATATTTCTAAACATTCTACTGAAATACCTTTCTATAACAAAGCAAGTACTGAGCAATCAACATTTACATACAGGCAGTGCTTTAACCTTGGGTACAAAGCAAGATGATAAACAAAGAGACTATTATTTATTAATAATTATAATATTAATTATAATATAATTATAACTAACTGTATATTATGCTAATATAATTATTAATTACATTATTACATTTTTAGATGAAAATTATATATATACTATAATATATATATATATATGAAATGCTGAAATTTGAGATCTTGAAATACTAATTGTTTTAAATGGTTCCAGAGAGATTGTAAAAGATTGGGAGAAAAAAATTAAATTACTTACAGAATTCTTTTCCATCTTTACCTTTTTGTGGTTCATTAAAAAAAAAATAGTGCAAAACAGTATGACATTTATTCAGAGGCTAATAGCATTTTTAACCTATTTGATAATCTTAAACTATGTAATCATAAAATAATATTGTGGTGGGTGTACATAGGGTGTACTATTAAACAGCTGAAGGGGAAAGCCCTTTATCATGGACAATTATTTATTTAGATTTTTCATCCGTGTTACTAGGTCAAAGAGTAAATTTGTTTTTCTACTTTGCAAAATGCTGCGGGCAAAGGAATTTAAGGATCAAGGGCTCTTGTGAAAAGTTCTGACTGTCTTAATGCTTGTGGAGAAAAAACCAAAAGGGCTCTTCGTTAAAAATGGTGAACTAATTAAATGCACTTATCTCTTCTCCTTTCACAACCTCTGCCAAAGTGATAGTAAAAGAATAGCAAAGGTATTTGCCTCTAAGAAAAGAAAATGAGAAAGAAAAAACAGTGAACATGGGATTTCAATAACTATTTGGAAGAAAAGCAGATAGAGAAGTATAAACAGATCAGAGGAACAGAGCCAGAAGTGTGCCCAAAAGCCCTGAGAGACTGAAGGCAGAAGGAAGCGTGGAGTGCAGGGCTGGAAACTAGAGGGGTGGAAAGCTTGAATACAGACAGGGTGAACTCCCAGATCTCTTCCCTCCCTACACACACACACACACACACACACACACACACACACACACACACACAACCTTCGCTCTCTCCCCAGCAGGAGAGAGGGGGTTATTCTCCAAAGAAAATGAACTATACTGGCTCTGGTTTCAAGGATCCCAGGCATAGCAGAGACTGAGGTTAACACACAGGACTGAAATAAATCAAAGTTTAATACTAAATTGTAAAACTTCTATCCCCTTCTCTGGCTCTGCTCTCAAAATTCTTGCAACCAGGAACATGCTTTCCTACGTAGGAAACTTCAAGAGAAGTCTCTAGAGAAATTGAATGGTCCCCAAGAAAAGACCTATACAAACTGAAATTTGGGTACTCCCAAGAAAATGCTGGTTTAGTCCTACAGTGAAGTCTAGTCATCAGTAAGCTCTCACTGCACATGCAGAGCTTTCACTCAGCTTTATAATGTTCTATGTTTAAAATATGACTAGGCAACTAAGGATCACCAGACACATAAGCAAAGTCTTCCATGTGAAAGACAGAGACAGAAAATCTAAAGACAGAGGGAAAAATAGTGACTGAAAGAACAGAGAAAAAGAATTCAAAATTATTATAGTCAGTATCTTCAGATATATGAGAAAAAAATTGTGTCCAAGAAGCAAAAACAGAATGTTATGAAAAAGAAATAACTTTTTTTTTTTTTTTTTTGTGGTACGCGGGCCTCTCACGTTGTGGCCTCTCCTGTTGCGGAGCACAGGCTTCAGACGTGCAGGCTCAGCAGCCATGGCTCACAGGCCCAGCCGCTCCACCGCATGTGGGATCTTCCCGGGCCGGGGCACGAACCCGTGTCCCCTGCATCGGCAGGCGGACTCTCAACCACTGCACCACCAGGGAAGCCCCAAGAAATAACTTTTGAATATGAAAAATACAGTCTTAATTAAAAATTCAACAGAAAAGTAAAAAGATAAAGTTAAGAAAATGATTCAGAAAGTAGAGTAAGTCAAAGAATTGGAAAATAAGAGAGAAAAGATATGAGCAGAATTATCTATTTCAATATAATGACTACACAAAGAAAATATATTCCTTTTGTAATCGTGTTCATAAGTTAATGGTAGATATTCCATGTGGCTGGTGTTATGGCTCTCATGAATTTTACAATGGAAGAAAGTGCCACAACTTTATTGGGAAAGGTCTTCAGAGAGTTGAGAAATGGCCAAGCTCACTAGGTGCCAAAGTCAGTATGGTCCAGACTTGAATAAACACAATTTTCTATGGATTCAAGACTGACCGAGGTCACTGCTAGTACTGAGCATCCTAGGGTTGGTAGCCAGTCAATGAAAGAGACCATTACAAGGACTGGGTCAACTATAGGGTCCAACTGTAGGGTCCATTAATGAGACCATAAATGAAATACTCAAAATTCTAGGGCTTCATTCATTCATCCATTGATTCTTCAAACATTTAGTTACTATCATCCTTTCCTCTTCCCTGTGCCTTAAGACATGTGGTCTTTAATACACAAAATAACAAATAAACGCAGTTAATTGTCCTTGTAACCTTTTCTGATTCTTTTGTACTCTCTCTACTGCATTTTATCTCCATCTCAACCCCTCCTCCCCTCTGCCTGAAAAAAAGTCACATTATAAGTCTGTCTCATGCAGCACTGCCCATATAGTCATCTCAGAAATATTTGATATTAATTTGTATACATATTGTGGCATATGTGCTGTCAATAAAATATTCTCCTTGTGGACACAGTAGGATTGTATTTCCTCTTCACTGAAATTAGGCATGGCCATGTGACTACTTGGTCAATAGAATTTTAGTAAAAGTGAATATAAATTGCTATAGCTTTTTCCTTCTGCCATGGTGACTGGAAATGTTCCAACTACTTTTCTGTTCGACTCAAGTGAGGATGATGCAGAAGAAAATTCCAAGTCAACCCATGGAAAAATAGAGTGAGCAAGAAATAATCTCTGAAGGGCTTAAGGAGGCTTCCGGGAAGATGGCGGAAGAGTAAGACGAGGAGATCACCTTCCTCCCCACAGATACACCAGAAATACATCTACACGTGGAACAACTCCTACAGAACACCTACTGAATGCTGGCAGAAGACCTCAGACCTCCCAAAAGGCAAGAAACACCCCACGTACCTGGGTAGGGCAAAAGAAAAAAGAATAAACAGAGACAAAAGAATAGGGATGGGACCTGCACCAGTGGGAGGGAGCTGTGAAGGAGGAAAGTTTTCCACACACTAGAAGCCCCTTTGCGGGCGGAGACTGCGGGTGGCGGAGGGGGGAAAGCTTTGGAGCTGTGGAGGAGAGCGCAGCAACAGGGGTGCGGAGGGCAAAGCAGAGAGATTCCCGCACAGAGGATCAGGGCCAACCGGCACTCACCAGCCCGAGAGGCTTGTCTGCTCACCGTTTGGGAGTTGAGGCTGGGGCTTCGGTTGGAGCGCCGGGAGAGGACTGGGGTTGGCGGCGTGAACACAGCCTGCAGCAGGTTAGTGCGCCACGGCTAGCCGGGAGGGAGTCTGGGAAAAAGTCTGGACCTGCCGAAGAGGCAAGAGACTTTTTCTTACCTCTTTGTTTCCTGGTGCGCGAGGAGAGGGGATTAAGAGCGCTGCTTAAAGGAGCTCCAGAGACGGCCGCGAGCCGAGGCTTAAAGCGCGGACCCCAGAGACGGGCAGGAGACGCTAAGGCTGCTGCTGCCGCCACCAAGAAGTCTGTGTGCGAGCACAGGTCACTATCCACACCCCCCTTCCGGGGACCTGTGCAGCCCGCCACTGCCAGGGTCCCGGGATCCAGGGACAACTTACCCGGGAGAACGCACAGCGCGCCTCATGCTGGTGCAATGTCACGCCGTGGCCTCTGCCGCCACAGGCCCGCCCCACACTCCGTGCCCCTCCCTCCCCCTGGCCTGAGTGAGCCAGAGCCCCCGAACCAGCTGCTCCTTTAACCCCATCCTGTCTGAGCGAAGAACAGACGCCCTCTGGCGAACTACACGCAGAGGCGGGGCCAAATCCAAAGCTGAGCCCCTGGGAGCTGTGAGAACAAAGAAGAGAAAGGGATATCTCTCCCAGCAGCCTCAGAAGCAGCGGATTAAAGCTCCACAATCAACTTGATGTACCCTGCATCTGTGGAATACATGAATAGACAACGAATCATCCCAAATTAAGGAGGTGGACTTTGAGAGCAAGATTTATTAGTTTTTCCCCTTTTCCTCTTTTTTTGTGTGTGTATGTGTATGCTTCTGTGTGAGATTTTGTCTGTATAGCTTTGCTTCCACCATTTGTCCTAGGGTTCTATCCGTCCTTTTTTTGTTTGTTTGTTTTTAATTTTTTTTCTTTTTTTCTCTTAATAATTATTTTTTATTTTAATAACTTTATTATATTTTATCTTACTTTATTTTACTTTATCTCCTTTCTTTTTTTCCTTCCTTCCCTCCTTCCTTCCTTCCTCCCTCCCTACCTTCCTCCTTCTTTCTTTCTTTCTTTCTACTTCTACTAATTCTTTCTTTCTACTTTTTCTCCCTTTTATTCTGAGCCGTGTGGATGAAAGGCTCTTGGTGCAGCAGCCAGGAGTCAGTGCTGTGCCTCTGAGGAGGGAGAGCCAACTTCAGGACACTGGTCCACAACAGACCTCCCAGCTCGACATAATATCAAACGGCGAAAATCTCCCAGAGATCTCCATCTCAACACCATCACCCAGCTTCACTCAACGACCAGCAAGCTACAGTGCTGGACATCCTATGCCAAACAACTAGCAAGACAGGAACACAACCCCACCCATTAGCAGAGAGGCTGCCTAAAATCATAATAAGTCCACAGACACCCCAAAACACACCACCAGACGTGGACCTGCCCACCAGAAAGACAAGATCCAGCCTCATCCACCAGAACACAGGCACTAGTCCCCTCCACCAGGAAGCCTACACAACCCACTGAACCAACCTTAGCCACTGGGGACAGACACCAAAAACAACGGGAACTACGAACCTGCAGCCTGCAAAAAGGAGACCCCAAACGCAGTAAGATAAGCAAAATGAGAAGACAGAAAAACACACAGCAGATGAAGGAGCAAGATAAAAACCCACCAGACCTAACAAATGAAGAGGAAATAGGCAGTCTACCTGAAAAAGAATTCAGAATAATGATAGTAAAGATGATCCAAAATCTTGGAACTAGAATAGACAAAATGCAAGGAACATTTAACAAGGACCTAGAAGAACTAAAGATGAAGCAAACAATGATGAACAACACAATAAATGAAATTAAAAATACTCTAGATGGGATCAATAGCAGAATAACTGAGGCAGAAGAATGGATAAGTGACCTGGAAGGTAAAATAGTGGAAATAACTACAGCAGAGCAGAATAAAGAAAAAAGAATGAAAAGAACTGAGGACAGTCTCAGAGACCTCTGGGACAACATCAAATGCACCAACATTCAAATTATAGGGGTTCCAGAAGAAGAAGAGAAAAAGAAAGGGACTGAGAAAATATTTGAAGCGATTATAGTTGAAAACTTCCCTAATATAGGTAAGGAAATAGTTAATCAAGTCCAGGAAGCACAGAGAGTCTCATACAGGACAAATTCAAGGAGAAATACACCAAGACACATATTAATCAAACTGTCAAAAATTAAATACACAGAAAACATTTTAAAAGCAGCAAGGGAAAAACAACAAATAACACACAAGGGAATCCCCATAAGGTTAACAGCTGATCTTTCAGCAGAAACTCTGCAAGCCAGAAGGGAGTGGCAGGACATATTTAAAGGGATAAAGGAGAAAAACCTGCAACCAGGATTGCTCTACCCAGCAAGGATCTCATTCAGATTTGATGGAGAAATTAAAACCTTTTCAGACAAGCAAAAGCTGAGAGAGTTCAGCACCACCAAACCAGCTCTACAACAACTGCTAAAGGAACTTCTCTAGGCAAGAAACACAGAGAAGGAAAAGACCTACAATAACGAACCCAAAAAATTAAGAAAATGGGAATAGGAAGATACATATCAATAATTACCTTAAATGTAAATGGACTAAATGCTCCCACCAAAAGGCACAGATTGGCTGAATGGATACAAAAACAAGACCCATATATTTGCTCTCTACAAGAGACCCACTTCAGACCTAGAGACACATACAGACTGAAAGTGAGGGGATGGAAAAAGATATTTCATGCAAATGGAAACCAAAAGAAAGCTGGAGTAGCAATTCTCATATCAGACAAAATAGACTTTAAAATAAAGACTATTAGAAGAGACAAAGAAGGACACTACATAATGATCAAGGGATCGATCCAAGAAGAAGCTATAACAATTGTAAATATTTATGCACCCAACATAGGAGCACCTCATTACATAAGGAAAATACTAACAGCCATAAAAGGGGAAATCAACAGTAACACATTCATAGTAGGGGACTTTAACACCCGACTTTCACCAATGGACAGATCATCCAAAATGAAAAAAAATATGGAGACAGAAGCTTTAAACAATACATTAAACAAGATGGACTTAATTGATATTTATAGGACATTCCATCCAAAAACAACAGAATACACATTTTTCTCAAGTGCTCATGGAACATTCTCCAGGATAGATCATATCTTGGGTCACAAATCAAGCCTTGGTAAATTTAAGAAAATTTAAATTGTATCAAGTATCTTTTCCGACCACAACGCAATGAGACTAGATATCAATTACAGGAAAAGATCTGTAAAAAATACAAACACATGGAGGCTAAACAATACACTACTTAATAACAAAGTGATCACTGAAGAAATCAAAGAGGAAATTAAAAAATACCTAGAAACAAATGACAATGGAGACATGATGACCCAAAATCTATGGGGTGCAGCAAAAGCAGTTCTAAGAGGGAAGTTTATAGCTATACAATCCTACCTTATGAAACAGGAAACATCTCGAATAAACAACCTAACCTTACACCTAAAGCAATTAGAGAAAGAAGAACAAAAAACCCCCAAAGTTAGCAGAAGGAAAGAAATCATAAAAATCAGATCAGAAATAAATGAAAAAGAAATGAAGGAAACGATAGCAAAGATCAATAAAACTACAAGCTGGTTCTTTGAGAAGATAAACAAAATTGATAAACCATTAGCCAGACTCATCCAGAAAAAAAGGGAGAAGATTCAAATCAATAGAATTAGAAATGAAAAAGGAGAAGTAACAACTGACACTGCAGAAATACAAAAGATCATGAGAGATTACTACAAGCAACTCTATGCCAATAAAATGGACAACCTGGTAGAAATGGACAAATTCTTAGAAATGCACAACCTGCCAAGACTGAATCAGGAAGAAATAGAAAATATGAACAGACCAGTCACAAGCACTGAAATTGAAACTGTGATTAAAAATCTCCCAACAAACAAAAGCCCAGGACCAGATGGCTTCACAGGTGAATTCTATCAAACATTTAGAGAAGAGCTAACACCTATCCTTCTCAAACTCTTCCAAAATATAGCAGAGGGAGGAACACTCCCAAACTCATTCTACGAGGCCACTGTCACCCTGACACCAAAACCAGACAAGGATGTCACAAAGAAAGAAAACTACAGGCCCCTATCACTGATGAACATAGATGCAAAAATGAAAGAAATTAAAGATGATACAAATAGATGGAGAGATATACCATGTTCTTGGATTGGAAGAATCAACATTGTGAAAATGACTTTACTACCCAAAGCAATCTACAGATTCAATGCAATCCCTATCAAACTACCACTGGCATTTTTCACAGAACTAGAACAAAAACTTTCACAATTTGTACTGAAACACAAAAGACCCCGAATAGCCAAAGCAATCATGAGAACAAAAAACGGAGCTGGAGGAATCAGGCTCCCTGACTTCAGACTATACTACAAAGCTACAGTAATCAAGACAGTATGGTACTGGCACAAAAACAGAAAGATAGATCAATGGAAAAGGATAGAAAGCCCAGAGATAAACCCATGCACATATAGTCACCTTATCTTTGATAAAGGAGGCAGGAATGTATAGTGGAGAAAGGACAGCCTCTTCAATACGTGGTGCTGGGAAAACTGGACAGGTACATGTAAAAGTATGAGATTAGATCACTCCCTAACACCATACACAAAAATAAGCTCAAAATGGATTAAAGACCTAAATGTAAGGCCAGAAACTATCAAACTCTTAGAGGAAAACATAGGCAGAACACTCTATGACATAAATCACAGCAAGATCCTTTTTGACCCACCTCCTAGAGAAATGGAAATAAAAACAAAAATAAATAAATGGGACCTAATGAAACTTCAAAGCTTTTGCACAGCAAAGGAAACCATAAACAAGACCAAAAGACAACCCTCAGAATGGGAGAAAATATTTGCAAATGAAGCAACTGACAAAGGATTGATCTCCAAAATTTATAAGCAGCTCATGCAGCTCAATAGCAAAAAACCAAACAACCCAATCCAAAAATGGACAGAAGACCTAAATAGACATTTCTCCAAAGAAGATATACAGACTGCCAACAAACACATGAAAGAATGCTCAACATCATTAATCATTAGAGAAATGCAAATCAAAACTACAATGAGATATCATCTCTCACCAGTCAGAATGGCCATCATCAAAAAATCTAGAAACAATAAATGCTGGAGAGGGTGTGGAGAAAAGGGAACCCTCTTGCACTGCTGGTGGGAATGTAAATTGATACAGCCACTGTGGAGAACAGTATGGAGGTTCCTTATAAAACTACAAATAGAACTACCATATGACCCAGCAATTCCACTACTGGGCATATACCCTGAAAAACCATAATTCAAAAAGAGTCATGTACCAAAATGTTCATTGCAGTGCTATTTACAATAGCCAGGAGATGGAAGCAACCTAAGTGTCCATCATCGGATAAATGGATAAAGAAGATGTGGCACATATATACAATGGAATATTACTCAGCCATAAAAAGAAATGAAATTGAGCTCTTTGTAATGAGGTGGATAGACCTAGAGTCTGTCATACAGAGTGAAGTAAGTCAGAAAGAGAAAGACAAATACTGTATGCTAACACATATATATGGAATTTAAGGGGAAAAAAATGGTTCTGAAGAACCTAGGGGTAAGACAGGAATAAAGACACAGACCTACTAGAGAATGGACTTGAGGATATGGGAAGGGGGAAGGGTAAGCTGTGACAAGGCGAGAGAGAGGCATGGACATATATACACTACCAAATGTAAGGTAGATAGCTAGTGGGAAGCAGCCGCATAGCACAGGGATATCGGCGCGGTGCTTTGTGACCACCTGGAGGGGTGGGATAGGGAGGATGGGAGGGAGGGAGACGCAAGAGGGAAGAGATATGGGAACATATGTATATGTATAACTGATTCACTTTGTTATAAAGCAGAAACTAACACACCATTGTAAAGCAATTATACTCCAATAAAGATGTAAAAAAAAAGAAAAATAATATTATTATTAATAATAATTAATTGCAGGGCAGAAATTGAGACACAGATGTAGAGAACAAACGTATGGACACCAAGGGGGGAAAGCGGCGGGGGGCGTGGGGATGGTGGTGTGATGAATTGGGCGATTGGGATTGACATGTATACACTGATGTGTATAAAATTGGTGACTAATGAGAACCTGCAGTATAAAAAAAAAAAAGAAAGAATCTCTCTTTTATAAAATCTCTGAGATTTGCAGATTGTTTATATTACAGCAAAATCTAACCTATTCTGACTGATACAAATATAATATAAATATACAAAATATATAGTCTTTTCTCACCACCAGTCAGCTAATACATATGATGAGTGCCGTTTTAAGCTTTCAGCCAGTGAACATTCACATGCCATTCTGTGTTTTCTTTAATGGTACTTCCCTTAGTTGTTTTAGTTCTGCCTTTATTTCTGGTGAAGAATTTTGACTAATTATGGCAAGCCACATGTTGGAAATGGCGGTTCTGGAGGTTTCACCTAAACTCCCTAACAGGCTAGACCTTAAAATGTAAACTTTCAAGGAAATGGAGGAAATAGAGGCTAAAGGGCAACATGTAGAGATTGGTGGAAGACATTTGACATGACGAAGGGCAAGCATCACTGCAACCTGAAAGATGTTATTAATTGTATGAATAGTAGCCAGAAGAAACCATGGCCGAAAACAGGCCACAATTCAGGTGTTTTTTGTTTGTTTGTTTGTTTTTGTTTTGTTTTTGGCCATGCTGTACGGCATGTGGACCCTAGTTCCCCAACCAGGGATCCAACCTAGGCCCTTGGCAGTAAGAGTGTGGAGTCCTAACCACTGGACTGCCAGGGAATACCCACAGGTGTTTTGAAGATAGAGGATGTCAGGTATCTTTTGCTGCATAACAAATTTCCTCAAACGTAGCAGGAATTCAGAAGTGGTTCTGGTTCGGGGTCCTGCAAGTGTGAGGAGTGCCTTGGAACATGGATCTCATCACAGTGCTGCTTGAGTGTCTGCACAACATAACAGCTAACTTCTTCTAGAGCAAGTGATACGAGAGAACAGGATAGAAGCTTGCATGTTTCTGACCTTGACTCAGAAGTTATATGCTGTCGTTTCCACAGCACAGGCATACCTCATTTGACTGTGCTTTGCTTTATTGCACTTCACAGATATTGTTTTTACAAATTGAAGGTTTGTGGCAATCCTGCATTGCCAGACGATGGTTAGTATTTTTTAGCAATAAAGTATTTGTAAATTATACACATTGTTCTTTTAGATGCTACTGCATACTTAATAGACTACAATATAGTATAAATATAACTTTTATATGCACTGGGAAACCAAAAAATTTGTGTGACTCACTTTATTGATATATTTACTTTATTGCGGTGGAATAAACCTGCAATATTAGGTGGTTCCTTTATTTGCTGGAACCAAACCTGCAATGTCTCTGAGGTATGCCTGTATCCTACTTGCTACACAAGTTAACTCTATGCATTATGTAAGGAATTAACATAAGGGCTTAAATACCAAGAGACAAGGATCATTCATGGCCATCTTGGGGGCTGACTACCACACTAGACGAGCCCTTGGCAAAGTGTAACTCAGGGATTGTATCTCGAAGGTGATCCTGCTGTAATGGCCTTGCTGTTTGTAGATGTAGTGTTCCCATTCTAGAAACACAATCTATTCCATCCCATCTGCATCTACCCAGTGGAATATAATTAACAAATTTCAATACAAAAAAAAATGATTGAGACACCTCATGAGCTACTATTAGCTTAAAAAAAGATATTCTACCCCAATGTTCCATAGTATTTTATTATTATCTGCACAAAATTGAAAATAATTGAAAAGACTGAACTTCTGAAATCTCAACTAAATCTTTCCTTAAGTATATTATTTTTCTATCATGTAAATATCAAGATATATTAACCAAGAAAAGTTAAATTATAATTTTTCTAAAAGTAAAATTTGAAAAAAAAATTAAGAAGAACATTGTACATTTACATTGTACAGCACTCACTGTCAGCAGCAACTGTACACTTTTGGAATAATTATTTCCTCAGATTATTCTGCAAAGATTGATAATCATCATTTTGATTTTGCTCCTTTTCTCATGTCTTTAAAATTGGAAATATTTCTTGATTTTCATTATAATGACAAATTCATTATATACTTTAAGAATTTTCATTTGAATAAAAGTTTAAAGTTATTATTCCATTAGAAAGACAAATATAATATTTCAATTACAAATTTTTAGCAAGACATTATTTCTACGCTTGTTTGAAATTGAATTAACATTCTAAAATTCATGTTGATTTCCTTTTTATAAAAAAAGCTGAAGAAGGGCTTCCCTGGTGGCACAGTGGTTGAGAGTCCGCCTGCCGATGCAGGGGACACGGGTTCGTGCCCCGGTCCGGGAAGATCCCACATGCCGCGGAGCGGCTGAGCCCGTGAGCCATGGCCGCTGAGCCTGCGCGTCAGGAGCCTGTGCTCCGCAACGGGAGAGGCCACAACAGTTAGAGGCCCGCGTACCGCAAAAAAAAAAAAAAAAGCTGAAAAAAACATCTAGCATGATGGTGACAAGACCATAACCATCTAAATGGCACCAATGTTCCTTCTACTTCTCAACTAGAAATGTATTTTATTGGCTGTCCTAGTTTACTGGTGGGTCTCATTTCAAAAGTTTTTTTCTAATTTGTTTTTTTTTATAATCTGGAATGCATTTCCCCATAGAAATAATGTTAAGCATAATAGTGAGTTAACTAAATTAGTCCTCAGAAGCCTTCTTAACCATAGAATTCCTCAATTGAGTATTCTCCATCTACAGAATCTAATCCCCTTGTGTGGGAAAACCTGAAGATGGGGCTTGGTTGAAGGATGTGCTACAGTCTCTTGTGGTTTGATTGGAGAAAAAAAAAAAAAGTGGTCTATATCTTTTTCCTTTTGTTCACTTCCTGGTGACTTAGACATATCTACCTTTTTCTTCCTACTACTGTTCCCTTTGCTTCTGCTAGAATTTATCTTCATCTTTGTTTCACAATAGACACAGAACTTACTTCTTAAATAATAATAAAGTACCAGTAATCATAATAATAACAATAATAAAAATAACTAACACTTACTACTACAAATTACATGCTGGTCCAAGCATTCTGTCAGTATTATCTCATTTAATCCTATAACAACCCTAGATGTAAGGCATTAATATTATCCCCATTTTAAGGATGAGATAACTGAGAAGTGAAGTTGAATAACCTGTTTAAAATCATGGAGCCAGAAGGTGCTGGGATAAGAAGTTAAACTTAAGTAATTTGACTCTGGATCTCACCTCTTGTTAACCATACGAAGACAGATAGATATAGATAGATAGATAAGCACACAATTTACCTCTACTAAAATTAAAAACAGATGGAAATAAAACTACATCTACCTTATTTTTAAAAATTTAGCAGCAATGGGAAAAGCAAAACTTCAGAGGTCAGCTATAACTTGTACATTTCATTTCCTTTCCAAAACTAAAACTTAACTTTTTGGAACGGAGGCAGTAGCTCTGGGTAGGCAAGGAAAGAAATGAATGCACTCTGACAGTGGGTTCTGGCCCGGGTGTGGCAAGCACAGCAATTTGTTGGAGAGGTTGAAGGGAATGACCCTTCCTTCTCCTTTCACTGCAGGACCACCCAGTCCCCATAGAACTTACCCTGAAGCAGCCTTCAACATCGCTGGGGAGGATGCCAAGAAGGCTTTGGGGTTCTGCGTTTGCTAGGTGGGGAGGGAAACTAGGGTCAGGATACACTTAAGTGGGTAATGGAAGGAACAAAGAAAAGGTTAGGAAGCTAGAAAAATACCAAGTGGCACATATGTCCTTCTGTCCTTTCAAAAAATAATTGACAACATGACTAAAGTGAAATTTGTAGGTGTAACGTTTTACAGAGAATTTAACTCAGTGAAAAGTCATTTAATCCTAATATTATTACTTCATTTCTTTAATCCATTGCTGATAGCTGGGAACAGAATCAAATACCACAAACACCTCTGGAGAAAGTCACGAGTAGCTAGGAGACTAAGTTGTTCTCAGTCTGAAAAATTAGAATCTTTCTCCATTGTGCATTCTTACATCCTTGCCAAGAAAATAGATACATTTCCCCACTAGGAACTGAACACGGTCACCTTGGCCCAGGTCGTCAGGATCTAAAACAGTAACACACACTTGTCTACAGCAAGATGATAATATTGCTATCAAAGATTTCTAACATTTCTTTAAAAAGAAATGGCATAGTAATATGTGGAGATTTAATGAATATTTAACAAATATGAGATAGCAATTTGGTTTATTAGTGCCAGCTAAATACTTCTGTTAAAAGAAAAAATTAATAAATGAGCAAATAAATAATCAGTTCAACAGTCAAGTAGTCAATTGACTTCTTCTAGCTAGACAGAAAAGCAGTAGTTGCAACTGGGAATAAAATCCAGATGGCAGCCTGCAGGGCACAGATAAGGACTGAGCATGTCTTCATAGGAGGTTTTGAGGTTCGCCATTGTAGGGGAAGTGGGACATCTATAAAGAAGGTGAAAGTTTTCATATGGATAAACATTGCCGTGAGAGTTTAGAATTTGGAGATTCACTGCTGCTTTTGAAATGAACAGTTTTGTGACCTTGGGAAAATTATTTTTCTTCCTTGGGTCTGGTTTCCTCTACGAAGTTAGGGAGTTAGAAAAAAATCAACAATGGAGGGCCTACAATGCCTGAAACACTTACTATCTGGCTCTTTACAGAAAAGCTTTGCCAACCCCTCCTGTAAAATGTCTTATAGGATTAGTGCTCCTTGGAACACACGGAAGGATAATAGGCTAGATGATTACTCCAGTTCTTTTCCCCTCTATCATTTTATTCATGCAGTAAATGAACATTTCACTGAGCACTCGTTTGTCTTAGGTGCTGTCCTAGGCCCTGGGGCATAAAAATATGAATCAGTCGTAGCCTCTGCCCTCAAACTGCTTACAGTCCATTAGAAAGATATATAAAGAAATAAATGCAAAAAAGTGTTCTAGGCTATACTATAGCGGCCTGGGTAGAGTTCAGGAGTGTGTAGAGGATGTCTTTTGGTTGAGTGCTTAGTCCATGCCCTTTTCCTGAGAACTGCCCACTCCAGGCAGTTAGGAGTTGTGGTTGCAGAGACAAGCACAACAGATTCAGTCCCAGCCTTCATGGAGCTTAAAACCTAATGAGGGAGACAGAAATGCTTATGATTACAATAAATGTGACAAACATCTATGATGGAAAAGTATCAATGACTGATTTCTGACAAAACACATAAGAAAGGCACTTTACTCAGATTTTGAGGGTCAGGGACATTTTCCAGGACTAGGTTACATCGAAATTAGAAACTTTCGGATTAGTAGGAATGAACTGAACAAACATGGAAGGGTACCAGGGGATGGGGCATGGAGGAAGGATTCTGGGTGGGAGGAATGGCATGTGCAGCCACTCTGAATTATGTTCCTTCTGCTGAGAAGACACTTAAGCTGGTGTCTTCTCCCTGCAGGGAACCTGAACTTCTACATGAGCCCATTCATGACACCAGGAATTGAGGGTTCAATTTTGAACATGTTGAGCTTAAAGTGTCTGTGGACAACTGGCTTTGTCGAGAAGACAGTTATTTGGTTGTGAAACTCTGAAGACTGGTCTGGACTGGAGAAGAGATTTGAGAATAGCCAATGTAGATCATAAGTAAAAGCCTACAAATGCATGAGACTGCATGGGTAATGGATGTAGAGTGAAAACCAACAAACCCAGGACACAACCCCAGAGAAAACTAATGCAGGAAAGGAATCAGGGGAAATTTTTTTAAATGTGAAGGAAAATCAGGAGAGTGCAATATCACAGATGCCAAGCTAAGCAAAAGATCAACGAAGGGGGCTGGTCAACTGCGTCAGATGCTGCTAAGATGGTCAAGGAAGATGCAGCTTCAAGGTGTCCAGTGGATTGAGCAGAAAGGATGTTTTGGTCACCTTGATGAGAACAATTTCGAGAATTCGTGGGAACAAAAGCCAGATGGCAATAGGTACAGTCAGCAGCACAGAGGTGAGAGCAGAAGCCACAAGTTCATGCGCCACTCAGGGAAATGACAGAGCAGAGCTGAGTACATTTTTCAACCTCAGGATGAATTCAGGAAACAGAATTGTTAAAAGGTTATCATTGTTTGATTCAAGATGAAAGTAATTTAATTGAATTCCACAGAAAATAATATGAATTCCTACCATTTAGGTTATCCACTTTATTGAACAAAAAATTGTCAATGAGAAAATTGAATCTTTTCTTTTAGTCATTAAATGATTACACTCTAGGCACGTTTGTTAACAAACAAAACAGAGGCAATTTCCCAATCTTTTAACCTTTCCATTTGTATAACAATTCAAAGTTCAAAAATATTTGTTCATTCTCAAAATCGCAAACCCCAGGAAAGCACTGTTATTACTATTTTCTCCATCTTACACATGAGGAATCTGAAATCCAGAGGGTTTGAAGTGGCCTTTCCTAGGTCACTCAGCACCTCCCAGTGGTATGGCTAGAATCATTCATTCAGGTCAATGAAACTTTCCCCTTACCTATTGTATACCAGGCCTTGTGACAAGTGCTAGTTATTAAGATGAATGGGATGCTCCTGGTTACCACTAGTTCTCCCCACACTATGGCCATAGGACATCCTCTAGGACCCTACTGGGTGGAGTGATACAAGGGAGGTGGGGTGAACCACATAAATGGGAGTGACACCAATGCCTTGTTTCACAGCACGCCGACTCTTCCACCAAGGGCCGGGTTTGGGTGGTTCCTTGTATCCAAAGATTACAGCCTGCTGCAAAACTTAGCCCAAACCCCACATAGCGTCACCTTTTGATAGCTCATTATTGACATGGAGTAAGAAACAAGAGGCTCAAGACAGAGAAAACCTAGAAGCAGCTAGAGCAGCAGTCCCCAATCCCCAGGCCACCGATGCTACCGGTCCATGGCCTGTTAGGAACCGGGCCGCACAGCAGGAGGTGAGCAGCAGGTGAGCCAGCAAAGCTTCATCTGCCTCTCCCCATTGCTCGCATTACCACCTGAATCATTCCCCCATCTCCTACCCCAGCCCTGGAAAAATTACCTTCTACGAAACTGGCCCCTGGTGCCAAAAAGGTCTGGGACCACTGAGCTAGAGAAAAAGAACCCGTGAAGAAGACTAAGCAACTGCCAGAACTTTAGGATGAAAATCAGGAAACATTGGTCTCAGCTTCACTTGGGAGATTGGTTCTGGGAGGGAATTCTCCACAGTGTCAAGTGTCACAAAGAACTTAAGTAAGATGAAGTTTGAAACATGTCCATTGGATTTTGCCGGTAACAGGTAATTGATGACCTTGCCAAAGCAGTGTTCATTGGCCAAAGATAGTTGTACAAGTTGTTGACTGAACAAGGATACCAGCCTTCATTCTGTTTATGAAATCATCCCGCAGAGGAGGGGATGCATTTTTCCTAACTGGGACAAAGGCTCCAAATGCGCTTGTGAAGAAACTGAGGGTTTCAGTAGAGTCGGGGGGCGGGGGAGGGGGGGCAAAGCCCTATCACAGTGAATTGAAGACTAAACAGGAAGAGAGAAAAATGGTGCATTCTAGGGTCCAAGCTCAGTATTCCTAGTGGACAAATTTAAGCTGCCAAAAAGATTTTCACCATGGAGGGAAGTGGCGAATCAGAGGAGAGGTGTCAGCAGAACAAACGCAAAAAGTAAAGGGAGAAGGAAGTGCTGTGGAGTATGAGTTGTGGCTTTTATTGCTAATAAAACCTAGCTGTTTATTCTGCTCATTCTTATTTCTGTAGAGCTCCACAGCGTTTTGAAAGTTGTTGCATGTTGCATTTGATCCTTAAAATACCTTAGGAGATAGGTAATGCAGCATTCCTGTCCCTCTTCCATACCTAAGGAAACAAAATATACAAAAAGTTCAATTTTAAGTATATTGTAATGGACCAAGGATGGATCTTGCCTGCAAATTCAGGTGCCCGTCCTAGCACTGTCACTTAGCAGCAAGTTACATCAAATCACTGAGCCTCCATTTGCATGACGTTGAATGGAACACATAGTGTCTGCCTTATAGAGAGGTGAGATGAGATGTACAAACACCTAGGAGAGAGCAGAGCACAGGCAATCAACATCCATAAACTCCCTTTTCTCCTCTTCTCCACCTAGAACTCATATTCAGGTTATCTGACTCCAGGTTGATAGGTATAAAGTGCATGGCTGTTGTGGTTATTTACTCATTTATTCATTTTCTAATCTATGTAAGTTTTTGTTTAATGATTATCCAAGAGACTTACTTTGTAGAAATTAAGTTCCTTACTGTTTTTCAGTAAGGAAAAACAGTGTTGTTGTTTTTTTTTTACTGTTTTCAGGGATTCAATTGGAATCCCTCCAATTATGTTATTAGAATTTTGGACTACTTCTTCAAGATTACCAACCTTGTTTCCTGCAGGTGTACTGAGAGGGCTAATAGGGGTTTGTGGTTTTCAGGGAATGGAAAAGGCTGAATGCGTTGCTTTTGTGTTAAACTACAGTATTATCAAGATGTAAGAATTATTTCAGATTTTATGGCTAACATTTTATTGTGCATCACATGCACTTCTGCTTGTATGATTAGAGAATATAAAGATTGGGAACAGACACAGGGAAAAAAATCACCTTGCGTATAAACTAAGAAATTGTCATTATAATTCAAAAATCCTTTGCAAAAGCAGTAAGTATGAGTTTAACTTGTGATATAAATGGCATGTAACTTTCTCTATATAAATACATAACATATATATATATATACACATATATATATGCTGATGTTTTAGTGTCTTAAACAGTGGTTGCTTATGGAGATATATTCTGGTAACAAAGAATATAGCATTTTCAAGTTGATACTAACATTTTAACTCCAAATAGAGAGTAAAAGCAATGCGAATATTTTTTCATATTTTTAAACTGTAGTGCTGCCGGCATCATTATCCACTGGTCATGATAATCTAAAAATGCACACAGTATTTGTATGATCTGTATAATGAAAAAAGTGTTCAAAGATGGGACAATGTACAGCTTCTTTGGGGTATTTATTAGCAGATTATTGTACTGTGCATCTGCTTTAAAGACTCTGGTCTTGCAAACAATATGTACTCTTCTTCCAATATCATACCACACCGTGTGCTGGATGTGGCTACAAAGAGTTGTCCTCTCTGAATTTCTGGGTCCATGTAAAAACCCATTTGCAGCTAACCAATAAAACAAAAAAGGAAACTTGCAGACAGCTGGTTTATATAGACTTTTCAAAAAGCTTAAGTCCTGACCCATAATATGTGCGGAATTTGTATGAGGTTTGGTGAAAGAAAATGGAAGTAACTATACCTGTGAGTTAAGAAATTAATTCCAGGAAAAGAAATAATATCTCCTTTCTCAGAAGATCGCAACAAAATGTGCTCTTGGTGTGGATGCGTTTCTTGATTTTGTGTTATTGGCTATGAAATACATGTGCCTGGAAGAGCGATAAATCCAATATGAAATTATTAACAGTTTCATCACTCTAATATGGGAACTTCCCTACTCATAATGTTCTAGTTTATAAAGATAATTGACTACAGTGGAACTCGTCAAGGTAGTAAAGAAAGATTTTACAGATTTGCAGACATTCTTGTGTGTGTGTGTGTGTGTGCGTGTGTGTGTGTGTGCATGTGTGTGCGTGTGCATGTTTGAGTTCACATGTAATAGTTTAGTAAAGTGCAAAGGCAGTCTTATTTTGGGGGGAAAGAATATCGTAGTTTTACAAATAATAAACTCGGAAAGAAACTTGTTTGCTAACAAATTCAGTTATCTTATGGTTAAAATCATTAAATTTCAGAAAATGTATTTACTTGGGTTTTATCCTTACTCTCTATATCCACCTTTGAATAGAACTCTACTATATCACTGTATTTAGCCACCATTAACAGGTGTTGTAGTTGAACAGTCTTTATTCCTTTTCCTGTTAAAATTTTCTAACTCCTTCCTTTTTACTAAGAACTGCAATATCATTTAAAAATATATGATTTGATACAAGAATGGCATCAACATATGATTCCTACTGGGTCCCTTTGTCATTAGGAGATCATAGGGATCCATAACTTTTTTCCAACTTCACTTTAATTCAAAGGCCAACCCCAGTGCCTCTGTATTTAATAGGCTTCTAAAGAAGATTCTTGTACAAACTTTACATTTATTATTGAGAATAAAAACTTTAGCAAAAAATAATTGTGCTGATTTTTCTAATACTGTGATTACATGGTAGAACTATAATTCAGAGTTGAAAAAATCCAGTCTAGTCTCTTTTAGTAAACTAGAACTGATTAATTCAATATTATATCAAGCTGTGCTGAATGACAAAAGACACTTTACATAACTTCTGTAACCACTCATTCCAATGAGTGCATTTATTCATAATAACAGAATAGATGCTCCTTCCTTAATTATTCTTCCTTTACTTGGTATCCTTATTTGAAAAAAGCTAGAATACCAAAGTATAAAAATTAATGTGCTGGGCTTCCCTGGTGGCGCAGTAGTTGAGAGTCCACCTGCCGATGCAGGGGACGCGGGTTCGTGCCCCGGTCCGGGAAGATCCCACATGCCGCGGAGCAGCTGGGCCCGTGAGCCATGGCTGCTGAGGCTGCGCGTCCGGAGCCTGTGCTCCGCAATGGGAGAGGCCACAACAGTGAGAGGCCCACATACTGAAAAAAAAAAAAAATTAATGTGCTGACATTTTAATAATACCCCCAAATAAAATTCCAGATCGCTAAGTATTGGAGACTGGTTAAGTAAGTTAGAGTATACCCATATAATGGAATAGCATGCAGCCACATTAAGGGATGTTGTGGAAGAATATTTATTGAAATGGGAAATTGATAAGAAAAGTAAAAGCAGAATATATGATATAACTTAACGGTAATGATATGCCAAGATATTAACAGGAATTATATCTGGGTAGGAAGATTTTGATGATGACTTTTTTCAATTCCATTTTTCCTTTGTGCTTTTCTGCATTTTTAAAGTTCTCTGCATTGGCTGTTTAGTAGTTTTCAAATTGAAAGACAGTTATTAAGACCACCTCATTAAAGGGAAGAGGAATAAGTGAGTACAGAGGCAACAACCAGTACTTTGTCAGTCGGCCTGATGCTGGGTTCATGCTCATCCTCCCTCTTCTGCCACCAAGCTCCCTTGGTGACAAGCGAGAAAAGAGGACTGGCTATGAGCCTATCCCTGAAACATTCTCAGGTTTGATTAAGATTGCTCAACCTAGTGGAAGAAATTTATTTTCTGATTATCATTATTTCGCTTTTTCCCAAACATTAGGTTTAAATATCCTTTTTCACTAATAAACGTATACCAATAGAAACTGCTGTGTGACTATCAGATATATAACAGTGCTTTTACAGAACATGTATAAAAACCACTATCTTCATTTTAAAGCCATGCTTTATAAAGTATTTTGCAAAGGCAAAAAGCACTTTCAACTTATTTTGCACACTAAGAGGGAAAGATCATTTCTGTTAACCTTTATCTTTACTCCACATTAAATCATCTGGCACATTTGTCATTTCCCCTGCATTTGGCATTTTCTGCCCGTTGTTAATGCTGATTCTGTCTGGTCATCTGCCAAAAGGACATCAGGTGTCAACAGTCACTTCTGTGTTCCAGAGTTCCTAAAAGAAATAAAGACATATACTTTTGGTTCAAAAAAATCTGTGATAAAGTGACAAATTCTTATAGTATATTTAAAACATATTTTTTTTACCTTAAGGATGCTGAATTTACAGTATAATTTTGTTAAGTATATAAGTTCTTCCATAGTTAGGTAAGTCAGAGAATAAAGATATGTCTGGAACTTAAGAATATTCCCTTCAAGAATTAATATTGTTAAAATGGCCATACTATCTAAAGCAATCTACAGATGTAATGTAATCCCTATCAAATTACCCATGATATTTTTCACAGAACTAGAACAAATAATCCTACAATTTATATGGAACTTAATAATTATATGTCAATTAATCTTCGACAAGGGAGGCAAGAATATACAATGGAGAAAAGACAGTCTCTTCATAAAGGTGTTGGGAAAGTTAGATAGCCATATGTAAATCAATGAAATCAATGAAGTTAGAACACATCCTTTCACTATACACAAAAATAAACTCAAAATGGCTTAAAGACTTAAATAAAAGACATGACACCATAAAATTCTTAAAAGAGAACATAGGCAAAACATTCTCTGACATAAATTGTACCAATGTTTCCTTAGGCTGGGACTTCCCTGGTGGTGCAGTGGTTAAAAATCCGCCTGCCAATGCAGGGGACACGGGTTTGAGCCCTGGTCCAGGAGGATCCCACATGCCATGGAGCAACTAAGGTTGTGAGCCACCACTACTGATCCTGAGCTCTAGAGCCCACAAGCCACAACTACTGAAGCCTGCATGACACAACTACTGAAGCCCACACGCCTAGAGCCTGTGATCCGTAACGAGAAGCCACTGCGATGAAATGCCTGCGCACCACAATGAAGAGTAGCCCCTGCTTGCCGCAACTAGAGAAAAGCCCATGCTCAGCAACGAAGACCTAATGCAGCCAATAAATAAATAAATTTATTTTAAAAATATGTTTCCTTAGGTTAGTCTTCTAAGGCAATAGAAATAAAAGCAAAATAAACACATGGGACCTAATCAAACTTACAAGCTTTTGCACAGCAAAGGAAACCATAAACAAAATGAAAAGACAACCTACAGACTGGGAGAATATATTTGCAAATGATAAGACCGACAAGGGCTTAATTTCCAAAATATACAAACAGCTCATACAACTCAATAACAAAAAAAACAAACAACCTAATCAAAAAATGGGCAGAAGACCTAAGCAGACTTTTCTCCAAAGAAGACATAGAGATGGCCAACAGGCACATGAAAACATGCTCAACATCACTAATTATTAGAGAAATGTAAATCAAAATTACAATGAGGTGCCACCTCACACGGGTCAGAATGGCCATCATTGAAAAGTCTACAAATATCAAATGCTGGAGAGGGTGTGGAGAAAAGGGAACCATCCTACACTGTTGGTGGGAATGTAAATTGGTGCAGCCACTATGGAAAATAGTATGGAGGTTCCTCCAAAAGCTAAAAGTAGAGTTGCCATATGATCCTGCAATCCCACTCCTGGGCTTATATTCAGAGGAAACTTTAATTCAAAAAGATACATGCACCCCAGTGTTCATTGCAGCACTATTTACGATAGCCAAGACATGGAAACAACTTGTGTCCATCAATGGATAAAGAAGATGTGGTACATATATACAATGGAATACTATTCACCAATAAAAAAGAATGAAATAATGCCATTTTAGCAACATGGATGGACATAGAGATTATCATACTAAGTGAAGTAAGCCAGAAAGAAAAAGACAAATACCATATGATATCACATGTATGGAATCTAAAATGTAACACAAAAGAATTAATCTATGAAACAGAAACAGACTCACAGATGTAGAGAAAAGACTTGTGGTTTCCAAGGAGGAGTGGTGGGGAAGGGATGGATTGGGAGTTTGGGATTAGCAGGTGCAAACTATTACATGTAGAAGGGATAAAAAAGAAGGTCCTACTGTATAGCACATGGAACTATATTCAACTATATTCAGTATCTTGTGATAATGGAAAAGAACATGAAAAAGAATGTTTATATATGTATAAGTGAATCACTTTGCTGTACAGTAGATATTAACACAACATTGTTAATCAACTATATTTCAATAAAATAAACTTTAAAAATACTCCCTTCAAATATTAGGGTTTTATTGAATTATTGTAAATAGAATGTTGGGAAAAATGGCCTAAACTTCATGTTTTCTTCCCCTAACAGGTGCTTTTAGAAGACAATGAAAAGGTAATTCAACTGTAATTAAAAATAATCACCTGATAGAGAAGTAACGTATTCAAATAGTTCTAACTAAATTGGTTTGGATTATCTAATGATAGATATGATGATGTACTTTTCTTAGGAGACTATTCCCATAGGAGTCAAAGCCATGCCAGCTCCACCCTAAACCAACAGTGTGACCTGAGCAAAACCCAGCACCTCTCCAGGTTAAGTTTCCTTAGTCACACTTTACACAGTAATTTTGATCACATGTTTGAGTACATGTTTAATGATAAAACTGAATATTTAAGCCCACAATGATGAAGGATTGGACAGATAACCTATTAGGTGCATTCTCGCCTGAAATTCTTTTGATTTTATATATGTATACATATGTTATATATAACATTCATAAATTTTAAAACGCGGTTATACTAGCAATGAGAACTTATATATCATCATCTTTCTATTTGCAGCCAATTACCACCCAATCTAATGTCTCACTGTATATAAATTCATTTATTCTTTCATTCATTTCAAATATGTGATGATATAGCTATGAAATCAACGTTTGGTTGTTTTGAATAACCCCAAAACAGCAAATAATTTAAAAATCACTTCCACTGGAGTTTGGAATCTATTACATGCATTGTTTTTCCAGAAAATTTACCTCATAATTATGTTGTGTGGGAGTGAAATGAGTTTCTATTCCAAATTCACACATTGAATTCTGACTGCTAGGTGATGAGAAGCATCCAGGACTAACACTGACCATGTTGCCACGGGTAATTGGGACTGCTCGTGTGTGTCTTTAACTCTGAATTTGGTATCGACTCTTATGAGTCCAGGTCACCATCTAATGTTTTATATCCTTTTTTGGACCTTGTCAGGATATCACCTTTCCTTTCACAATTTTATATACTATGTGTTTTGCTTTTGGAGGCTTTGTTTTTCATACTCTAAGAGTATTATCTTCTCTGCTTCTGTGAGAGTTACCGATCATGATCAAAAGTTAGAGATCCTTTTAAAAAGAGAATTCTTTCTAATACTTACTGTATTTATAAGACATTATTACATAAGAATAATTCTTGATCTTCCTCCTAAACCTTCATCATAATCACAACCCAATTCAAGTCAGCCTCGATACACATGCTCTTAAAGGCTGCTCTTTTTACCTGGTGAATTTCTACTTACCTGGTTATCATTCACTGTCAGAACTTTGAACAGCTCTCACTCTATTCTATGTATCTGTCCCCGGTCAGTCTCTTTTATCCCATTCCCAGATTTTTTTTATTTTAAATGGTTCATCTCAACCAACAACCTCAAAAGTTTTGATTTTGTGTATTATGATACTTCCAGGACCCACTTCCCAGAGCTAGTACAATGTATTTTGACCACCAAAATACTGTCACCCGGATTTATCAGGCCATTTGCAGTTGAAACATTAATTATTCCACAAGCGCTCAGCCTCACGTTACTTTTAGTATAGTGTTATTAATTGCTCAATTTCTAAATACACTTATTTAAAACTTCTGGGGCTACATCCATTTATTTATAAATTCAGCAAATATTACCGAGTGTTTACTATGGGACAAAGCTGTCCCAGCTGCTATGGGTACTGGGGTTAAGCAGATCAAATGCCTGTGGTCATGGAGGATATTTTTCAGTTAAGAGAGTTGGACAGTGAAATAAAAAAGAAAATATCAGATTGTGATAAAGCTAAGAGGAAAAATAACAACAACAGGGTAATGGATAACAAGTTTTGAGGTTAAGATTTAGATTACGTGGTCGTGGAAGACATCTGAGGAGGTGACATTTGAGTTGACCCCCAAATGACCAGCCCCCTGTACCATCCCCCAAAAAAGCAGCCAAATGTGGACATCTGGGGCATTAGAGGGAATCCAACTGCCTTAAGGAGCTGTGAGCTTGGTATGTTCACAGGAGGGCCCTCTGGTTGGAACACAGTGAGTGAGGGGAAGAGTGGAATGAATCGGGGTCTGAGAGGCAGGTGAGGGCCAAATCATGTAGGGCACACAGGCTGTGGAAGGCGACAGCAGTGGGGAGCCATTCGAGGCTTTTATTTAAATGTCCACTCTAATTCATATTTGTAGAAGACTATTTCCTGAGTATAGAATAAACTATACAACAGCCAAGGTGGAAGCGGGAAGATCAGTTTTTGCCATTGCTCAAGTGAGAGATGGTGGTATAGACTGAGGTGGTAGCTATGAAGATGCTGACAAACGGACATATTCAGGATATGTTTTGCAGGTGCCACTAATACGATTTCTGAAGGGTTAATTGCACATAAAGGAAATATTTAGTGAGGAATGATTCCTAGATTTTCTGCCTGGACTCCTGTGTCGACGGTGGTGCAGTTTGCTACAAGGGAGATGGCTATGGGAAAGGAAGTTGTTGGAAGGGGCAGGCCAAGCATCAAGGTTTGGACTTGTTAAGTTTGAGACGCCTGTGAAACTTGATAGTGGAGCTATCAAGCAGGCGGTGGGCCTTTGACTTGGAGGTCAGGTGAGATCAGGGCTAGATATATAAATATGGAAGGATAACTGAGATAAAATAAAACAACACATTCAAATCTTCATTTTTAAAGATAGCACTCAATATGATCTGTTTTCTCTTTTGTGGGTGGGAGGACTGGGGAGGGAGTCTAACCATTTTGCTCCGAAAGTAGAGGTGTATGCAGAAAGCCATCCTCTTGAGGTAACTCTTTGCCAAGTACTTTAATTTTAACGATGGAAAATTCATCATAGCAACTTCATTTGGAAGTGCTTAGGTGATCAGGGGAAAGAGAACCTTCTCCTCACTCTCAGATTCTGACTTAAGAATCTCCGTAGGAAAAGCTGTTCACACAGTAGCTGCAAATATTATTGACATCACAGTATATCATCCAAGAACAAGGGTCAGAAATTCCACAAGCAAACTTATTCTTGTAAGATTTCCTGGCAGATGTTACAGATAGAAAAGTGCACTCAGAATTCCAATAAGCAGATAAACATTTGCATGGTTTTCTATAGAAAAAAACCCCCCACATTTTACATCTTTAAAATTGCTTCTTTGCTTGTTATCACTGGAGGAGTGATATCAGGGCCTGGCACCCAAAAGATGTATGATGACATAATAGACAAAAGACCACTGTCATTTCTTGACACTTTTTAGTAAATTCTCTTAAGTATTGCAGAGATGTATAACTTGGTGACCCTACATAATCATGCTAAAACCATCATTCCATATTTTAAAATGTGACAAGAATTTTTGGGTGCATGTTATACAAATTTTGGTTTTTTAATGTTAACCAAGTGCATCTTGCCACATTAAAGTTTTTTAGAATGTGAAAAAGAGGTTTTGTATCTCCATGAGTCATTGCTAATTATAATTAGATCAGAATCACTTGAAAATTTTCACTGCCCCTTTCAATATGACTAAAGATAGATTTGGACAAATAAATAAATGTCCAATTCAGTGAATTACCCAGTGGTGGGTATGTATCTTGTTCTTTGTTGAATTATGTTTTGTTTTAGTGTTGTAGTAAGTCCTTCCTGAAGGGGTCCACTTGTGATCCCCGAGGACGTAGGATGTTATAAAAGTGAAGCTACTGCAACTAAAGAAAACTCCTTATTCTCTCTCCCAGCCATATGCATTCCAATCACTCTTGTACAATGTCAAATAACAAGCTTTGAAGTCATGGAGTCTTCTGTCAGTAGAACTAATTCTACTAATTCACTGTTCTTTCTTTTAATGCACATAACTATTAATCTGCATCAGGCTCCTTTTTAGCCTAAAAAAATTCTAATGCCATAACAATCTCACTTATCAGTGTTTCAAATTCTAGGAAAAGTATTCTTGTTATTACTTGACATATGTGCAACATTTAATGTCTGTTATTTAACTGCTGTTTATTTGCTCTTTGCCTTTCAAATGAATTGTGACATTTTCTTTTCCATTGTCTTATTAATAATGATCCAAATGCATTGTGGGAAAAATAGTCATCTCTAACTACAAGGCAATAGAAAAACTCCAATTCTGATTGCACAAGTGGAAATTCAAAATGAGACTCATAAATTTGGGTAAAAAAATCATTTATTCATTTGATGCATTTATTATGTCCCATGTGCTAGTGATTGGGAATATAAAGATGATATGATACACTGCCTGCTCCCAAGAGGCTTAAGATGTAGTCGAGTGAAACGGACATATGAAAGAGTAAGCACACGAAAGTATTTCATGAACTAAGGTGGTAGTATGCGGAGGAAGGGAGGGAAGAATTTTCAATTCCGTCCTAATAGACTTCATAGAAAAAGTGTCTTAAAGCTTTGTGTTATCAAGGAAAGCAAACCACATTTTCAGCATAATCCTCATCCTTTTCACTGAATAGTTTTACTTTTAAAAAGCTATCTTTAACAATGTTTTGTCTCTATGATGTCAAAGCAATCTTTTAAAAAAATAAAAATTTGAACAACTCATTTTTTGGTTTACCAGGATGTTCTTTTTCAAACCATTTGGTTGATAATTACAATAAGTAGTTTGGGCATGATTTAGACTTAGTCTAGATTCTTGCCTAGATTCTTAGTCTAGATTCTTAGTCAAGATTCTGAAAACCCCAAACTCTGAAGTTACCGAGTTTGCTCCCATTATCCAGCCAGGTGATTCCCTCAATATAATTGGATTCAGTTCAACTATCATTTGAGTATTGTCTTGTAGCTATGAAAACATACATCTGTCTGTTTGTTTTTAGGGCCCAATATAAATTCTACTGTTTTTAGTTTATATGTAGGCCTAAGGACAAGGTTTTGCTTGCAGATTTTTTTCTTTGACTTTTCTTTCAGAGAGGAAACAGAATGTCACTAAATAATAAGGGGAAATAAGCAGGAGTTCCAAGAAAAATGAAGGGAGAATGAGTACAAGAAAGGTTGAATGTTGATTTACCACTTTTGAAAAATACAAAAATCAATCCTGGTTATTAATCTTGAAATTAGCTAAGCTCTAGGCTTTTCTTATTTTAAAATTTGAGAGTCCCCTTTCTCACTTCTCATTTGTCCCTCAACATAAAGAGTTCTGCTCCCACCAGTTCATTTTAAATCACTCTTGACAAGGTCACAATAAGTACCTTGAAGATAAACCCAATGGATCCTTTCTATCCTTCTTTTATTTGAGCTTTTGACAATTTTTGACCTCACTGGCAACACCTGTATTCTTGAAACATTGTCACCCCTTGACTTACATGATTCTCAATTTCCTTTCACCTGTTTGGCCACTCCTTCAAAATATACTTGTAATACTATTTCTTTAAAATGGGTGTGTTTCAGTGATTGGTCCCAGGCCCTCCTCTCTTCTTACTTTATACTGGGAGTTCTCAACTTTTTTTTTCTTGGAGGCACTGATGCCTTTGAGGATCTAAAAAAAAGCTATGCACTTATTCTCCAGAAAAATGAACATAGATGCATACAAAAAAGGTTTTGTGCATTATTTAAGCTGGTTCACAATATAAGAGACCCTCCCCGGCTCCATGCAATTTGGTAGTATAATCTTCACTTACCATCGACATGCTAATTTCCAAATTTAGATTTTCAGCAAAGATCTGTTGTCCTCTATGTCAGACTCTTATATCCAACTGCTTATTGGACTTCTATCACATGCCCCCCAAACACCTAAAACGCAACATGTCCGAACTATAACTTGTCATCTTCTTTCCCTAAACCGTACCTCCTCTTTTTTTTTTTTTTTTTTTTTTTGCGGTACGCGGGCCTCTCACTGCTGTGGCCTCTCCCGTTGCGGAGCACAGGCTCCGGACGCGCAGGCTCAGCGGCCATGGTTCACGGGCCCAGCCGCTCCGCGGCATGTGGGATCTTCCCGGACTGGGGCACGAACCCGCGTCCCCTGCATCGGCAGCCGGACTCTCAACAACTGCGCCACCAGGGAAGCCCCCGTACCTCCTCTTTTGTTTTATATCTTAGGACATGGCACCACCAACAATCCAGTTATGTCCAGAAACCTCTCCTTTCTTGTTCAGAAACCTCTCCTATCCATCACAAGAACTGTGAATGCTACCTTCAAAATGTCTTCTCCGTGTCTTTGCAAATGCCAATTGGATTATGTCACTTCCCTCCTGGCTTCACAGCATCCTTCTTCTACTCATAAACAGATGTACCATCAAACCTGTTTTATAGTTAGAAGAAAGTTGATACAAAGAATGTTTAACTGGCTCTCTATAAGCCCCAAATCATTCACTAAAAGGACACAGAGCTAATATCTTCTGATCTTGTCCCAATTTCTTTTTTATATGATGAGGGTTGTATTAACACCTGCCTTTCCTAGGGTTTTATGAGAAAAAAAAATGAGGCAGTAACAATTCTAACAACTTCTATTTGCATAGTGCTTTGCAACTTACAAGATGCTTTCATATATGTTTCTTTGCAATGAATGTGAGAGTACTTTGAAACACTGAAACTACAAGATAAATAGAATATTTAAAAAATGTTTCTATGTAATATTTCATATATGAAAGTCACTGAGAATCAAGGTGATAGGACAGGAAAGAGAACTAATGTTTCTGAAGTTCAACCCTCAGTAAGCTCTTTCCTACTGTCAGCCCACCGCCCTATGTATAGCTACAGGTCATCCCGGAGAGCCATGGCCCCTCCCATCTGCAGATGGGCTAAGTAATTTTAGCGTCTAGCTGCCTACACTGGCCCTTGAAAAGTCACATTTAGTAGAATCTTTAAAAAGCATCCTCTTTGTTCAGAAACTATTCAATCTGGAATATGATCTCTCTGTGACTTCGTGCTACTTGTGGCAGTAATTTTATCTTTTAGTAGAAAGGCTGCAATAATATTATGTCCTTGGAGGAAAGTGGGAAGGGAAAAAAATTTCACATCACAGTGGATGACTCAAAACATACAAAAATTAATATAAAAAACCTTTAGAAAAGGCATAGAAATGTATGTACAAAACTGTTCTTTTCCTTTTTTTAAAAAGAGTGTTACTTGTCTTTTATAGGAGATTTTGAAAAACTTAGGGAAAGCTACTTCAAGCTGGTTGTTTAGAGGAGACTGACTTTGTAGTGGGAAAATATGGGCCTTGGCATAGTTTAATCCTCCCCTCTCTCCACAAAGTGTGACCACATCTTTCTACTTGACCCGAAAGCCAGAGCAGAGGAAGAGGCGATGGGACAGGAAGGCATGAAAAGTGCTGGAGACTGGTTTTGTACCCATGTCTAAACCAAGAGATTCATGTCACACCAAGAAAGATCCAGGGCCTTTGCACTGGAAACAGCAGTGCTGAAAGCAGAACCTGAGTGTTGCAATGTAGGGGGTCCAGGCTCCACTGGTGTCTACAAAACAGCCGTGGTATGTAGATAGAGGTACGACCACTTCTATGAGGCTAATATAGCCAGTTCCAGAGCCTTCAGAGGGATAAGTAAAAGGTCCTTTCAACCCTGCAATCACAGTCACGACGATCTCAAATTTAGACTTTTGACATTATTTCCAAATGAGGTCACACATGCAGCTGCAGAGCCATACTGCCAGGATTGAAAGAAGTTCATTGTGTCATTTTAAACTAGTGTCTTGCCACTGAGACATCACTGCGACAGCTCAAAGTCCCTGCATCTCCCACCTGAATTATTGCAAGAGCCACTGGAATTATGTCCTTACCTCCACCCTTGCACCTCTACCACCTGTTCTCCAAGAAGCAGCCAGAGCGATTCTTTAAAACGCAAATGTCATAACTCTGATGGCAACCTCCAGTGCCTTCCTATCAAACTTAGAATAAATCCAAGTTCCTGGTTCAGCCTATACAACCCGGCGTGATCTGAACTCGAGCCACCTGCCCTATCTCCTTTCGGTCAGCTTCCCTGTGCTCCAAGCAGACTGCTCTTGCTATTTCTGGAACATGGCAGAGATGTCCCCACCTCAGGGCCTTTGCATTTGCTGTTCCCTTGCTTGAGAAACTCTTTCCCCCAGATATTTCATTGCTTCTTCCTTTCATGGAGATCTTTCTTCAGAAAGGTGTTCTCTGCACAACTTACTTAAAAGAACACCTCTGTCACTCTCTATCCTTAAGGCAGGATGCCTTAATTTTCCTGCACACACGCACATCCACATTTTTTTAGCTTATTTGCTTTTTATCTTCCTCACAAGAATATAAGCCCCATGAAAGCCAAAGACTTTGTTTTGTTCACTGCTGTATCTCTTGTGCCTAGAATAAGTGCCTGGAGCACAGTAGGTGCTCAATAAATATTCTGGGGCCTGAACAAATGAATGGTCATTGAATCATAATGGCTATGACATACTAAGAGTTAATTTATCTCTTGCATATATTTTGTAATAAAATCACTAAACTGGTAAATATAGATGCTGGAACATGGTAGTTTAGGGAGAGCTGCACCCTCTCCCGCCCCACGCCTAGCTTCCTGTCGCAGCCTCCTGTGCTGCAAGGGGCCGCATGCATACATATGGGACAGTCCAGCTGCTTGTCTAAGCCCTGGTCACACTGCTTCCACCCAGCCACCCCTTACAGCAAACTGCCACCCTCTGGAAACTCCTTCGGCACAGGGCATGTACACCAGCAGCAGGCCTGCCCTGCTGGGAACAGACTGTTTGGGTGGGGAACACTGGTGTTCTGGGAATCTGAAGCAGGGTCTCTAAGGGAGAGAACGGGCTACAGTGGACATCTCCTCCCGTGGTGGGAGGGGCATAGCTGAGGGACAAGTGGAATAGGATCCTTTAAAACTATCTAGCCACTAGTCACTTGTTGCTATTTAAAGTAAATTTTGAATTAATAAAAATTTAGTGAAATGAACCATTCAGTTCCTCAGTTGTACGAGTTACATTTCAAATGTTCAGCAGCCACATGCGGCTAGTGATGACCAGATTAGTCACTCTGCAGATATACAGCCTTTCCATAATCGCAGAAATTTCCAGTGGACAGCACTGCTCTAAATCATGGGCCCTTGAAACCTCCTGCCCAGGTTTAAGTGAAGTCTTCTATAAGCTTTGTTAAACCAACTCAGTTTCTTCAGAAAATATTTATTGCGCATCCACTGTGTTCCATGGGCTATATATGAGTTACTGGGAAAGCAGAAAGGGACAAGGCACAATTTCTGTCTTCAAAGAGCATGCCATCTCGAGCAGTCCTGTAGCTGAATCACAGACAGAAAGTAAAATGGTCATAGCCCATCACATGATGGAATCTTGGCTCTGGTTCTATTTACGCAGCTTCAAGCAGAACATAGGTGTTCTCCTCAGGGAAGTGAAACACAGGAAAAATGGTGTCAAAAAAGGACAAAAACCAAGCCAGCAATATGTAAATCAAAGGAACACTAGACCCAGCACCACTTATGTAACAGAAACTTCTGCCTTCTAAATTAGACTAGGTGTTAGAATGACAGAAACTGGCTCATCTTACTTCATGAAGCTTGTTTTGTCTTGTTTTTTAGAATAACTGAAGAGAGAAAGCACAATGGTTTTTTTTAAAAAAACGCATCTTCGAAGTTTTATGTCTTTGTGGTTTAATGTTTTTCTGGAAAAACCTATTTGTATTTGTAATCCAAAATTTCCCCCAAGTATGTATATATTTTTCATGGTTTCTTTCTTCAATTTTTTTGCCCCTAGTACAGAACACATAGAAAATTAGAATTCAACTAATCATTCATGTTCCCACTCAAACTGTCCTGAGGAACCCTGTTTTGAAAAAAATGACCTTACAAAGTTAAGCCTGGATTCAGTTTTCTGAATTGGACCCATTTTATTCTGGCAATTTTGTTCCTTTCTCACAAATGTATTAGACAGTCTTGCACAGATGTTGTGTGAGAATAAAGGCAAGGTTTGTATAAAAATGCTTCCCTGAGCTTCCCGGGTGGCGCAGTGGTTGAGAGTCCACCTGCCGATGCAGGGGACATGGGTTCGTGCCCCGGTCCGTGAGAATCCCTCGTGCCGCTGAGCGGCTGGGCCCGTGAGCCATGGCCGCTGAGCCTGCGCGGCCGGAGCCTGTGCTCTGCAAAAGGAGAGGCCACAGCAGTGAGAGGCCCGCGTACTGCCAAAAAAAAAAAAAAAAAGCTTACCTGACTTCCAAAATAGTTTCAAGTTTTCCTTCTTAGTATTGCCTAACCGTCAAATCTAAAACATAAAAGAATCCTCCCAGAAACTCTCGAGAAAACAAAAGTCAAGGATAGGTTCCAGGACTTTGGGACTTGATTAAGTTTACTTGATCATTAGTTTTGTTTATGCTCCTAATTAGTGTTAAATTATTAACTGATTCTTCATTTCACAGAAACTTTTGATAATTGGCAGCTGTCAGGCAAGTTTGAAACGTTATTCTGAAAGTGTGAAGACACATATTCAAATACACATTCTCTCTTGGGGGTGAGTGCCCCGGCCAACAGAACACCATGCCTATTGCTGTAAATTATTTTATCATAAATATATCATTATCATAAATGCGATATTTCATCCAAAGACATTGTCTAAATTGCCATTTATAATCTATTAGCAATTCCACACATGCTACTCAAAATAGAGTTTTGCCCTTGTTTGGTCTAGATTCTATACCCTGGAATTTCCGTATGCTTCCTAGTGGTACACGTTATATATTGTAGCATTGTGTGTCCACACGACCTTATGAATTTGTATTAAGTCCACATTCACATTTCTATTATTGCAGAATGTCTATTCAATTTCAAAATGTTTATTTTCATAAATTTTAAGCATATTTAATATGCACAGGCAATTAAACCCTTTAATATCATTTTCTAATGGACTAAGGTTAATGAGTTTATTCTGGAAACATTACAAACTAGTTTAATTCTATTTCTATGGCCTACAAGGAAGATTTATTTGAGGTGAAGAGAAATTGCCTTTGGAGAATTGGTGAATGTGTTTCACTTTCAGTAAAATATCAGAAGGATAATAGCAATAGTTCTATGTTGAGATCTTTATTTTTTTTGGAGATTCATAAACTTCTCCAGTTGGATCCCTTTTCTTCATAAATGACATAGATCTGTAGAATATCATTGTTACTGTCATGATCTATTAAGTACATACTTTAATTTCCTTTCAGCATAGCATCCTAAGTTGAATTGACAGCTCAAACTATCATTTATCCTGAGCACCAAAAAAATTTGTGTGGTCCAGAAAAAGTAGCTATTCACAAAGACCTATTTCATTGTAACATTAGCTCTGATAGAGTAAAAACAAAACTTTCAAATTTAAAAATAAAAGACCAGGAATATACCATTATTTTGCCCTGTATCCAGGCATATTGGCTAGACCAATTTTTTTTTTTATTCATTGCCCAAACCTCAAGTTCTAAAAATTTAACACACCTCTGCATTTTTAAGAGAGGTTTAATATGTTGTTGAAAGAATATGTCTTAAAAGAAAACATCATAACAAGTTTTTCAAGAAATAAATTCTATCCTTGTCTACCTGGTTGAAACAGTTGATGAATTTATACACAAAAATCAGTTTACTCATCTCCACTACTCTCTCTCTCTCAATGTGCCCAGTAGTTCTAGGATTCTAGGCTTCTAACTTGGTGATCCAGAACTTTGATTCTGTAAAGAATCCATGTTTAAGAAGTATAACACACTTGCTTTCCTATTAATGTTATTCTGGTTAACAAGTCCACTAGAATTACCCCTAGAAATGAAGGCAACAAGAAGAGTCCTAACTGCCCCTCTTTTCTCCATATTACACTGATGCTTGCCAAACTTCATCTTTCAGTACTCTGGGATACCAGGTATTATGACATTGCTTTGTTTTGGGGAAAGGGGGTTTGGAGGAAACAAAGGTTCCAATAATTATGGAATGAAAGTTTGAATGAAATAAAGGATTTCTCAGATCTAATAGAGCAGAACAGGTCTGCCTGGTACATGAAGATACTTAAGAGAGCTCAAAGAAGGAAAATATAGTAGGCTTAGCATACAGTAGATGCTCAAGAAATGTTTGGATGAATGTATAAATGTATGAATAAATGAACAAACAAATGAACAAACTGAGTTTGAGAAATGTTTACAGACAAACATACTACTTTATGGAATTTTTCTAAGGTCAGAGAGCATTTCTAATTTATATTTTCCCAATGCCTGCAGTATCCAATAGCTTCACGTAATCTGTGAACACAAAATAAATATTTGCTATCATTACCTAAAAAAGAAATGAAAACGTTTGACTTTTTAACACTCATATTCTTTAAAGTGGCGTATGAAGAGAGCCCCACTCCCCTTTACACTTGTTCACTCATGAACTAGTTTTCAAGGGAATATATAGGTATCTTTATAGCCAATACAGTTGGATGTGAGTTGGGTTAATGTTATAAAAATGAAAGTGATAACTGCACCAAGATAGCACATTATCTATGGCTAATAGTTTAACTATCCGAAATATTAGAGAACCATATTATGACATGTGGGCTGCAGGAAGGATATGATGCCCTGAGACATTCTCGTGGAGGCTCTTTTCGGTGGGAAGAGAGAGAAGCATCCTTGACTCCAGGTCCACCTTCTCTCACTGGTGGCAAATATAGTGCCAGCTTCAACACCCCACATCACTGCTCTGAGAAGACCACAGAATAGACCCAAGTGGGTATTGCCTGGCTACCTCTGTCTCCCTAGGAAAATGCCCTCGAGAGCAGAGGATTCATTATGGCATTGGCAAAACACCAGCTCACACCAGCTGTGCATGGCACTGCCCAGCTTCCTGCCCAGCGGAGAGGAATAGACCGGGTCAATCTTCCTCTGCAGATTTTCATCAACTCTCTGCTAATCTAGAGCATTAATTCTTGGACTTCTGGGAAAACAGAATTGTTTAATCCTGAGATCTTAAAGGCAAACATCTTTCTTTTCAAATCTACTCCTGGAATTTGTGAGCTTTGGAAAGTAACAGTCACAGCAGAGTTGAAATATCCACTTTTGGTAAAGGCCAAGTTAGTGTTGTGAGTTCCATCTATTACCTGTTATCTGAATGCACCAAATCAGGAGGAAAAATAGAGGTTAGCATGGGGGGCAGGGTGGGAATCTGTTACTTCAGTTAGATTTACAGGGAGTCCTTGTAAACAGGGTGCTAAAAAGTGTGTTGGATTTTTTTTAACCTTTTGTGACACACAACAGAGCTGTGAAATCAGTGAATTAAATAGTTCCAGTCCCCTGGGCACACATGAGCAATAGCATAAAAATGGACAGCACCCATTATAACATTACTGTTATGGAGCAGATGGACAGCTTTGGTTTCAGCCTTTTGTCCTTATTTCAGAATGGGGCAGAACTGGGAAACGACTGTAAATTTTCTCAAAAGAGATGAATAGGAAAGCTGTTAACTTTTTTCTTATTAAAAAAAGAAGCCTGGAAAAATTCCAAATTACACATTTTGCAGCTCTTTGACTGCAATTCTTTCGCTTTTGCTGCAAAACATCTGTAGGTGGTTAAGCATTTCCCACCCTCATTCCCCAAAATGGAATATCTCATTCCTGGCAAGACATCTAATGCCTGAGAAGACATATGTTTACCAAACCAGTTCCCTGCCATATGTGTCCCACAGTTTCTCCAGAGCATGATGCATGTGAGCTGATTGGCTTAGCTTAAGAGACTCAGAGAAGGAAAAGAAGCAGGAAACGGATGGAGAAAGAAGTAAAAGATGGGGAAAGAGTGAGAGAGAGGAAGAAGACGAGAAAGGGGAAGGAAATTAGAATTTTTTTCCATTGTCCTTTTAAAACTTAATTTCTTCCGTTTGCAGTGCATGTTAATAAGAAAATTTCCAGTCGTATTGCAGTCGGTTTTCTACTACTAGGTAATTTCCAAAGATATTGAATGCCAAAATAATGAGGGTATCATATGGATGTGCCGTAACACTTGAGATAGTTTGATATCTAGTCATCTCCGACTTTATTTCTATGATATGTGATAAAATTATCAAATAAAACAAACATTAATAACCACTTGAGTTTTAATTTTGGACTCAGAAAAAGTTAGCATATTTTGACAAATTCCAAAATAGAAAACCTCAAATGCAAATAAGCTTGCTGGACCAAATGAGTAATTCTAGCCATCAAAGGGGAGGATAAAGAGGTTGCTTACATAGTACTTAGATTCACTGAAATAACTGTAAATTTTAAAATAATTCTGCAAAATAATAAAAACATCATTTTAGCAAGAAAAAATAAGGCTGAAAAGGAAAATTTATACTTTTTTGAAAGTTTCTATTCTGCACATTAATTAAAATATTCTAACAAAAATATAAGATATAAATGGGAGCAAACCATTGGTAGGAAATCGCTTCTAAATGTTAATAATCAAATATATTGATAATCCCCTAGAAAAGATGTTATTTAAAACAATTTTACATATGAAAAGTAATTTGAAACATTCAAAAGGACAAAAGTCTAATATAAGTATTAGATATAAAACTAATATTGTTAATTATTCAATCTTGCACAGCCAAATCACATTACTTCTATGATGAAAAAAATCTAAGAGAATTTACAAAGTTTTATCTATTCTAATTTTTCTACCATTCAGCCTCTTTACAGTCAATAGGTAAACTGGGGTATAGCTGTGGAATAGCAGAAATGTGTCACCACAAGCACACAAATTCCCATCAAGTTTATGTTTCATCTTTTGAAAAGCTTTTACTATTTAATAAGATTTGGTGTCTTGCCAAAAAAAAAAAAAAAAAAGGAAGGAAGGAAGAAAGATCTAGCACTCTCCACCATGTTTTGATGTTGCCAAGGATTCACAAGTATGGGACATCACTTCCACCAGTAAGTAAACAAGATTCTCAAAGAGCACTTGGGAGGACATACTAACCTTATAGCATTGTTAGCTGTGGAGAGCTTTAAATAAGCAAATGCTTTGTGGTTTTAATATAACACATACTAGTAAGAAGAAAAGGAAGTTAGATTAATAGCCACTTCTATGTGTTCATTCAGCAATTTTAGAGGAATTTAAAATTGCATAAATCTTTTTCTTCTCTACTTTCACATTGCATATCAATTATGCTTGTATCATTAACAGAAATTGCCATTAGAATTATCAGTTCCTGTTTTCTATGGCTATAATAGTACTGCACAAGTACTAATTATTTCTAAAGAGAACAATAAATGTTCTTCATGTTCTATGGGGGTCTTTCAGCAGATATTTGGAAGGTTACACTTAACATCACAGCCTTTAATAATATTTCATGTTTGTGTGGGGGTTTTCTTTGCTTTGCTTTGTTTTTTGTTTGTTTGTTTGCTTTTTAGTTCCTTAAAAGCAAAGTTTACTACGCATTTCAGACTGGAAAGTTAAAATTTCATTACAACAATGAAAACAGGTTTGCTTGATTATAGAAAATCAGTATCTTATAAGGATGAAGGAATGGTGATTAAAACCTTTAAAATTGGTTTTCAAAAGAGAGGAAAAATACATGGATTATTTAGAATGGACTATTTAGTTTTGTGTATTAAATTTAGGAATAAAAGTCCGTCCTTTAACTTTTGCAACTTATATGTGATGAAAAAATTCTGGTAATCGAGATAGCTTCAACTTTAAATACTTTTACCAGACACAGAGAATTACGTGCAATTATGTCCGTGTGTGTCCTGTGAAAAAACATGCACACCATTCTTTTCTGAGAAAGTTCCTCCTCTATGTAGTTGTAGAGAGGTCCCAACACAAGACATTTTACACATTCCACTAGGTTTGTTTTTTACTGTTTGTTTGTTTGAATGAGTGGATCTACAGTTGCCAAAGTTACCAAAAAAATTATCTAGTGAGTTACATAAACTTTGCTTAAAATAATGCATAAAGCAATGCAGATTAGGAAAAAAATCTGTATTCCATTACAGTGAAGAACTGAAATTGACATATTAGATTAAAATAGTATAAATATTGTACAACTTTATAAATTGTCTTTCTCTAAGTTTCCCAGCAAAGGGTAATTAATCGGGGCAGGGAATGTAGTTAGTACCCTTGATGAAGGTAAAAATGTAGTTGAAATATAGATGTACAAATGAAAAGATTTTGCAATAAATCTGGATCTACAAAAATCACATGGGAAAATTCAGATTTGTTTCTAGTCATTCCAAATAGATCTTTCTCAATTTAATCTGTAAAAGACTGTTACACTGCAGGCCTACATAGGAATCACTGCAGTTCCTTGTGGGGACTATCTTATTTCCATTCTCCAGATACGTTTCCTCCTTTTTCAACTGTTTCAAGAATTGTGAGTAAGCAGGGCCCTAAAATTCAAGTTCAGTGTGCAGAGAGTTAATTTAAATTTGATAACAAATGGCTCCGCTTTTGAAATGAATGTAGCCTGGCAACTTCAACTGGGAACCCTTCGAGGGCCTCAATTATGTATGCAGCTTCTTTGAGAAATAGTTTCACACATCTGACCCAAGGCCCACTATGTTGTTGCCATGAAATAAAACTGTACGTGGGCATTGTTTCATTTCTGTACCGTCTACTCACTGCCAGGCTCCACTCCCTCCCCCCACCCTGCGCATGCATGTACACGCACACACTCACACAAACTCCTTTATTGTCATTCTGCTTCTATTTTTCTAGTAGAGTGAATGTATCAATATAATTATCATAAGCATAATGGCCCCTGATTTCTTTTTTTGTTATAAAAATATTCTGATCTTAACTGCCAAACTGTTCCGGTCAAAATCAGGAGTGGGAAACCTAAAAGATAAGGAAAGGGTTAAACCACACACCCATTTCATTTTTTTCAAAATGGCTGCTTTGTCTGTGTGCATACACCAATAGCAAATGTCCTTCTGTTATTGTACAGCCAATTTGATGTGTCAAGTATTCATATGCTAATAATGGTACAGTTTCTCACTTTTTCACAGATAAATGGTAAAGATTGTTACAGACAGTGAAACACAAGAATAAACAGCTTTTATTTCAGACGCGATAAATTACTTTCCATTCAAATAACATGCGACACACGCTGCTGACCATTTTGTTTCTATTCACTGTTAGTTTGCCTTCTGGGTGTGTTTTTTTAGAATAGTTTGAAAATATTTAACAGATATGCACAGAGTTGTTACTAAAGACTTGATTGCATTAATTTGCTTTGTAGTCATTTCATCACTGGAAGATCATTTTCATGCTCAGTTATTACAGTGGGAGAAAGTTTGATGGAAAATCTGACACTGTTTCCCTAATATGGTACAATCAAGTCTTTTTAAAGCCGGGTAATGACAGTATTTGAAGGATGGATATCTTCCTCTCCAGGTTAGCAGTAACGTCATTTAGTAAATAAAATCCCTTGCTAAGAATATCACCGAAAAAAGAGACACTTGAATGAAATGTAAGTTGTTCTGTCAGAACAAAGTGGAATTATTTGGTTTTCTGATGCATAAATATGTCCTTTAAAAAAGGCTGAGTAGGTTAAATATATATGATTAAAACATACATATATATTGTTAGAATGGACAAATTAATGCAAAGATGGGGAGCTGGGTGTGTGGACGTGAGAGATAATTAACTAGTCCTTAAAGAAATATTATAAAAAGAACGTACTCATGAACATGCAGGCACTGATGACAGAGTTGTAAATCAAAAGAAACATTTCTGATTTTTTTCCACCAATTTAATGAAAATGTGCTTATATACTCTTGAGTTGTAACACTTTCCTTTAGGGACAAAAATTAGAAAACTCAGAAATGAAGCTGATGATTCTTCCAGCTACTTCTTAAATTCGCTTGATTGTGCCTAGATCATTTGTCTGAGCTTTATGTATGATCACTATTTAGTTTATACTGGGTCCTCTACAGTTGTTACCTGTGCTTGATGTGGTTGTATCTTTTGATGGGAAAGCATACAAAATAAAAAAAATAAACACAAAGCAAAGTAGCTGGATTCACTACTAGGCTGAAAGATCACAGCTTTTAAAAGTGGGTCACACAAAAGTGTTTTTTCCTAATTCCTCAAACTTAAATACATGCATGCACACACACATGCGTATACACACATAGATCCAGACAAAATCAGATTAGAGAAGTTTTAGAAGCACAACCCTTGATCATGTGAAAGTCTACCTTGAGACATTAAGGATTCCAAAGGTAACTATGACATCAGGTCAATGAGGCTGCAGCTCCCTAATAGTGTAATCAGCAGATTGTAAATTTTTTGCACAATTCTAGTACAAAAGCTAGCCATTTAAAGGCGGTCCTATAATTTCAGGCCTTTTCTCCAAGTTCCAAAATACCAGAGATGACTATTATATCATATCAATGAAGAATAAGGAAGGCAAGTGACCAATTTTATGTCAAACATGGACAGTCAAGGGGATTTTCTGCTAAAGAGCTATACGAGAGAGCTAATAAAAGTTGTTCCCCCTTTCTTCCCCTCAAATGCCATTGTTAAACCTATAAACTAATAGGGTCAACTTTCAATATCTATTTTAAATCTTCCCCTTTATATATGTTAACATTAGTTTGCTACAAGAAGAGTAGTTAATGGCAGATGAGATACTAATTTTTACTTTATGGGACACACATCAAAAAGTGACTGTAAGCTAATTTATCAAAAGTGAAATAAAGTAGGACACCAGTAACTATTTCAAGAATTAATTTAAAATGTGATATATGCCACACATGCTGCATTACTCAGATTGTGTTATTAATTTAAATGTTTCTTAACTAATTATCAAGACTAAATGGAGAAGTTTTTACCCATTGTTTCTCTTCTCCCATCTCATGTCTCTTTATCCTTGTAAATACAATCAGGCCTCACTCAGAGCTCTGAATCTTCCATTTTCTCCCTGTTAATTCTTTAGTGTAATTAGCACGTTGGTCAGAAACACAGGAATACACAGCGGGATTTGGGATTTCATCACCTATTTTGGTAGGGCTCCTATCACTTCACCCTCAAACACCATTTTCATTTGCTTTGGGAGTTGCCTTTTTAAGTACAGAGGTTTAAATTACTAGCTCAGGTTTTATACAGTGGACACATAGTTGCTAGGGACTAGCACAGAATGTGTCAGCTGCGTGTGGTATTTGATCTTTCATGATACATTCCTGCACACCAACTCCAGGCAAACCGATCTGGGCTCAGGTAGTGGCAGCCTACCCTCATTCACAAGGGTTTCATTCTAACTGAGGTTGCAACAAAAAAACAAATAGAACGGAATGCCAAAACGTTTGAGGGGCTGCTGATGGGCGGGAGGAAACAAGGCTTTTGTGTTCTTGCCTCAAAAGGTACAGGTTTGAGGTGTATGTTTTAATACATCCTGTAATTTACACTGACTGACTAATTTTGAGGTAAGAATTACAATTTTCTTTTTTCGAGAAGTATGAGAATGGTGTTTTGAGGTTTTGAGTTTGCCTGTGCACAACTTTTCTAATTTGTTTATATTCTCTGCCCAAAGTTTTCAGCCTGTCATTCAAAAGGAAAAGTATTAAATAGGCAGGGCAGCACACAAAAAATGAAGGTATAGCTAAATGCCATAAAAGTCACTGAGCTTCTCAGTTGAGTAAAATTATATTCAAGGTCTGAGGATGCTCTCTCCACGTTGAACTGCCTACATCTGTCTGTTGCTACCAGCTGAATGAAATAGTGCGACACGCTTACTTCTTTTTCTTGTAATCAAATCAACCATGAGGTGTTTCATATTTTGGCAAAAATGACACTCTGCAAAAATAAATTATCTATACTTGTGTGGTCTAAATGTCTCTTTCTTGGATCTCTGTAGATGTAGCAGTGTTTCTGAGTATCACGCCAGTGCATAGTTTAGGTTTTTACACATACGAAGGAAGATGGAGACTCGAGGCAAAGATCAGCATAAATCATGTGGGAAATCTTACATCTGGCCTTAAATATCTGCATATTTTAAGCAAGAAACTTATTTCACCTTTATCTGAAAGTGGATTTAATTTTGGATTTTATTTCTCCACAGGCTCTATGTTACTAAAATATGACGAATTTGTAGATGTGTCATTATAAATTTTATCTCAAATAAATGAAATGCAGTGTGAATTCAAGTCCACGACTATTAGGATAAGAAAACATTCTCATTAAGGGCAAGTCTACAAATATTACATGAAATGAAGAATCGAGGCATTATCTGAATAATGCAAACTCCAAACAGTTACTCTTGAAACATGCACTGGGCCCAACTTACCTGGATAAGTATTTTAATGATTCACTTTCTTCATATCGATCCAACCTGACTGACTGTATCTGAATCGATTCACCCGTGGTTTGAGGGTCATTAAATATGGCGAACGTAACAAACAAGCATATCCCTCAGGCTTTCAGATTGGTATTTTCTGCATCCATCTTTGAAGCAGCAAAATCCCTACCAGGAGAGACTCTCTCATATAGGCCGAGAGGCAAGAGATCAGGTTCTTATGTCCTGTGCGCCATATAGAAAAGCTGATGGTTTTGGTGGTTTGGGCCATAAAATGAAAGTCATGTTTTTTCTTCTGTTCAGTCAGGGGAATGAGAAGTCCTGTGAGACAACAACAAGCAGAGCTACAAAGGAGAGCAGGACTAATGAAAAGAGGGTAACAGGCCTTCTCTGCCTGCTCCCACGTTGACGTGCCACCCTGGATAGCTCATTAGGGTACTCAGCAGAATACAAAGAGTCCTTGAAATAAGGCTTCCTTGTTCCAAAAGAGTGAATTCATCACCTCATGCATATCCAGGATAGGAAGCCTTTCTCCTTGGAGTCTGAATGAAATAACCTGTAATCATGTGTATGGAGATGTTGCTAAACATATTTGTAACCTCAAAGAGGTCCTCATTCATTGGAACAGGAACAAGCTCAGAAGAAATGGATTTTCCCAAGGGTACCACTTCTATTTAGTGTGTTAGTACCTTTGTAACCTATTGGACTGAGGACACTGTGGGAACAGTCTACAGAGACTTCACCCTTTACACAGAGAAAAGGAATCTAAAGGGATAGGAAGCTTGTGACAAAAAAAAAAAAAAGAACAAAAGTGACTCATGTAGGTCTAATGGAGCAGACACCTAACTAAGCAATAATTACAACTTCTCCATGATTCTGTCAGAGGGCCAGTCCCAGGCTGCATTTTGGCACAGAGTGTTAGCGTGTGAAAATAGAAGTCATTCTAAATAGAAGGGAAGCCCAGGAATTCGAGGTAGCATTCGTGACTGGATTACACTAATGGCAACACAGCCCTTTGACTTAGATGAACGATATTCACGTGTGTCTTGGCGATGCTGCTTTCCTCTTTTAGGTTTGAAGTTAAAAAGCTATAGGCTTAGTCTTACCTGCCAGAGAGAACAATGTGGCTGAAGTGACACAAGCCAGGAGAGCTTTCCTGAATAAAGGATGCTGTACTCAATTTACAATAGCTTGAAAATAACAGTGATTAGTAGAGGTGGTAGAGGAGGAGACATCCTGTAGCCTTGTGCTGAAAAACTGCAAACCTTTCGGGGCTAGTGAAAATTCCTGCAGAGCTTCTCTGGTTAAAGTGAAACGGAAGGACTTCAATCATGAGAGTGATCTCACTCACAAGGGTGAAATCTTGAGCGATAAAACAGGTACTTTAGGAAAAACGTCCTATCAATTTAATTTGAGACTGAGTTCAGCAACTGCTTTCGGGGGCTGGCTGCCCCAATATACAGTGATACACTGAGCAGTTCCTGTTTCTTCCTTGTTGAAGCCAGTAGTGAGTGCGAATGCTTGAGGAGAATAAGAATGCAGATTTCTACTTTACACGTCATTTTAGATTGAAAACTTCTTACAAGTATTATTGCTAAAAATAATTGTTTAGGTCAATATTGCTCAATTGGACTCATTTTTGGATAAGCTCCAAAGCACATCTATTGGGAAAGTAAGGCCCCTCTGCAAGAAGAGTTCGTCTGCAGCCTGGGTCAGGCGGCTCCTGCAGGAATTCCACCTCCAAGCCTACCCGTGCCCCTTGACGTCCAGGAAGGTTTGCAACCGAGCAGATGCTTTACATTAGCAAGTGGACAAGCTATTGGCTAATCCTTGGCACTTATTTATCAACATTCCTATACCAACTCCGCACACACACTCTTGAGGCCATGTGAAATATGACAGGATGAAATATTCAGTCATTATTTCTCAATTTACATTTTACCATAATTAAAAAGGAGGCATCAATGAAGACTCTAGATGTAACTCCAATTTTAAACTCCAGTTGAAGGTTCAGTTTTCATATTAAGAAAACCATAATTATCCAATCTTTAAAATATGTTGCTGCCTGAACATTGGGAAGACTGGAAGAACAAATTCAGTGCTGCTAAATGTGATATGTGTGCATGTATAACTTGGATAAAAATAAAGAGCAAATTTTAAGATATAAAAAAATAAATAAATGTGATATGTGTGGACACACATGCATACACACACATATATAGTATATAGATATGGATATAGGTCAATGTATGTGTATATTCAGATATGTAGATAGTAGAGATGTAGGTAGTTTTTTGTTACACGTAAACTTTAAATAACCAGAGATTCTACTTCAACTATGTGTTTTAAAGTGTGTCCAAGTGTGTAAAAAGGAAGAAAATCAGCAACCACTGATTATTTTTATGTAGTTTGTGTGAGCATTGGTGAGAAATCCTATTCTGACTAATGCCAGAACAATTAAAATATATTAGGTTTTAGATGTACAAATGTTTATCACGATCTGGCATTGTGAAAACAATAATACTAGGATCTATAAATGTAAACTTCCTGCTATTCGAGGAGGTATATAACTTTAAAAAATCGTAATTTTAAAGGATGTGACTTTGAGAATACAAATTTTTCCTGGCCCTTTCTAGCTTGATGACAAAGAAAGGTAGAAGTTTTTTTTTGCTTTTGTTTTGTTTTGTTTTGAAGAAATTCAATAGTTAGGGACTTCCCTGGTGGTCCAGTGGTTAAGACTCCACGCTCCCAACGCAGGGGTCCCAGGTTCGATCCCTGGTCAGGGAACTAAATCCCGCGTGCCGCAACTAAGACCCAGTGCAGCCAAATAAATCAATAAATATTTAAAAAAGAAAAGAAATTTAATAGTTAGAAGAACTGTGCCTACTGTCTGGTAGGTTTCGGATGTTTGAAAAGGAAACACACCAACTGATAGGAGGTACCTTTCTCAGTGACCCAAGAATCTACCTGGAGGAAACCAGGAAGACTAATGGAGATGAGCGTGGGAGCGTGATGTGTGACTTGTGTAAAGCAGAAGGAAGAAAGGAGCCTATATTCTCAATTATCTTCCATCACACAAACACATGGCCCCAAGAAAGAGACACAACAGGATCATATCAGGAAAAAGCCACAAACCCAGAACTCCATTTTTGGCAGGGAAGGAGAAATCCTGATCCCTTGCTAAACTGACAAAGTGGCTGGAGATAGCTGAATGTTTTTAACATAGAGAATTATCTCAAGCAGTGTTTTTATTAAAATCAACTCCAAGATTAATGAAAGATATTTTAAATGCCTAAAATCCTAAGATTCTCTTTGGATGTGTTCATTTTGGGGGTGATTTTCCTAACCAATCATAAAGTTTTTAAGTACAAAACTGAATTTAAACCCAGCTGATTAGAATAGTGGGCTAGAAGCACATATACTTTGGAATCTACCTCTTATTACTAATACATTCAAGTATAGGAACATTATAACATGCAAGGTCTTCCAACTAAAAGAGCTTTCCTGTAGGTATCTAATTTAGAGACAGTATTGTTAACAATGTTGACATTTAAGTGGCCAAAGCTAAAGCTTTGCAAAGAACATTCCATTACAATAAATGTGAAAACCTACAGCTTTTCTTGGTGTTGAACTTAACGGAATATAAGTATGTTGGTTGACAGTGTGAAGGTTGAAATGACTTTCATAACTAGAAAGTTTACCTGATAATTTGAACAAAAGGGCCTCTTAGAGAAAAGTCTTCGATACAATGGAACTACAATAGCAATGGAAGATTTATGGCACATGAGTCTACTTTCTGAGTTCTGCATCTGAGACCAGGGTTAGTTATACAAGCTCACACTTTCTCCTTCATAGAACTAGGCCACTTTCAAGACTCCAGCCCTAGTCTGCTACAAAACTAGTCTAATTGGATGCCACATCAGATTAAACAAACATTTCTATACCTGAGTGGACCATACCATCCACGAGTCCCTCCCCTGACCCCAAAAAAGAAAATCCAAACTTCTTTCCTTTCTGACTTCTCTGTATTCCAGTTGGATCAGCTGACAAGTACAATCTGTTTTTAATTTTTCGTAATACTCACTTCCTAACCTTTTATCCATGACTGCCATTATACTCAAGTCATACCTAAACTGTTGATATTCTTCTGAGAAGTTTTTCTGTCTTTCTCCACTCTATTGAGCTCAAGACTTCACTGACAAGTTAATCCCCCAGAACTTCACTTTTAGTTGGCAACTCTTTTGCTAAAAACCCTCAATGTCTGTTCACTCCCTCCTAAGCCTGGGAAACAGTGACTCCCACAAGCAACTGATTTCCTATTTCTTCTCATCACCACGGTCTGAGTCTCTGAAAATGCCTGGTCAACCCAGTTCTCCTTCTTTACACAGGCCATTACCCTCTCCTTTCTCATCCTCTTTGTTTTCAGTATCTCACTTGGGTACCAGTTCCTCCACAGATATTTCACTGACATCATCAGTTCCATCTGTCTTCTACCTTACTTCGTATATAAGCTTCATCAGGGCAGACTTTGCAACTCAGAGATTACCTGTGGGGCTTCAGCCACAGGAATTCATCAATATTTCTAATTTGTTCATTTTAACAAATGAACAAATTTGTTTTCCTCTAAACAAATATTTACAGGAAAACATTTTATGCTATCATGATTTCAAAAAGCAGTGAGATCCTAAAAATTCATGTAAAATGGAATTACTGATTAAATCACATATTTAACATAGAGTAGGGGTGAGTGATTAAAGGAAGTCTGTAACAAATCATTTTAACAACAAAAATTAATTTGTAATATTAATAATCATTAGCAGATAAATTTGGTTTGCTAAAAATTTAAATATTCACAAATAAGTTTTTAAAAATACTGGGTCACGGGAATGCCTTGGCAGTCCAGGGGTTAGGACTCTGCGCTCTCACTGCAGAGGACCCGAGTTCAATCCCTGGTCGGGGAACTAAAATCCCACAGGCCGTGTGGCACAGCAAAAAAAGAAAAAAGAAAAACAAAGATACTAGGTCATGATTTATAATATTCAACAACTGCATGATTTGATTAAGTTTGGGAGTTAAGCAAATACTTTCTAGGATAAATTATTATTCAGCAGAAAGAAATTATAAGATTTTAAATTAACTTTTAATTTTAACAATTTTAATGATATTAAGATCCTATTTAGTAATTTTAATGACAACAAAAATTAACATTTGTATAATACTTAGCAAATTTTTTAAAAAATCTACTTTCAAATACATTATGTAAGTTGGCCTTCATAACAACATTTTAGGATAAGTAATGAATAGGATTCCTATTTTAGAGATGAAAAAAACTAAAGTTTTTTCATATATTCATAAACTGATTTGATTCTCAACACTGAAGGCTGGTTGTTCCCATTCTTTATCTTAGAGAAGAAGCAATTGAAGTTGTGAGAGGTCAAGTAACATATCCATGGTCACCAGGTTGGTAAATAGCACAGTTGGTATTTATAAATTCCAGTCTGTCCAACTCCAAAGTCTCTGTCTTTCTATACTTCTTCTAACACATGTCATGATATAGCACAAAGAGCACATACCATGACTGGAACAAAAATATTTTTTATTGAGTGTCTACTTAATATATCAGACTGTCATTTATCTTAACTATAATCCTTTTAAGTAGTTTTATTTAGAAAAAGACTCTTTACACTTAATGTATGTCAGTAGACATACATCTACATTAGTAGATGGGAATAAAAGTTTGAAAATACTTTACAGACAACAAAACAGTTTGAGTAAATAAAATGTCCATTCTATGAATAAGTAGGAGATAGGATTTGAAACCATGTCTATAAGAATCCAAAGAAATAATTCATACAAAATCTTCCTTCTAGATCTAATTTTTGCCAAAAGAAAATATAAAATTCACAGCTATTTTATAACTTTGTTAAAATTCTCACAGATATAATTTTCATGATTTTTTTTGCATGAGACAATTATAAATTATGAGCCTATAAAGCATGATTCCCCATTAAATATTATGTTGAGAAAGTAATAACTGGATTCTCTTTTCTCCCTTGACTATTCCAGGACCACCCACCTAGTCTGGTGTTGAAAATTATTCTTTGTTGGCAAAACTTCTTTGCACATAACTTTAATTAGACTATCATCCTAAAGTTATAGTGGTTTAACCACACTGGATTTTATATTACTATATTAGATACAGAAAGGAACATCATTCTGCATGCAAAGTCTTTGCATCACAAAACACAATATGTAGAGGGGAAAAAAAACATTCTTTTTGAGCTTTGCCAACTTTCTTGGCACACAGTTTTAAACGTGAAAAGGTCAAATTATGTTAGTGTGCCTCAACAGCCAGTAAAATATATTTTTTCTGTGGTGAGATCACATTGTATACGTATCTCTTAAAAAACCAGAAAATAGTTGTATTTGTGTAAAAAGAACACAAATAAGAGGAAAACACGCTTGGATTGTAATTCTGATTCTATCAAAAACTTGCTGCATGACTTGAAGCAAGAAAACTCTCTGAGCCTGTTTCCTTTTTTTTTTTTTTTAATAAGATACATGTGGCGTTAAGTTCTACCCATGTGAAAATGCAGGGTATCTACCTTAAAAATAGACCTTAATACTAAGAAATCCACCATGCTTTTTTAGAACGAGCACCATATAACTATTTGGTTTACGTTAGTCTTCTAGTAAGTGAGACACAGCTGAGTAGCTAAAGAAGCAGAGAAGAGGCCAAGACAGGAAATGCTTTTTCCAGTTCTTTCTACACAATATTAAGTGACCATGGGCAGGTTATTCAGATTCTCTCTTTCCCGTTTGTCCTTCTGTGGTATCAGGGAGCTGTCAGAATTTCTTTTTATTTTTCATTTCTCACAAACTTGGAAAAAAGAAGTCTCTTGAAAACTCCAAATAGCCTCATCAGTAATTTTACAACAATTAAAATCAGGTAATATAAGAATTTTTTTTTTAACATTTCAGTGGCCAGAAAGCTTTAGACTAGAGTAAAATAAATCAACTCAACTGAATGAGAAATTTTAAAAAATCAAATTGGCCATTTCATATTGTATAGACCTCCTAACACGATTGATTTACTGACTTGTACACAGGGTTTGTATTTATTTATTTCCTTCTTCCCCCTTAAAGCCAGCCCTCCCACTAAGGGCAGATGCCTCTGGTACCCATGTCCTCAGTCTCGACCATTTCTGTGCATATTGGCCTGACTTACCGCTGCCAGCATCTCTTCACTTGAGGGCTTTCCTGACCAGCAAGGGCTATTCCTCCGCGGCTGGTAGCAGACTGGGAATGCCTAAGAATTAATGGTCCTCCTGAGTAGCCCTCATCCAAGATCATGCAAACACCTGAGCCCCCTCTGAGGCATGGGTTCTACACTTTTCCCAGTGTTCTCTAGTGGATTGAGCTCTGGTTGCCCATACCCTTTATCGAATGCCTTCCCTGCTTTGTTCCACTTTCCTACTTCCCTAGGGTGTTTTCTGGGATCACCTACCAAATAAACTATTTAGAAACGAATCTCTGTTTCAGGATTTATTTCTGGGGAAACCCAAACTATGCAGTGTCAGCTGTAGAAGAGCCTACGATGGGCTACGTTATAGGTTGATTTATGTCCCCCACTCTGCCCCCCAAATATGTTGAAGTCCTAATCTGCAGTACCTAGGAATGAGATCGTCTTGAAGTCTCAACCCCCAGTACTCCAGAATGTGACCTTATTTGGAAATAGGGATGTTGCAGATGTAATTAGTTAGATTAGTTAAGATGAAGTCATTAAGGTGGGCCCTAATACAATACGACCGGTATCCTTAGAAGAAGAGACACAGGGAGAGACTCACAGGGAGAAGAACATGTGATGATAGAGGCAAAGTTGGGGTGTTGCAGCTACAAGTCAAGGCACACGAAGGACGGATGTCCACCAGAAGCTACTAAAAGGCAAGGAAGGGGCTTCCCTGGTGGCGCAGTGGTTGAGAGTCCGCCTGCCGATGCAGGGGACACGGGTTCGTGACCCGGTCCGGGAAGATCCCACATGCCGCGGAGTGGCTAGGCCCGTGAGCCATGGCCACTGAGCCTGCGCGTCCGGAGCCTGTGCTGCGCAACGGGAGAGGCCACAACAGTGAGATGCCCGCGTACCGCAAAAAAAAAAAAAGGCAAGGAAGGACTCTACCTAGAACCCCAGAGGAGCCTGGCCCTGTTGAAGTCTTGATTTCTGACTTCTAGCCTCCAAAAGTATAAGAGAACAAATTTCTGTTGTTTAAGCCACCCAGTTAGGTGCTTTGTTACGGCAGCCCTAGGAAACTGAAAGAGGCTACAGTAAATATCTCAGGTGTTTTCCAAAGACCATGTTAACTACTTATTTTCTTACTTAGGGGTTCCTTCTCACCTCCCTGGCACTCCAAGTCCCTCACTTTATACTTTGACTTTAATGACTACTTCTGTTTCTCCCTTAGTTTGATGACATATTCGTTTCTATCCCCTGATTCACTGACCTTGATCTGCCACTTGATTTTTAGCTCTGCAGAATACTTTTGAATTAGTGCAGTGGTTATCAAACTTTGGTGTATATCAGAATCTTTTAGCAGACTGGTTAAAACACAGATTGTTGGACTCTCATCCTCAGAGTTTCTGATTCAGTAGGTCTACTTAGCGCTGAGAATTTATAATTCTAACATATTCAAGTTCCCAGATGCTGCTAATCTGGGACCACTCTTTGAGAGCCTGATTCCTAGGGAGTTGTCAGAATTTCCCATTCTAAATCACCCTCTGTGGCTCGTCTCCACTCCAAAAGACTGATAGCTCCCCCCACCCCCATTTTCTAATGTCAGAAAAGGATGAGTCCCATTCAGAAAGATGAGGATCTCCAGGCTTTCTGGTGCCAGGGGTCAACAGGAGCTCCTGGATACGACTCACTGCTGATATACATTTTATTATATTTTTTAATTAACTTATTTATTTTTGGCTGCGTTGGGTCTTTGTTGCTGCACACGGACTGTCTCTAGTTGTGGCGAGCGGGGGCTACTCTTCATTGTGGTGCACGGGCTTCTCATTGCGGTGGCTTCTCTTGTTGCAGAGCACAGGCTCTAGGCGTGCAGGCTTCAGTAGTTGTGGCACGTGGGTTCAGTAGTTGTGGCTCACGGGCTCTAGAGCGCAGGCTCAGTAGTTGTGGTGCACGGGCTTAGCTGCTCCGCGGCATGTGGGATCTTCCCAGACCAGGGCTCAAACTTGTGTCCCCTGCATTGGCAGACAGATTCTTAACCACCGCACAACCAGGGAAGTCCTGATATACATTTTAAATGCTGCTGTCAGACTTATATTTCTAAAGCACAGAGGAGCCTGTGCTTAATTATAATTCTGCTTAATTATTTCTTTCAGGTTGAAATCCAAACTCCTTAGCATAATACAAAAGATCTGTGGTAATCTCGTCTAATCCTCCAGCCTCATCTCATTTTTTTGGCCCATGGTGGGAGTAGAGTAGACACAGGGAAACCATACTTATTGGACACCCACTATAGACCAGTATTGTACTAGCTGAATTATATGTGTTGCCTCATTTACACAAACCTACAAGGAAGGAATTATTAATTTCCATTTTACAGATGAGGAATTAAGGCATAGTCAGCTAGTAACTGACTGAACACAGCTATTCTGCCTCTGACCATCCAAGTCTTGATTCAAATCCAAGTCTATGTGATTCCTAAACCGTTTCCAATCTGTGGCCTCCTCACTTGGGGTGACCAAACATCCTAGTTTACCTGGGACAGTGCCTGTTTGCTCCTGTTATCCCAGAGTAATTATGAAAAGCACTCCTTTTCACTCACAAAATATCAACCTTTTCTTGTTGGTGAATTACAGGGCCTCCTCTGCCTACATTTCTAAATCCGGCAAGCTGTTTCTGGAATGCACCATACCTATTCAGCATTCCATTTCTTTCCGTGTGCTGTTCTTTCTGCCTTAAATGTCCTTTCCTTCCCTCGTCTCCTGGGAAAATTATGTCCAGTTTTACGGACTCTGCTCTTCTTCACTGTCTCTGGGTTGTCTCCCCAGTCCTCTAACTAGAGGCAAAGGGTTTGATACACTCCTCTGCACTCCTCACACCCCATGCTTACTGTTATTCTGATTTTTTGAGTACTCGGCAATCCTCTCTACCAGCTTGGGAATTCCTTAATATTTGGACCGTAACTTAATTCTCTCTGCATATCCACAGCACCTACAATTTTGCATGGCCCAAAGAGGATGTTTATTAAATATTTGTCGACTGATTGGATAAATAATAAAATCAGAAATATCTAGATATCTGCAGAAATTATTATAAAAAGTAGAAAGAGGCTCTTGCTAAAGGCACAGGCTTATACCAAATAGCCCTGACTCACTTTACCTGGAGGCTGGTTAAGTTCTGAGTGGTTGTTCAGAGGGCCTCTGACCTTGCATCATCAGTCATGCCCAGGCAGTTCTACTTGATGAAGTCGCCCTCCTGTTTGGGGCCTGAGACATCGTCCTTGGTTCTCTGGACTACACTCCATTTCTGTCATGTGCCTCGTACTCCATTTAAATATTTTCCTGTCCTCTCTTACTCTGTGATTAGGAGTCAAACTGTCTGAGTTGGAATCTTCACTCCATCATTTCTTAGCTGGGTGACCATTTGAAAACCTCTTAAATTTCCTAAGCCTCAGTTTCTTCATCTGAAAATTGGTAAAATTAATAGTGCTTAGCTCAGGGGGTTGTTATAACAAATAACTAAGTGTTGTTAAGTACTTAACATAGTTGCTGGAACATAGTAAGCATCACAAAATGTTAGCTCTTTTTCTTTTCTTGAATTTTATTTATTTTTTTATACAGCAGGTTCTTATTAGTTGTCGATCTTATACATATTAGTGTATACATGTCAATCCCAATCTCCCAGTTCATCCCACCACCACCACCACCACCCCGTCCTACCCCCTGGCGTCCACACGCCTGCTCTCCACATCTGTGTCTCTACTTCGCCCTGCGAACTGGTCCATCTATACCATTTTTCTAGATTCCACATATATGCGTTAATATACGATATTTGTTTTTCTCTTTCTGACTTACTTCACTCTATATGACAGTCTCTAGGTCCAGCCACGTCTCTACAAATGACCCAATTTTGTTCCTCTTTATGACTGAGCAATATTCTATTGTATATGTGTACTACATCTTCTTTACCATTCGTCTGTTGATGGGCATTTAGGTTGCTTCCATGACCTGGCTATTGTAAATAGTGCCGCTGGGGCTTCCCTGGTGGCGCAGTGGTTGAGAGTCCGCCTGCCGATGCAGGGGACACGGGTTCAAGCCCTGGTACGGGAAGATCCCACATGCCGCGGAGTGGCTGGGCCCATGCGCCATGGCCACTGAGCTTGCGCTTCCGGAGCCTGTGCTCCGCAACGGGAGGGGCCACAACAGTGAGAGGCCCGCGTACCGCAAAAAAAAAGAAAAAAAAATAGTGCCGTAATGAACATTGTGCTGTGTCTTTTTTAATATAATTTATTTATTTTTATTTATTCATTTTTGGCTACATTGGGTCTTCGTTGCTGCACGAGGGCCTTCTCTAGTTGCAGCGAGCAGGGGCTACTCTTTGTTGCGGTGTGCAGACTTCTCATTGCGGTGGCTTCTCTTGTTCCTGAGCAAGGACTCTAGGTGCGTGGGCTTCAGTAGTTGTGCACAGGGGCTCAGTAGTGGCGCGCGGGCTCAGTTGCTCCATGGCATGTGGGATCTTCCTGGACCAGGGATCAAACCTTTGTCCGTTGATTCGTTTGGAAATATTTTCTCCAATTCTGAGGTTTGTCTTTTCATAGTGTTTATAGTTTCCTTTGCTGTGCAAAAGCTTTTAAGTTTCATTAGGTCCCATTTGTTTTCTTTTGTTTTTATTTCCATTTCTCTAGGAGGTGGGTCAAAAAAGATCTTGCTGATCTTTGATTTATGTCAAAGAGTGTTCCTCCTATGTTTCCCTCTAAGAGTTTTACAGTGTCTGGTCTTACATTTAGGTCTTTAATCCATTTTGAGTTTATTTTTGTGTATGGTGTTATGGAGTGTTCTACTTTCATTCTTTTACATGTAGCTGTCCAGTTTTCCCAGCACCACTTATTGAAGAGGCTGTCTTTTCTCCATTGTATATCCTTGCCTCTTTTGTCAGATTAGTTGACCATAGGTGCATGGGTTTATCTCTGGGCTTTCTATCCTGTTTCATTGATCTATATGTCTGTTTTTGTGCCAGTGCCATATTGTCTTGATTACTGTAGCTTTGTAGTATAGTATGAAGTCAGGGAATCTGATTCCTCCAGCTCTGTTTCTTTCCCTCAAGATTGCTTTGGCTATTCAGGGTCTTTTGTGTCTCCATATAAATTTTAGGATTTTTTGTTGTAATTCTGTAAAAAATGTCACTGGTAATTTGATAGGGATTGCATTAAATCTGTAGATTGCTTTGGGCAGTATAGTCATTTTCACAATATTGATTCTTCCAATCCAAGAACATGGTATATCTCTCCATCTGTTTGTGTCATCTTTGATTTCTTTCATCAGTGTCTTATAGTGTTCTGAGTACAGGTCTTTTACCTCCTGAGGTAGGTTTATTCCTAGGTATTTTATTCTTTTTGTTGCAATGGTGAATGGGATTGTTTCCTTAATTTCTCTTTCTGATCTTTCCTTGTTAGTGTATAGGAATGCAAGAGATTTCTGTGCATTAATTTTGTACCCTGCAACTTTACCAAATTCATCGATTAGCTCTAGTAGTTTTCTGGTGGCATCTTTAGGATCTCTATGTATAGTATCATGTCATCTGCAAACAGTGACAGTTTTACTTCTTCTTTTCCAATTTGTGTTCCTTTTATTTCTTTTTTTAATAAATTTATTTATTTATTTTTGGCTACTTTGGTTCTTTGTTGCTGTGCATGGCTTTCTCTAGTTGCGGCAACCGGGGGCTACTCTTTGTTGCGGTACGTGTGCCTCTCATTGCGGTGGCTTCTCTTGCTGTGGAGCATGGGCTCTAGGCGCGCGGGCTCAGTAGTTGTGGCTCACAGGCTCTAGAGCACAGGCTCAGTAGTTGTGGTGCACAGGCTAAGTTGCCCTTTGGCATGTGGGATCTTCCCGGACCAGGGCTCAAACCCATGTCCCCTGCACTGGCAGGCGGATTCTTAACCACTGCGCCACCAGGGAAGCTTCCTTTTATTTCTTTTTCTTCTCTGATTGCCATGGCTAGAAATTCCAAAACTATGTTGAATAGTAGTGGCAAGAGTGGACATCCTTGTCTTGTTCCTGATCTTAGAGGAAATGCTTTCAGTTTTTCACCATTGAGAATGATGTTTGCTGTGGGTTTGTGGTATATGGCCTTCATTATGTTGAGGTAGGTTCCCTCTATGCCCACTTTCTGGACAGTTTTTATCCTAAATCGGTGTTGAATTTTGTTGAAAGCTTTTTCTGCATTTATTGATCATATGGTATTTTCTTCAGTTTGTTAATATGGTGTATCACATTGATTGATTTGCATATATTGAAGAAGCCTTGCATCCCTGGGATAAATCCCACTCGGTCACGGTGTATGATCCTTTTAATGTGTTGTTGGATTCTGTTTGCTAGTATTTTATTGAGGATTTTTGCATCTATATTCAGCAGTGATATTGGTCTGTAATTTCTTTTTTTGTAGTATCTTTGTCTGGTTTAGGTATCAGGGTGATGGTGTCCTCATAGAATGAGTTTGGGAGTGTTCCTTCCTCTGCAATTTTTTGGAAGAGTTTGAGAAGATGGGTGTTAGCTCTTCTCTAAATGTTTGAAAGAAATCACCTGTGAAGCCACCTGGTCCTGGACTTTCGTTTGTTGGAAGATTTAACATCACAGTTTCAATTTCTTTACTTCTGATTGGTCTGCTCATATTTTCTATTTCTTCCTGGTTCAGTCTTGGAAGGTTATAACTGTTTAAGAATTTGTCCATTTCTTCCAGGTTGTCCATTTTATTGGCATAGTGTTGCTTGTAGTAGTCTCTTAGGATGCTTTGTATTTCTGCAGTGTCCATTGTAACCTCCCTTTTTCATTTCTAATTTTATTGATTTGAGTCCTCTCCCTCTTTTTCTTGATGAGTCTGGCTAAAGGTTTGTCAATTTTGTTTATCCTCTCAAAGAACCAGCTTTTAGTTTTATTGATCTTTGCTATTGTTTTCTTTGTTTCTATTTCATTTATTTCTGTTATGATCTTTACAATTTCTTTCCTTCTACTAACTTTGGGTTTTGTTTGTTCTTCTTTATCTAGTTCCTTTAGGTGTAAGGTTAGATTGTTTATTTGAGATTTTTCTTGTTTCTTGAGGTAGGCTTGTATTGCTATAAACTTCCCTCTTAGAATTGCTTTTGCTGCATCACGTAGGTTTTGGATCATCATGTTTTCATTGTCATTTGTCTCTAGGTATTTTTTGATTTCTCTTTGATTTCTTCAGTGATCTCTTGCTTATTTAGTAATGTATTGTTTAGCCTCCATGTGTTTGTGTTTTTACGTTTCTTTTTCCTGTAACTGATTTCTAACCTCATAGTGTTGTGGTTGGAAAAGATGCTTGATATGATTTCAATTTTCTTAAATTTACTGAGGCTTAATTTGTGACCCAAGATGTGATCTATCCTGGAGGATGTTCCGTGTGCACTTGAGAAGAAAGTGTTATCTGCTGTTTTTAGATGGAATGTCTTATAAATATCAATTAAATCTATCTGGTCTATTGTGTCATTTAAAGCTTGTGTTTCCTTATTAATTTTCTGTTTGGATGATCTGTCCATTGGTGTAAGTGAGGTGTTAAAGTCTCCCACTCTTATTGTGTTACTGTTGATTTTCTCTTTTATAGCTGTTAGCATTTGCCTTATGTATTGAGGTGCTCCTATGTTGGGTACATATATATTTATAATTGTTATATTTTCTTCTTGGATTGATCCCTTGATCATTATGTAGTGCCCTTCCTTGTCTCTTGTAACATTCTTTATTTTAAAGTCTATTTTGTCTGATATGAGGATTGTTACTCCAGCTTTCTTCTGATTTCCTTTTGCATGGAAAATCTTTTTCCAACCCCTCACTTTCAGTCTGTATGTGTCCCTAGGTCTGAAGTGGGTCTTTTGTAGACAGCATATATATGGGTCTTGTTTTTCTATCCATTCAGCAAGCCTGTGTCTTTTGGTTGGAGCATTTAATCCATTCACATTTAAGGTAATTATTGATATGTATGTTCCTATACCATTTTCTGAACTGTTTTTTTGTTTGTTTGTTTGTTTTGCTGTACGTGGGCCTCTCACTGTTGTGGCCTCTCCCGATGCGGAGCACAGGCTCTAGACGCACAGGCTCAGCGGCCATGGCTCACGGGCCCAGCTGCTCCACGGCATATGGGATTTTCCCGGATAGGGGCACGAGCCCATGTCCCCTGCATCGGCAGGCGGACTCTCAACCACTGCACCACCAGGGAAGCCCCTTGGGTTAGTTTTTGTAGGTCCTTTTCTTCTCTTGTGTTTCCCACTTAGAGAAGTTTCTTTAGCATTTGTTGTAGAGCAAATTTGGTGGTACTGAATTCTCTTAGTTTTTGCTTGTCTGTAAAGCTTTCGATTTCTCCATTGAATCTGAATGAGATCCTTGCCAGGTAGAGGATCTTGGTTGTAGGTTCTTCCCTTTCATCACTTTAAATATATCATGACACTCCTTTCTGGCCTGTAGCATTTCTGCTGAGAAATCAGCTGCTAACCTTATGGGAGTTCCCTTGTATGTCATTTGTCATTTTTCCCTTGTTGCTTTTAATAATTTTTCTTTGTCTTTAATTTTTGTCAGTTTGATAACTATGTGTCTCAGCATGTTTCTCCTTGGGCTTATCCTGCCTGGGACACTCTGTGCTTTCTGGACTTGGGTGGCTATTTCCTTTCCCATGTTAGGGAAGTTTTTGACTATAATCTCTTCAAATATTTTCTCGATCCTTTCTCTCTCTCTTCTCCTTCTGAGCCCTATAATGCAAATGTTGCTGCATTTAATGTTGTCCCAGAGGTCTCTTAGGCTGTCGTCATTTCTTGTCATTCTTTTCTCTTTACTCTGTTCCATGGCAGTGAATTCCACCATTCTTTCAGGTCACTTATCCGTTCTTCTGCCTCAGTTATTCTGCTATTGATTCCTTCTAATGTATTTTTCATTTCAGTTATTGTATTGTTCATCTCTGTTCTTTAATTCTTCTAGCTGTTTGTCCTTTAATTCTTCTAGGTCTTTGTTAAACATTTCTTGCATCTTCTCAATCTTTGCTTCCATTCTTTTTCCAGGGTCCTGGATCATCTTCACTATCATTATTCTGAATTCTTTTTCTGTAAGGTTACCTATCTCCACTTCATTTAGTTGTTTTTCTGGGGTTTTATCTAGTTTCTTCATCTGGCACATAGTCCTATGCCTTTTCATTTTGTCTCTCTGTGAGAATGTGGTTTTCCTTCCACAGGCTGCAGGATTGTAGTTCGTCTTGCTTCTGCTGTCTGCCCTCTGGTGGTTGAGGCTATCTAAGAGGCTTGTGCAAGCTTCCTGATGGGAGGTACTGGTCGTGGGTAGAGCTAGGTGTTGCTCTGCGGGACAGAGAGCAGTAAAACTTTAATCAGCTTGTCAGCTGATGGGTGGGGCTGAGTTCCCTCCCTGTTGGTTGTTTGGCTTGAGGCGACCCAGCTCTGGAGACAACAGGCTCTTTGGTGGGGCTAACGGTGGACTCCGGGAGGGCTCACAACAACGAGCACTTTCCAGAACTTCCACTGCCTGTGTCTCCATCCCTGCAGTGAGCCACAGCCACCCCCTGCCTCTGCAGGAGACCCTTCAACACTAGCGGGTAGGTCTGGTTCAGTCTCCTATGGGGTCACTGCTCCCTCCCCCTGGGTCCCGATGTGCACACTACTTTGTGTGTGCCCTCCAAGAGTGAAGTCTCTGTTTCCCCCAGTGCTGTCGAAGTCCTGCAGTCAAATCTCACTAGGCTTCAAAGTCCGATTCTCTGGGAATTCCTCCTCCTGTTGCTGGACCCCCAGGCTGGAAAGCCTCATGTGGGGCTCAGAACCTTCACTCCAGAGGGTGGACTTCTGTGGTATAATTGTTCTCCAGTTTTTGAGTCACCCACCCCCTGGTTATGGGATTTGATTTTATTGTGATTGTGCCCTTCCTACCATCTCACTGTGGCCTCTCCTTTGTCTTTGGATGTGGGGTATCTTTTCTGGTGAGTTCCAGTGTCTTCCTGTCAATGATTGGTCAGCAGTTGTGATTCTGGTGCTCTCGCAAGGGGGAGTGAGCGCACGACCCTCTACTTCGCCATCTTGAACCAATCTCTAAATGTTAGTCCTTGTTTTTAGTAATAGTATGATTATTGCTTCTCTATGCTATGCTTTCCTATCAGACTGGAAACCTTGTTTTCTACAGTGATCTATTTTTTTCATCTTTGTCCTTCAGGACTTAATATTAATTTTAGATGTCTCAATATATGTTGTGTTCCCTAGATAAGCCCTACAAATTGTACGTCACCATAGATATTCCACCACAACTCTGGGCTCCTAGTCCCTCCTTGCCTGACACTAGCACTGTTCCCTAGAAGCTTTTAAAATAAACCTCTGTGTAACTGGCCTACCAGATTAACTGTCTTTGTGTGCTTCCCCTAGAAAGCAGAGCCTGAGGCAGAGATTAAAGTGCTCACACTAGGGACTACAAGGCCAGGGTGATGAAGAGGAGGAGAGAAGGAGAAGTGAGGCAATACAAAAATGTGGAGTAATGCAAATCATTATCGTGATGGTCACCGCTTCATACTGAGCTCCAAGGAGATGCACAGTTCACTGGACAGGCCTGTTTGCTCAGCATGAGGGACTTTCTCCTAAGAGGTTACAAGGAGAAGCTCACCTATTCCGTCCATGGAGGGAAGAAAGGAGACGAGATTCACCTGCTGATTCCTCCCAGCTCTCATTTCCTGTCACGATTCGCCACACAAGGAGACGTCTTCCCAGAACTTTCAAGTTGCATTATCAGGCCCCTTGGTAACCACTCCAAAAGCCAGATCCCATGCCTACAATATGGCATTTCACTGAATCCAAAGTAGAAAGATGACTTGGTGTGAGTAGGTGCCCCCAAGAGAAAGAAGGAGGAATGTCATCTAGGGAACCACCTGAGAAGATGTAAGAGAATTGTGTACATTACCCTAATTCTCTAGTTGGCTGTGTAAAAGGCTGGACTGATGCTCTCTGCATCAAAACCCATGACCTAGGCTATCCTCTAGTATTCTCCAGTCTTCTACTCTAACCAAATAAATTATATGCTTGTTAAGAATCTGTTATGTTTATTCCTAAATTTTTCTGCCATTTGTACTTGTTATTAAAATCACACAATTTAATTAAATACCACATAAGCTGACAAAATATGAATGTAAAAAGAATGAGAGGTGTTTGTATGAAAACTAAGGAGAATGTTTTGGAAAGACTTAATAAAGGTAAGTCTCTATGAAAAGTGCTCTCAGAGTAGGTTTATTAAGGGAGACAACTGTAGAATATTTGCAAGGGGCAACGTAAAAACCCAGAAGAAACTGCACTCAGATTGCATCACCTGTGACTTTACATTCTTGCTCCAAGGAAAATCATATATAAAGCATGATCTATGTGGTAATGCACAAAAGACAATATGGAACTCCAGTCAGCAAATTCATAACCAAAGAAAAGTCCTTGGCTAATAACAACTAAAGTACTGGTTATTTTATATATACCTACTTATTATAAATTAAAAAAATTTTTAGAGTAATATATACACTATGCTTTAAGATTCTTTACTTTACCAGCATTTTTGATTTACCAACGCAGATAGGATGGTCTTGGTTATGCTGTGGTAACAAACAATCCCCAAGCCTGAACAACATATGTTATTTCTTGTTCACTCTAAGTCTTCAGCTCCTGGAAGCCTGTCCACAGATGACCGCCTGAAGCACTTACCATATGAAGCATGTGCCCTCCTAGAAAAACACAAAAGAGGAAGAGAAAACATAAGAAGTCCTGCACAGGCTCTTTAACGCCACCTGGAAGAGGTGCTCTTCCAAAGAAAGCCACGCGGCTGCACCTACATTCAAAGAGGTGGGAAAGGCTAGTCTTCCCAGGTGCCAGAAGGCAAGGCGAGCTGGAAATACTGGTGAGCAGCAGTGATGTTCACAATGCCAGCCTACTGCTGTACCTAGCATATGGGATAGGAGGACAGCTGCTCGACTAAGTGAAGGAGCTTGAGGCAGAGAAATATACCAGTTTTTCCTTAAATAATTAAAATAAATATTTAATTAGATAGATTGATTAGTGACTATATTTGATAGGTTAGTGACTATATTTTCAAGACTGTTCTTTATTTCTGAGAGCTCATAACCAAATAAAGCAATTCCAGAGAAGGCTTTTAAATACTACTTAAATCATGAACTTCCAAAAGGTTAATTCAGCCCACATAATTTATTCTGTCATCAAAATGTTAAATACCTTCTCCTAATCATGCATTCTGCTTTTGTAGCAAAAAAAGAGAATACTGACACATTAAAACCCTTATACTAAAAAACATCCATTTATTCACAATTGACTGCCAATATGATAGAGTCTTTAAGTGACTGCTATTCAGAAAGTTCAACTAGAAAATATTTGGGATTTGAGAAATGATTCAAAAACTATCCAATAATATTCTTTGACATTTGTCTCTGCTTCTTCTCCTACTTCTTCTTTACTAACTCCAGTTTTCAATGTCCATTGTTAACTTAAACTTTTTTAAACTAAATAATTTTTGAATTCCAAAAGGGGTGTCTATTTAATCCACTTTATATTTTTAGCTGTATTTTAACTTTTATGCTACTCTCTGCTAGATTTTGTTTCTTTTATTTGCTTATAAACTAGCTCTTTGGCAAATGAAATATTTATTGAATGTGTGTCTCATATCTTAGCTTGTGTCCATACATGTTCTACAAATGAATAGAATTTTTCGTGTGCATTCATTTATCTGTCTACTCCGTATACCCTATCCCAGGCCAATTTCATTGATTTAAGCCTGCTTACAATAAACAACAGCTCTAATCCGACAACTGGACAACTGCGTCACTGGGGAATGAGAAGGGGGTGTCCTTTGTTGGCCTCTATACTCTCAGTATAATGACTTGCTTTCCTAATGAATAGCTTCTTCATTAGAAGTAAATACCTCCAAATACCAATAATACCTCCAAATTTTGATTTTGTTTTTAGAAAAGGTGATACATTGTGCTTTTAATTTTTCAGATTTCCATGACTAATTGGTATAGTTTTCAATCTGCCTATGATACGTACTGAGTCACTAGTGAAAAGTTATATTACAAACTATTATGGTATAAAAATGTCAATTTGGGGAGGTGTTGAGGTGAGGTCTGTTTAGAGAACAAAAGCTGGATCAACCACCTTTCCTTGTCCTTTAGTCTAAGCAGCAGCCAAGTGTGGTAAGGACTTTGCGGGGATGGGGAGGGAGAAGGTGTGGTTGGAAAGCACTCCCCTGGTGATCCTGATAGGATCCTCCCACTTCACACACACACACACACACACACACACACACACACACACACTGAGCCCCAGCTAAGGACCTGTGGACTGGAGGGCAAATCACAGTACTTGGGGAGAACTCTGCTCTACTACTTACTAAGTCTACCATAACCTGGAGCAATTGCCTAACTCCTGGCCTCAGTTTCCTTGTCTGATAAACCATGTATCTCCTAGTGTAATTTTGAAGGTTAAATAAGATAATAACCATAAAGAGTCTTAATGTTGTATATACTCACAACCTGGTTTGAAACCTCATATTGAAGTCAGTGTAACAAGTTATGATCAATACCTTTGAAAATAATCATCAGCAATTAAGTTCAATACTTAAAATAACAAGAACAAAATTCCTACTGTGTGTTTAGAATTTAGACTCCTAAGTCTACTTAATTTCCATTAAGCTGAATTTTTTTACCTTTTGTGTGAATGTTCCTTAAAATTATAGAAAAGTCGTTTATGAACTATGTGTCACTACCCATTGGTGGGCAATGAAATAAACAAAGTAGCTTGTAACTAGCATTTTTAAATGAACTAAATAGATGTGATAGAATAGAAACCATCAGAACACATCGCATGGTTTCTTAACAAGAACTGTGTACGTTGCAATAAATGCATCATGATGTAAAATATATTTCTTACTAAATATTTATTAAGTTTGTAAAATACTCTTCTAGAACAAACCCAAGTGAAATCTTGTATGTTTTTCTACTATCTGATTTTATATCATCACCTTGTTCATTAAGAATAATAAAATATAAAATGTTTTCACTATTGTTCAAGCCAAGTTTTTCTTTAGTAACTGTTGTATCATTATATATCCTTTAGAATGATTCTTATGTGGCTGGTATCTCAAATAAAGTGAGTCTACATGACGGAGGACAAGCAGCAATCCACCCCCCCCCCCCCAAGTTTCTGCTGCTTGGAGGAAGTTCGGTGGTGCTACAAGGGCAGTGCCACCCACTGAGCAAATTAGAGGCATCCAATTAGAGGCACACCCTTCAAAGGAGGGACCTGTCCCATGTAAATGGCTTTTAAATGCTTCTATCTCTCATCAAGCACAGAATACAGCACCAGAGGAGAGACAACAGCTGTCACAAAGACCAGAGGCACAGAGATTACGAGCAGCTGAGTCCTGAGACAATAAAACCTTCCTGGTTTGCCTGCCCATTTAGGACGAGGTCACTCAACCAGGGTCCAGCAGAGAACACTGCCCTGACAGAGAAGCAGAGACAGATCACAGGGTCCGTGTGTAACCTTTATAGATCATTTACATTATTGTTCAGAGTGCTCCATACATAGTGCTCATTCCAGAGTTTAGTCATTCTCAAGAAATCAAAAAATGCCATTTTTTGTAAAGAATCTCTCCATGTAGAGGAATTGGGTTATCTGCACTGATTAAATCAGAATTCTGATGCCCACTGTGGACTGACACAGGTTAGCAGCCCCCTTTCAAATCCTGCCTCAATGAAGCTGATGTGTGTGTGTGTAGCCGTTCTCCCCACCGGGCACGCGTATGAAGGGGCCACCAGACAAGAAGCCTTTCTGGTTCATCACTGCACGGCAGGATGCCGTGGACCAAGTCTCAGGCTGTGACTTCCACGAAGCCCGTGACAAATTTAATATGCTATTACTCGCATTTTCTGCACTAGGATTCCATTTGGTGACATCACTGGATTCAGCTGAAGTTGAAATTTGTGTGACATTTTTGCAGGTGTTGCTTTTCACCAAAAACGTTATTTTACATAGTTTAGCCATAGTACAGTGCTTTAGGTCTAGAAGTAAAGCTTGGGAAATCTAATGAGGTTGAAGAGAAAAGTGAAAGTTAACGGCCTCGGCTTTAACAAAGGCTCATCCTCCCTCAGGCTCTGAAGAGTCAGTAACTGAGTTCAGTAACTGAAAATTAAATTAGAAGAAAATGCCACCTCTGCAGCTCCCGCTGTCTTTAGCATTAATGGTAATAAAGAATGGGGTGGGAGCCACCGAGAAGCTCTCAGAGCCATACTTTCAGGCATGGAAATCTGCTCCTACACCATGTTATAAACTTCCATTGGGTAGTATTTTCCCTCCTCTCCTCCTTTTCCCTCATAGCCATATCCTTGAAGTGTATTTCCTCTTCTCTTACTCTGTTAGTTTTGTATGGTTAGCCTTAATTTCCATGTTCCTGTCTCCCCCACTTCCTCATTTCTTTCCTCAACAATTTGGTTGTTTTTCCTCCCCTCCTACATTTATATCTTTATAATGAGAGTTCAACGAATGTCAAGGTTTTTGTGCTCTGCCCTATTCAGAACCTGAGACAAAACAGCGAAAGATTCTCCAGTGCTAGGAAAGCACAAGGCTTTTGCCTTTATCTGGTCATATCAAATGAACAGGAACCACTCTCTCAGGATGGTATTATCAGGTTAAGTGATAAGGGTGAACAGGAAGAACTCAGGAGCAGTGGCCCACATTTTTTAAAAAGGCAGGGGCAGGAGCAAGGGAAGAAAAACAAATTAGACCTTATCAGGATCCTTCCCATTCTTCAAAGAAGCATCTCTAAAAAACAATCAAGCAAGTTGTCAATTTGGCTAAAAATCAGCGATGCTTTAATATAAGATAGTACTGCCACTCCTTAACTTCTAAACAAATAACTAAAGAACCTAACTATATTATACAGCTATAAAGAAATAAAGGCTATTTTATCATAATTTGATTATGCTACAAAGCACTATGCATAGCAATTCCTGGATCTAATTTTAGTTGTAATAATCTCTTGCCCTGTTATGTAAATGGGAAAAGACTTTTTACAGGCTTCAGACAGAGATAAGCTTAGGATGGAAAGCATGCAAAAGCCGTGGTTCAATTACTCTAAAGTGATCTGCATCATATGTCACAGTACATCTTTCTGCCTTTGCACAAAAGCTAGGATCTGCTGCAAATTAACCATCTTTTTCTAAATGCTTACAGATGCCCTCTGAGAGTTTACTGATTCAAATTCAACCCAAGTCCCACAACTACAAAATAATAGGGGGCATTTAAAAATTTCTCAAAATATTTCCGTCTTCCATAACTTTCCCCCAATTTTCGCCCTTCTGTTTCAAAACAAGACACGTTGAACTTCTCACCAAGCACACATTAGCTCTTGCCTCCAGTTCTTGTGGTCCCACCCACTGTGCAAAAGGACTAACCACCAGGACTGTCCCATTCCACCGAAGTCTCTTAATGTTACAGAGGTGCACGTTCCGGCCTGACCCCTGAGCAGACATAATTCTGACCCAAAACCTCACATCTTGGAATGCAAAAGGGGAGAGAGAGAGAGAGAGAGACCTATTCCCCAGGGCTCTTTAGTTGCTGTTTGAAATGCAATTTATAATAATCCAAAAACTAGCTCTCCCCAGGAGGGGCAGGCCTTCAGGGACAGCTGGGGCCACCCACTGGAATAACCAGGCTCCCCTCTTCACTGACCTTTTCCCTTCATCTCTCTACAGGGCAGCTTTATTTGCTCCTACTGCAGACTTTTCCCCACACTCTGGAAGACATGGTGCACACCACTATCAACCCAGGGCTTCACCACGTTGGAAGGAATGGCCTTTGGCCTTAGATGCAGGCATAAGATGTCCTGGGAGAGGACCTTCCTTGGCCCTGCTTAAGTCAGATGCTTCCTCCTCATGGGCCCTCCTCCCATACCACCCACCATGGCAGGAGGGAGCATATTGCAACATATTTCCACTCTGCATGGGCTGTGGCTTTCTCAGTTTGCCTGAAGGCGGGAAGGGAAGAAAAACAACTAAGAGTTAGATATTGACACTTGATGCCAAGCACATTTTTTTCAACCTTTTCCCCTTCGATTTATTTATCTTTCTATTATTTTATTTTATTTTGGCCGTGCCGCGTGCGGCATGTGGGATCTTAGTTCCCCGACCAGATATCGAAGCCACGTCCCCTGCAGGGGAAGTATGGAGTCCTAACCACTGGACTGCCAGGGAAGTCCCCTCTTCAATTTAAAAATAACTGTTATTTCCAAAACTGTCCCTTTACTCCAGGATTCTGTTCCTATTGTTGTTCACAGGGGAAAAAATATTTGTCTATACGGAGCTTTTTCAACACTTTTTTTTTTTTGTGGTGCGTGGGCCTCTCACTGTTGTGGCCTCTCCCGTTGCGGAGCACAGGCTCCGGACGCACCGGCTCAGTGGCCATGGCTCACGGGCCCAGCCGCTCCGCGGCACGTGGGATCTTCCTGGACCGGGGCGTGAACCCGTGTCCCCTGCATCGGCAGGCGCACTCTCAACCACTGCGCCACCAGCGAAGCCCTCAACACTGACTTTTATTGATGAAGAGATTAAATATTTTTAGAGAGTGGCCAGGCTGGGACATGAGGCCTACTGTTGATTAATTTAAATCAGAACTGTGATATGCAAGCAATACATGAGAGAACATAGAATGCCTACTGTTTTATTCTCTGACTTTCTATATGTGTTCCTTCCTGAAGAGCTCTCCTCACCCAGAACTCCCTGCCCATTCCACTGTCATCTCAAGAAGTATAATAATTGTAAATAGCAAACCCTTTGCTAAACTCTCTGTGGTGTTTTTTTTCTCTCATTTCTTTATAAATATTGGAATTAATCACAAGCTTCAATCCCCAAATATGAAGTTCTATATGATTTTTTGGAATATAAAAAGAGAAGTTACTATTTCAACCCAAATTACAGTATGTTTTTTTCCTCCACCCCCAAAAAAAGTTTTCTTGCACTTTTACAAGCTTTTTTTCCTGCAAATGCATTGCCGTTACAAGCTGAGTTGTCAGCTAAGGAAGCACGAGCTTTAAGTCACATCTTGATTAGGTCACCTACTGGCTGTGTGGCATGGATTAGGTCACTTAGTGCTTCTGGGCCCAAATTTTTTCGTCTATGCCATAAAATAATAAAATATGCAGAGATACTTAGTAAACTGTACAGTGATATACAAAAATAAGGTAAAATAAGGTATTGTATCAGTCAGGATTCAACCAGGAAAGATTCAACCCGAAAATAGATGAATTTTATACTTTTGTATATATTTATACAAGTATATACATCCGTATACATTTATACATATATATACATCCCCAAATAAATATCTATACATATATACATGCACGTATGTGTTTGTGTGTGTATTTATTACAGGGGACTCCTGGCTAAGTAGTCTCTGCCAGGCAGTAACCATGTCACACGCTGGAGCCCAAAGTGCACAGGTAGGCAGGAGTGAAGATCACAGACAGGCTGGAACCCAGAAAGAGTAGACTGAAACATGTCTATTCTTCTTGCCTCTGATGTTGGTGACAAGGGTATTCTGCAGAATCAGGGGCCCCTCACCACAGAGCTGAACACTGACACCTGTTTTGGGGAGTCAGAAACCTGTTTCAGGGGACAGGGAGGGCAATCGTAGGCCCACCTGTTGCTTCATTCCAAGGACGGAAATGTAGACTGTTTTACAGTTTTCCTTCTTATCTGCTACCTGGAGCCTCCACATCTCAGGATGGCCTATTCCCTCTTTAGAGGACTTGTGCCTGATTAGGTCAGGACCACCCAGGTTATTCTCCCTTTTGATAACTCAATCAACTGATTTGGGACTTTAATTACATCTGAAAGTCTCCTTCACTGAAGCACCTAAACTAGTACTTGCCCAAATACCTGGGGGAAGGTGTGTCTGTGCTACAAAATGGCTGCTGTCTCCCTTCCGCTCTGCAGCTCTTGTGAGAGAATCTCTCTTGAAACCCACCTGACCAGAAGCAAATTAAAGAGGGAATTCTGTGCCAGGCAGTTCAACAGAGATGACACATCTCAAAGCCATCCAATGAACAGTAAAAATAATTTGTAAAAAAAAAAAAAGAATAATTTCTATCCTAAGTGCCAATCAAAACTACAATGAGGCACCACCTCACACTAGTCAGAATGGCCATCATGAAAAAGTCTACAAATAACAAATGCTAAAGAGGATGTGGAGAAAAGGGAACCCTCCTACACCATTGGTGCAGCCACTGTAAATTATAAATTGGTGCAGCCACTATAGAAAACAGTATGGAGCCTCCTTAAAAAACTAAAAATAGAGTTGCTATATCATCCAGCAATCCCACTTATACATCCAGACAAAACGGTAATTCAAAAAGATACACACACCTCTATGTTCATAGCAGCAGCACTATTTACAATAGCCAAGACATGGAAACAACCCAGGTGTCCATCAACAGACGATTGGTTTAAGAAGATGTGGTATATATGTATACAATGGAATATTACTCAGCCATAAAAAAGAATGATATAATGCCATTTACAGCTACATGGATGGCCCCAGAGATTATCATAATAAGTGAAGTAAGTCAGAGAAAGACAAATACCATGTAATATCACTTATATGTGGAATCTAAAATATGACAAAATGAACCTATGAAACAGAAACAGACTCACAGAGATAGAAAACAAACTTGTGGTTGCCAAGGGGGAGAGGGTCAAGGGAGGGTTGGATTGGGAGTTTGGGATTAGCAGATGCAAACTAGTATATATAGAATGGATAAACAACAAGGAAACTATATTCGATATCCTGTAATAAACCATAATGGAAAAGAATATGAAAAAGAAAATAATATCTATGTATGTATAACTGAATCACTTTGCTGTACACCTGAAACTAGCACAACATTGTAAATCAACTATACCTCAGTTTAAAAAAAAAAGGAATATTTTCTATCCTAGAAGACAAATAGAAGCAGTCTACTACACAAATGCCAGAGACGGTCCAGGGGGTCTTTCTCTCTTCCTGTTCTGCCCTCTTCCCCTGCCCACCCCAGACCCTATCTAATGCCTCCTTTATTCCTGACAACAGCACCTCTCTGTGGTTACTTGGTCCTGAGTGGGAGCATGCACATCAAGGGGACCTGCTCTTTCTTGCCCTACTCCCGGCCTATCCTGAGCTCTACATACGAAATGCAGTCGGCCAGTGATGCCCTAGTTTGAACATCAAACAGCGTCCCCACGTCACTATGTTTGCTCTCCTTTTGGACAAAGGATGCTTTTCTTCCTCCCTCAGAAGTCAGCCTGGGCCCTTCTCCTACACTCTTGCAGGGCTTTGCTCACCTTAAGCTTGGCTGAGGAACAGGTTCAATGTGTATTTTAAACACATTCTCTCCTCCACTGTTTCTTTCTTCACTCTTCTGACGTGTACAGAATATACAAGTCAAAGCACAGTAAGGATGGGGCTATTTGAGGAATTTATTTTCAATGCAGTCACAAAATAAACTCCTTACCTAGACTTTCTGGTATTTCTTGATCATTCATCATTACTAGAGGAAGAAACTTTTGACACTATAGGTTCCCAGCATTCTGACTAAAATGCAGTTTGATTTGTTGTCCATGACCTCTCTCGTATTAAGGGTCATTCTCACAAGCTATAGCTTCAAGCCTTTGCCAAACAGCTCTCATACCTGTACCTAAGGAGACAGCAGAGGCCACATTTAGTCGTCCCTCTGCATGGAGTCAACTCTCTTGCCAGCCCTGCCATGATGTTGCTTCTACTTTCCATAATCAGTTCTTATTTTGTCCATAGTGGCCAAGACTCTGCCACACAGCCCTATCCTAGTATCCTGGGTCTCCATACTAATTTTCTCCTTTACTCTCTGCTTCAATCCTGGTACATAAAAAGTGAGCACTTCAATAGCCAGGCCTTCCAAGAGTTGTCAACTGCCTCTAAATGCCAGTTGGTGTGACTGAGTGTCCATTACTTATGGCTGGATCTCCTGGAAGAAGCCTTCATTATATCTGCCTGCATCACTCCTTATCTGCCACCTGCAGTCATAAAACAGCCCTTGTCCGCTCCCTCCCCAGTGTCCTAATCTAGTCACCTGCTGACATGTACATTGATTGCCTACTTGTGGGTCAGTCTTACACTGACTGCCTAACTGTCCCAAACACCTCTGAACATCTACCGCCAGCACTTCTCCAGGGAGCTCACCCTGAGGGCCTGTTTGGATTCTCAGTTCTGAGCCCTACCAGGCAGGTCCATTTTACCACTGAGTTGCGGCTGATAACTATGAACATGTGATTTTTTTCAGAGATGCAAAAATCCTTCAGAAACCAAAGTATACCAAGAATAAATTTCACAAAATATTTATGTTTCTACGTTGGCAAAATAATTCAATACAGATCTCATGAAAACCTTAACAAAGCAATTACAGGTGTTGATTAGAATATACTTTATAGCTAGTAGAAAGGGCTTTCTTTCCCTCCCTTCCTTCCTTCCTTCCCTCCCTCCCTCCCTTCTTTCTTTCCTTTTCTCTTTTTCTCTCTTCCTTCCTTCCTCCCTCCCTCCCTCTCTCTCTCTTTTCCTTTCTCCAAAACATACAGTTCTGAGCCAGAAATTGTGCTAAGCACAGGGAATACAAGATGTATTTATATATCTATAATATACATGCACAAACACATGTTACTGGCTCTTTGAGTTTTCACATCATAGACATTGAGACAAATAAAAAACAAATAATCACATCGCATGACAAGAGCCTACAGAAATGAAAGTGCTTGATTTTGTCTAGAAATGTTGGGGGAGACATTTTAAGAAAACAAAGTTGAGTTGACCCTTGAAGAATGGTTAGGATGAGTTTAGTAGACAAATAGGTGAGAAAGGACTTTCCAGGTAAATGAATAGAAGGACAGAGACATAAAGAAGAACGCGGTACATTTAGGGAACTGCAAGGAGTTCCATATTGCTAGCACTCAGGGTTGATCCAGGAGCAGCTATAAGCAATGAGTCTGAAAAGGTAGACAGGTCTGAAATCATAAAGTTCCTTGTAAGTAATGCTATGAAGTCAGGACTTTATCCTGCAGTTGATGAGGAGTTATGGGAGGATTTTAAGCAGTTGAGTGATGTGAATTTGTTTTATATTGAATGGGTGGCTATATAGAAGAGGGAAAGAGGAACAGATAGAAAATTTCTGGAAAAGTTCAAACAAAAAGTTTTGAAAGCCTAAAATAAGGTGATTGATAAGGAAACAGGCAGGTGTAACAGAAACGGAGATGTACAGCTCAGAACCTCTTTAAGGATGAAGTCTTTGACATTTCTATACAATGTGGGACAACTCGGAAGCCATTTTGGTTCCCAAGATCCTTGTGGCTGAGGTTATAGGGCCTGCATCACAGCTCAACTTTCCCCTCTGCCCAATCCTACTTCCTTCCCTTCTCTTCCACAGATGCTGATTCAAAGTAGAATCTGCATCCCAGAGAACCCAACTTGTAAGAGAGGAGGAGTCAAGATGGGGGTAGAAGCAATTAAACTTAGAGGACAGTTAGATGTGGAGTTGAAAGAAAGGAAGGAATTTGAGGACTCCAAGAGTTCAGGTTGATACATGGTACAGCCAACTCAAGTGGGTCACATCCAAAGATAACAGAAGAATGGGTTCTGGTCAAAGTTCCTATGGGACATTTTTGTAAAAAATATGCACTATGCATTTGGCTAGCAGAGCATGGGTAGGGACAGGGTAGAGAGAAAAACTTTGCTATCCATAGAACATAAGTAGTAGCTATAGGTGCAGATGCATATGAGAAGATGAATGTGCAGAGTAAGGTAAAAAAATGAGGGAAGACAGATTTCTAAATGGGTCCGAATCCTTCAGTCATTTCAGCTGCAATCTCAGTCTCCAAGCCACTATGTAATGATGGCTGTTCTTCTTTTTCTTGGTGATATTCTTATTTGAGGTGACCACCTTTACTGGAATGTAAAGTCGTTAAAGAATTGATTTTGTTCATCTTTTTAGCCCAAAATAACTTAAATGAAGTAGGGGCTCAATACTGAATGGGATATGGTATAAACATCAAAACGGAGCAAGTCCCAAATGTAGGTTGGAGTCTTCAATTCTCTCAAGGCTGAAGATGGTTGCTCTGAAAATTTCCAAGCCTGTGCAACACACATTTTACTGATTAATCTGTTTTAGAATTTCTTATATCCCAAGATCAGGTAATGGTAGAATTTTGGGTCAGATTTCTGCTTGGTGTCCAAAGACTGCCTTTATTTTGTGCTGGCTCATTAGAAAGTCTTCTTTTCATTTTGTGTATGTCTTCCAGTTCAGTCATCAGCATACAGCAGTCCCAAATGACTCTCTCAAGAACTTTTAAGGATCCTCACAGCCAGAAGAACCTCTCAGAGGATCAGAAACAGCTAATAGCAGCATACGGATTCCTTACTACATCCTTACGCATGAATAAAACAAGCTAGACCTATTATGCAGCTGTTTTCTCTCCACTGGTGACTGGGAACTGATCTAAAAAGAATTCATGCACACCCCCCACTCCACCTTGTATAACCTTCTCTTGGCAGCTGAATTCAAGTCATAGCAACGATGCCATACCCTTGCTCCAAATACCCTTGCAAACCCAGGACCATGCAGTGGTCAAAATTAGAATGTAGCCAATCCACAACATCCCTGACAAGTACTGTGCCTGAGCAATTCAATATCTAGACTGGTTGTTTCAGTCAGGAGATTAACTGGCTTATCTCAACCCCAAGGGCAATCTTTGGCTCACGTCCAGGAAGTTGGCAGTTTTCAGGTTAGCCCCTGGCTCATCAAGCCATCCACCAGCTGCTTGCCTAATCCCAGCATCATATACAGAATTACAGAACGGGATTTTTTGCCACACGATTTGTAGTTTGAGCTGGTTATTTTTTCAAGGTTTAGCATGCCATCTTAAAAAGGAAATTTTTCCCCAATAAAATATTGGTTGGAAATTTCATAAAAATTGTGTGCCCTTTGGTAACATCACAGTAATTCTTTAGTTAGACAGAAAAAAATATATATTTTAATTGATAGTAAAATATATAATTAATATATTGACTTAATATTATTTGGTGATTATTTGTTGTTGATTATTATATTGACAATAATCAACAAAATCTTAAATGTTTATATATAATAATTGTGTCTATGTGTAATATCTTCTGGATATGACCTTAGGGACAGTGCTTACAAAAAACTAACTGATTCTAGAAAACCAAAATATGTCCCTATTCCTTCATTATTTACAGCATTTTTCTTCAAGATCATTTTCTTAATGAGTTTTCTTAAATGGGCCACAGTGATTTCAAAAATGGTTGAGCCTTGTCAGTTTTGAGAACAAGTATAGTGCAATGGAACGAGTGTGAGAAGCAGAGTTACTTCAGACTCAGTTGAACTTGTGCAAATACGGATCCACTCTGGGCTTCAGTTTCTTCCTTATAAAAGGTGGTGGAGTCAGTGAGGACTTCCTGGAGAGGAGCCCTGAGCTCTTGCCCTCTGGTTCTAAATGTTCCATCTTCTCAGGGGAGTGGGGAGGAGAATACAGCCCAAGGCAGAGGTAGCTAAAGACGGTGATGGGAAAATTCAAGTAAATAAAGATTAAGATGGATATACTTCATACAGCCATTGTCTTGGGTGCTGGAAAATCAGAAATTTCAGAAAAAAAAGTAAAAATTCTTACTTTTACTTCTTTTACTCTCATTTTCATTGTGCCAAATATTTGCATGTTTGAAAACATCAAAGAGATACTTTTAAAACATGCGTTTAACCTGAATGTTTGTGTTCTATAAACAAAGCTATTAAATCAAAAGGTCAGTGCTGAAGAAAGCTGCTACTTTGATGATTATTCATTACAGTTAATACGATTGACCCCTTACTCTTTGCCAGGTATTGTGTAAGAGCTTACTTATTTTGTTTAATATGCCCAACAAGCATTAGTTTATTAATGCTACCTATGTGATAGATATTATTCATATCCCTGTTTTATAACAAAAAGAATCTGGAACTTAGAGAGTCTAAATAACTTGCCCACAGTCACTCAGTTGCAGATGAGAAATTCTATCCTAAGTTTGTCCAGCTCCAAAGTACATACAGGATCTTAACCGTGGTATTCAATATATTACTGATACTCAATATTACTAAATTCAAAAATTTATAAAATTATACACAATGGTTCTTTTTAAAAACAATGAAACCTATAAAACATTCATCAAATTGTAATGCTACTTTATGGGACTTTTATTGGGGCTAGCTAAGGGGCCTTATAGACTCAAAAACTGGAAACTGACTACTGCAATTAGTTGTTCAAAATAAAAGCCAGGTTTGAAAGTCCTTCTTCCCATTGAATTTCAAATGTTCCACTTTGAATGAAACAGATGTTGAACTTTAGATTAGTTCAACCTGCATTAGATTTAGCCTGTGCACGCCGTAAGATAATACTAACATGGGCACTTACGCTACTGTCTCTTCAGGGACACCTTTCCCCAGACCAGCATCAACTGCAATTTAACAGAGGTCTTTTCAAAGAAGTAAAGGATTTTACTTAAAAGCACAAGAATTAGTCTAGTGGGTTTAAGCCATGGTCCATCCAATATTCTGTCTCTTCTAGCAGTATAAAGGGGCATGTCATGTGATAATGGTTTTCTATCATGTGAAACTCAAAAGGTTAGCAATATTTTCCTGACATCTGTGAATTTAGATTCACCTTTCCTGAAGTCTATATTTTAGGTTTTCATGATACAAAGTTCTACATATACAGTACTTTTTGAGTAAACTAACATGAGAAACACCTTGGATTTGTGGATTCCCCACCTACTACTGCAAATATCTACGGTGTTCTCCAGCATCAGTTCAAACGACTCCTGTTTTCTTGTTGAGGCTTGTCAAACCCATGCCCTGGTTCATCAGAGATTCAGCTGTTTACTGAACTCTTATTCTCTGTTAAAAGGGATATTAGCGAGTGTTAGGTGTTAAAGACACATTAACACCAGACTGAGACTTTCTTCTTGACATAATCAGAAGGACTGAGTAAGAATTTTAAAAGAATTAGCTTTGGAAGTAGGTACCTATCGGAAGCATTTTATGTAGGGTTCGACGCCTACGTAAGTGACGAGAAGTCACTTAGTTTTTGCAAAATCATTCCTCATTTTGTAAGGAACTGATACATTTTGAGGGTCTCCTCTTGATGTTTTAGAGAGGATACAGTCAATCTTTTTGGTATTTCTTGCATAAACTGTATAACGGTTTCCAAAATAATCCTGTATCTACAACTGGGTATTGTTCAGGAAATGAAACACGCTCATTTATAAATTTTATCCTCCTTAAATACATGGACAAAAAAAAATATGCAGCTTTCCTAGGATAGCTATTTGATTGAAGGTGGTTCTGCAAAATAATAACATTCATGTCCAATTAGATAGTTTCAGCACACTTTCATGAAAGTTAAATATTTTACCAAAGTTACTGGGTATGAAAAATTTTACAAAGAGTTGGTGGATAGTAAGGTGATCTAGACAACATCATCAATATATGTGAGATTCTTTCTAGATGTTCATGTCTCTTAGACTCACCCCTTAACATTGCCACTATACCTCTGACTCCTTCTTTGCAGATCTGTGAGAAGAAAGCTTGTCTAAATTTATTCTTATGGCTATGCCTGTTTGTTTGGGGAGCATCCAAAATGCAAAAGAACAAGAGCCCAACAGTGGAAAAATCTATACCCACAGACAGTAGTGTTGTGTTTGCCTCAAACAATATTTCTCCTTTCCTACTATATCCACTTATTTGGATATTCTCCCAACCCCTACTCCAGTTCCTTGTGGACTGGAAGAGACTTCACCCCTCTGATTCTGTGACTGAAGACCAAGGGCCAGGTTCAGTCAAGTATTTCCCTAATGACCATGTTGATTCAGTAATGGGCACCTGAATTAAGCCAGTCCTGTCAGAGAAAAGGCTGAGAGTTTTGAAAGGCAATAGGAGAGAGGCTCCCTGTGAAAACAGCTGAAAGAGGATAAAAGTCCCCAAAAAGAAACAAAATCTTAGTGAAATCATTTGATCCCCTATATCCAATTGTACCTGCAGCCAGAGTGCTTCTGGAATTTTGTGTTATGTGACTCAAGTTTACGACAGGTTTGCTATCTTAACACGTGCTGCATAAATGGTCTTAACTGATGGCCTACCATAGCCTTTATTTTCTTACTTTTTTAAAATGACAGCACAGGAAAAGTGAAAATGCCCTCCCCCTATCCAATGCAAATGGTCAGAACAACAACAATAATAAATGTAGCAGGTTTTCTACAATAGTTAAAATGATTTCTGCCACTCCTTCATGCTAGCAATTATGTGGTTGGTGGCTTCCCAGTGGTTAAAGGTTAAAGGCCCTTTCCACCAGAGAATGCTGGGAAGGGGACAAGTGGAACATTCTCAAGACACTGCTCATTCAAGTTGATAACTAATATGGTTTGAAATGTGGTGTGACTGATCCCACATGTGCCAAAAATCAAGAGCGACAGTGTTTTCACCTTCAAACTACTACTCTTGAGTATGAGACATTAAAACAAAAATAAAAACTAAAGCAACCCCCAAAAAGTGGCATAAGAGATATCACTCAGTTTATGTATAAAAATGTTGTGGTTAAAGAAACTCAATGTGATATACTGTTTGTAGAAAAAACTTGAAAGTGTGTCATGTATTTTTTTCAAATTCTTGATTAAAAGTTATTTTCTTCCTTGAAAATGAAAATTGGTTTTATAGTCCTCTACTTGTCAAAGCCATTTAAGTAGATCAGGTTAGAGGTCCTAATTACAACTTGTTGGCAGGCTGTGTTTATTCTGACACACAGTCTGACAGGTATACTCTTTGTTTGTTTAAAGATAATTTACTACCCATAAAAGGTAGGAGATTAATGGCCCTAGAAATTGAAATCAGTTCCCTATTTACCAACTAGAGAGTCTAATCTGAGGAAGTTTATGTTTTCATTCCGATTTGTCTCATAGGTGAAAATGTATTTTATACTCCACAATCACTCAATCCTTAGTTTTTCTCTTGAGATTGCCCTCAAGGGTGCTAATTGCATTGGTGACTCTTGTTACACTCACATTAAGAATTATCCCGAGTTCTCAACATCACTTTGTATAATCTCACAGCTGGCAGATAGCAATGACTTTTTATCACTGCCAATACTACCATTTTTGAACCAGAGACTCTATTACCATTAGCAATTCCACAACCACTGAAAGCCCATTTCTGCTGTCTTTCAACATACTATAATGGTTTTAAATTTACCTGTAAAGAAGCATTTGACCTATTCCTGGATTGGTGCCTTAAATTGAGTCCTCCGGTGTAAGAATATTTATGTAGACACTGTTGAGCAAATTAGGAAAGTATTCAAATTGGGTCAATATTATTGTAGATAGACTTCAAATATAAAGGCTTACAATCATTTTACTTAGCCAAAAGTTTTTAGTAGTTTTACACATATGATCTCTACTTGTAACCATTGTTGCGATGCATTGTGCCTAAATTTAAAAAGCAAAATTGTAAAAGATGAGAAATCAGACAGCTCAATGAGAAAAAATGTGCAAAGAACAGGTAACTCACAAAAGAAGAAATACAAAGATTCAATATGTATATGAATAAGTAGTTACTCTCATTAATAGTAAGTGAAATTCTAAATAAAACAACAGTGACAAATCATTTTTCATCTATCAGATTACCAAAGATTGAAAAGATCAATGATACTTGGTATTTTAACACTGATATAGCGCAAGTAGAAATGTAAAATCTCACAATAATTGTGTAGGAGAATTTAACAGTATTTATAAAAATCACTTTTTTTAAGCATTTTTCATTTTTAAAAATATATCCAAAAGAAACAATTTTAAATGGTGCAAAAATATTTGAACAAAAATATTCATGACTACATTAAGCCATATATCAGACAGGAACCTGCATTTTTTTTTTGTGTGTGTGTGTGTGTGTGTGTGTGTGTGTGTGTGTGTGCGTGTTTCCTCACCATTGTTTCTTCAGTACCAAATATAGTGTCTGGCATACCATAGGGATTCAATATTTGTTTAAGTAATGATTTACACTGTCAAAAGATTTCACTCCATCTAAATACCTAGCATTAAGGCATTGAGCAAAATAAATTATGATATAGTTTTTCAATAGAATATTATGCACCTTTAGAAAATAATAATGTCAGTCAATACTTATCAACATGGAATGACATTTACAATAAAATAAGTATCAAGTTACAAAATAAAATGGTTTAATTTTTTTTAAATAAAATTTTTAACTATTTCCAGGATATATTCTATACTATAATATTGAAAGTGATATGTATGAGTTATGAGGTTTGACTCCTCTTATTCATCTGTATTTTCAAAACTTTCTAAAAAGGCTACGTATTAAAACCATATAGTAAAATAAGTGAATTCTTATAAATTCATAAGAAAAATTTTTCTTGAAATAACAAAAGCAGAAACCATAAAGATTAAAATTACATAAAAATTAAAATTTTTCTGTTTGACACTATAAATTATATTAGTTTTGAGGTTATGTTAAAAGGGAAAAGTCTTTGTCTTTTAAAGATATATATTGAAATATTTACAGATTCAATGACACAATGCATGGGATTTTCTTCAACATACTCAGAAGTTGGGAAGAGGTAAGGTAGGGGAATTGAAGAAAGGGATTAGGCATGAGTTAATAGTTGTTGAAGCTGGGCAATGAACAAATGAATTTTATGTATGTGTGTTCTCTCTACTTTTTTGTGTATGTTCTAAAGTTTACATCATATAAAAATTGTAATGCAATAAACAAGAGTGATAGTGAACCATGAACTGTGGAAAACAGTTGCAAAATGAAGAAATTAAATAAATTATTAGTATATAATGAGCTCATAAATCAATTAAAAATATTAAATTGGCAAAGACAGGAACAATTTACCAAAGCAAAAGAGGAAATGACAATGATCAATAAGCATATGAAAATAATTGTATTCTTATATGTCTAAAAATTGAAAATTTTTATTTAAAATGGGATGAAATTTCTCAACTAAGAATACTGCTTCAAAAGTTTATTTCTGACTTGAGTAAAATGGCAATTTGAGCCAGTACCATACTGTTTTGATTCCTGTAGTTTTTTAGTACAGTTTTGAGTCAGGGAGCATGATTTCCTCCAGCTCCGTTCTTCTTTCTCAAGATTTTTCGGCTATTTGGGGTCTCTTGTGCTTCCAAACAAATTAAAAATTTTTTTGTTCTAGTTCTGTGAAAAATGCCATTGGTAATTTGATAGGGGTGGCACTGAATCTATAGATTGCCTTGGACAGTATGATCATTCTAACAATATTGATTCTTCCAATCCAAGAACACGGTATATCTTTCCATTCGTTTGTGTCATCTTCGATTTCTTTCATCAGTGTCTTATAGTTTTCAGAGTTCAGATTTTTTGCCTCCTTAGGTAGATTTATTCCTAGGTATTTTATTCTTTTTGATGCAATGGTAAATGGAATTGTTTTCTTAATTTCTCTTTTTGATATTTCATTTTAGTGTACAGAAATGCAACAGATTTCTGTATATTAATTTTATATCCTGCAACTTTACCAAATTCATTGATGAGCTCTAGTAGTTTTCTGGTGGTCTCTTTAGGATTTTCTATGTATAGTATCATGTCATCTGCAAACAGTGACAATTTTACTTCATCCTTTCCAGTTTGGGTTCTTTTTATTTCTTTTTCTTCTCTGATTGCTGTGGCTAGGATTTCCAAAACTATGTTGAATAAAGGTGGTAAAAATGGGCATCTTTGTCTTTTTCCTGATCTTAGAGGGAATGTTTTCAGCTTTTCATCACTGAGTATGATGTTAGTTGAGAGTCTGTCATATACAGCCTTTACCATTTTGAGGTATGTTCCCTCTATGTCCATGTTCTGGAGAGTTTTTATCATAAATGGATGTTGTATTTTATCAAAAGCTTTTTCTGCATCTATTGAGATGACCACATGGTTTTTATTCTTCAACTTGTTAATGTGGTGTATCACATTGATTGATTTGTGGATATGGAAAAAATCCTTGCATCCCTGGGATAAATCCTACTTGACCATGGTGTATAATCCTTTTAATGTATTATTGGTTTGCTAGTAATCAAAACAGTATGGTACTGGCCAAAAATAGACACATAGATCAACAGAACAGGATAGAAAGCCCAGAAATAAACCAAGGCACTATGGTCAATTGATCTATGACAAAGGAGGCAAGAATATACAATGGAGAAAAGACAATCTCTTCAATAAGTGGTGCTGAGAAAACTAGACAGCTATATGTAAAAGAATGAAAGTAGAACATTCTCTAACAACATATACAAAAATAAACTCAAAATGGATTAAAGATCTAAATGTAAGACCAGATATTATAAAACTCCTAGAGGAAAACATAGGCAAAACACTCTTTGACATAAATCGCAGCAATATATTTTTTGGATCCGTCTCCTAGACTAATGGAAACAAAAGCAAAAATAAACAAATGGGACATAATCAAATTTAAAAGCTCTTGCACAGCAAAGGAAACTATAAACAAAATGAAAAGACAACCTATGGAATAGGAAAAATTATCTGCAAATGATGCAACTGACAAGGAACTGACTTCCAAAATATACAAACAGCTTACAGAGTTCAATACAAAAAAAACGAACAACCCACTCAAAAAATGGGCAGATGACCTAAATAGACATTTTTCCAAAGAAGACATACAGATGACCAATAGGAACATGAAAAGATGCTCAATGTCGCTAATTATTAGAGAAATGCACATCAAAACTACAATAAGGTATCACCTCACACCAGTCAGAATGGCCATCAGAAAGTTGACAAATCTGTAAATCAACTATACTTCAATAATTTTTTTAAAAAGCCTACAAATAATAAATGCTGGAGAGGGTGTAGAGAAAAGGGAACCCTACTACACTGTTCGTGGGAATGTAAATTGATGCAGTCACTATGGAAAACACTATGGAGGTTCTTAAAAAACTAAAAATGGAGTTACCACATGATCCAGCAATCCTGCTTCTGGACATATATCCAGAAAAAATGAAGACTCTAATTCAAAAAGATGCATGCATCCCAGTGTTCATAGCAGCACTATTTACATGGCTAAGACATGGAAGCAACCTAAATGTTCATCAACAATTGAATGGATAAAGAAGATGTGGTGTATATATACAATGGAATATTACTCAAAAAAAGAATGAAATAATGCCATGTGCGGCAACATGGATGGACCTAGAGATTATCATACTAAGTGAAGTAAGTCAGACAGAGAAAGACAAATACCATATAATATCACTTATATGTGAAATCTAAAATATGACGCGAATGAACTCATCTATGAAACAGAAACAGATTCACAGACATAGAGAACAGACTTGTGGTTGCTAAGGGGGAGGGAGAGTGGGGGAGGGATGGATTGAGAGTTTGGGATTAGCAGATGCAAACTATTATATACGGAACGGAAAAACAACAAGGTCCTACAGTATAGCACAGGGAACTATATTCAATATCCTGTGATAAACCATAATGGAAAAGAATATGAAAAAGAATGCATATATATATGTATTGTGTGTATATATATATATATAATGCATATATTGTGCATATATATAATGCATATATATATGCATTATATATATGAATCACTTTGCTGTACACCTGAAACTAACACATCATAAATCAACTATCCTTCAATTTAAAAAATGGCAATTTGAAATACTGTTGATGAGTGTGTACATTGTCACAAACTTTCTGGTAATACATATCTAAAATCTTACCATTTTACTTATCCTTAGACCCAGCAATTTTACTTCTAGGAATATAAATTAAGAAAATAATCATGAACGTGCACAAAAATTTATCCAAAGAAACATATAAAAGTCATGTTTATAATTATGAAAGAAACGTAAATAACCTGAATGTGTACAAATGGGGGCATTAAGTCACTATGGTAGATGTATCAATGGAATTTTCTTCATCCTTTCATTCCCTCATTTATTCTTTTTTTTTCAAAAATAATTTAAGCAAGTGTCAGACACTAGTTAGGCACTGGGAATGCAATAATAAATAAAAATACATTTTATGCTTCGAGGAGGGTCATAGGATAGGGAAAAGCTGGGGGTGGGAGTGGCGGCTACTTGCTTCAGTAATCAAGGAAGCCTCACTCAGGAGGTGAAAAAGGTGAGACCTGTAGAATAAGCGGAAATCAGGATGCAACAACCTGGGAAAGAGGATTCCAGATGATTAAAATAATTCCATGAAGAATATTTAAAACACAGGGAAATGTTTATGTTAAAACAATTGGGGAATGAGCAAGTGTCAAAATCATATGTAATATAGTGATAATATCTATAAACATGTACATCACACATGTAACTGGAAAGGAGCAAAATTTTAACAGTAGCTATTTTGAGTGGTGAAAATATGAGTGATTTTTCTTTTCTTTTTATTTATCACTGATTTGTAAGGTTTCTATTATAAGAAGATAATTTATTTTTATAATATGTATTACTTTATAATAAGAAAATAACTAATTTAAAAAGATTAATTAAGAGACTTTGCACTTATGAAATTATGGTTTCAAGCTTAGGTACTCTGGACTTGAAGGTGTGCCAAGTATTGCAGCCACCTTCCTTAAATGTTGAGTTCCCGGGAATATTTGGAGAAACAAGGACAGTGATTCAGATAACTAACGATGCAGACTGCTAGGGAACTCCCACTAAGATTGACAGGCATGTTTTACCTGGGTGATTTCTACTGGAATATTGTACAAGACTCATTTATTGAGTATACGCTATATTGCCAAGGCACTATGCTAAGTAGGAGACATCAAGTGACAATATAGACAGGGCTTCTATATTCATGAAACTTGGATTCCAATTTTTATCCTCAGAGGGTGGTAAATGTATTAAATTTGTTAGTCAATAATTTTATTGATATTCACTCAACAAATGTTTATGAAGTGCCTACTATGTCAGGTAACGGGGATATAGCAGTGAACAAATACTCCATATGTACCCCGGTTTAGGCAAGTTCCAAATAAGGAAAAAAGATAACTTACACATAACTAATAGAACTGTTATCTACCTGAATCTTAAAACTTGAACAGTCAGTCCATCAAGGTGCAATATGTAAGAAAATGATTTCCATATTTCTTTCTGTATAGTAAGCCTTAGCCAAATATTAGTGAAAGTATTTTCCATCTTTCTGATTTCTAAAATAGTAGTGTTGACCAGTATATGCTAAGAAGATAATATTCTCTTCCATAAAAGAGACACTGGAAGAACATTCAAGTTGAAATGTTAAAAGAAAACCAAAGTCAACTGCTGCACGTTTTTCTTATTGTAATTCTCCGGGTAAATCTCGTTCTCCCGAGGGCTGCCAGGGAAGACAACTAATGGAGCTAAGCAACTTGCAGAATGTTGCAAATGCTAGATGGTGACTGACTGGAGAAGCCATGATGTATAATTTATCCAAGTGGCAAGATGCTTGAGCAAGCTCTAATGTAATTTTGGGCTTAATTATATGGAAAAAAAGGTAAATGGCACATGAATGAAATCCATAAATGAATTATTTGGAAAAAAGGTAAATGGCACATGAATGAAATCCATAAATGATACAAACCTGGGAGTTATAAATGCCAATGAGAGGAGGAAATAGTGCAAAGGTGTAGGGAAGTAGAATATATCAGGAGGCAACAGCCCAGAGAAGCTCCACTTGGAAATATGCAGGAGATATGGAGGACGAATGCTGTCTGCTGGGCCTGTAAACTGGAAAATTATTTCTAAAGGTTTGCAAATCACATACTCACTCTTGCACACACGTTACTGCACTGTATATACTTTCATGGTCAAGATTTGTAATCCTCTGATATGGTTCTTATTTAAAGAGTCGAGATGAATGGATTTCAACAGTGCAACAGATATGTTTATTCAACTAGGACCCTGGAACAGAGAAAATAGTTGATGGGGAATCAATTAAAGGGATTTAGAGAGCAATACATCTGGTATCATTGTATTTTACATTTAAAAACGCAAACATGGTGATTATTGCAGGTGCTTCTCTCTGATCATGATTCAAACCTGCTTCTAAAATTTATCATTGTCCTAGAGAAAGATACAGCAACAGTACTCCCAAATCCTTCATTTTCTTTCAATCTAATTCTCCAGCAAAGTATTGTTTTCTGAAACTGCAACACTGAATTTTATAAGCACGCCACCTTAAATTCTCTCTACACATGTAGGTCTGGGTTTACTCCTGAGGCAATTATTTTCTAGTAAGAAGTATTAGAACCCTCATCAGCTGGCGGATATTTCTTCTCCAATCACGGCCTACCACACACACAGTGATGTGAGGATTCAGGGTAAATTTTTTTCTGCAGTTTTCTCTATTAAAAAATAGCTTTTCTTCCTAAAACAGTGACATATGTAAGTATTGATTTTTATTAGTATGCACATTATATTTTAAAGGGATATTAAACAAAACAAAAATATTAAAAATGTACTGGCCCCTAGTTACAGTGAATGTTCTTCTATATCCTTTAGCTCTTAGCTTCAGTGTTTATCACTTACTTGTTCTATCTTCCCACCAAACTCCCTGGAACTTTTCCTGGTGTTAGAACCTCCCAAGACAGACTTTTGGGATCCTGATGGCCAAACCTCTCTCATCTGCACAATGCTTCCCATTCAGAAGCTTTCAGCTGCCCTCTGGAGCTGGTGGTGGTGAGAACTCTCACTACCTCACTGACCATTATTCCCCTCTGTCCGCTCTTGGAGAAGTCAGGAAATCACCCTAACATCCCACAAGGATTGGCAGAAGCTGGCAAAGAGAAGTGTGTATATATGTGTATGTGTGTGTGTGTGTGTGTGTGTGTGTGTGTGTATTCATGTGTCATTAAATACTATCTTGAAAACTGATTACTTGCTTCTTTTCCTTCCCAGGTACTTATTCTTAACCTCTCTCTTTTGGCACTGGCCTCATCTACAATATGGTCCATCACCTTTCAAACCAGTCCCAACTCAACAAAACCTACTGAAATTGATTTGTATCCAAAAACTTGAAAGTTAACTAGGGTTGTACTAATAACAATCTGTTTTAGGGTGGGAGGAGCAGGGGTAGGGGTAGGCCTGACTTGCAGCAATTCCCATTTCTGTGGTGTAAATACTCCCACCCTGGCTGGTTTCAGGCTTCCAATGTGATGCCAGTGTACGCAGACTTGGAAGAGATGATGACATTTGGCCCACGTGAGCCAGTATAGATTGGGTCCAGCACACCACTGGAACACCCAGCTTACTAGGCCCAACTTTTAAAATGTATTACATAGCATGTAACAGGTTTCAAAGTGGAGAATTTACTTACTTCACGTGGCCACCCAGCCATAAGTTTTGGGGCCCTCACTTCCGTTCCTGGCCCTTGCTTCCTGCAATGGCTATGGAGTGAGATGCATTTCTACTATATAAACTCTGAATGCAAAACCACTGGAAATCATTTCCTAGACCTAATACAGGTTAATGCTATTAGCTACTATTTATATCAAATCCATTACCTCTCAACATGAATGCATTAAGCAGCACCTCTGTTCATCCTCACATTAGCTGGATTACAACTGTCCCATTGCTAAGATTATTTCAAATTAAAGCAGATAACGCGTTTGAAAAATATACACCCAGGAATAATCCCGACTTGAAGGAAGTGGATAAATTGTGGAAGGAAAATTGCCTGATTAGCAATTTTAGTAAAAGTCCTCAAGTTGTGTTTTCTGATGTTCAAAATTAATAGCATAATCATGTACAACAAATTTTCCTTTGAGACAAAATGAAGTTATCCAAAATCATTCAAACAACTTTGATATTCATAATCTATCATTTATAGCTCAAATTCTTCCTCCTCGATGAAGACATTCCACTGCAAAAAGGCCTTGTTTCACCATCCGGATGATAACCCTTGGAGGACGTGGCAGGCCAGATATCTTTTGTATCCTCCACAATATCCAACATTCGGTAATTTATTGACTGATTGATTGATGGATTTTAGCTAAATCTGAAGGTTTCTGACTGAAGCCAGTGAGTCTCTTAATCCATAGATAGGCTTTCTCTATTTTTTCTAAACCAGAAGTTAGGACATATATGATAAATAATTTTTTCTGATTTACAAATTTCTTTATACGGAAAGTCATAAAAAACACAAATCACATTTAGTCATTTGTTAACACAAAACAGTCTTTCCTGAAAAGAAAGGAAGTTATACTATGACCACAGACACCCCGGACCAGGTAGCATTCTAGTCATTTATTGCTGTGTAACAAATCATCCCCAAACTTAACGGTGGAGAGCAACAACACTCTTATTTTATCTCTCAGCGTTCAACTGGGTGGCTCTGGCTGGGGATCTCGCTCATGAAGATGGAATCAGATGATGGCTGGAGTTCAGACAGCTTGTCAGATGGAGACTGGCTGAGCAGGTCTCTATCTGCTTGTAGTCTTGGGACCTCTCCATGTGGTCTCAATGCAAAGTCTTCCCAGCAGAGGGGACTCACAGTAGCCATACATCTTACATGGTGGCTCAGTAGGTACATCAGTGAGTGTCCTAAAATAAACTGGGAGAAGCTGCATGGATTTTCCTTACCTAATCTCAGAGACACACAGCTTCAAAGCTGCCATGTTCACTTAGTTAAGCAGTCTCAAAGGGGAGGGAAATAGACTCCACCTCTAATGTTTTACTGATTCAACGTAAAAAATAACTGACATGCAATAAACTGATGTGAACTATCTGATGTCTTGAAAAATGTATAAACCCATGACACAATCACCATAACCAAAGTAATGAACTTACCCATCACTCCTAAAAGTTTTGTCATACCCTTTGGTAATAACCCTCCCTTATGTTCTCCCCGAATCCCAGGCAATTACATCCTGCCTGCTTTCTGGCACTAATGATTAGTTTGCATATTCTGGATTTTATATAAATTGAATCCTACAAGATGTGCTCTTTGTTTGGCTTCTTTTCCTCAGCATATTATTCTGAGATTCATTCATGTTGCTGTGCATCTCAACAGTTCACAATAATGTTGTTGTGCATATGAATAGTTGTTCCTTCGTATGGATGTTCCACAGTTTTAGTCCTTCAGCTGTTAGAGATATTTGTGTTGTTTCCAACTTGGGGCTACTACAAACAAAGCTGCTATGAACATTTGTGTACAGGTTTTGGCATGGATGTGCATTTTCATTTCTCTGGGATAAATGCCCAGGAGTGTGATTGCTGGGTTGTATGGTAAGTGTATGCTTAGTTTTTTTAAAATTGCCATACAATAGTATGGCACTGTGGAAAATACTCCAGAGTGAAAAGAAGTGAAAAGAAGTTTAACATCATCAAATATTCCAGAGTGACTGTACAATTTTACATTCCCACCAGCAGTGTATGAATAATCTAGTTTCTCTGTATTCTCACCAGCATTTTATGCTATCACCATTTTTTACTTTTAGCCATTCTGATAGATGTGCTCACTGCAGTTTTAATTTGCATTTCCCTAATGATGTTAAACTTCTTTTCATGTGCCCATTTGCCATCTGTATATCTTCTTCAATAAAATGTCTATATATTTATATCTTTTGCACATTTTGAATTGGATTTTTCTTTTTTACTGTTGAGTTTTGAGAGTTCCTTATATAACATATAAAAGACAATTGTCAAGTCAATATCTTTAAGAGAACTAAATAAGAAAAAATATTATTCATGAAATAGCTATTTCTGGTGTTTTATTTGCATGTGGTCTCACTTTCTTCCTTAAGGAATCTCTTTAGCATTATCTTGTAGTGCCGGTGTGTGGGTCATTTTGTTTGTCTGCAACATCTTTATCTTTGAAAGTTATTTTTTCTGGGTATGGAATTTTAGGTTGACAGATTTTTTTTTTTTTTTTTTTGGTTTTGCAAAGAGTAAACAGTACTGTCTTCTCACTTGCATTGTTTTCAAAGAGAAATCTACTGTTATCCTCACCTTTTCTCCTCTGTTCAATATGTTTTTTAAGATTATTTTATCACTGGTTTTGAGCAATTTGATTATGATATACCTTAGTGTGATGAGTCACATGACCATCTCTAATCCAATCCCTGGCAAAGGAGAATAGAATTATGATGAAAGATTTAAACTGTGGCTCATCTCCTGGGAATATGCTCACCTTCTCTGAGCCAAGTTTTGCATGCTACCTGCAAAAGAAAACAGTTTTGTTAGCCAGTAAAAAGACGTAAGAAAAATTTGGGAAAGCAGAGTAAAGACCTGAAAAGATTGCGTATATCAAGGAACAGGATAGAAATCAATTAAGAGATCTTATACTTCTAAAGGTACACACCATGTAATAAAATATAATGATCCTGGGTATGACATATTTGTTTAGCTGGCTTGGGGTTAGAGTTAGGATAGGGTATGTACATAAAGTAAATATCTTAGGTATCCAGGAAAAGTTACGCCTGGGTAGGAAAGGAGTAAGCTCTTCCTGTGTAATGACAGTGGTCCTCAGTTGACATGGTTTGCACGAAAATCTTTTTCTACTGTAAGAAAAGTGCTTTATGGAATTCTGAAGATGATACAGAGTTGTGGACTGGGTGAGGAGAATATACTACAGCAAAGCAAGGGGCAGCATTATAATCTCAAACCAAAGTCTTAAAGAGGCACCCTAACCTTCTTCAGTTCCTCAAATGGTGCCAGTAAACAAGATGAGCATAGTATCCTTGGTCCACCCTTCTGTTTGTCCCTAGCAATTCATCCAAGAACCTCAGGGTTGAAGAAGCAACTTATCTGAGAGTCCTAAAGGTCATTTCATTTAAAAATCCTGTCTTAGCCTGCAAAAAGCAGAATTCTTCATGTATGTGGGAGTTTCAAAGCCAGACCCATCACCATAATCTAACACAGTCGATAGTCCTTATCAAAGTCTTACTTATACTTCTTCACAGTAGTAACATTACAAGAAAATAAGGGCATAAGAGTACATCACAAAATATCATTCATTATTCTGCTCATTTCATTTCTGAAAGAATTATCTAAAAAGGGGATAACACACACTAATAAAGATTGGAAAGCTCCCATTTGGCTAGGAATGATGGTTTCACCAAGGGCCTGTGCTACTGTAAAGGAACTTAGAACAGAGCCATAATTCTTACATGAATGTTCTTCCAGTATTTGAATATGGGTTATGGTTTGATGGAAAGTGGGAAATTTTATGATTTTGCTAAAGTGATTCTGAAACTAGCATATCAGGAGTCCACTTATTCCACGTTCTTTCAGGAATAAACAACACATATAAACCTCCCCAGTGGCCCTGTCAGTAGGGCCTTCTCTGCCTACAGGTGATATGATACACCTCTCAGTTAACTCTGAAATCCAAATGCAAAATCCAGCCTTTAAGGACATTGCCATACGGATTTGTTACACTCCCTGAAACACTTTGGTTCTATAACCCAAAGACTAGAATACACTCACCTGTATGAGATTTTTGTTTAAAAAAATACAATGTAGATATGTGATGCCACTTTCACATGCTCCTTTTTTATCAGAAGATGTAAGCACTAGAGTGAAGATGATGAAGAATTCCTTCTATCACGTTGACATGTTCATCATTTAACCATTTGAAGGCACCAAAGAAAGAGAAAGGTCATTATCGAAAACATGGCATAGTATTTTTATCTGACCAGTGAAGTGTGTTGCCCTGGTTCACAGTGAGAACAGTGACCCAGCCAAAGGAGACTGTCACACTTAGAATCTGGTTTGCAATGTGCCTTTCATTTCAGCATATGACCTCCTTTCTGCCACATATCAAAGAAGCTGTAAAGGTCAGCTGACCTCTTAAAAGTGGGAGAGACAAAAGTCAGTGCTGCTACATTGGCAGCAGGGTTTCCAAGTCAGAATCTTTCTCCAAAACTGCAATAGGGTAAAGCAGTCCACAGCCACCTGGGTAAGAGACAACCCACCCTTTTGGTTTGCAGAAGTCATCTGGGGCAGTTTTAATAGCAAAAAGATATGGGTTTTGCAAATTTCTCAAATCAAACTGAGAGTGAAAGAGAGCACTTTTAATAATTATGTCAGAAAATAGACATACATGAGGTGTGTCCTGAGCAAACAGAGGCATACGGTCATATATAATAATGAGGGCAGGATTGTAAGAAACATAAACAAATATGCAAAGTATAGCTACTAAAACTGCACTTTATGGCCATTATATTGTCATAGAAACACAAATGAGTTTGCATGTGGAAATCCCCTTCCAAGACAGCACTGGTTGATGTCATTTTTGTCGTTATCACAGGAGGTGGAAAGTGTAGATGGGAGAGAGCACTTGTACAAATAGCACAGAAGCTTCTGCTAATAATTATAATGTGCAGTTGCTACGGGGTAAAATGATACTTAAGGATAGAGTGGGTTAGGAGGGTTTCATTTGCTGCCTTCCATTTTGGCCCCTTGCTCCTTTTTTGATGGCTACCAGCACAGAGGAGAAAATAGAATCTGTCCAGAGCAAGAGACTCTGTCCTCGTTCCAGCTGTGAGTCTCTCATGGGAACACCCGCCACCCAGACTCCCCCAACTAGACAGGGCATCCTTGGGGGGCTCCCGCCAGAGTTATTTCCGTGAGCTCCTACCTTTTATAACCAAAACCATTTCCAATGATGGAGGAATCCAGAAGTTAATTTTTGTCTTAAACCCTTTAAATGTAAAGCAGAAATGATTGCTAATTGAGAAATCTATGTAGCAACTATTTGGGGAAGAAAAAACACACCTTTTTTTTTTATTGTTGTTGTTGTTGAAATGTTTCCCACTCTTCCCCCCTCCAAAAAAGAGAGGTGTGGGTGTTGGGGCAGAAGAGAGAAAAGGAGCAAAGTGGCTTCAGCTCAGTGAAACACTAAAAAACTGCACATGAATCAATTATGAAGAAGAGAAGGTCCCTTTGAATGAGGAAAAGCTGATTGGAATTAAGATAGGCTTTGTTCCTATCTGCAAGGTACAAGGAGGGGACTTTTCAGCGGAACAGAAAAGGGGGATTTGGGACTGTTTGGCTGCTTAATGCCATAGTGCTTCAGAGCCCATGTGAAAATTTGCTGCTGGCTATTAATCATCATTGTGCCCCTGCAAAGAAGCTGTTACAATGATGACTATATGTCATTATATTCCCACTGTAAGTAACGAATCAGAGAGCTGGGAAAGTTGGATAAGAGCGGCTGGCAAACTTTTAAGCGGTGGAATCTATTTAAATAAATTTACATCACATTTGCTACTTTCTCTGGTATGGGAATCATACTTTAAAATGAAACAATATGCTGTGTTCATGGGGCCTGGTCTTTTATTCCCCTGTCTCTGAGCCTACTTTCCAGGTCAGCCTTTGCCAGCGCTGACAGCACGCTTTTCTCATAGCCTCTCCTTCTCATAGCCTTTGGTTGCTTTCAAGTTCAATTTAGCACAATAAAGTTGTTATGCATGACAGTTTGGAGAGCAGAATAGGTGGTGTCTGAGCCCGCTGTGTCGCTACAAAGTGGGTCCATTCTCTGTGGGCCGGCTCAGTTACTGGAGCCTTACTGGTGGGATACAGCCATGGACTTCCAGACGTTCCCATCCTGACGAAAACAATTAGCTTCAAACCGCACGAAGCCGCGGGGTCAGCCTCTCTTTGACTGAGACTGCGCCATTTAATGTGCTGCAGTGGATTTCAAATTTATGTTGATTTATCCTGTTGTGCTCCTCTTTTATGCACTTTATTTACAGATGTGTAAAGAACAGGGAAAGTTGGACTCCCACATGCTTCAAGAGTTTCATGAGAAATCTAAACCATTGTTTTATGTTTATCTTATAGAGAAATAGAGTTGAAACGTGTCAGGCTTAATTCCATTAGGCTGAACTGCCCAGAACAGAGCCCTGGGGTTTGGAAGACAGAATCTGAAAGGAAGTGTCTCCTTGGCTAAGCATCATCAACAAGCCAAACAACAAACAACCCTAAAACACCAGTGTTGTCAGCATAGTTTTCTATTGTGGGAGATCACCCTCCAAAATCCCACTCTGACCTGAAAGTGACAGATCTTTTAATAGAAGCAAAATGTAATTCTCAGCCATTACCGGCCACCATGTGTATTTGTGTGTGTGCATATGGACGTATCAGATCAATTAGTGTTTAGTATTCACTGATGTCCACCCAAGTGCTTACTGTCCTTAGACATATGATACATTCTACTGCCGAAAACAAATATTATTTGATTTTGACACTGCAAAACTGTCCTCCTGCAGAGAATATAACCTCCTCTTGTCCCTCTGAAGAGAATCATATAACAAAGCAAATTTAGGTGCAGTCTGAATTTTACCATCAGAGTCGTCTAGGCCAGATGTCTTCAGTCTCTGAGCAATCCCAGTAAAATAAATCACAGTTGTCTTGATTACTGATCTCACTAATTATAGGGTACCACCATCAAATAAGCCTCCTTCTAGATTAGAAATTAACTGAAAGCATATCTTAAAAGCATATTTCACTTTCTTAAAAGAGCTCAGTATTTTTCTGTAAGCTATTGTAACACTTAAAAAAAATTTCTTTTTGCCAAAAAGGTGAAATACAAATAGAAACTGTGCCACATAATGTTTGCTTTAACTGTGTACTAGCAGAGAACAGTAAAAATTAAAATTTTACATGGGGGAGTTTCTGGAAAATAATTGTTTTTCTAACATATCATTTAATATAATTTCAAAATGGTTTTGACCAAGTTACATCATTAAAATAAAAATATATATTTCATTTCAGCGAAGTTTGAGAAGCAAAGTCAGTTGTTTGCTCTGGTCATCCCTCTCCTTCTGCTAATGTTTGAATATTATTTGGTGTCATTTTTAGTTATGCATTTTTTTGAAGTGCTCATTTAGAATGGTTTTTGGAAATGGAGCTGGACAAAGAAAAATTGATTTATGAGAGAAAGTAAATGAGTTTATGACAAAAGCACTACACCTTTTCTAATTTTCAAATGGGATAATTTCTTTGCCATTCAAATGAGTGAATACTCCAAAAATTGACCAAGATATTTAAGTGATAATTTTGCATTTAAACAGTCTTTTTTTTTCTTGTAGAGACATGTCATAAGCATATTTTTAAATCCCCCATCCAAAAGTAGTGAGAACAGAAGTTGGTTAGAGGGAAGGGTATGCCTGGAAGTTTACACACACACACACACACACACACACACACACGCATACACAGGAACACAATGTACAAAAGTATACCATAGTATAGGCTAAAAAACTTAATATACATCTCCTCATCTGAAATCTGGAAATACAGAGTAACTTACTATAAAAGTTTGTTTCCTCATCTCAGAAGAAATTTTCAAGAAAATATTGTTAAATTAATAAAAAAAAAATAGAAGATAGTTTTGGAGGGAAGCTTGAAGGATTATAATATGCCATAATGATTTTAAGTAATATTTACAGACCCAGAATTTCAGACTGACAGACTTATATTCATATACTTTATTTGAGAAAAGGTAACCCAATAGAAACAGTTGTGTGCAGATAGATCATCTTCACTTCTCAGTGGAATTGCTTCTGTTAAGCTGATATGGAAGATGTCTGATATGGAAGATGGTCGATCTTCAGTGTTCTCTTGGATTGAAGGAAAGAAAGGAAGAGAAAGAAAGGCAAAATGAAAAGCTCTTTATAGTGAGTGAATTTGAAGTGAGGCGATATGAAAGAGAATGAGAGAGAGAAGGCAGTATTCACCAAAAATGGCAACAGCAACATTAGCTACATTTTACCAAAGTCCTTTGGCTAAAATAGGTATCCAAGACAGCATAAGCTTCATGAGAATATAATCGTGAGTTTAAATTGCAGCTTTACCACTTACTTGCTTTGTAGCCTCAGGTAAGTTTCTAAAAATCCTGGAGCTTCTTTCTTCCCATTCATAAAATGAAATAATAATAATCCCAAAGTTGTGGAGACTAACCAACAAAGGTGAAGTGCCCAATACAATGTCTGGAATGTAGTATTTTAAAAATACTGATTCCCTTTACCGCCTCAATTTTTTTTTTTTTTTTTTTTTTTGCGGTACACGGACCTCTCACTGTTGTGGCCTCTCCCGTTGCGGCGCACAGGCTCCGGACGCGCAGGCTCAGCGGCCATGTCTCACAGGCCCAGCCGCTCCTCGGCATGTGAGATCTTCCCGGACCGGGGCATGAACCCATGTCCCCTGCATCGGCAGGCGGACTCTCAACCACTGCACCACCAGGGAAGCCCCTCCTCAATTTTTTGATATAGCTCTTGCAATTCTCATCCTCAAATTCTTCTGTTGGTCAATAATAAGTCAAAATTGTGAAATAAAGTCTTAAGAGAAAGAGAAGACATTCTTGGTAACAAATTTTATAATGGATTTCTGATGGTTTGGACTTGAGAAAAACTACACCCACATAACTAGTTTTTATTTGGTTGTATTTAGCCTTTGCTTACACTAGTTTGAACACTGAAGCAAATTAATAAGGACCTGAAGAAAGGGTGCTAAGACCATGGCAATGGTATCTTCCCTTATGTAGACATGGGTTTAAAGAGACAATGTCATGATACCCACAAGGTAATCTCCACAAAAAGTCTCCAGAGCCTTAGTGAGAAATCTGAGATGCCAAAAGTAAAGAGGCCTTTCGCATTATAAGAAACAACTTGCTTAGTGGTTATTCCTGTTGTAACAAAATAGTATGCTTTGGAGGAATAATGCTTCAGTGCTCATGAAAAAAAATGAGTGAATTCATTGACCTAACACTCATTTATTTATAAAACAACTCCTTCAGAGGAGGAGAATCATACCTCCCAAATAACAAACTTCATTCCTGTGAAATAGTCATGAAACCATAGATGAGTTCGATGATGGGGAACGTGGGTAAGGGAGAGGATCTCTTTTTATTCAGGGTTTGAACTCTGCTTCACCAATATAACACTTAGGCAAAACTTAAGGCAAAACTTTCAGACGATTATGTTCTATTTCTACTTATACAAGTTTTCCAGGTACTAGCAATGATCTTGACCAAGTGACTGGCCACAGTTATTTTTTTCTCCTATACTGCTGCCTAATTGAATCCTTATATTAATGACAGCCTTATTTTAAACCGTGCAAGTATACTGTAGAGTTAAATAGGCACGTGTAATTAAACATTATATCGAATAGCAAAAAGGACTCAATTTTATGTTGGAAATGCCACATATGATGGAAGCACGATAAACATTTTTTCTAAATGCAGTACGTGGACATATTGGTCCTTTTTTCCAAAGTCTATTATTTTTTATGTCAGTTGATCACATTCCTTAATGAAGTGGGTTTTGCCTTTTTAAAATATGCAAAGCATGAATCAGCCTTCAAACTTGACTTTTAAACGAATCTTTCTTTACAAATATTGGTAGAAAACCAAGAAGAAATTAGCTACATTATATTTCTGCCTATTTCCCTGTCTTTTGAATATTCAATAGGATATATTTTCTTACATCTCAACATTGATGTGATTATTTTTAAGACCTGTGAATATGGAATTAAACATACACATGTTGAGTAGGCTAGCTGTGCAACATACAATCTTTAAACAATTTTTTTGTTTTTATGGGCAAGCTGTTAATCAAGAGACATATGTGCTGTTTTATATATCCACATGCTTTACTACCATTTTTTAGATAAGCACCATAACTTAAGTTGTCTTCCACACAAAGTTCTGGCAAGCTTCAATAGATTCATTAGTGGGTTTTTCTTTACAACCAACGAAGCTCAAAGAGCTTCTAACAATGGAGCTAATCACTGCCTCTTCCCTGACCCAAGCTTAGGTTTTCCCTCCTTTCACTTCAGACTCTTATTTCATTTCTGAGCAATTGGATTTCCGTGGCACTCCCAGAACAAATAAATATCTCCCTTTTCCCCCTGCTTACATCTTTTGTGTATATTTTTTCTATACGACTGCCCGTATTTAAAGTAGTGTGGTAATGGCAGGGTTCTTCAGGTAATCTTTCATTGGACATAAATGGTGTAGCATTAAAATGCAGATAATGTTACCTCAATTAGAGAATGCTGTGCAAAACTTGAAAAAGACGTAGCTAAATGTTTGGACTAAACAAGTAAGTCTATGTTGTTAAGAGTGGGGCTGGGCAAGTTGCATTTTCAATAGATCCCTTAATGAATAAATGTTAGACTGTATCAACAGTCCTGAACAGGCTTGTGGTTTGTGTGTGCATGAAGTGTAATGGTATCAATTGACTGGCTCTTTGTGGTTGCTATAAAGTACTCTTGAATGTGTCAATGGAGAGAAGGCCTGCAGACAATGAAGCCATGACAGCTGAATGTCAGCAGCGACCTTGAACCTAAACTGGTTTCACCATTCCAGTGACTCCAGCTACAGTAAAGACATGCACTGGAGCCGGACCTTCGGCATTGCCTGTCATTTTCTGTGTTCAGATTCCAAGCACTTAAGTGACAATTTCACCACATTGCTAGACCCTGCTAATATGCATCAGTGAACGTTCACTTATTAGTGATGGGGCTAACAATATGTTCAGCATTTTAATCAGTCTTGCATTGGCATTTAAAAATACAAAACACAAAGCAAAACAAAGCATCATTCTAGACTGAATGTTTCATATAAGCAGACTCATCCAGAGAAGATACTCAAAACATGTCTTTTCTGCAGCAATGGATTCTTTGATATCGATCTTGCATTACACAGCATTACTGCACATACATTACTACATTTGTTATTGCTGCAAATAGCACATGATTAGTTAATTAAAATATGGCATCAAGAAATAATTAATATTTGTAAGGCAGTGTTTCTTTAATGAAAAACAAGAGAATACTTCTAAAGGTCACATTAACAGATTAAATGTGTCTTTAACATAAATGGAATGTTATTAAGCTAGGCTCAATATTCAGGAGAGAACTACAAAGCCTTTTGTGGCAAAATACTATTAATGAATTCAAGAAACTGAATCCCTTTGCTAATGCTGGAGTTGAGCTAGGTTAGAAGCCCAACCATAACTGACTGTTCCTAATACGTTCACTGTTCTCTGCAGTGGAGAACTGAGGGCAGGGAAGAAGGGAACTGGATGGAGAGGGGGCAAGACCGCAGGAAATAGAGGAAGAAAAGGGAGAGAGAGAGAAAGAGAGATATAGAAAAAAAGAGAAGATTTTGATTGGTGAGAAACACATAAGCGTGTGTATGCAGCAGAGAGCAGTAATTCTGAAAATTGGCATTCTAATATTGTAGGAAAGATAGATAATACTTTTTGGTATTAAAATATGTTATTAATGTGATAGCACTATAAGTTGATTACAACTCATTCTAAAGCAAATGTAACATTTGCTAAAAATGAACAATATCAGGAAAATTATTAACTTTATAATTATGAAGATTTGTAAATGCAAATTTGTTATTAGAAGTTTGTTGGGGATTGATATGAGTGAGGTATGCCACACACGCTTCATTTAACTAGCACATCTTTGAGTGCTAATCATCACTAAAAACTTGTGTGATACAATATTGTTTGAAGTAAATAAAATTGGGACACAACTGTCCTCTTGTTTCTCTGTGCTTATCTCAAGTATTTATATACTATAAATAGTGAACTGCCTGATTAAATTTGTCCTTATAAGTCCTTTACCACATACAGTGGGAAAAGGAAACCCTTGAAGAATAAACCTATGCCTTTTACTTGAAAAGCTCAATGTTGGCAAAGATTTTTCAGTAAATTCCTAAAAAGGTGAAGTCACATGTCTTAAAAATAACCAGAAAATATCTTAAAGTAAACATGCTACTCTGAGAAATGTCTGCTATCCAGAAAACACTTGGGCATGAAGTTTATTATTTATTTATTTAGTAGGATAATTTCTATAAGTGTACTTTATCAGATCATACAATACTATAGAAGAAAAAGGTAAATACATCATCTTGATTTCATTATTTTGGTTAAAATATTCATTATGTTATCAAGCCACCAAAAATAAATAAATAAATAACCAGTGAATACTTTTAAGATAAATATTCAAATAACGGCTTCAAATCATCATCAATTTTCCAGGGATAAAAAATGGGCAAAATTAAATTCAGTGTATGGAGAGGTCCTTTTGGGCCTTAACTTCAAAGTACAATGAGGAAAACAAATAGTGAAACAGGAAAATTTTTTTTGCATTAAATTTTATGTATTTAATGTATTTAATTTTAATGTATGTAATTTTATGTATTTAGAAAAAAGATAATTCCCTTTCTAATCTTTATGAATGCGCTTGCAAAGTTGAACATTCAATGCACACGTTTTTACATTACTATTATCACTTATAAATGGGCTAATACATTGGCAGCTGTACAAAATTGATCTGCTTCATTTACTTATTTTGAGTTTGAGATGACTGTATTTTTATAATTTTTCCCAATCAATATATGTTTTTTACCAGAAAGAAAGTATTAGTATCACCCGGTTTTATTTTGAATCATTGAGATTTATGTGATTTATATGCACTTGGAAAATATCATTTAGAAAGTTTTTATATTTATATTGGCACTTAAAATGTATACAGATGAGGTATAATTTTTATGAATGCCAGAGAATAAAGGAATTCCACAGATGCCACCTTCCATTATGAAGTGACATCTCTGCAAACTCCTACTGGTATCACTTTTAAGTTGCCTCTTCACTCTGCTGTACGGAAGAACTCTCAAGAAGGCAAGCTCCAAATCTTGAAAAAAAGTTGATGGTTGAAATGAACACCTGTTTTTGCTGTTACAGTTATTTTTAAGTAGGATGATAATTCTCAAATGATAATTAATCCCCAATGCATATATAGGTTATAGAATTTAAGTTTAAATACAAAAGTAGTCAGAAATGAAATGCAGATTAACAGGTCAACACAATGTCTGCAGCCGAGGCACTCATTTTGTTGGCCTACATACATTGGCAATCTTGACTGAAACCAAATTTACGTGGATGTCTGAAAATATATCCTTCTTCATAAGACAGTTAAAGGGCATGTTTGGTAAACATTTGACTCTGTTATTTAGGAAAATATTCTAAATAGATGCTTGTACTATGAAGGAATGATAGACTATCCCATGAATAAATATGTAGTAACTATGCTAGAATGTGTGCTTAAAAAATTGTACAAGAAACATGTATTAATATGGGCTTATTCTTATACTTAAAGCTACACTCCATAAAGGTGTATGTCAAGTAGGTTCTTCTTCAACATATGTGAACATAATGATGGATCATTTTAGAGTGCGCTTCATTCTCTTAAAGTCTCTTGAACTTTTTATTCTCAAAAGAAAAAAAGGATGGAATTGGGGGTGAACTTGGAATTACTTATTTTCAAATTTAGTGGTATCATATTTAAAATACACCTTTATTTGTGTATTCATTCAGCAAATGTTTATTTAATCTATCATACATTAGGTTCTGTGTTTTAAAAAAAGAAAAAAACATTGGATTTCTGTGTGAACTTTCGTTCTTTTTGTTTGCTTCTAAGCATCTAGTGTTTTGATTCTTGCCTGAGTTGTAGCTATGAGAAAACACTCAAAAGTTTCACATGGTTTGGTTAAATGTGCAACTCTGACCTGAGACTCAAGCAACAGCCCCACGCGGGGCCTCATCGCTTTTCCCGGATGACGAAGGGGCTCTGAGGGCACCCCTCCCCCGCCACCACCCCATGCATTGCTCAAGATAAAACCACCATTCTTAAAAAACCACTCAGCTCTGAATTTATCCTGGACTGTAGCTACACATTCAAATTTTAATTCAACCAGTATTCTGGGACATCTCTTATGTTCCAGATATAGTAGTAGCTATTTTGTCAGATGATATTTTATGTAATCTTTAGAGTCACCGTGTAAGGAAGAAGTTCCTGAAGCTAAGACAATGCTCCAAATAAGGACAAGGTGCAATTCTAATCCAGATCTCCTCACTCCAAAGCCAGCCCTCTTACAGGTAAATTCCTACATGCCAAAATGACCACCTGATTCACTCAAGCCAAGCAGCGTCCGTCCTGAGTGGAAATATTAGGCAAACTACAATTTGGATGAATGGATTTTCTTAAGCTCCTAGAGATAGAAGCCTGTGGAAAAGAGAGTGAACAGATACACTTATCCAGTACATACAAGTACGAGCTCAGGTTAAAAGAACTCTGACTACATAACAACTCCCCGGCTCCTACCCCTTTAGTCAGTTCTCCTCCAAGAAAACTGTGCTTTTCTTCTCTGTAACAGGGGTGGGAACCACGAGGAATTTTTAATGCGATTGTGCCTCTAATTTTAGCAAGCTTGAGGTTAGGATGCTATAGCAGAAATCGGTTGCTACTAGGCCCAGCCACGATTTTATTGCTATACATACCCCCTCTGCCTCCACACCGCTAGTGGTTAAGGGGCAGGTGAGAGCACCGACGGAAGTTCATTCTCATTAGAGCTCTGATCAGGGATGACATCTTTCAAAACAGAAAACAACTCAAAAGAAGCTTATCCAGTGCCCAAATATTCAATATTTCTATATACTTAATTTCTTTAGCTACATTTGAATTATTCTATTCTTACCAAACAAATTTTTCAACACATTAAAGAGAAAAGTTGATTCTTCACGTTGTGTGGAAAACAACGTAAAACTCATTTTAAAGGAAAGTTTAATTAAATTCATGGTATATACTTCCTGATCTAAATAAAAGTATAATTTCTTCTTTTATTTTTGTTCAACTAAGTTATAAACCTGTGCAAATTAACATTAATCTTTATAAAAATATCAACTTCTTTAAATAATGTTTTGTGATCTAAAATGCAGCCAGATCACCGTCAATCAAATACATGTAATATTAATACTCACAGCCCTACCTACTCTCACCTAAACTCTACAACTTCAGTCCAGCTTCATACATATTCAAACAGAAAACTTTCTTGCATTCATTTTGTCAGTAAAATATTTAAATATATGTAATATGTACACGTGATGATTATGGTACAATAAACATAAATATTTTTGTTAAATTTTGCTTTAGATAACATGAGCTATTTTACTCTATTCTGTTATACTGTTGTCTTAAAGTAATCCAAATAAACACATACATATTTTATAATGTTTTACTTAAGATGAAATGAATTCCAGAGGTAAAGATTCTCTTGTACATTCTCTAGTTGCAAGTCCTGTTGATACGTAACGGATTCATAAAATCGGTTGGACAGTTTTAGAGATGAATATAAAGTATAGTCACATTAATGCTGAAATATTAATAAAATCCTAAAAAGGAGTTCTATTGATCAGAGAGAAAAATGTTGTCTCATTTTACTTGTTATCACAAAAAGTTACATTAATACTATTGAGTAGCTAAGCACATTTAGAGACATCATGCAAATCCACCTGTCATGTTTAATTATAAACCACTGAGGAGACTGCTAATAAAATTAACAAATAAAAATAGCAATATTCATTATTTAACTGCTCTTGGTCTGAAAGCATATGAGAATTGCCACTTATAAATACCAAGTGCCATTTAAAAGATTAATCAATTAATTCATTGTAACGAATTCTCTGAGAAGTGTTTGTAACGAGGTCAGCTCCCTACAACATAACCTCACATTTTGAGATGCAGTCACCTTAAAAAGGTGACATCTACAGTTCAAAGTACTGAGAAGTATGATCACTAGGAAATAGGAGATATTTTTGAGTATTTCAAGGTCCACTTTTGTTTGGCTATTTTAGATACCATGGACAAAAACCATGTCAAACATAATATAATAACCACAAACAGTAAAAGCTGGAACTCAGCACAAAACACTACATTGGTGATATTTCCTGACACTAACAGAATAAAGGGGATCCATTCCCACCACACTGAAAATATAGGATGTAATTTTAAATGCCTTTCTCATAAAAATAATTTTTTTAGTAATTAGGCTGCACTGTGTTTGAGTATTGTCTTTTCATATGTCTACAGAAAGTTACTTTCTGAAAGGATACCTAGCTGTCCATATTCCTATGTTTCCCATCATAAGCAAGGCAAAGCACATGAAGGGTCTCCTCATTTAGTTTGCATCTAAAATATCTGAGAATTTGTAAAAATCAAATATCTCTAGTCCTGATACAGGTATTACATATTCCCCTCTTCAAAGTCTACAACAAATTGCCCATTTTCTTTCAACATGTATCTAAAGTTTAAGAACCACACATACATTATGAGCCTTTCTTGGGTAGGCCCTACACACAAAGCATAGAATAGAAAGTACATTATTTCCTTAAAGCGTTCCTGTTTCCTTTGGAATAATATCATTTAGAATGCACCTTAGCCATATTAAGTGGTTGACAGATAGCATAAACAAAAATAGGTTTTACGTTGCAGCTGTACACAACACACCTTTGTACAGCTGACTGATTGCTTACAACAATAAAAAATAATTGCAGCATTCTGCTGTCAAACTTTCTGGCTAGTTTATAGTGAACTTTAAAACTATGATTCCTTTTTCTCAAATGCAATTAATTTGAAGATAAAAGCAATGTGGTGCCATGAAACATAAATTTTTCACCCCAGAAAGGAGACTGTTTGTTATCTAATAACAATAGATAAAGTTTCACATCCCAATTTTTCAAAAGAATGCAATGGTACCACTTAAGTATGCAAGGAAATGCTTGATGTGGCAAGAAGTATAATAAGATTAATATTAAAAAATGAAAAGTATTTATTTACCGATTTTGACAGTTGTCATGGACATCACTGTTTCAATGGCATTTTTGACAAAACAATTTGTTGCCTGATAGTTACAGGGGAACTGAAAGATTTTTTTTTCCTATGTATTTACAATAAAAAAAAAAAAAAGCATCCTCAATGTAACTTTTCTGCTTAAGAGAAAAAAAGAATGAGTTCTATAAAACAACCCATCCAATGCAGTTTCTATAAGAACAAATGAATGCAAGTGTTAACAAGGCCTAATCTTCCCTTTTGTATTTGTTTCTTCATTAAGCTCTAACTATGCTCTAGCTCTTGTATCCTGAAGATTTGATGTGAAGATGGTATGACAGGCTTGGCTTCTCCTGATGCAGCTGGCACTCCTGATGCCAAAAGCCAGAGTTTGTGGTAGTGGGATCAGAAGAGAGTCGTTCCGAGCACAGTTTGCCTGTCAGTTTCCCATCCGCCTCGCAGTGCAGCACTCCCTCCCCGAGTCCCCTTAATGAGAAGTGGAGGACAATACCAGTATTGTTGTTTCTACTCGCAATCTTGTGGAAAGAACAATCGCTGTTTACCCAAGCATTTGTATTACCCAAACTCCGTCGATAATTACTTCTAGAGTCCCTGATGAACTCTGCTCTCTGCCTCAGCACAAAAAAACTATTGAGATAGACACCAGACAACTTTTCTATCTCTCAGAGCCTTTTAACAGTTTACTAAATATGATTCTGTTCTCATATTTATCAGAAGAAACGTACCTACATGATTTGCACTCAGCTCATCAAGAGCTTTTGAACCATGTAAGAAACCTGTGTACTACTTGGAAGGCTTGAAAATCCTCCATCATCTCACCTTCTCCACTCCCCCGCCTCAAAAAAAGTTAACAAGCACCGTCTCCTTTCAGTTGACATAGTCCTATACCTAGGAATCTATGACAAATATAAGCACATTTCAAGTAACACTGATGTTTCTAGTCAGTCTGTCGGTGTTAACTTTTTATTGTGAAATATGTAGGAGAAAAATTTCGAGTTATTTAATTACTATACAATTTTATGATATGCTTTTGTTTTCTACGACCTAACAAAATGGAACTGTTGCTATGTCTATTTCCATGATACTAGTAATAATTTTAATCCATCACATCACTCCTACCCCCCCTTCACGTCCCACCCCACATGCAGTCTGCTGTTAGCACTATGCAAAACAGCATCATGAATATGCGTAATTATGGAGATTCATGGTAATTTTTCAGGGTTATCCGATGTGACGTTTATAGGACAGCGGCATACATCAATTTAAACGAGAGTGACAAATATCTTATCCTTTATATTTCTATAGTATTTTAAATATTTTCTTGGCCCCTCTCTAGGGAGTAGTGTGAAATGGTAAGAACTTGAATAATAAAAATATTAAACAATCAAATGCTTTACTAGAATGTTTTTTAAAGGCAAGTTTAAAAATGATTCTCTACCTGTTGAAGTTTAAAAAGTATAATACACTGAATTTTCTTAGAGGATGCTTTTTATCAAGCATCTTACACATTTCCAAACCAACAAAACATGGACCTTTGCATGTGCCATTTTAAGATGAGGCTGAATTGCTTAATTACTTTTAAACTATGACTGCTTGCCTGACAGAATTATTTGGCAAACAGGGTTCACCAACTTCATTAAGCATAGGCATTTGAAACAATAATCTAATTGTGACATATCTGAATTTTGTTCTAAGTTTTGTTGTACCTCTTAGAGACTTGTATATTATCTTTATCTCAGTGACTAATTAGAACTAGCTTGACAATTTCATATTTACCATGATTACCAAGTAGGAATTCTCTTCCTTGTTCCTTATGTTTGTCATGAATATTGTACAATACTAATTACATTGAAGATATAAAGAGCCCAGAATTTAATTGAGAGACATCTTGAGTTTAAAGTGAGTAAATGTGAATTGTATCAAGAACTTTAAATGGCAGGGCAATTAATATCTATTTCTTATGCAGTCACTAGAAAGGACGAAATAACCGGGTGAGTTCAAGTCATTATATCAGCCATGTTTTTAAGTGTATTAACAATAAAGTCATTAAAAATTGGCTTGATTGAAAATGATCCTCCCCATTCTAACCAACTGGATTCAGAATTCCTTTTTCTCAAGCATATACTTTCAGGTGGAGGGTCAAACTTTCACAATTAAATGTTTCTCAGTACTATATTTGTAACATACCATCGTGAATACTCTCCGTACAATTATCAGGGCCTACTGCGGAAGTAGACTGCTAATAGAAATAATAATGAAGGAGACTGGGGCATTAGTATGCCAGAAAAGGTTGGAGAAACCTAGTTTGCATGATGCATATATAATTGTATGTCACATCTAAATATCACTGTAAGTTGCTTTAGAAATAATTACTTAGGAAAATATATTTAACCCCTCCCCTTTTTTAAGATTCCAGTTTCATTAACAAATAAGTCCAGTGGTGTATTAAGCCTATAAAGTAGCAGTGTCGAAAATGAATGTGTTCTGTATTTGCATGTTTTTAAAGTGGCAATTTCTAAAGACACACAATTGCTATGTCTATATACTCGTATAAAGCAAAGTGAAGAATTGATGCAATCATCCAGATAATTCAAGGGAAAAACACTTTTGCCTCAATTATCTATTGCAAGTGAAAGTGAGGGGTTTAGCCTGAATTGTTCAAATAAGTGCCTTGATTTTCTTCACTTTGCATGTGTAGACACATTTTGCAATAATATTTATGCTAACATTTGTAATTTACATACATATAAAGGAGATATATTTCTTCACTAAAGATGGCCAAAATCTTTTCCCAGCAATAATTCCTCTTTGGTTTTACCTAATTTTTGGTAAAGAGTCTGATTATTCGTGTGCATATTATATATGGTAATTGAATTAAGGCAAAACTAGATGGACTCATTTGTTCATTTATTAAATGCTTGGTTAATAATCTAATTTGTATATAAGATACTGATATCACACTATGAGAAGTTCATTGATATATTCTATCTAAAACTTTAATCATATATGCTTCCTACTGAGTATAATCATAAATTGATTTGAAGAAGTAAATGTGATTCATATGTACATTTATAATAAAATGCAACATTAAAGCAAACAAAAATTTCCAAAGAATATATCCCATATTGTCCATGTGTAAGATCTGTTATGAATAAGTTAATATCCATAAAGAAATTAAATACAAGAACACATTTTCAAAAGTTCCATTGATACATTTAAAATTCAAATATATAGCAGATTTTACAGTGTTTTCTCCATATGCACTGACAGAAACAATAATATATTTAATTGCTGACATTTGTATTATTTTACCATACATTTATTAACTAAATAAAGTGTGTTTTCAATGCATTTGAAAAGTCTGTTGTGTTTATTAATACATGAGGAATTCTAAATTTCTTCTGGGCCTGCTTAATCACTATTTGCAGTCTTTACTCTGGCCCACACAGAAAATGAATTCCAGAAAACATAAAGCAACTGTACCATGTTTCTTCATACTGGCACTGTGTCAAACTATGTTTTGTTTGAACATTAGAAATTAAACCTTGGTTTAGTTAAAATATTGTCAAAGTATTGGATTATAAGTATTTGTCTGGACAAACAGTTAATACCTAAATGTTAAAAGACACTGGAATATTTTATGGATCTATTTGGCAATGAAAATGAACTATCTGTATTATAAATATGGTGCACAGGGCTCATGTATAATGTTCATTTATAATTTTCATGTTTTATATAAAAGTGTGTAATTGATGCTTACAGTATAACCAAAATCTTCTCTGTCCTCATAAAAACACATGAAGCAAATTTAAAATTAAGCGTTTCAGAGTATTTTACTACTCCAATATTGTTTTGTTTTAAAACTCAAGTATCTGCCTCTAAATTGTATTTATGAAAAATCAAGTTCCAGAATTAAATGGATATGTTTTACAAATACTGCAAGGGGCTTTGATAGACATTTTTCTTTAGTACTGCTAAAGAGAAAAATATAGTAATTTGGTGGCAAACATCTGTCTGGTAATCATATATGATAAATTCATAAGAAATACAGGAAGGCTATTTATTTACTGTTACTGCTAAGCCAGTCTTTATTTATCTTAGAAGATTTTTCATCTATGAGTGGAAAACAAACTTTCCTTCAAGAGGTCTGTGAACCGAATAATAAATGTCAGGTCTAAATCCTGTATGAAAATCAGTCTGGTTTAATCCTGGATATTCTTCAGCATGCAAATGAAGACCAGAGGTTTCACTGGGCCCGCTGTCATACAGGCAGCCAATTTACAGACCCTGGCACAGTGTATGTGTTATGGGCTCGCCGGCTGCCCCTCCCCCCTAGCCTAAGACTTGGTCTCAGCTGCCTGCCTTTCACAGAAAACCACAAGCCAAGGAAACATATCAGTAATAGCGCCCTGTAAATTAACTTGACATTTGATGCAGAAAAAACCCTAAAAGCTTACAAAAGACATTGAAAACAAAAGCCACTCAGGACCCACACTACATATATTGTAGATTTAAGAGATCTGGAAGGTGGTTATTCTATTGTAACCAACACATACAGCCTTCATCTTCTTTGTTAAGACAATTCAGTCATTCTTTGTTACAGGCATAGTATCCACCAAACAAGAAAACAATATTTCCACCAAAAAACAACAACAACCTAAAAGTCCAACTGGTATTATAATAATAATTCAATCAATGGGCTTCTTTTACATTAAAAAGTAAAGCTATACATTCCTAATGTGAAAAAAAGAGATGCTAAAAATATGACTTTATGTTTCCTTGGTAAATAAGACATGTTGACATTGCTGAGATGTAAATAATGTAAGATGCATTGGAGAATGGTGTGAATCTTGCTGAACATGAGGTATTCACAAATATGTTGTGTCTTAAAATTTTGCCATTCAAGAGATTTAATTTTTTTCATGCTTGGAAGCCCCTGAATTCTTTTTATAGGGAAAAAAATATTTTTTGGTTCAAAGAAGGACTATTGATAAAATATTAAATGGTTCTTTGACATCAGCTGCCGTGTGGGGCTAGAGTGAGGCACACAGCATATTTAAGCCATTAGACATGCAGGAATGTTAACATTATTATGCGTTATTGTGTCTGGCTATCTGCCCCCCTCTCTTCTTCTCAATCTCTCTCTCTCTCTCTCTCCCCGCCCCTGCCTCTCACTCACTTTCCCTCCCTTCTTCCCTCCTCCCTACCTTTCTCAGTGTCTCTCCTTCCTCTCCCTCCCTCTGCAGAGCCTGCTACACTGCATCTTACAAATGTCTGGCCTTATAGTTTACAAGCACAGAACTGTACTAGTAAAAATGCATAATCTCAGCATCTGTGCTTCTTGATATTCATGGATTTATTTACAAGTCCCTGTGTTCTACTTTTTTTTGCCTGTTCCTATGGTTTATATTACTGTCATGCCTATATTCTTGTGGGAATTTCAAATAAGAATCAAGATATAACTGGCAAATATTCTGTAATGCAGTCTGCATTTCCATAATTTAGTTGTTTTTTAAAAGAGACAATTTAAAGAGGTTTATGGACTTAAGGATATATGAAGAGTATTTTGATTGGCTTTTTTACTACTTCAACTGCTTAAGGTTCAGTCTGTGTAAAATGCATGTAATAAAATATATTTATGTACATACATGTGCTTGTGTCTATGTAAATGCATTTAGAATGAAAAACTTCATAAATCTCAGTCAAATTGACTGATTAAGTTCACTATGTTCACATTTGGCCACATTAAGATATTTCACCAAAGGGTTCAAAGGTAAAAGGCTAGCATTTTATTTCTTCTTTAAATTCCAGCCTGCAAAAAGCTTAAATATTTACAAAGCAAGTATTCAGGTTCCTGTGTTTCCCTAACCCTACACACACACACACACACACACACACACACTCACCCCTCCCATACATGGAGCTAGTTTAACCGAAGCCTTTTATTACACGTCACCAGTGCCAAAGAAATCTTTTCTCCCTTTTTTAAACTGTAAAGACACAAATTATCTTCAATGATTTAACTAACGCTAAAACTAGAAATTTAACTTATTTTACAATAATTTTCATTTTCCACCCATCTCCCCCCCCCCAATAGAATTTCACCTTCATATTATCAGTGCACTCATTTTTAGGGATTAATATTCTCTAGTTTAATGTAATATTGAAATCTGATAAGTCCATGTATATGCTTTGCTGTTTATAGCTCCAGTTTAATTACTGTATGTTAAACTGCCTAGACACCGAAATGAATTTATGAATCTCTTTCAAGACAGCCATAGTTTGGAACTGCACATGAGAGAAAATGGGATGGCGGGGGACACTGCATTAAGTGATCTTTATGCCAGTATTCTTGAAAATTCACACTCTATGTAGGAAAATGTTAAATATGAGAACATTAAGATAAAGGCTTGTTATAGTCCTGAAGTGTGGTATATGTAAAATATGAAGATTTTCATATGTACAGTTTAACACATGCTAAGCAGCACAGATTATTAAGCAAGATCCATTCCTTTATTGGAGAGGGAGGGGAGTAATTTACAGACAAGAGCTAAGCAATTCTGTTTAACACAACTCTGTCTAGTTGATTGTAAGGCATGTATAGTATTTTTCCAAAGCCCGTCATCAGTCGTAAAACAATTTACAGCTCAGGATATTTTTTAGAGGATACTCATTTTATTAAGAGTTAATCAGGTAGGTTGTGCAGAAAGATATGCATGTATTTGCAATTCACATTGTTGCTGTGTTCCTATTGTGTTCTGAGCTTCCATCATGGCTGGGAAATGAGAAGCTGGCACATATGCGGGAGAGTAAGAGAGAAAGCCCCAAATAAACACTTAGAGCATTTTCTAATCAACTCTAATTATAACCATGTTTCTTTTTTTTTTTTCCTGAAGTGGGTGGGGGAAGTGGTAGAAAGAGGACGATTATGAGTGCAAACCACATCTGTGCTATTAAATAATATTAATAATTCTTCTGGTCCAGGGGATGATGTTTTCATTCTAGACTTTCAAGCACCTCAGTCTACCCATTCAAAGCGATGACAGAAAAATGAATCTGAATGTGTAGGCATTAAACATTTAAATTCTCTACTCCCTGGTCATTATACCGACTGTCATATTTTACACCTCCCTTCCCCCACTATGCTTTTGCTGATTTGACTTCATTTACATTGGCTCATTATGCACTGGTCTTTGTTCTACTGAACGGAATACAGTATAGTGACAAAGCAAAACTTACACATTGGCTGGAGTATTTTTCTGATTTAAAAATTAGGTTTCACTACTTAAATTTACATTTAACTTCCCAACATTGTTTAAATTGGAAGCAAGTCTTTTCTTATACAATAACTATAATCTATATGCAATTATTTTAAGAGTGGTTAAAATTACCTCAAAATGTCTTTAGGAAATGACATTTAAGACCTTTTATAACAAACACTCTACTGCTACCGAGGCAATATTATCATATTAGAAGTATTAAGTTGTTCTTTCCAAGCCTCTGTCTGAATTTCTACGTAGGCCCAAGGAGCAAGCTTTTATCTATTTTATATGAAGTTCATTGTTTAGAGCTGTCCCTTATGGGTCTTATTTTAATGTATCAAACAACAAAGGTAATGTCAATCCTTAAAAAAAAAAAAAAAAAGATTCCTGCTTCGCATTTCTTGCAATTAAAAGGTTTTCTGATTTACAAACCAAATTTTCATCAAATTAAAAGGAAGTCCTAGCTGACCGATCACATGGAAAAATATGAAAGTTACATTGAGCTTTAAATGTCTATCCCCATGACAGTGCATACTATCTTTTCATTTGTTACAACCAATGGAGACATGGGATTAATCTAATACAGCCTAATTAAAACCCATTCACACATGATGGTTTTTAATGGTACTAGTGGCACAAATGCTACTTTGTACCACAGTTATATTTGCATTTATTTGAAGTTAGACAATAGATAATTTTGAATACAAAGAAAATGGGAAAAAATACTGGGGAGCATGTTTTTGAAAATGGAAGCGATTTCTTGTTTCCTGTAAAGATAATGGCTGTATGTACAATTTAGGTTTCATTCCAGATATTTTGACCAGGATTCTTTTTGTATTTCTGTTATTTATCAAAATGTATAATCATGGTTACAGTGGCTACATGTCTGGGACACCATACTGGAAGAAAAAAATATCATGACTTCTTGGTTTTGTTAATGACTCACTGCGCGACCTCGTGCTTCTCCCCTAACCTGATTGTGCCTTTATTTTTTCATCTATGAAAAGGGAATATTTGTCCCTTACCTACCCTTATTGGGCTATTGTAAAGGTTTACTGGAATAAGGTATTTTGTTTGTTTTTTTGTTTTGCGGTACACGGGGCCTCTCACTGTTGTGGCCTCTCCCGTTGCAGAGCACAGGCTCCGGACGCGCGGGCTCAGCCGCCATGGCTCATGGGCCCAGTCGCTCTGCGGCATGCGGGATCTTCCCAGACCGGGGCACGAACCTGTGTCCGCTGCATCGGCAGGTGGACTCTTTTTTTTTTTTTTAATTTTATTTATTTATTTATTTATTTTTGGCTGTGTTGGGTCTTCATTTCTGTGCGAGGGCTTTCTCTAGTTGCGGCAAGTGGGGGCCACTCTTCATCGCGGTGCACGGGCCTCTCACTATTGCGGCCTCTCTTGTTGCGGAGCACAGGCTCCAGACGCGCAGGGTCAGTAATTGTGGCTCACGGGCCTAGTTGCTCCACGGCATGTGGGATCTTCCCAAACCAGGGCTTGAACCCGTGTCCCCTGCATTGACAGGCAGATTCTCAACCACTGCGCCACCAGGGAAGCTCAAGTATTGTTTTTAGGAAGAATGTACCTTAAGAACACAAGCTTTTTTTTTTCATTGATTAATTTTTACTGTACTTGGGGAAAATGCAGTGTTGTATATTTGTCTATATTCAATCTCTTTTACTTAAGTTTGGCACTTTTGGTTCTAGAGTTAATGAGAATAAAACATAAACGCTTAATAGGATTTCTTGGAGGTGGGATCAATCGCCCACATCTTGGCGATTTATCTTATATAACCTTGTTATGATCTGCAAGATATTTCTATGAGCATAATTGGTTTTAGAAAATGGCTTTTGCAGTAGAAGTAGTCAACATGGCAACATTCAGAATAAGTTCAAGCCTGTATGAGAACTAGAAATTTGACAAAGACTTCTTATTCCCGTGGCACCTCAAGGGAAGCAAAGTGAATGAAGTTTTTAGGCTATAGTTGCTTTAAAACTATCTTAATTTTTCTCTTGAGTACTAGAAATTTTAGATTTGGTACAATATGCAGCTCTGATGCAGAAATCTGTAAGATGATATCATTTGATTATTTATCGGGACTTATCTAGAAGCCCTCCTAAACTCAACACAATTTTCAAAAAACATGCCAGACACAATTAAGCTTATTTCCATTTCTAGGATTAAAATGGTGGTATTTAATTTCTTCACACTTCAATTGAATCATCTGTTAAATGACAGGGTTGAGCTAGATTATCAATAAGACCCTTCAAAATTAACCTGGCCAGTATTTGGATATATCATTCTTATTGAAATTCTAGGCACGTAAGTGTCGTGCTATATACAGTATATCTAAATGATATTTTATCAGATACTTGTCCATATAGATGATGAATGTTTACTCAACACTAAATACACATCAGGCATTTGTTAAATTCTAGACACCTAGAAAAGGAGATTTGGAGGCAAAGATAAAGATTGCCTTACTAACATCTGACGAAGATCAAAGTCTATAAGCATCTAATCACTTGACACAACAGAGTTAGATGTGCTTTACATATATGACTGAATATAGTAGACAGTATTACTATTCACTAATAGCCTGTGTCTGTCCCTATAGGAGGGTTATACACCTCCCTGCCTTCATGAAGTCAGGCTAGGATATGTGAATTGCTTTGGCTAATGGCACATGAGCAGAATTAATAGGTGTCGTTTACAGGGGGAAGCTTTAAGAATCAGTGCGTCTTTTGCCATTTCTTCTTCCCCTTTGCCACGGTTACCAGCAATGTTCTAAAGAGTTTCTGCTCCACCAAAATGGACCCCAGAGTGAGGGCTACAATGACATGGAGCAAAATGTCCAACTGATCTACAATGGATATGAGAATGAGAGAGAAGGAAAAAAAAAACAAACATTACAGTTAAGTCACTAGGATTTGAGGATTGTATATTATCATAGTGTAACTTAGTCCAGTGGTTCTCAGAATATGGTTTGGAGACCACTGGGGTTCCTGAAACATTTTCAAGGAATCCACGAGGTCAGAATTATTTTCATAATAATATGTAGATGTTATTTTTCCTTTTGCTCTTATTCCCTCACAAGTGCAAAGTAGAGTTTTCCAAAGTTTACATGGTGTGTGATATTGCAACCAACTGATGCAGAAGCTGATAAAAGAATCCAGTGGTTAAAGAGATTTGAAAAAAAATTTATAATGATGGCACTCTCCTTCTGAATTTTTTTTTGTTTTGGAAAATTTAGCAATTTTCCACAAAAAGTGTGTTATTTATATTAACATGTGATGGATTTGTTGTTGATATTTTAAATCATAAGTATTTTTAAATTTTCTTATTTTTCACTTCTAATATGAAAAAGAAAAATAAGTGGCTAGAACCCGCTTCAACAAACACTCTTTGGGAGTCCTCAATAATTTTTAAAGTAAAGAGACCAGAGAACAAAAATTGGGGGCCTAGCCTATCCTGACTGATGTGGCAAGCTCCACCAGGTATAGCTTATTAGAACTAATTAAGCCCTGTCACGCAGAGTTCTGTGGATAAACTATAACTTTAAAAGTATGGTTAGAGTCAGTCACATTATTTAGTTATTTAACAGAATCAAATGGAACTTTTTCATGTTGTATAACAAAAGAACAGTTGCTGCCTAATGCAACTACTACAATAATTAGTCTAGACATAATAAACTATCTCTTTGGTAGGATTTGACAGTGTGGATTTTCTTCTTTATTTTGTCGCAAAGAATAAATGTACTCTCTTGCAGTAAGTATGAAAATATATAAGCTAAACTATAAATCACCCCACAAATGTACAATTTGTCCAATTTATAGGGCAAGGGTAAAAAGAATAGAAGAGGGATGAATTGTGAGATGTGAAAGTTTCAAATCATGCTTTTGACAACCATTCAGACACATCGTGACTGACGGCTGCAGATCATACCCAAGCAGAAAACAATCTGAATTTAAAGTATTTGGGCCCATCATCTCTCCCTCAGGCCAGCACAGTTTCTATATCAATTTACTCTCACTGGCATGTTGGTCCATAAATGTATGGTCCCTTGTTTGAAATGCTGATATGCATTCCTTCAACTGGATCAGAAGCTCCTAAAGGGTAGTGATGATGTCTTCTATTGAGTTTGTCTCCAGCCTCACCCAGCGGCCCTGCCTAGTGCTCCACCTGAGACTGGGACTCCACATGTGCTAGTACATTAAACAAAACAAGAGAAGATCTCTAGCTTCACAGCAATGGGCAGGCAACAAAATGAACAAAGAACTTGGGCTGGAGAGGGCGGATAAGGTTGACAACTACTTTCTATTAATTTAAATATACTTACCAATATAAAATCAATATTGTATGAAGTATTAAAGGGTTGTTTAAGATAAGAATTAGAAGATTGAATCTAGCATCCATGTCCCATTGAAGAAGTGTTCTTCCTGTCAGCATAACTCCTGGATGGGCTGTGCTCTGTTCCGACCACAGTACGGGGCATATTCATTTAAATATGTTCTCCTTCCTTACATCATTGAGTTGCAGAAATTCCTAAGAGGTTTTATTATCTTAAAATACAAAATATTTCTTCTATAATTATCAATTCACTGGGGTTTGCCTACAAATCTAGTCAACCAATCTTAAAAAATGTTTTATGAGTGTATTTATGTATATAATATATGTAGGCTTTCCTAGTTTATACACATTATCCACACCATATATGGTATCTCATCTGACCTTCTCAACAAGCTTGTGAGATACTTTTCATGCTTACCCTCGTTTTATCAATAAAAAAGTAAGAGCTCTGTGAGATTAAGAGATTTGTCCAAGAATATATACCTAGTCAGTACTGGAGAGAGAATTAAAATCCAGAGTCATTTCCAGAGTTCTAGTGCTTTTCAAACTATTAAGATATAAACATAACAGAAAAGTTTATTTATTCTTCTAGTAAAGAAGAGAGTATTGTTTTGAATGTAAATATAGGTGATTGAAGTTTTACATACATTCCTGAGGAAAAAAAATCACTATTTCTGAAGTTCAAAATGTTTTTTTATTACCTTAATTTAATTTTCTTATTTTAAAAAATAATTCTATTTATAAATTTGAACAAAGTATAAATGTTAACTAACCAAATAGATTGTCTTGAAAGTAATCTAGAGATAATTATACCTCAAATTTTTAAAAAGGAATATTATGGTAGCGCTTATCTTAAGATTTCTAGTAGGTTGGCTGATGGTAATTGCTAACACAATAATTAATCTATTTGTGTTTTCCGTAGATATCACCATAAAAATAATTAATGGGCCTTTCATTCAGATTTTCTGGTGAATTATTAAAAATAGTTTTGTTGGACTTCCCTGGTGGCACAGTGGTTAATAATCCACCTGCCAATGCCGGGGACATGGGTTCGAGCCCTGGTCCAGGAAGATCCCACATGCCGCAGAGCAACTAAGCCTGTGCACCACAACTACTGAGCCTGCACTCTAGAGACCGCGAGCCACAACTACTGAGCCCACATGCCACAACTACTGAAGCCCGTTTGCTCCAGGGCCCGAGTGCCGCAACTACTGAGCACGTGTGTTGCAACTACTGAAGCTTGTGCGCCTAGAGCCCGTGCTCCGAAACAAGAGAAGCCACCGCGATGAGAAGCCCACGCACCTCAACGAAGAGCAGCCTCTGCTCACCGCAACTAGAGAAAGCCCGAGAGCAGCAACGAAGACCCGATGCAGCCAAAATAAATTTATTAAAAAAGTAGTTTTGTTTCTCATAATTCTCTAAAAAAATCAGTTAAAACACTTAACCAGAATCTAGAATACAAAGTAATTTAAAGATACAGCAAACAATAAGCTATATGCCACGATTAATAAAAGCAGTGTAATAGAAAATTACTTTTTACTTGGTTTCTAATGGCAGTAATCATAAGAGTTTAAGTTCTCATCCTGCTTTATCTGCAGAGTTTGATATGAAAGGCTGTGAGTTCCCAAACTCTCCAGATGAGCGAGAGGCCATTTCAGAAGGCTTGAATGGTGTTGGAAGATGAGCACTGGCAGGTAAAAGGAAGCAACACTCTAGAATGAACTGCTAGTATTCTTTCTTCCTTTTCTTCTGGAAGCTTGAAGTTCTACCTCAGGTTACTACAGAAATGTCCACTGACTGTCTCTTATCTGACAGGCATACACAAACCAAAAAAACTTAGTGACCCAGATGTTCTTTTCTTAATGTCTCAGAACTCATAGCCTAACACCTCCTTGACATGACTTCTTCCTTTCCTTCCAACGAGCAACATTTTCCCTTCGTGTTTCCATCTGATGAAGATGGGGGCTCTCAGCCCTTTCCAAAGAGAAGTCCCTTAGTCTTTAGCAACCTCGTAAACTCGTCTCTCCTCACATCCTAAAAGATGTCTTCGTTGTTTGAGTGCCCTCTACAACCTCTACAACATTTACATGTATATGCAAATGACAAAGTAACCTACTAAACTCTTGATATTTGTAGATTTATCATTCCTGGTCTTCCCCCTGCGCCACCAGAATAAAGACTCCAGGAACACAAGGACCTTGTCTTATTTATCAGATGCTCAATCATTTGTTGAATAAACAGATGACAGCTAATGAACTCAGTGGTCTATAATGTGTAATCTATGGTGATGTTAGGTGCAGATGAATACACACAGTGTGTGGTGAGGCTAGTCTATAGGAGAGTCAGCAAGGTCTTGAATGAGTTTAGGAAACTATCCACTGTTCATAGGATAAGTGGTTTCCTTTGGTGGCATTGTGAATCTCAGAATTCTCAAAGGTCTCTTCTATAGCTTTCATGAAATTGAGGAGTCTATATTATACAGTGCTTCTATCTGGAGGCAATCTAATACAGGAGTAAGAACTAAGACTCTGCAACCAGACTTTCTGGGTTCAAGTCTCAGTTTCAGCACTTACCAGCTATATGATCTTGGAAAAATACCATTTACTTCCCAAAACTGTGAGGCTTCCAGGATATGTAAAGAACATAATAACATGCCATACATAGTAGGTAGTCAATAATTGTTATTTATTATTATCATAAAATTTCTATGGGATCTCCAGGGCTGAGAATTTGGCCCTCTAATTTAAGGTCAATACATGAATTAATATAAGAATGGAAGAATGCTGAAGGAGTATTAACTAGGTTTAGAATTCAGTTTAGGAGAAATGGTTTATGTTACTAGGAAGAAATTGGAACTATTGGTTATATAATTGTTATAATAGTTATTATAATAGTTATAATGAGGTTACATTATAAACATCTATAATTGAGAGTTAGTTAAGTGGAGATTTTAACACTCTTGGTTTTTTAGTCAACTCTGTGCTGAGACTCAATCTGAGTAAATAAAATCCAGCAGGAATCAGGCATGTACATTTCAGCATGTTGAAAAGATGTCACTTACTCCGGTGTCTGAATAGCCAGTATAACTTCAAAGCAGAAATCTGTTTATTTTGATTTTGAAAGCAATAAATACTCCAAAACAAGGAATTATCCACCTCCAGCTTAAACTTCGTGAGAATTTTGTTGGCCTACCTTTAAAAACAGGCACAGAGTTCTTCTTAAACCCAAGTTCAGTTCTTCTCTTCAAGTCCAATTATTGTGGGTGGTAGAATCCTCATTGTAAAGAGACTGCTGCTTGAGCAGCATTTTATTGAAACAAATAACCTTTTCATATTTAAAGGGTCAAATCCTGGAGCATATTTGTGACTTTGTAAGAAATTTCAGTGAGTCTGTCCTTCACAGCTAGGCTGTGGTTGAAATTAAGTGCCAACGCATGTAAGCTGTAGAGAAATGACTTTCCAGAGACTATTTGTTAACTGCTTCTATGAGACAGGAAGAACTATGAGGAAAATGGAAATTAGGCCTAGTTCCAAGCTTCATGGACAAGCAGAAATAGGAGCTCTTCTGAAGTGGGAATCATGGCTTTAGGGGAAAAGGTCTCAGCCTTATCAGTGAGCTGATGATAGGATCTAATGGGCACTTTCTAGCCCTTACCTAACTTGTCTTGGCTGTTGCCTGTCCTATCATTGACCTCTTTCTCCAAATTCTCTCCTTTTCCATAATACTACTCTTCTGAAGTTTATCTCCTACTTCTCCAGACATTTCTTCTCAGTCATTTTCATGTATTCTTCTGCCCTAAGGGACCAACCTCAGACCTCTTCTCTATTCTCTAATTGCTCCAAGGAGGGTCAGGGAATCATCCGCAACAACATGTGATAGCTTCAGGTTTGTTAAAATTCAGATTCCTAGGCCCACCTTCTGCTCTCCTGAACTGAAATCTCTGGGTACTGGAGAGAGTAAATGGTTTTCTACAGGGGCACTGCAAATCTCAGAACTTTCAAAGACCTCATTATATGTCCTCTAGAAATTCAATGGTCTATTTTACACAATATTTGTATCTAGAAACAACACAGTGTGGCAGTTAGGGCAGGGACTTGATAGCCAGAAGTGACCTTGTGAATATAAATTCCACTCTCTTTCCAAGATCATGAGGTTTAAGAGATAACATATGTAAAGAAGATAGCTATGTAAAGGGCTTAATGCAGTGCTACACATAGTACGTGTCTTTTGACAAGTTTCTTGGTTGATTCTGACACAGACCAAAGCTAGAGAACCACTGGGTGATATCATCCATTTCTAAGGTTTCAGATCCACTTTTAGGATGAAACTCTCCAGCGGCTTCCCAGTGTAGAAGATCCACACTATCTTCCCTTCTTCGCCTTTCCAGCCTCCTCTCTTGCCTTTCTTCCTGGCAAGAAGTAGCATACTGGAACTCCTCCTGTACTCTCCTTTGGCTCTCACCTTTCATATTGGCTCTTCATTCTTTCTCAAATAACTTCCCCGTCGAGGCCACTTTGCCAGACTCATCCAGACCGTCATGTCTCAGCCTAGATGTCAGGACCTTCCCTGATCACTTGGGTCTGCGTTTGGTGCCTCTCCTATGAGATCGCAGGCACTCCAGATATCTCCCATCATTGAACTTATCATATTTTATGGTACTAGCTTAGTTATCTGTTTCTATCCCCTATAAGATATTTCCAGTTCCATATCCTGGCACATACTAAGAAGGTGTTTAATATATGCAAATTGATGAATGAATGAATGAATGACTCACAGATATATTTTTCCAGATCAGACCTCCTCCCTAGGCCTTCATATCAAGCTGAACATGTAAAAAAACTAAATTCATTATTTTTCCCCAGCAAAATGGTTCCTATACCGCCCTCAATTCTTCTTTTCCATGAAGCACATAGAAATTTGCCCAATTGCTAAAAACAGCCAGCTGAGAATGATCCAAGACTGCTCCATCTCCCTTAGCCCCACATCCAACCTGTCACATTGCACATCAGCAACAGCCTAGCTCAGGAGATTCTTCCCAAGTGTGATTATTGAGGTTCGATTTAAGAGGGTATTTTGAGCGCACATGTCTACCTTCCCTCTTTTCTTAAAACCCACTGGAGAAACAGGAAAGAAGCTAAGAAGGGTATAAATTTAGAACAGGAAGACCAGAGAGTTTGATGACGCTCTGTAATATGGAAATCAGGTGGAACCTATCACATTAAGAGGTAAACAAAAGTGGGATCCTCCATCTCAAACAAACATATGAGAAAACTCTAACAGAATCTGAAGCACTGCTCCTAGCTGTGGAGCCACAGAGACTTCAACGGAGCAGATACAGAGTGGAATGGGTAGGTGGACGGGGAAAGTGATCAACTGAAGGACTGTCTATAGAATGTGTTACCAACCTCGGCTGATCATAACATTACTCGGAGTTTAACAAGTTCTCTTGTTAAACACAGAGAACCTCAGTACCCTTCTCTGGGAATTCTAGTTCAGTGCATCTGGCATTATGACTCAGGATTCTGGATTTTTGACAAGGTTTCCAGGTGATTTTTTATGTAAAACAAGTTTGGACGATATTGGACTATGGTCCACTCTTTGTTCAGGAACCCCTCTCCCACCACTCACACACAGATCTCTATGGCATACAGGATTAGCGTTTATTCCCCAGGCTTAAAATCAGATAATTAATTTCTAAAGAAAAGTTTAAGTTGTCTGGGACACCGAGCAGAAATAACACCCCAGGAGAAAGTCGTCCCCATTCTGGCATGTGGGATTGCCAGATGGCTTCCTGCCTGCGCATCCTAAAAGGAGTCCTGCCGCTCTACTTGCCCCAATCACATACAGGGAGCTCTGTGTTAGCGCCCTCATTCAGAGAAGAACCTTACTGTAGACAGCGACAGAGAATTAGCAGATTAACTGCCTAGACTTTCATTCATACATATAACTGAAAACCTAAACTCGCCAAATATTTGAGGGAAAAACAACAGCATAAAAGAGAAAGAAAAAATTGAACAAGTAGAACTTAATAATCTAACCTAAAAAACAAAACAAAACAGATGTGGTGGATGCTGACATGAGCCACACAGATCCCCCTGCAGCTGCTGGCAGAGCTGCCAGCAGAAAGCTCTGAGGGAATTGCACTGGCTGAATGGAGCCTCCTCACACAAGATCATGCCCTGGATCCAAAGGCTGATCAACAGGGAGACAGAAAATCCTGGCACCATTCCTGCTGTAACCAATTATCACAAACTTAGAAGTTTAAAAAATGTATTCGCCTGCAGTTGGTGAGGTCAGAAGTCTAAAATCAAGGAGCTGACAGTGATGTTTCCTTCTGGAGGCTTTAGAGGAGGCGTCACCTTACCTTTTCAGCTTCTAAGGGCCACCCATACTCCTTAGCTTGTGATCCCTTCCTTGCATTGCTCCAAACTCTTGCTTAAATTGTCCCATCTCCTACTACTGACTCTGACCCTCCTGCTACTCTCTTAAAAAACCCTTGTGATTACATCAGGCCCACCCAGGTAATCCAGGATAATTTCAAAATTACTAACTTGATCATATCTGCAAAGTCCCTTTTACCACATAAAGTAACATATTCACAGGCTCCAGGAATTGGGTCGTGAGTGTCTTTGGAGGACCATTATTCAGCCTAATACAGTCCCATTTTAACATCCCATTATTCATGTGTTGGTTTTATTTTTTAAATGTTTAATATGATTATTACTAATCTGTCACTGCATGGTATTGATTCTACTCTGCTAAATGGCTCAATCTACTGAACTCCTTCTTCTTCTTATTGCCATTGTAGGAACAGTTCGGTCTTTTATCATTTTTTGCCTGGACTACATCAATGGTGAACTGTTTTGGTCTCTTACCTTCTAGTCCATCTCCTTCCCTTCTCCATGGTTACTGGCGTGAGTTTACAAAAAAGCAATCCAATCCATACTCCCCTATGTAAAATAAAATGTATCCCCATTGCCTTCAGGATAAATTCTAAATCCACTTATGTTTGGCCCCTGGCTACTTCTCTCCTGCCTCATCCAATACCAACTTTCCCAGAGTCCTCTCACATGCAGTTATGTGAACGTCACACACTTTCCTGAATGGGCCACATTCCCTCACTTCTCTTCCAGCACTTTTCCCTCTGCCCAGAAGACCCATCCCTTGCCTCCATCTAACTTAACTTCTGTGTGTCCCTCAAGACTCAGTTCACACTTAATATCTTCTCTTACGTGTTCCTGACCACATTCTCATGCCCTTCACTTCTCTTTACAGACTTCTTCAGGGTGCTGAAAAATCTTCAATTGCAGCATTCATGACTTTGTTTATAATTGTTTATAAGTGTTGGTTTACTTGTCTGTCGTTGTCAATTGCCTGTGAATTCCTTGAGGGCACTGACAATGTCATCTATTTCTATGTCTTGGCGAAGGACTGGCACGTATTTATCCCTCAAAAGAGTCTTTTTTTAGATGAATGAATAAACCATGACATGCTTTGGCCAATTGCCTTTTTATGTGTTTATCACTATCCACTCTTTAAATCTATCGAAAGAGTTTTTTCCAGATATCTACGTCAACAAATTTGTACATGCATATATACACACACACACACACACACACACACAAAAATCAACACTTCTCACTATCAATTCTTACCACTGAGTTGACATAAATCAATTAGCAAACATTATACATAAGTACACAGTACATACCCAAGTAAAAACAGACTGAAGTTTTATCAAGGAACCAATGTCAAAATCAAAGAAACTGGAAATGGGAGGAAAAGGTTTTCCCAAGGTTTCTTCAAATTTAATTTTTAAATTACAAGAAAGCTAACCTGATCGTCATCATGTCTCATGTTTGTACAGCATGTCCTAGTTTTCACAAGTTTTAAAATCATCTCCCCATTTGATCTTCATGACTGTATGAGACAAACAGGTTAGGTATGTGTTGCCCCAATTTCAGAGATGTGAAAATAAAAGCTTAATGGTACTTGAGTCCTTGAAAGGAATTCACAAAAAGCAAATGTTATAAAATGGAAAGTAGAACAGTGAAATCACCTGAGGAGTTTGTAAAATACTATGCCTGAACCTCACTGCAAACCAACTGAATTAGGCTCTTGGGAGTGGGGAGGCGAAGGGTGTCTCTAGCATCTGTGGGTTTTGAAAGCTCACCAGGTGTTTCCAATTGGCAGCCAGAGTGCAGAAGCACTGGATTAGAACCCAGATCTTCTGATTTTAGTTCAGTGGGTTTTCTATTTGTTTTATAATGGTTTTATAACTGCAAAGCAAAATAGGTGATCTATATTATACTATAACTGGTGTTGGCATTAGGTTATTCTTGTTATGCTGCCTTCAGGAGAGTGGGGGTGAAGGTTTGCATTTGGTTCCATTGACCTAATTAATATTTTCTGATGGTTTTTAAGGAGAGGGTAGGATTGCCAACATTTAAATAGCATTCAAGACTGAGGATCTAAGCATGTATTTTCCCGGCTCCTTGATGGCTAATAACACAGCTGACTATGGAAGAGAAGGGAGTGAGGTGGAAGGATGGAGAGGCGGGCATGGTACATAGCAACAAATGTGTTCCATGTCTCTTAGGTAACACAACAGAGTGATTACTTACAAAATTCAATCCCAATGCTGCCACTCAAGAGTTTGAGTAAAGTTCTAAGCCCCGTTAACTCTCCCATTTTCTCATTTGCAGGGGGGTGTACTGACAGTAGCTTAGTTGATAACTTAAAATATTAGATCCTAGAAGCTGAATGATAAATGCATCTCCGTGTCACTGTCACATAAGGCTGACTGGTAGAAAACACACACCTCACAAGGACATTCTGAGGGATAAGCAACAGTTACACTGCTCTTGGAGATATAAATAGCTCTCATAAAAAATGTTTCCATGCACATGCTTTCTGCCAAGGTAAACTGTAATTTACACTTTTACCCTAGGCCAAATTGTTAGTTTATCCTTTTTTTCTGTTCACACCCATCTATTCTTCCCTTGAGCCTCAAAGCCACCAGAGTTTTCACAAAAATAATCTTTAAAACATATATTTACCCTCTTATTGACCCCTTAAACTAGCTCTTTATTACTCCAGGGCATTTTAAATTGTTCTAAATTTGTTTTAGAAGCTGTGGGTGTATTCTTTCCTCTGTAGATATTCCTAACCTCCATTAACTTCCACGGGAATCGGACACACATGTATCAGAGTGAAACCAGGCCCTCATACGTTTAAGTAATGATTAAAAGCTATTTATCATAAAATAAAAACTAAGAACTAAAATCTTGGGAAAAGCATATGAAAAAAATGAGACCATGTTGTGCTTAATTAAAGAAGTTTACGTTTATGGATGACTAAAATGACATACAGGCCCCCTGGCACTATTTCTAATATGTCCTTGGTCTCAGGTTATTTACTGTAAAGTGTCCACATTATAAAATGAAATGGGTGTGAGTGACTGTCTCACAAACTATTCTTGGCCCCGTGTGTCTTGGCTCTGTTGTAAGTACAGAAGAGCAAAGGTACTGTTTTGACCAATATTAAGTCACCTGTGGGTAGAAATTGATCTTACCTATTTATTGTCAGATTTTAAAGTTACGTCATAAACACTTGCAAACTTTGCATATATAAGTCTGCCTACATGTATGCCCATGAAAATTGGGTAATGGAGTTCCAAACAGTCCAATTTTTTCTTATAAACCCAGATCTGTGTAATGCATATCCTCTCTATGAACATTACTAGGAGGCAAATACAAACTTTACATACATATTTTGGTGCTCCTTTGAAATGTTTGCTTTGAAATACAGATATATCATACATGCAAATAAATACACTAATTCATCCATGCATTTAATGATATGAAGCCAACTCTAAACCCCACAGCAGTAAGAAGTGCAATATTAAAATTCATTTCCATTTTACAAATAAACATTGTGCATTTCTCAGATAAAATGTGAGAAAATATGAACCTAGGTGAGTTTCAAACATAGTTTAAAATAAATGGATCTTTCCTGAAATATATACATGGTCATTTTGAGGAGATATGGTAAGGTATTTCTTCAGTTGCACTAAGGTAGTATTTAGTCATTTGCTAAGTAAATAATACTATATTAAGTAACACACTGATGAAAGGAAAGCATCAAATGCAGCTTTCAGAAGCGCCCATGGAACATCTAGGAAGTCAATAAATTGGGAGAATATTTTTTTCTTTTCTTTATATACAAAATTACATGAAACTAGATTTAAAATAAGCATTGTAAAATGAACAGATGCATACGACATATGGATGTTTTAGAAATATGCTATTTTAAACACCATATGATTTTTAAACATCCCTAAGCCTATTTGAATGGAGCAGAAGTAAGCTATTTGAAAATCCTGAAGATCTTTATCCTTCTTCATTCTCTTGTGTTCCTGCCTCACATCCTCCTCTGGAACAGCTTCAGCCACTCTCCTCAAATGAGCTGAGCTACTCAAACTTGAATCCAGAGCATTTAATTAAAGTGGCTAACCAGCAACAACGGTTTCATAGAGATTTAAGATGACACTTCCTAATACTTTTGCAATAACCAAAATCAACACAATTTTTTCAGCTCCTGTGACAACCCAAGAACTGTGCTAAATCCTTTATAAACAGATGTGTTAATCCTCAAAATGAGCTTGCAAAATAGGTATTTTACAGGTTTAAGAAAACAAAACAGAATTAAGACATAGTGTGAGTGCTGGAGAGGGATTCACCTTTAGGGCCCTCAGCCTCCATCCTTGGAGGCTGCCCCTTATACCTCCTGCTGACTCCCTCAGAGGCTGAACCTAGTAAACCTCACAAAGTGGATACTTAACACTCAGGTCCTGGCCCTGTTTAGAAAAATCCCACAGAATGAAGCCAAATCAGCATAATTTTTTTAATTTTTCATTTTATTGTGGTAATAACACTTAACATGAGATCTACCCTCTCGGCAAATTTGTAAATGTGTAATGTAATATTGTTGACTATAGGTACAATGGTGTACAGCAGATCTCTAGAATTTATTCATCTTGCCTAACTGAAGTTTTATTCCTGTTCGTTGGTAACTCCCCATTTCCCTTCCCCTGCCCAGTCCCTGACAACCACCATTCCACTCTTTGATTATATAAATTTGACTCTTAGATACCTACTATAAGTGGAATTGTGCAGTATTTGTTCTGTGAACTGGCTTATTTCATTTAGCATAACATCCTCAAGATCTATCCATGTTATTGCAAACAGCAGGATTTCCTTTTTTGGGGAGCTAAATGATGTTCCATTGTATGTATATACCACATTTTTTTAATCAGTTCATCTATCAATGGACATTTGGGTTGCTTCCACACCTTGGCTATTATGAATAGTGCTGCAATGAACACAGGAGTGCTAATATCTTTTCAAGATCCTGATTTCAATTCTTTTGGATAAATACCCTGAAGTGGAATTACTGTATCATAAGGTAGTTCTATTTTTAATTTTTTGAGGAACCTCCATAACATTTTTCATAGTGTCTGCACTATTTTTGTATCCTCACCAACAGTGTGCAAAGGTTCCAATTTCTCCACATCCTTGACCTTGGTTGTCTTTGTTGTTGTTGTTGTTTTTGATAATAGTCATCCTGACAGGTGTGAAGTGATATCTCATTATAAATTTGACTTACATTCCCAGATGATTAGTGACTTTGAGCATTTTTTTTTCATACATCAGTTGGCCATTTGTATGTCTTCTTTGAAGAAATGTCTATTAAGTTTATAGTCCAATTTCAATCAAGTTGTTAGTTTTTTGCTATTGAGTTGTAGGAGCTCCTTATATATTTTGGAGATTAACCCCTTTTCAGATATATGATTTATAAATATTTTCTCCCATTTCATTGGTTCCCATTTCACACTGTTTGTTTCTTTGCTGTGCAGAAGCCTTTTAGTTTGATGTAATCCCACTTGTCTATTTTTGCTTTCATTGGAACCACAAAAGACCACAACTAGCCAAATCAACTCTGAAAAAGAACAAAGTGGGAGGCATCACACTTTCTGATTTTGAAATATATTACAAAGCTACAGTAATCAAAACAGTATGGTACTGGCATAATGACAGAGACCAATAGAATAGAAATAAAAAGCTCAGAAATAAATCCACACATATATAGTCAACTGACCTTCAACAAGGGTGTCAATAACACACAATGGGGAAAGTATAGTGTCTTCAACAAATGGTATTGGGAAGACTGGATATCCATGTGCAAAAGGATAAAATCAGATGTTTTTCTTACACTACACACAAAATGGATTAAAGACTTAAGGACCTGAAACTAAAACTCCAAAAAAAAAAAAAAAACATAGGGAGAGCTTCAGGAAATTGAACTTGGAAGTAATTTCATGGATATAACATCAAAAGCACAGGCAACAAAAGCAAAACCAGACAAGTAAGACTCTACCAATTTTTAAATTTAGCTCAAGCTAGAGAGCCAACTGGAAGCTACTGACCAGCAACTGATGGAATAAGACTGAAAGTCATATGATGTAATATCTGAAACTAGACTGAGAATCCCCCAAAACTCAAATGCAAAGTGTTCACAACTCTTTTTCTTCAAAATGCTAACATAGGGCTTCCCTGGTGGCGCAGTGGTTGAGAGTCCACCTGCCGATGCAGGGAACACGGGTTCGTGCCCCGGTCCAGGAAGATCCCACATACCGCGGAGCGGCTGGGCCCATGACCCATGGCTGCTGAGCCTGTGCATCCAGAGCCTGTGCTCCGCAACGGGAGAGTCCACAACAGTGAAAGGCCTGCGTACCGCAAAAAAAATAAAAATAAAAATAAAAATGCTAACATAAACATTGGGTATAAATAATACACAAAATCTACAGTGAAGAGCAAAGATACATCCCAAATTCATGGAATGTCAACATGCCAGGGGCAAAAAGTTGATTATGATCTAGGGGCCATCTATGAAAAACATGACAATTCACACCTTCTTTAAATTATTCACATACTTATAAATATAAACATTTATAAATTATTGCTTATACTTCAATTATACTTAATAAATCCTTTCTAAATATAGATCTTGACACTGTACTTTATAAAATGGAGTAAATAAAATTTTTTGAGCTAAAAGGGACCTTAGAGAATCATTTTGTCCAATCCTCTCATTTAAACAGAGGAAAACAATTTTGTATTTTGTTTAGATATAACAGATTACCCTGACACCTAACTATAAGTGTTCCTGTTACACTTCAACATAAGAAGATTGTGTCGGGGATTACCTTTTTAAAAAGCCATTATACTCAAAGGGTACTTCCTTTGTCCCATGACATCTTCCTGCTCAGCTGTGTCTGGCATAAGTACAGTATAATGACTACTCTGGGTCCAAGGTAAAATAAGCCAATGTTCTTATTACTTTTTCTATTTACATATTCTTGAACTACATGTATGTGCACATTCACAAATTACAATTCATTCTCATTTCCTTGTTAACTATAATCTTTGAAAGGGTGCAATTCTGTCTGTCTTATTCACACTGTCAACAGAATTTAGGACACTGCCTGACACATAGTAGATAGTCAATAAATAGTCCTTGGATGAATAAAATACCAACTTTTCTGCCAAAAACAAAAGACGAATCTTATAACGGATACCTGCCTCTCTCCTTAACCTTGGTAAACAGTCCATCACCAAGTCCTCTCAACTTTACCTCCTAAATAGTTCTTCACTAACTACTTCACTACCTACTTCCACTGTCATCCCCCTGGGCCAATAAAGTTACCATGAGCTCTTGCCTCAAATAAAGCAAAAACCTACTCCTTGGTTCACCCCAATATTCTCTGACTTGATTTGGACCAGGTCTCCACATACTACAGCTGAACCATCCACGAAAAAGTAAAAATCAGACTAGGTCACCACCCCCAGATTAGTTTCCTAGAAATGCTATAGCCAATTACCACAAATTTGGTGGCTTAAAACAACAAAAAATTCATTTTCTTACAGTTCTGGAGGCAAAAGTCTGAAATCAAGGTGTCTGTAGGGCTATGCTTCTCCCAGAGGCTCTACAGGAGGATCTGTTCCGTGCCCCTTCTAAGCTTCTGATGACTATTGGCACTCCTTGTCTTGTAGCCCATCACTCCAATCTCTGCCTCCATCTTCACCTGGCCCTCTCCTTTGTGGTTTTTCTCCTCTTTTGTCTCTTATAAAGATTTGCCATTGGATTTAGGGTCCACTGGGATAATCCAGGGTGACTCCACCTCAAGATCTTTAGCTTAATTACATCTACATCTTCTCCCAATAGAAAACTCCCTCATACTCCACCCTACTCAAACTTCGCAGAGCCTTTCTTTCACCCCAAACTCACTCTAGACAAAGTCTGGTTGCTTTGTTATGCTGAGTACGGAGTTGCTCCCTGTAAAAGAACAGACTTGTTTGTAGGTATACTTTCATTAGTATGGTGATGTGATTAATATAAGTGGAAGCACTTGCCTGAAACTTCATGAGAACAAGGATCATGCCTGTTTAGTTTTTTGTATTTTCTTCCACTTACAAATGTGTTTTAAGGACTAACACAGGGCCTAACACATACTAGGAAGGCAACAAAAGTTTGTTGAGTGAATTAATGAGAGAACAGATGAGTGGGTGATAGACTATGCTTATATACAATCCTTCTCTGACCCTTTGGGGTCATCCCAGTTAAATGGATTACTTAGTACTGTTGGACTATTGCTATAAATTTCTATAAAGAAACAATAAGGTTACAATACACTGAACTAATACACCAACTAATGTAAACGGAGAATTGAGTTATTAACTCAGAAAAAGAAAACATTTTTATTGATCGACTCTCCAAATAACCTTCTTGACTTTGTTTTTTAGTGCAGACACAGACCACCACTCAAGTCTGTCACTAATCACTAAATTTTGACTTGACGGAACCTAATCGGTCCCACTCTCTTGGAATCCACTATGAAAGAACAAGCCTCCATTGTAGAAACAGTAACGGACTTCATACAAAATATAGCTCTCAGCCTTTGTGATTCCGTGGGAACTCTGTTCTCACAATGGTGTTAGCTGAGACAAGACTGGCTCATGTTAAATCCAGTGGCACGCAATATCCATGCTATAGCAGGGGGACATTTTATTTTATGACTTAAATAAAAACATTTCTAAAATCACATATCCTGTGATAACAAGATTCAAAAAAGAGCCTAGGGTTATTGGAACATAGGAAATTCGAGCTTGAAAAGAATTTAGTTGGTTTAAAATTATTTGAAGATCATATGAAAGTAAGGAATTTCCTTCCAGCTTCAGTTTAATACCTACTATCACTATGGGGATACAAGTAGCTAGCAAAAAATCCTTCTACTAGATGATTCATATTCCTATAAAGAAAGTTGCCTAAACTCTTATGTTCACGGAATGAAAGACTATGACTAAAGGATATTTTGTTATTCATCAGTTCGTATATAATAAAAATCCCAAAGAATTTTCAAAGTTATGATAAATTAATGCTGTATGTATTACAGACCCTCTTAAAATGAGGAAATAAATCTAATAGTACAAGTAAATTATTAGAATGTATATCTAGTCACTATATGTATGTTATCAGTTATACTTAATTCTAAATACCTTTAAAATAAAAACCATTTAAAATGCTAACGTCAAAGAATTGATCAATAAAAGTTATTTTTGTGTTAAAGCTTCATTAAAGTTTCAATTCATTTAAAGCTGGGGGAAATTTTTTAACCATAAAAAAATACTCTAAATGATGCATCACGTTCCACTATATTTTCAAATCCTATGGATTTAAAGACTGTTACACTGATGGTAATTTGAATATTTACATCTGGATCTCCATTTTGCTGATCACTAAAATAACATTGTAAGAATTAATTTTGAAAACTAAGAGTCCCAAGTCTAAGTAATATAATAAATGGGAAGGAGACGATCCAATAGTAGAGCATAATAACTATGAACTTCATGTTATTTAAGGAATTCACTTGAAAACTTTATTTCCCTTGTATTCTAATATTAAGGAGAACTCTCCTTATCAAAATTTCTGTTTGTCACTGGAGACTATGACAGAAATCAGAAATTTGGACGTTACTTCTGAGTCCCACTTACTAAAATTCTTTTGCAAATGTTGGTGTTTACCATGTTCCTTAGAGAGATGAGATTCCAGGTTTATCCATTCTCTGGGCTTCAGGCACTGGCACTTTGGCTGGGGGACAGTGTCAACAGAGACTCACCTGGATGTATGCCATGGGCATTTTCTCCTTGTCAGCAGTGTCACCAAAGCTTTGCAGAAAGGACCTCCTTGTCTAATTTCTAGGATTATTCCCAAGGATTGTTTTGGTAATTTTTTTCTAGAAGGTAAGTCAATAAGCTATTTTTTCTCTAACACACTCAGCTTTAAAAGTTGATAGAATTGCCTGCTATCACATAAACTGGCTCATTTTTTGAGTGCTAAACAGTTGTACAAGGAAAGCTTCTTTTGGTCATTGTAGCAACCCTCTAATGCAGAATGATATGCATAGAGTAAGGGATACCTATATTTCTAAACTTGTAAAAAGATGATGCATGGAATATTCTAATTTTAGTGTTGTTGTTTTCAAATGGGACTGGGAGTAGATTCTATTTCAACAATATTTAGGCTAAATTCAAATATTCTTCTGTGCTTTCAGTGAGTAAGGACACACATATCTAGGCCCCCAACTATGAGCTGATTAAATAAGTAGACGCTTAACAAGCAAAAGGACTCTAAGGGTCTCTATAAAGGACTCTATAAACCACAAATTATTATTAAATACAAAGAACAACTTTATTATCCCAGTTCAAACCATCTTAGCTTTTAAGAGAAATTGGGGGGGGGGGGCCTTAAAGATGGTGGAGGAGTAAGACGTGGAGATCACCTTCCTCCCCACAAATACATCAAAAATACATCTACATGTGGAACAACTCCTACAGAACACCTACTGAATGCTGGCAGAAGACCTTAGACTTCCCAAAAGGCAAGAAAATACCCACGTACCTGGGTAGGGCAAAAGAAAAAAGAAGAAACAGAGACAAAAGAATAGGGATGGGACCTGCACCAGTGGGAGGGAGCTGTGAAGGAGGAAAAGTTTGCACACACTAGGAAGCCCCTTCACTGGCAGAGACCGGAGGTGGGTGGGAGGGAAGTTTCAGAGCCACGGAGGAGAACGCAGCAACAGGGGTGCAGAGGGCAAAGTGGAGAGATTCCCACACAGAGGATCGGTGCCGACCAGCACTCACCAGCCCGAGAGGCTTGTCTGCTCACCCGCCGGGACGGGCGGGGGCTGGGAGCTGAGGCTCAGGCTTCGGAGGTCAGACCCCAGGGAGAGGACTGGGGTTGGCTGTGTGAACACAGCCTGAAGGGGGCTAGTGCACCACAGATAGCCAGGAGGGAGCCTGGGAAAAAGTCTGGACCTGCCTAAGAGGCAAGAGACGATTGTTTTGGGGTGCGTGAGGAAAGGGGATTCAGAGCACAGCCTAAATGAGCTTCAGAAACGGGTTCAAGCTGCAGCTATAAGTTCGGACCCCAGAGACAGGCACTGAAACACTAACACTGCTGCTGCAGCCATCAAGAATCCTGTGTGCAAGCACAGGTCACTCTCCACACCCCCACCCCCAGGAGACTGTGCAGCCCGCCACTGCCAGGGTCGCATGATCCAGGGACAACTTCCCTGGGAGAACACATGGCGCACCCCAGGCTGTTGCAACGTCACACAGGCCTCTGCTGCCAAAGGCTCGCCCCACGTTCCAACTATAACTACCGTACCCCTCCCTCCCACCAGACTGAATGACCAAGAGCCCCCTAATCAGCCGCTGCATTAACCCCCTCCTGTCTGGGCAGGGAACAGATACCTGAGAGTGACCTACACGCAGAGGTGGGGCAAAAACCAAAGCTGAACCCCAGGAGTTGTGTGAAGAAAGGAGAGAAAGGGAAATTTCTCCATGCAGCCTCAGGAGCAGCGGATTAAATCCCCACAATCAACTTTATGTACAGAACCTGCGTCGGTTGAATACCTGAATGGACAACGAATGTTCCCAAAATTGAGGCAGTGGACTTTGGGAGCAACTGTAGACTTGGGGTTTGTCGTCTGTGACTGATTTATTTCTGCTTTTTATGTTTATCTTAGTTTAGTGTTTAGCACTTGTTATCATTGGTGGATTTGTTTAATGGTTTGGTTGCTCTTTTATTTTTTTAATAATTTTTTAAAAAATTTATTTATTTCTTTTTCTTTCTTTTTCTCTCCCTTTTCTTCTGAGCTGCGTGGCTGACAGGGTCTTGGTGCTCCGGCCTGCTGTCAGGCCTGAGCCTCTGAGGTGGGAGAGCCGAGTTCAGGAAACTGGACCACCAGAGACCTCCCAGCCTCACATAATATCAATCGGCAAGAGTTCTCCAGGAGATCTCCATCCCAATGCCAAGCTCCACCCAACGTCCAGCAAACTCCAGCGCTGGACACCCCATGCCAAACAACTAGCAAGAAAAGAACACAACCCTACCCATTAGCAGAGAGGCTGCCTAAAATCATACTAAGTTCACAGACACCCCAAAACATACCACTGGACGTGGCCCTGCCCACCAGAAACAGGAGATCCATCCCCACCCACCAGAACACAGGCACCAGTCCCCTCCACCAGGAAGCCGACACAACCCACTGAACAAAACTCACACACTGGGGGCAGACACGAAAAACAATGGGAACTACGAACCTGCAGTCTGGAAAAGGAGACCCCCAAAACAGTAAGTTAAACAAAATGAGAAGACAGAGAAATATGCAGCAGATGAAGAAGCAAGGTAAAAACCCACCAGACCAAACAAATGAAGAGGAAATAGGCAGTCTACCTATAAAAGAATTCACAGTAATGATAGTAAAGATGATCCAAAATCTTGGAAACAGAATGGAGAAAATACAAGAAACATTTAACAAGGACCTAGAAGAACTAAAGACCAAACAAGCAATGATGAACAACACAATAAATGAAATTAAAAATTCTCTAGAACGGATCAATAGCAGAATAACAGAGGCAGAAGAACGGATAAGTGACCTGGAAGATAAAACAGTGAAAATAACAACAGAGCAGAATAAAGATAAAAGTATGAAAAGAATTGAGGACAGTCTCAGAGACCTCTGGGACAACACTAAACACACCAACATTCAATATGTAGGGGTCCCAGAAGAAGAAGAGAAAAAAGGGTCTGAGAAAATATTTGAAGAGATTATAGTTAAAAACTTCCCTAAAGTTAGGAAAGGAAACAGTCAAGTCCACAAAGTCCAAAGAGTCCCATACAGGATAAATCCAAGGAGAAACATGCCAAGACACATATTAGTCAAACAATAAAAATTAAATACAAAGAAAAATATTAAAAGCAGCAAAGGAAAAGCAACAAATAACATACAAGAGAATCCCCATAAGGTTAACAGCTGATCTTTCAGCAGAAACTCTGCAAGCCAGAAGGGAGCAGCAGGACATATTTAAAGTGATGACAGGGGAAAACCTAAAACCAAGATTACTCAACCTAGCAAGGATCTCATTCAGATTAGAGAAAGTAAAACCTTTACAGACAAGCAAAAGTTGAGGGACTTCAGCACCACCAAACCAGCTTTACAACAAATGCTAAAGGAACTTCTCTAGGCAGGAAACACAAGAAAAGGAAAAGACCTACCAAAACCAACCCAAAACAATGAAGAAAATGGTAACAGGAACATACATATCAATAAATGTAAATGGATTAAATGTAATGGATTAAATGTAAATGGACTAAATACTCCAATGAAAAGACATAGACTGACTGAATGGATACAAAAACAAGACTAAATAATAGAATACACTTTCTTCTCAAGTGCTCATGGAACATTCTCCAGGATAGATCATATCTTGGGTCACAAATAAAGCTTTGGCAAATTTAAGAAAATTGAAATTGTATCAAGTATCTTTTCCGACCACAACACTATGAGACTAGATATCAATTACAGGAAAAGATCTGTAAAAAATACAAACACAAGGAGGCTAAACAATACACTACTTAATAATGAAGTGATCACTGAAGAAATCAAAGAGGAAATAAAAAATACCTAGAAACAAATGACAATGGAGACATGATGACCCAAAACCTATGCGATGCAGCAAAAGCAGTTCTAAGAGGGAAGTTTATAGCAATACAATCCCACCTTAAGAAACAGGAAACATCTCGAATAAACAACTTAACATTGCACCTAAAGCAATTAGAGAAAGAAGAACAAAAAACCCCAAAGTTAGCAGAAGGAAAGGAATCATACAGATCAGAACAGAAATAAATGAAAAAGAAACGAAGGAAATGAGAGCAAAGATCAATAAAACTAAAAGCTGGTTCTTTGAGAAGATAAACAAAATTGATAAACCATTAGCCAGACTCATCATGAAAAAAAGGGAGAAGACTTAAATCAATAGAATTAGAAATGAAAAAGGAGAAGTAACAACTGACACTGCAGAAATACAAAAGATCATGAGACATTACTATAAGCAATTCTATGCCAATAAAATGGACAACCTGGAAGAAATGGACAAATTCTTAGAAATGCACAACCTGCCAAGACTGAATCAGGAAGAAATAGAAAATATGAACGACCAATCACAAGGACTGAAATTGATACTGTGATTAAAAATCTCCCAACAAACAAAAGCCCAGGACCAGATGGCTTCACAGGCAAATTCTATCAAACATTTAGAGAAGAGTTAACACCTATCCTCAAACTCTTCCAAAATGTAGCAGAGGGAGGAACACTCCCAAACTCATTCTACGAGGCCACCGTCACCCTGATACCAAAACCAGACAAAGATGACACAAAGAAAGTAAACTACGGTTAATATCACTGATGAATATAGATGCAAAAATCCTCAACAAAATACTAGCAAACAGCATCCAGCAGCACATTAAAAACATTATACACCATGATCAAGTGGGGTTGACTCTAGGAATGCAAGGATTCTTCAATATATGCAAATCAATCAACGTGATACACCATATTAACAAACTGAAGGAGAAAAACCATATGATCATCTCAATAGATGCAGAGAAAGCTTTCGACAAAATTCAACACCCATTTATGATAAAAACCCTGCAGAAAGTAGGCATACAGGGAACTTTCTTCAACATGATAAAGGCCATATATGACAAACCCACAGCCAACATCGTCCTCAATGGTGAAAAACTGAAACCATTTCCACTAAGATCAGGAACAAGACAAGGTTGCCCACTCTCACCACTATTATCCAACATAGTTTTGGAAATGTTAGCCACAGCAATCAGAGGAGATAAAGAAATAAAAGGAATCCAAATTGGAAAAGAAGAGGTAAAACTGTCACTGTTTCCAGATGACATGATACTATACATAAAGAATCCTAAAGATGCTACCAGAAAATGACTAGAGCTAATCAATGTATTTGGTAGAGTAGCAGGATACAAAATTAATGCACAGAAATCTCTTGCACTCCTATATACTAATGATGAAAAATCTGAAAGGGAAATTAAGGAAATACTCCCATTTACCATTGCAACAAAAAGAATAAAATATCCAGGAATAAACCTACCTAAGGAGACAAAAGACCTGTCTGCAGAAAACTATAAGACACTGATGCAAGAAATTAAAGATGATACCAACAGATGGAGAGATATACCATGTTCTTGGATTAGAAGAATCAACATTGTGAAAATGACTATACTACCCAAATGAATCTACAGATTCAGTGCAATCCCTATCAAACTACCAATGACATTTTTCACAGAACTAGAACACAAAATTTCACAATTTATATGGAAACACAAAAGACCCCGAATAGCCAAAGCAATCTTGAGAACAAAAAACGGAGCTGGAAGAATCAGGCTCCCTGACTTCAGACTATACTACAAAGCTACAGTAATCAAGACAGTATGGTACTGGAACAGAAACAGGAATAAAGATCAATGGAATAGGACAGAAAGCCCAGAGATAAACCCATGCACATATGGACACCTTATCTTTGATAAAGGAGGCAAGAATATACAATAGAGAAAAGACAGCCTCTTCAATAAGTGGTGATGGGAAAACTGGACAGCTACATGTAAAAGAATGAAATTAGAACACTCCCTCACACCTTACACAAAAATAAACTCAAAATGGATTAAAGACCTAAATGTAAGGCCAGACACTGTAAAACTCTTAGAGGAAAACATAGGCAGAACACCCTATGACATGAATTACAGCAAGATCCTTTTGACCCACCTCCTAGAGAAATGGAAATAAAAACAAAAATAAACAAATGGGACCTAATGAAACCTAAAATCTTTTGCACAGCAAAGGAAACCGTAAACAAGACGAAAAGACAACACTCAGAATGGGAGAAAATATTTGCAAATGAAGCAACTGACAAAGGATTAATCTCCAAGACATACAAGCAGCTCATGCAGCTCAATATCAAAAAAACAAACAACCCAATCCAAAAATGGGTAGAAGACCTAAACAGACATTTCTCCAAAGAAGATATACAGATTTCCAACAAACACATGAAAGGATGCTCAACATCACTAATCATTAGAGAAATTCAAATCAAAACTACAATGAGGTATCACCTCACACCAGTCAGAATGGTATCACCAAAAACCTACAAACAATAAATGCTGGAGAGGGTGTGGAGAAAAAGGAACCCTCTTTGTACTGTTGGGACTCTAAATTGATACAGCCACTAGGAGAACTGGTGGGAGGTTCCTTAAAAAACTAAAGATAGAACTACCATATGACCCAGCAATCCCACTATTGGGCATATACCCTGAGAAAACCATAATTCAAAAAGAGTCATGTACCACAATCTTTATTGCAGCTCTATTTACAATAGCCAGAACATGGAAACATCCTAAGTGTCCGTCGACAGATGAATAGATAAAGAAGATGTGGCACATATATACAATGGAATATTACTCAGCCATAAAAAGAAACGAAACTGAGTTTTTTGTAGTGAGGTGGATGGACCTAGAGTCTGTCATACAGAGTGAAGTAAGTCAGAAAGAGAAAAGCAAATATCGTATGCTAACACATATATATGGAATCTAAAAAGAAAAAAATAATGGTTCTGAAGAACCTACAGGCAGGACAGGAATAAAGATGCAGATGTAGAGAATGGACTTGAGGACAGGTGGAGGGGGAAGGGTAAACTGTGACAAAGCGAGAGAGTGGCATGGACATATATACGCTACCAAATGTAAGGTAGATAACTAGTGGAGAGCAGCCGCATAGCACAGGGATATCAGCTCGGTGCTTTGTGACCGCCTGGAGGGGTGGGATAGGGAGGGTGGGAGGAAGGGAGACGCAAGAGGGAAGAGATATGCGAACATATGTATATGTATAACTGATTCACTCTGTTATACAGCAGAAACTAACGCACCATTGTAAAGCAATTATACTCCAATAAGGACGTTAAAAGAAAAATCAACAGGGCTTCCCTGGTGGCACAGTGGTTGAGAGTCTGCCTGCCGATGCAGGCGACACGGGTTCGTGTCCCGGTCCGGGAAGATCCCACATGCTGCGGAGCAGCTGGGCCCGTAAGCCATGGCCGCTAGGCCTGCGCGTCCAGAGCCTGTGCTCCGCAACGGGAGAGGTCACATCAGTGAGAGGCTCACGTACCGCAAAAAAAAAAAAAAAAAAAAAATCAACAGATTCCAATGAGATGATATTGATGTTAAAATCAGATCTGACAAGGATTTTAAAGAAGCTATCATAAAAATGCTTCAGTAAGCCATTACAAACTTTTCAAAACAATTGGAAATATAGTCTCAGTGAAGAAAAAGATGAACCAAACAAATTTTAGGATTGAAAAACCCAAGAGAAAGAAAAGCGTATGTCCATACATATACTTGTACACAAATGTTCACAGCAGCCTTATTCATAAGAGCCAAAAGACAGAAACAACCCAAATATCTATCAACTGGCTGATGGATTAACAAAATTGTGGTACGTCCGTACAATGGAATATTACTTGGTCAGAAAAAGGAATGAAGTACTGATATATGCTACGTGAATGAACCCTGAAAACATTAGGCTAACTGAAATGAACTAGTCACAAAAGGCCACATATTATGTGATTCAGCTTATCTTAAATATCCAGAATAGGGCAATACATAGACAGAAAGTAGATCTGTGGTTGCCTAGTGCTGAAGGGTGTGAGGATGGGGAAATTAGGGGTGTGTGATTGCTAACAGCATTGGAGTTTCTTGTGGGGCATAAGGGTAACGTTCTAAAATTGATTGTGGTGATGGCTGCAATTCTGTGAATATACTAGAAACCAATGAACTGTACACTTTGAACCAGAGAATTGCACGTGTTATGGGTTAAACTGTGTACCATACCAAAATAAAAAAAACAAAAACAAATATGTTGGAGTCCTAACCCCTAGTGGCTCAGAATGTGGCCCTATTTGGAGAAAGGGTGTTTACAGATGATTAAGTTAAAATGAGGTCATCAAGGTGGGCCCTAATCCAATATGACTAGTATCCTTATAAGAAGGGGAAATTTGGACACAGAGACAGACACGTATGGAGGGAAGATGATGTGAAGAAACACAGGGTGAAGATGTTCATCTACAAGCCAAAAAAAGAGAAGCTTTGAACAGACTTTCCTCAAAGCCCTACAAGAATCCAACCCTCAAAGCCCCTACAAGAAGCCAACCCTGCTGAACCTTGATTTCAGACTTGCAGCCTGCAGATGGCGATAAAATACATTTCTGTTAAGTTTAAGTCACCCAGTTTGTGCAATTTACTGCAGCCCTAGCAAACTAAAACAGTATGTGAATCATACCTCAATAAAGTTGCTACCAAAAAGTGAAAAAAAAAAAAAAGGAAGAAAAATTGGGAACAGAGGCATGAAATATATCTTAGTCTTTATATAGGCAAAACTAATTTTGATTGTTTAATTTGTCATCATGAAAATTATTATGTAAAAAAGATATAGCTTTTAAGAAAATAAAACTAAAAAAGCAGCATGCGTAGTGGTCAAACACATGGACTCTGGCGTTAGATGGCTTGAATCTGAACTTCGACTCTGCCACTTAATAACTGTGTGATCTTGGGCACATTACTTAACTTCTGTGTTCAGTTTTCTCATCTGTAAAAGGGAGATAGTAAGAAAGCCTATCTCGGGAATTGCCTGGTGGTCCAGTGGTTAGGACTTGGCGCTTTCACTGCTGTGGCCTTGGTTCAATCCCTGTTCAGGGAACTAAGATCCCGCAAGCCGCACCGTGTGGCAAAAAAAACAAAAATAAATAGCCTATCTCATAGGGCTGTTTTGAGAATTAAATGAGCTGAAACACCAAATACACTTCAAAGAACAATACTGACATATATCAAGCACTATGTATTTATTATTACTAACAATTACCTGATTACAGATGTGGCCACTCAGGAAATAGTAAGAGAATAGCAAGAAAATACTATAGGTGAGTGCCCTTCTTCCACTGACGTATTTGTCCTTGGTTTCACAGTTTCAAGATTTTAAAAAGTAGAAAATAAAGAAACATGATAGGAGAAAGATCATACAATGTCTGGTACGTGGATAGTAGTTAAAAGCTCTACCTATAAATTCAGAGTGCATATTTAAATCCTCTCTACCACTTACCAGCTGTGTTATACTTTGGACAGGTTACATGAACTCTCTTTGTCTCAGTTTTCTATTCTGCAAATAACAGTACCTAATTCATAAGGCTGCTGTGAGAAGCAAATAAAATAATCAGTGTAAAGCAATCAGGACATAGTAGGAGCTCAATAAATGTTACCTATTTGTATTAAGGTCACAATGTTGCACATTAGAAAAGACATGGCCTGTATAACACATCATATTACCATGAAAACTTTAAAAAGTTGAGGGAACCAAGTAACATACTTAATAAAATTGCTACACAGGGCATATAAAATTACAATAACATTTTATATCCTTTTCATTATATTCTTACAGATAAGCACAATGAATAGTTGTTTTCCATACAATAAATCCAGAACGACTTAAAAGTGGAAGAGAAAGGCACAAATATTTAATTTCTATTGTGACTAAACTCCTAGACTCCACATTTTTCTCTTAAAGCACAGGGCTGAGTGAAAACAATACATTCCAAATGGTTTCTGTGGTGTATCCTATCCCCTCTGGCTGAAATGTGAGAGGGTTCTATGGCCTACCCACAGTTTTTGGTCTAACTGTCGTATTAACTATATATACTATCTAAGGCCAGTGCTTAGATACAAAAACTTCCTGACACCCTCAGGGAATTTCTGAACACAATTCCTCAATCAACAGTTCTCATTTATGTGTACAGCAGGTTTGTAGAAAACTATTCATTGCCTCTAAAAATTAACTTTGCGTGGACACCAAGAAAATATTTCTGCACCCTATTTTTAATGTGCACTTGCATTGATATAGCTGTAATATCAAGTCCATTTCATAAGAAGAAAATTCATCATAGAAACCAAGCTTTTTTACAATTTTGTTAGTTTCCAAAAGCAGGACATCAAAAATTTAATAAGATTAATAAAATAAAATTAATTAAAGCTTCATTCTGTCAAGTTCTATCATTAACTTTAGTTCTAATGCATTGATTCCACCTACCTGAGAACCAGGAGGAAGTCTTAAAGATATTAGTTATTATTAATAAATACATATTTTTAAATCAGTAACTTAAAGCATTAGAGGTGCTCTACAGTAAAAGTTGCTAAAATAAAACCGAATCATTTCTCAATTAAACTCCACTCGCAAATGTGTACAAATAAGAGTCAAATTCGACTAGCGATACAAAAATTCTAAGTGTCATAAAATAGAAGAGGAATATGCGGTATCTTTGTCTCCTAATCTGGCTCTTCTACCTCCTCCCAATTTCTTACCATAAGCATAGTTCAAATTTCATTGATCCAACTTCTGTCTCAGAACTCACCCAGTCACACAACTCGAACTATCTCTTTTCTGAATATGACTCCAGAGTTTAGGATCTCAGAACCTCAGCTTATATCCTTATTCCAACATATTTTCTCTGTCTGCCTAGTGGACATTTTCATTGTCTCAAACTTACCATATCTAAAACTAGTTCCTCCACGTTACTTCTTCTCTTCTAATGAATGGTCCCACAATTTCTCTAATCTCCCAAGCTCAAATTCTCCACATATGACTTCTCTCCTTTCCTCACACACCGTATTTGTCAAGTCTTCCAAGCACTTTGGATTGGTGGCCCCCAGTACACCAAGCTGCCCAGTATTCACTGCCTCCACACTGACTTGCTTTGGCCAATGAGACATTAGCAAGTGGGAGACAAGCAAAGCCTTGTTAAGTACTTGCATGCTGGGCCTCACACTCTTGAAATGCTCTCTAGTGCCCAGTCAGCTCCCACCTGTCCCAGCCAGACCTATGAGTGAAGAAACCATCTTGAACATTTCAACACCAGCATACACCAGGGGAAGCAGAAGACAGCTAAGCTCAGCCCACATGGTACAACTAAGACAAATACTAAACTGTTATTGTTTTAAGCCACCACATTTTAGTTATTATGCAGCAATAGATAAAGAAATTTTTTTTTGTATGAAGCCATCCTTAAAAACCAGTTCCATAAGGACCTCTATTCCCAGTGAATGCTTTTTGCATTCCTGTGAAATATTGCTTGCTTCCTTGTCATACAGTGTGTATCACCTTGAACCAGGGGGATTGTTTATATGTTCATATTTCCTTTCCTAGCATGACTATAAGTGTCTCACTTTCCAAATCTAGAATATCATGGACCCAATAATTATTTGCTGAAAAAAGAAAGGGGAGGAGAGAAGGAGGAGAGAGGGAAGGAGAAAAGGACGGACACTAAAGAAGAAAGAAAAGAGTCAAGTCAAACTGAGCAAACATGAACATGAGGCCATCGGCAAAGGGCAGGGTAGAAGTGTCCTGACGTTTCTGCACATTGGGCAAGGACAAAAGAAAAATTCTACATAGCTAACTATGACTATGAAATATAGGTCAAAGTAAATGCTTGGAAAATTTTCTATTTTGCCTATGAGGTGATGGGTCATAAAACAGAAAGGACTGTCTTAGAGAAACCTCGCTATTGTGTGATGATATCCCTTCTTCAGCATATGCTTTTATAAGTGAAGAGAACGCTGTCAATGTGAGCACTATCAATATATTTCCACATATATTTCACATACGCACTGGATTAAAGGAGACTGAGTTTGTGTTGAAGTTACCAGCAAAGTTTCAAGTTAGGGATGAGGTGAGTGATTATAATTGATGACAGTTTTAGCACTGTAGTAATGAGAACAAGGTAGATTTTCACCATTTCCCACTCCTGTCTTTCACTAAAATAGATCCAGGTTGTGCCATTTGCTCTTCTTATTAGTCTTTGTCATAAGAATACGGCACCAGATTGTTAATGCCTGAAAGAACTTGAGGAAAACAAAGTTTTGTAGCTTCAAGTCTCTGGCGTGTAGTAGTACAGCGATCTAAGAAAAAAGTTCAAGTATTTCTTCAGAAATTTTAGTGAAAATTGTCACGTGTATGATTTTTAAAAATGTTTTAAGAACAAGTGTGCTATTTTTAAAAGGTTAAATGATAAATATTAAAATATTGTAATTTTCAATAAACATTCTTGAATTTCTCCTTTCACTTTGCAAGAAAGTTTATTTAATAGTAATTTGAGCCAGATAAACCTCACTTGCAGTGCTATCATCTGCCTTTGATTGTATTAAACAAAAGGAAAAGTGGTTGGATTATATTTATGGCAGGTCTAAATTAGAATGAAAATAAATTTCTATCAAGTCAGCTTGTCTACAAACCATCTTGGTTACTCAGATTAATTAAGTTGAAACAGAGTAGAACATGTAAGTTCCTTGTGCTCCCATGGGATTCCTTTGTTTATCTGCCAAATTCATGAAGCCTTCACAATTTATCTACCAGAGCAGTATTTTTAAAAATTCAATACAATATAGAAGACTCTTATGGCAGTGCCAAGAGCACTGATTGAGACCCAGAATTGAGTCTAAGCAGTGTTTCCACTCACTTCCTCTGTGGTCAGGGGAAGGCTGATTAACTTCTCTGAGCCTCAGTTTCCTCACCTACAAAATGGACATAATAATGGATTATGGGAATGTGAATATTGACACAGATAATGTGAGAAGATGTTCCATAAACCCTATTGCATTGGTTCTCAAAGGGTGGTTCCTGGACCAGCAGCATCAACATCCTTTGGGAAAATTCTCGGGCCTCACCCCAGATCTGCTGAATCAGAAACACTGTAAGTGAGGGCCCAGCAACTTCTGTTTTACAAAGCCCCCCCGTGATTCATGTGGGTGCTGATATTGGAGAAGCACTGCTCTAAAGCATGTCCACTTACCAGCTTAGGCAAGGGCCTTAATTACCTAAGCACCTTGGTTTCCTCACATGAAATGGAGGTTTTAACTGTGCCTACCTCATAGAACTGATGAGAAAATAAGTTAATATCTGTAAAGTGCTGAGAACAGTGCCGGGCAAGTGGCAAACACTATGAGAGTTAGTCATTATCCCCTAATCCAAGCATTGCTCTCAGCCCTGGGAATCCTGAGGCAAACAGGACACACAGGGTTCTCGTTCTCATGGACAAGAGAGACGATATGAGTCAACAAATAAATAAGCGATGTCATTTCAAAAAGTGCTAAGAAGTGCTATAGACTGTGTGATAATGAAGACTGAATTGGTGGGGGGCAGGGTTGGGGAGGTTCCTATAGTTAGGATGAGAAGGAAGACCTCTCTAAGGAGAGGACGTTTGAGTGAGATCTGAAGGAAGAGAAGAACAGCCACATGGAAATCCGGGGAATGGGCATCCAGGAGGCAGAGCAGTGCAAAGGCCAGGAGGCATGGATGCGTTGCCTTGTTTAAGGAACATAAACAAGGATGGTATCGGGGACAGTAATGAGGTGGGAAGGGAAGGGTGACACAACTCAAGATATGGGCAACAGTTACAGTGCATCAGACCTTGGACATTTAAAGAGTGTGGGCTTCACTCTCACCACTCTTATTCAACATAGTTTTGGAAGTTTTAGCCACAGCAATCAGAGAAGAAAAGGAAATAAAAGGAATCCAAATTGGAAAAGAAGAAGTAAAGCTCTCACTGTTTGCAGATGACATGATACTATACATAGAGAATCCTAAAGATGCTACCAGAAAACTACTAGAGCTAATCAATGAATTTGGTAAAGTAGCAGGATACAAAATTAATGCACAGAAATCTCTGGCATTCCTATACACTAATGATGAAAAATCTGAAAGTGAAATCAAGAAAACACTCCCTTTTACCATTGCAACAAAAAGAATAAAATATCTAGGAATAAACCTACCTAAGGAGACAAAAGACCTGTATGCAGAAAATTATAAGACACTGATGAAAGAAATTAAAGATGATACAAATAGATGGAGAGATATACCATGTTCTTGGATTGGAAGAATCAACATTGTGAAAATGACTCTACTACCCAAAACAATCTATAGATTCAATGCAATCCCTATCAAACTACCACTGGCATTTTTCACAGAACTAGAACAAAAAATTTCACAATTTGTATGGAAACACAAAAGACCCCGAATAGCCAAAGCAATCTTGAGAACAAAAAACGGAGCTGGAAGAATCAGGCTCCCTGACTTCAGACTATACTACAAAGCTACAGTAATCAAGACAGTATGGTACTGGCACAAAAACAGAAAGATAGATCAATGGAAAAGGATAGAAAGCCCAGAGATAAACCCATGCACATATGGACACCTTATCTTTGATAAAGTTGGCAGGAATGTACAGTGGAGAAAGGACAGCCTCTTCAATAAGTGGTGCTAGGAAAACTGGACAGGTACACGTAAAAGTATGAGATTAGATCACTCCCTAACACCATACACAACAATAAGCTCAAAATGGATTAAAGACCTAAATGTAAGGCCAGAAACTATCAAACTCTTAGAGGAAAACATAGGCAGAACACTCTATGACATAAATCACAGCAAGATCCTTTTTGACCCACCTCCTAGAGAAATGGAAATAAAAACAAAAATAAACAAATGGGACCTAATGAAACTTAAAAGCTTTTGCACAGCAAAGGAAACCATAAACAAGACCAAAAGATAACCCTCAGAATGGGAGAAAATATTTGCAAATGAAGCACCTGACAAAGGATAAATTTCCCAAATTTACAAGCAGCTCAATAACAAAAAAACAAACAACCCAATCCAAAAATGGGCAGAAGACCTAAATAGACATTTCTCCAAAGAAGATATACAGATTGCCAACAAACACATGAAAGAATGCTCAACATCATTAATCATTAGAGAAATGCAAATCAAAACTACAATGAGATATCATCTCACACCAGTCAGAATGGCCATCACCAAAAAATCTACAAACAATAAATGCTGGAGAGGGTGTGGAGAAAAGGGAACACTCTTGCACTGCTGGTGGGAATGTGAATTGGTTCAGCCACTATGGAGAACAGTATGGAGGTTCTTTAAAAAACTACAAATAGAACTACCATATGACCCAGCAATCCCACTACTGGGCATATACCCTGAGAAAACCAAAATTCAAAAAGAGTCATGTACCAAACTGTTCATTGCAGCTCTATTTACAATAGCCCAGAGATGGAAACAACCTAAGTGCCCATCATCGGATGAATGGATAAAGAAGATGTGGCACATATATATAATGGAATATTACTCAGCCATAAAAAGAAACGAAATTGAGCTATTTGTAATGAGGTGGATAGACCTAGAGTCTGTCAACAGAGTGAAGTAAGTCAGAAAGAGAAAGACAAATACCATATGCTAACACATATATATGGAATTTAAGAAAAAAAAATGTCATGAAGAACCTAGGGGTAAGACAGGAATAAAGACACAGATTTACTGGAGAACGGACTTGAGGATATGAGGAGGGGGAAGGGTGAGCTGTGACAGAGCGACAGAGAGGCATGGACATATATACACTAACAAACGTAAGGTAGATAGCTAGTGGGAAGAAGCCGCATGGCACAGGGATATCGACTTGGTGCTTTGTGACCGCCTGGAGGGGTGGGATAGGGAGGGTGGGAGGGAGGGAGACACAAGAGGGAAGAGATATGGGAACATATGTATAACTGATTCACTTTGTTATAAAGCAGAAACTAACACATCATTGTAAAGCAATTATACCCCAATAAAGACGTTAAAAAATTTTTTTTTAAATAAAAAATAAAGAGTGTGGGCTTCTTTCTCTGTGTTATGGGATGCCTTTTGGAATATCTTAAGGAGGAGAGTGACAATTATATTTTTAAAGAGAATTCTGGCTGCTCTGTTGAAGATGGACTGTATATAAAGAGGGCATAATGGACGCTTGGAGACAAGTTAGGAGGCTACTGCAGGAGCACGGGCAAGAGACAGTGATGGCTGGATGGAGGTGTGCAGGTGGAAGTAGAGAGCTAGCTGATTAAAACAGAGATATACTGTGGAGGAAGAGTCCACAGGATTTGCCAATGAATTGGATTTGGTCAGGGGAGGAAAATAAGATGATTCCCATTATTAAAGCTGTTAGGCCTGGTTTATGGGAAACTTCCAAACATCAAAATATTTAGTCCTAAAGCAAAGAACAAACAAGTAACGCAGACAGCATTTTAACTCAAGTCTGCCTCTAATTAATTGTGTGATCCTGTGCAAGTCTCTCTGGATTCCTCAGCTCCTTCAGAGAGCTCAGCCACTGCGGCAGGATTTAAGGATTTCCTTGAAATCAGGTAAGTAAAGCAAAGTTCACAAACTACTCTTCCTGAAGTCCCCAGTGAACACCTACAAGTCAGACCCAGTGGCTACTTTCCAAGCTCTTGACCTCCATGCAGAATTTGATGTGTTCAACCTTAAATGCCCTCTCCTCTCTTAGCTTTCACACATCCATTCTCCCTGGTTCTCCTTCTTAATCTTGGGTTGCATCTTCTCTTTTTCTAACCAGGTTTAACTTTTATCTTCCCAATCCCAATACGTTGTGATTTTCATAGGGTTCCCTCTTTAACCCACTTCTCATCCTACATCCACAGCTTTAACTACCCTTACAGGGTAATGACTCCCCAGATCTATAAACCCAGGCCTATACATCCCATGACTCATTGGATATTCACTTACTGGAGTTTCATAGTTACTTCAACCCAATCATATGTCTTCTTCCTGTTTTACCTACTTTGTTAAAAGAAACCAAGATTCATTCAGTCACTAAAATATAATAATAACAAATTTTTTAATAAAATTTTTGAATAACCCAAACTTCCAATTTGAATCCTCTAGAGTCTTCCCCATAGTTACTATGTCAATGTCACTTGCTCTGAATTCTCATTGCTTTGCATTATCAATTGCTTATGACTGTTATGATCTCCTACCTGGACTATTTCAACAGACTTTTCCCTTCTCTGTCTTTCTAATCTCCATATTGCAGTCAGGGTAAAATACAAATACAAATACAAATACAGGTTTCTAAAATACAAATACAATCCATCCGATTCTATTATTCTCCTGCTTAAAATCCTTCAGTGGACTGCACACCACCAATTCAAACTCTTTGGTAGGCATTCAAAGCCCTTCATGATACAGCCCTGTCTTAGTCCATTCAGGCTGCTATAACAAAATACCACATACTGGGTATCTTATAAGCAACAGAAACTTATTTCTCACAGTTCTGGAGGCTGGAAGTTCAAGATCAGAGCACCAACATCACCAGGTAAGGGCCCTCTCCTGGGTCACAGATTTCTTTCTGTATCTTCACATGGTGGAAGGGGTAGGGAGCTTTGTGGGACCTCTCTTATAAGGACACTAATCCCAAACATGAGGGTTCTGCCCTCATAATCTCATCACCCCAAAGACCCCACCTCCTTGGGGATTAGGATTTCAACATATGAATCTTGGGACTTGTGATGGTTAATACTTTGGGCCAATTTGATAGGGCTAAGGGATCCCAGAGAGTTGATGAAACATTATTTCTGGATGTATCTGTGAGAATGTTTCCAGAAGAGATTAGCCTTCAAACTGGTGAACTGAGTAAAGCAGATAGAGGTGGGTGGGCATCATCCAATCTGCTGAGGGCCCAAGTAGAACAAAAAGGTGAAGGAAGGGCAAATTCCCTCTCTCTGCTTGAGCTGAGACATCCATCTTCCGCCCTCAGACATTGGAATTCCTGGCTCTTGGCTTTCAAAAACCATACATCCAAAGATCATACCACTCTGACATTTAAACACACAAACACATAAAACCCTACAAATTCCAACAATTTTTTGCTGAAAATTAAAGAATGGTTTTGGTAAATTTGGAAAGAAAATCTCACTTTTTAAAAAATTTTGTTTATTTATTTTATTTATTTATTTTTGGCTGCTTTGGGTCTTCATTGCTGTGCGTGGGCTTTCTCTAGTTGCGGCGAGCGGGGTCTACTTTTCGTTGCGGTGCACGGGCTTCTCACTGCAGTGGCTTCTCTTGTTGCAGAGCACAGGCTCTAGGCATGCGGGCTTCAGTAGTTGTGGCGCATGGGCTCAGTAGTTGTGGCTCACAGGCTCTAGAGCGCAGGCTCAGTAGTTGTGGCGCACGGGCTTAGTTGCTCTGTGGCATGTGGGATCTTCCTGGACCAGGGCTCGAACCCGTGTCCCCTGCATCGGCAGGCGGATTCTTAACCATTGTGCCACCAGGGAAGTCCGAAAATCTCACTTTTTTTTTTTTTTTTTTTTTTTGCGGTACGCGGACCTCTCACTGTTGTGGCCTCTCCCGTTGCGGAGCACAGGCTCCGGACGCGCAGGCTCAGCGGCCATGGCTCACGGGCCCAGCCGCTCCGCGGCATGTGGGATCTTCCCAGACCGGGGCATGAACCCGTGTTCCCTGCATCGGCAGGCGGACTCTCAACCACTGCGCCACCAGGGAAGCCCTGAAAATCTCATTTTTAATGTAACAAATGCCATTCATTTTGTTTTCATGACCTTTACAATAGTTGAGAGTCATAAAATTTATTGAAGTTATAAGGTGCATTTTCAAGTTTCTGTAGGCTTCACATTTCTGATTGGGGAAATTATAAAATTAGTGAAATTCTGTGAATTAGAGATGTTTGTAGAATGTGAATAAGAAATAAGCTTCAATATATTTGGAAAAAAACTTTTCAGCCTTCCAATACTTTTATTAAATGAATTAATAGTGGGGAAAAAAGGGTTCTCTGAGAAAGTTAACCGTGGGACTATAACTGCCATTATCATAAATTTTACTGGGTTAAGTTCACTTAATGCTTACTCCTTTTCAACAGTACCATCCAAGAATTTGGCTTCTAAATGATAAAAACAAAAACAAGAAGGAAAAAGCTGTTAGTGATCTTGCTCTTCATCCACCATGATAGGACTTTCAGACTCAGATCAGGACTTAAACCGCCAGATATCAAGTCTGCCAGTGCTATGATCATGGACTTCCCAGCCTCCAGAACTGTGAGAATTAAATTTCCATTGTCTATAAACTACTCTACTCAGTCTGTGGTATTTTGTTACAGCTGTACAAAGGACTAAGACATAAAAGTGGTACCAGGTGTAGGGTGCTGCTGTAGCAAATACCAAATATGTGGAAGTGGGTTTGGAACTGAGTAGTAGGTAGAGGCTGGAAACACTTTGAGGTGCATGCTAGGAAAAGCCTACACTGCCGTGGACAGACTGCTAAAAGCAATTCTGGTGAGGGCTCAAAGGAGAAGAGGAGAGCTATAGAAAAAGCCTCAATCTTCTTAGAGAATATCTAAGAGGTTGTGAACAAGTGTTGGTAAAAATATGGATCATAAAGGCCGTTCTGATGAGGTATCAGGTGGAAATGAGTTCCCTGCATTCCAGCGCCATGTTCCCCAGCCCCCCAGATGCAGCTCCAGGGGGCCCTGGCGCAGCTTGTGCTGTGTCCAGCAAAGCAGGGCTGTGGCTGCCTACACCTAAATTTTGAAGGATGGAGACACCTGAACACCCAACCCAGGAAGAGGGCACGACCACCTCGGAGAGTCCCCACTAGGGCAATGCCCAGTGGAGCTGTGGGCACCAGCCACCCCCAAAACCCCAGACTGGCAGAGCCACTAGCTTCTGATTCCAGCCCAGGAGAGCTCCAACAAGGACTCTGCAAAGCCAAGCCTTGGGGGTGGGGCCGCCCAGAGCTGTGAGGCCCCCACCCTCACTCCAGGATACCCAGAAGGTGAAGCACTGATCCAAGGAGGACTGTTCTCAAGCCTCAAGATTTACTGTCATTTGTCCCATTAGGTTGGGCTTACCTTTTTTCTTTCTCTTTCTCCCTTTTGGAATGAGACTGTGTATCTCATCCCTGTCCCACCATTGTATTTTAGAAACACATAACATATTGGATCTCACAGATGCACAGCTGCAGATGATATACAGCCTTCTGGAGAGCCTTGTCCTAGCCCTGCACAGTGCTGCCACCCAGCTAGCACCGTAACTGAGTCTCCAATAGGCCATTCCAATATTCCATCAAACCAGATACTTCAGGATGGGGGGAACATGGTAAGACCAGTGAATTCCAGGAGCTTGGGCCCACTGCTACACTTCTTTTTCTGTGAACTAAGTTCCTTGGTCTAAAACAGTGATGGTGGATAAGGCATTCTGTAAGTCCACAGATAGCAGTTTTGGAAGAAGCATTATGTCCAGGGAAGGCAAATCTGTATCCAGAGTAAGTATCTATTCCAGTAAGAACAAAATGCTGCCCCTTCCACAATGGAAGTGGTCCAACGTAATCAACCTGCCACCAGGTAGCTGACTGATCACCCCATATGGGAATGGTGCCATACTGGGGGCTCACTGTTAGGCTTTGCTGCTGACAGGCTGCCACTCAGTGGTGGCTGTAACCAGGTTGGCCTTGGTGAGTGAACGTCCACTGCGAAGCCTGTGCATAACTTTCATCGCTGCCACCATGGCCACTCCCATTGGGAGATGATAGGGGTGACTGGGGAAAAAGGCTGACTGGTGTCCACAGAATGTGTCTTTCTATCCACTTGATTATTAAAATCCTCCTCTACTGAGGTCACCCATTGGTGGGTATTCACATGGGACACAAATACCTTCACATTTCTGGCCTATTCAGAGAGGTCTATCCACATACCTCTTCCCCAAATTTCTTTGTCACCAATTTTCCAGTCATGTTCCTTCTAGGTCTCTGATGATCCAGCCAAACTACTGGCCACAGCCCATCAATCAATACATGATGACATGTCTGACCACTTCTCCTTCTAACCAAAGTGAACAACAGGTACGCTGCCTAAAGTTCTGCCTACTGGGAGGATTTCCCTTCACTGCTGTCTTTCAGACATGTCCCAGAAAGGGTTATAGTGCTGTAGCTGTCCACTTTCACGTAGTGTCTACTTATTATGCAGAACCACGTATAAAACAGCCCTGAGTCTCTTCTTCCTCCTTCAACTGACCATAGGGAAATCCCCGTGAAGCCAGGCTGGGGGAGGGAAGGCAGTGCAGCAGGAGTGGGGACCATGGGCATTAGGGCCACTTCACGTAAGTTATTTGTGCCTTCAGACCTTCCCAGGGCCCAGTCACATATACACCTCTTCCATTTGATGATGGAGTATTGTGTGCATGCCCAACTTCAAGGCTTAATGGGTCAGATAACATTCAGTTCATGATGGCAGCTCAGGTCACATGGTAACTTGATGGTCTATGGTCAAGTGTTCTACTAAGGCCCAGTAGCAGGCCAGGAGCTATTTTTCACAAAGAGAGTAGTTATCTATAGAAAATGATAGGGCCTTACTCCAAAAAATTCTAAAGACCTGTGCTGCAATTCAGCTATAGGGGTCTCCAAAGTCTCCAGACAGCATCTCTATCTGTCACTGGCAATTCAAGCACCGCTGGATCTGCGGGATCCTATGGCCCGAGTGGAACAGCAGCCTAGGCCTGCTGCAGAGCCTTCTCCTATTTTGGGTTCCATTTAAAACCAGCAGCTTTTTGAGTCACTCAGTAAATGGGCCCGAGGAACACATTCAAATGAGGAATATGTTGCTTCCAAAATCCGAAGAGGCCCATTAGGCACTGGTTATAGGAAGAGCTAGATGAAACAACTTATCCTTCACCTTAGAAGGACAAATCAACATACTCCACTCCCAGCACCAAAGGCTTTACTAGACAGGGTCCCCCAGAGAAACAGAACCAATAGGATATATAGAGAGATATATAAGAGATAAATTATAGGCATTGGCTCACATGATTATGGAGGCCAAGTAGTCCCACGATCTGTTGCCTACAAGCTGGAGAACTAGGAAAGCTGGTGGTGCAGTTCGGCCTAAGAAGTGGGGGTTGATGGTGTGAGTCCCCATCTACGCCCAAAAGCCAAGGGCAGGAGATCAATGTCTCAGCTCAAACAGAGAGAACACATTTGCCCTTCCTTCACCTTTTTGTTCAACTCAGCCCTTCAATGGATTGCATGATGCCTGCCCAGATTGGGGAGGGCCATCCGCTTACTCAGCTCACCAGTTCAAATGCTAATCTCTTCTGGAAACACCTTCACAGACACACCCAGAAATAAGGTTTTACCAGCTACCTAGGCTTCCCTTAACCCAGTCAAGTGGACACATAACATTAACCATCACAGGCCCCTTCCCACCTTTCCAGCCTCTGGATATGGAACCTCAGCGGCACCAGGCTATCTGCAGCTCTTGAAATAAACCGTGCTACTTCTCATCGTCATTCTTCCATGCTATTTCTCATCGTCATTCTTCCATGCTATTCCCTGCCTAAAATTCCCTGCTCTCTTGTCTGCCTGTGTCTCCCTTAATTGGCCTTCAAATACCAGCTCAACATCGCTTGTCTGGAGGCTTCCCTTAACATACCTCCCCAGGTGGAGTAAAGCCGCCACCCATGCCTCCCAGCAGGGCTCTGCCTGCCCCTCTGCTCCTCTCAATGCATCACTCCTATAAATATGCTATCATATCTGTGTCAGTCATGAGGGTTGAGCAGGGCAGGGAAGGGGTTTCATCTCTGCCTCCTCAACATCCAGAACAGTCCATGGTGGTGCTTAACAGCCATTCATTCAATACTTACTCAGTGCCTTATGTTCATATAATTGAACAAAACAGACACAGAACCCTAACCCCATGGAGCTTATATTCTAGTGTGGGGATGGGGGAGGGCAGAGAAAATTTCAAAATAAACATGGTAAGGAAAGTATCTAACACCTAGTTAGAAGGTGATAAGTGCTATGAAAGGTAAGGTAGAGTGAAGGAAAGAGGAGTGCCCTGGGCAGTACTGAATAATAATAGATAGGTGTGTTATTCATGATTAGCGAGGTTATACTGCAGCACAAACAACCCCCCAAATCTCAGCAGCTTAAAACAGCAAAGGTTTATTTCTGGCTCGTGCAACATATCCATTATAGGTTGGTGGCAGCACTGCCCACACCATCCTCACTCAGGGACCCAGGCGGATAAAAACTCCATCATCTGAAAGGCCGCCAGTGGCAGGGACATAGGGAAGGGAGCCTGGAGAATTGTACACAGGCTTTTAAAACATGCACCTGGAAGTAACACAAGTCCCTTCTGCTCCTACTTCTTTGGCCAGAGCAAGTCATACATCCACGTCTAACTTCGAGGGAGAAAGGAGGTGTGATCTGCCCAGGGGCAGAGGGGAACCGGATACTGGTGAATGGTAGCGATGTCTAGCAGAGTGTTGTTAGGCTGAGAATATGAGAGATGAGGGAGTTAATCAAGCAGATATCCTTGGGAAGAATGTTTCAGGCAGAAGAAACAATGACGAGTGAGAAAGCCCTAATGCAGAGCATACCTGGAGGGGTTTAGGAACAGCAGGAGGCTGTATGGCTGGAGTAGAGTAACAGAGGGGTAGTAGCAGGAGGTGAAATGAGAGAGGTATTGGGGGTGGGAAGAGGTCCAGAACACAGGGAGGGAGGGAGGCCAAGGTGGCTACAACAGATGGGTCAGCCTCCTCTGAATCTAAACAACAGTCTAGCCTAGGCTTAAGTTGATCTGATCTTAGTCTGAGCTCTCATCTCAGACCAGCAGACCCTGCAAGAAACACAAAATTAATTTTACCATTTCAAAACTGGGATGATAATCACACATGCAAAATGAGGTAAGAAAAGCTGACACAATATGAAATTGCTTCAAAATATAAAATACTATTATTTATTCATTCATTTAAAATCCATTTATGGAGCACCTACTATGCATCAAGCAAAATGATCTGGATAAAAAGTGAATAATAAACTGATGAATAATTACTGACCATTCATCATTTGAGAGTTAGAGTCTTGAGTGAAATGATTTAACAAGTCAATGAGCTACAATGCAATAAAATTAAAGAATGACAACACTGGAATAAGCAAATTTTCCCAGATCTCACTTAGGAAGTAAGAAATTTATTTAAGTTATTTATCCTACTTTTCCACTTCCTTTCCATTTTTCCAAACCATACTCTTTACATAGTGCCCATTTTAGAGGAGGGTAAAGTTAAAATAAATGTATTGGAAAACATATTGCTTATTGCTTAAAGAACTCACGGCCTAGCTAGCTAGGGGGACATTTCTGTAGATAAAGAAACTGTTTCTTTTCTTTTTTTTTTAATAAATGTATTTATTTATTCTTTTATTTAATTTTTGGCTGCATTGGGTCTTTGCTGCTGCACGCGGGTTTTCTCTAGTTGCTGAGAGCAGGGGCTACTCTTTGTTGCGGTGCGCGGGCTTCTCATTGCAGTGCCTTCTCTTGCTGTGGAGCACGGGCTCTAGGCACGTGGGCTTCAGTAATTGTGGCACACGGGCTTCAGTAGTTGTGGCTTGTGGGCTCTAGAGCGCAGGCTCAGTAGTTGTGGTGCATGGGCTTAGTTGCTCCACGGCATGTGGGATCTTCCCGGACCAGGGCTTGAACCCGTGTCCCCTGCATTGGCAGGCGGATTCTTAACCACTGCGCCACCAGGGAAGCCCCAAGAAACTGTTTCTTGACAAAACAGCAAAGACTGAAGATCAGAGTTCCCTGATTCTCTATTTGGACTTACCACCTATATCGTCTCACTATTTCTCATTTCTCTGGAACTGTCCAGTGTACTGAAGTTTAATTAATGTCTTTTCCATGATATTCTGTAATAATCTCCCCAAATTAGCTATTTCCAAAATTTTTGTTTTAAAACATTAGAAGTATTATGAACTTTACAGCACATAAATAATTAAAATCATCTGGGGGCTTTCCTGGTGGCGCAGTGGTTGAGAGTCCGCCTGCCAATGCAGGGGACGCAGGTTTGTGCCCCGGTCCGGAAAGATCCCACATGCCGCGGAGTGGCTGGGCCCGTGAGCCATGGCCGCTGAGCCTGCGCGTCCGGAGCCTGTGTGCTCCGCAACGGGAGAGGCCACAACAGTGAGAGGTCCGCGTACCGCAAAAAAAAAAAATCATCTGGACGATCATAAAAGACAGACTTCATTAACATAAAATTCCATTCACCTTCATATTCTTTAACAAGTACATTGTGTGCGTGTGTCCATGTGTGCATCATGGTTCTCTTTAATATCTCTTTAATCATATAGTTTCTCCCCTAAAAGTGAAAGCAGCGCAAAATAGACTCTAGTAGACATACTGCTTACTATATTAGCTTTCACCCTGGCTTTCTATGAACAGTCTTGAAAGGTAACCTATAGCAACATCTTTCTTCAAATGTACTGGTTTGGAATACTACTAACAAAGCTAGGTGGAGGTAAAAGCACCCTTCTGTTAATTTGGGATGTTTCCTACTCTGATGGTTTACACTTTTAAATGGCTTAGTTTACAACATAAACTCCTTTTTAATCTGCATACGTTGATTTTTTTAAAAAGAAAACTATCCAATTACTTTCTTGGTCCCTTGATCATAGGGCCATCTCAGGGTGGAGATGTGCTCTGTGGCTTCCTGCCTGATCTCCCTGTGCCCTCACTGCCAGTCCTTGTCTGCCCCACTGTCAGTCTCATCCACCTGCCCACCAAGCCCCACCTGTACGCATGGCTCTTCAGGGTTAAATACAGAGACATCCTCTCCAGATAGCTATTGCTAAAATGCTCCAAGGGTACATCCTAGGCACACCATGATTATAACAAGACTAGATTATTGCATTGCTTAGTTGTCAATTTAAAGGACACAGAGACACAAGTAGAAGTACTAAATTATGGTGCTATAGGTGATGCCTCTAATAAATTAAAAACAACAATCCTTAGATCTACATAATTAGAGTTCACAGAGAATTTTCATGTGCATTTTGTATTTGATCTTCATAAGCACCTAGATCTATTATCCCTCTTTAAAGATGAGGAAACTGTGACTCACATAATTGCAGAGACCTCCCCAGCAGTCCCCAAACTTTTTGGCACCAGGGACCATTTTCAAGGAAGACAATTTTTCCAAGGACCCATGGGAGGGGGAGGTTGGGGGGGGCGGTCCAGATGATTCAAGAGCATTACATTTATTGTGCACTTTATTTCTATTATTATTACATCAGCTCCACCTCAGATCATTAGGCATTTGATCCCAGGGGTTGGGAACCCCTGTCCTAGCCCACACTATCACTAAGCCAAAACGCTTTTAAGTGAGAAAGAGGGAAAAAGGAGGACTAGATAAAGCATGACCAGAGCAGTAGAGAGGGAGGGACAGAGTAAAGACCACCCTTTGGCTCCAGACTTCCCTACTATCAGGCTGGTGGAAAACATTTTAAAGTTTATCTTACAGGACTGCTGCTTTCCCTCTGATTACCAGCATCTACTAAGGGGCAGAAAAGTTATTGCAAGTAAATCGGAAATCAAATGCCTATGTCGATGACAAGCTTTAATAAAGCAAATCAAATGATTTCCTCATTCTCCTGACAAACCCTAATTTTTGCCTTTTTGTAGCTATTCAGTTGGGATTTTCCAGTGTAGACAAACGTAAAATGAAGTTCCCACGGTGCTTTTCTAATGCATGGATTATTCAAGTTGAATTTCACGGGAAATTAAGAATTAAGGTTACTTATTTAGATGGAAGAGCACATTTCCACTTAATAAATGTAAAAGCATAGCAACAATGAAAACAAAGAAACAAAAAAATGCCATAAGCACAGCAAGAAATTATTTGGCAGAGAGAATACAAAAATGCACACGACCATTCACTTATTTACACGTTCATTAATTCTTTTAGTCTTTCAACAAATATTTATTAAATAATTACCAAGGGTCAGGAACTGTGCTAGAGAAAAAGATAAATAAGTCATGGCCTCTGAAAAGCTCACATCTAGTGAGACCCACACCATCAAGTTAATATGTGACTAGAAGACACAGTAAATGCTACACCAAAGCTGGAAACCAAGTTCCATGACTGTGCAAGAGAATGGAGATGTTAACTCCATCTGAGGAGTTTGAGGAAGACTTCTTGGAGACAGGAGTACTTTAGCTGCATCTGGAAGTTTGCAGAAGTGACTATTTTAAGTGAATATGCTTGGTGAATAGGAGTGAACATGATGACAGTCAAGCTGAGGAGAAAGATAAGACAGGAGCTTGTCTTTTCCTTTAAGAAGAGATGTGCCAGTGGAAGAAGTTTGCCACAGAATTCCCGCTGAGATGAGAGCAGAGAACAATAAGGGGCAAGGACAGGCAGCTGAGTGGATTAGGGCAGAGATATGTTCTGGATCAGGATTCATCCGAATGTGGAGTTTGATCTTAAGGAAGCAAGTGTCAGTGTCACACATCTACAAAAGTAAAAAAGAAGTACAGAGCAATTACCTGGAGCCATGGAATTGTGGAGCCCAAAGCTACCAATTTAATGTCTCAGAGTTGTTATAAACTTAAGCTAAAATGCATTGCCCCATAAAAACCTATGGAGTTCTTGAGATTTTTTTGAGCTGGCATCTAGCTTCTAGGAAGCTTCTCCCTGAAGAAGGCCCGCAGGGAGTCTAGCAGGCGCTGGCAGAAAATAACAGTGAAATCTTCATTCTCCCACATTTGGCCCTCTCCTTTTAATCCACGAATGCATAGCCTATGAACAAAATCATTTCATTCTTTTATTTAAAAATAGCACCACTAATTTTTTATTGAAGTCTACCACTGAAAAACATATCACTTAATCAATCCCTAAATGTTCCAAAATTGATCATGTAAAACCCTGGAACCCCAGCACAGATGATATTACAATTGTGGCAGATATAAAATGAATCTAGAGTGCCAAAGACAGTGGAAAAGGAAATTTCTAAATATTTGGTGGAAAGTGATAGAAGACATTTTTAAATTTCTGAGACTTAAAAAATAGAATGTTGCTTTTTCGACTCTTTACCTTTATCAATAAGTTTCCAGAATAATGATTTGGTTCCCAAGAATGATCAATGAAATATGATTTTTAAATATCATTATTAACTCAGAGATTTTAACATAGTTTATATTTTTAATCCATTGTAGTAATTTAATTTATGTGTATATATTAGTTACTAGTGACATAGCAACAATATTCAAGAATATTCTGGAAATAATCGCTTATCATCTTCTACCTTAACATAGTTTTTATCATTTTTTACTTATTTCCTTTTATAAGCATAGTGGCAAAAAACAGAATTTTAAAATATTTTAATGACTCTAATGTTCAAAGTAGTAAGATGAATCCTTAAAGAGCTCCTTGAAAGAGAAAGTTGGGTAACCACTGACATGAAGTGAACCAAAAAAATACTAGGTAGTCTCAAAACTGAATAACAAGGCCTGAATAATCAGAAATAGCCAAGGGCCATGTTGGTGATTGTGCTATTATAAAGGTTAGTTCTTTATAGTGGTTATATTTTAATACTTTGGAAATGGATCAAAAGCAGAGGTCATAGTTGAAAGATCAGAGGTGAAGTAACAGGGAAAACATAATCATGAGCTTTTACTTTAATCACTTAATACACAAGTTTAAGTCTGATTTTCTTTAAACAAAGGATTATTATTTGAAGAACACCAAAAGACCTTGACAAAGAGAAGATTATCTGAAGTTTAAGTTCTAAATTCTTTTAAGGGTTTAAAGGATTATGAGGAGACCCTTTAAAATATACCACCACTGCTGGGGACTCTGCAAAAGTGAAATGAGGAGGAACTTTATTTTTAATATCTTTGAAAAGGAGATTCTGCCTTTAGAAGAGTTCTCCAGAGTTCACAGGTTAGAAAATCGACCTATTATAACTGGTTTTGCATCTGGAAATTTTAATAATCCTTACGATGACACGATGAACTAGATGAACCCTTATGGGTACTTCCAGGCCTGCACGCCTATGATGTCCCTTCCAAAATAAACCCTTGATGTACCACAATGATCAGTTTGAAGTATCTGAGAATAGCTGAAATCTATGCCCTCTTTTCAATATCTTTGGAAGATTCTTGGCTAAAATAAATTTCAACTATAAGCTTTACGAATGTGATGATAATCTATGCAATTGAATTTAGGGGCAGTTGAGAGATAAATACATATTAATCAATCTATTATGCAAAATATTTCCTGAGTAATTTTCTTAATGTTCCAAAGTTGTATAATGGCTAAAAGTTCATATCCACTTACGTATTTTGAAAATATCACTGATCTAGAAACTTCTCTTTCGATCATTTAAAATCTCGTTTTCTTAAATAGAATATTAAAATATTTTTAATTTCCCAGGAAAGTCCTCAGTTTAGTTCATTTGCAGACATAAGCTGAGCTGTATTTCAAGTAGATGTGCAGTAGCTATACTTTCTCAAAAAGGTGCAGATGTTTACACAAACATTCCTAGAAAACTCGAACACTTCACACAAGATTGAATGAGGAAAAGGGAATGTTTTATTTTAATACATGTAGTGTAATCTCAGTGAAGAATTTTTATTTAACTTAATTATTGTCACTTTGTTCAGAGCAATTCTTAAGAGTTGTTTAAGGATCTCTTACACCTACCAGTAAACAGATAAGGCCTTGAATATGGTACCAGATGTATATTGGAATTGGAATTAGAAGCTATAGCTAGATAAGTAAGTGGATAAAACAGATTCTTCAGACATAAACATTTTTACATAAGTATTTATGAATGAAAAGATATGCTATCTGGGATTTGCTTTAAAATCATTCAATAAAAATGAATGTCATTAAACCCATTAACATTTAACTGATTATTCCTAGCTTACCATTAACAAGTGTACTTTAAAAATTTTTTTCTTGTCATTCTGGGAAAAAAAAAAGATGACCTGGATTTGCATAAAATACAAATCTCTCAATTTAAATGTAAAATACTAAATGTTGTAAAGAAATGTTTACCAAGTCTTTCGTTACATTTTCTAGATAAAAAATAAAAGTTCCTGAAGGGTGTTTTGGCCAAAACTTATATGAAGTTAATTTATTTCAAGTACCTAAGATTCTTGATCTCTTACATAGCCACATACACAGCAAATCTCAAGTCAACATGAGCAAAAGCAGTTAGCCATGCTCAAGACCAAACTTCTGGTCTTCCACCTCCCCATTCCCCCCATCTCAGCAAACAGCAATTCCAGCCTTTCAACTGTTCAAGGCAAAAATCTTAGAGTCAACCTGGGATCCTCTATTTTCTCATTTCTCTTAACTAATCGAAAATGGGTCAGTTCTACTTATAGGATATATCCAGATCTCTGACCACTTCAACTGCTACCAGTTTGCTTCAAGCCACCATTGCCTCTTACCTTATTGTGATAGCCTCCTAACTGGTTTCCCATCTCTGCCCCAGCAGAGAATATAGGATATTCTCAACAGAGGACCTATATCATCCTTCTTAAAGTATATGCCAGACCACATTACTCCCCAGTTCAAAACCCTCCAATCTCGTCTCTACGAAAGTAAAAGCCAAAGTCCTCAAATAACTTACAAGATGGTACATGATATGAGTTTTCGTTTCTCCTCTGATGTTATCTCCTACTATTCTCCCCTCACTCATTCTGCTCATTCTGCCATGGCCTCCTCAAACATTTTAAGCATGCTTCCACCTCAGGGACTTTGCACTTGCTGTTTCCTTTGTGTGGAACATTCTTTCACCATATAAGCTGTTTCACCAGAGAGCCACATGGCTTGCCTCCTCATCTACTTTGATTTTCCTTAAATGTCATCTCAGTGAGGCCTTCCCTTATGCACTATTTAAAAAAGCAATCCCACCCCCAAAGCCCTGACCCCTTCACTCTATAGCACTTGCTACCATCTGGCATACTATTTTTAACTTCTTTATCATGTCTCTCACCACAACTAAAATATAAGCTTACTGAGCGAAGATATTTAGATCTGCTTCCTTCACTGCTGTATCTTGGCATCTAGAAAAATGCCTGGCCTAAATAAATATTTGTAAATGAATGAATGAATAACTGAACAAAAAACCCTCAGATTTTCAAAGCATTTAAAATTTTCTCATATGTAAAACTTTGTATAAAATATTGACTCTTGGGCTTCCCTGGTGGCGCAGTGGTTGAGAGTCCGCCTGCCGATGCAGGGGACACGGGTTCGTGCCCCGGTCTGGGAAGATCCCACATGCAGCGGAGCGGCTGGGCCCGGAAGCCATGGCCACTGAGCCTGCACGTCCAGAGCCTGTGCTCCGCAATGGGAGAGGCCACAGCAGTGAGAGGCCCACGTACCGCAAAAAAGAAAAAAAAAAATTTGACTTTTCCCTTCACAAAACAAAAATGTCTTCTCTGTCCCCAGGTATATCTTCAAATGGTCCCTCTTCCCACATTCTTATATATTCACTAACCATGAACAAACATTAAGATATCTCCAAGTCACTATGCTTCTCAATCAAGAGCCAAGTACCAATTTGAAAATTCCAATTTGGGGGACTCGTTTAGGGTGGATTCTGTGTTCCAAAAATCCTTAAGGAAAGGAAATAAATATTTAAACATTCAAAATTCCAAGTATGTCCGTCAATCCCCAACACTTTGGGGGTAACTCACTTCTATTCCTATACACAGTTCAGAGAGAACTGTTTGTAAAGAACACTTTTTACATTAAGAGGCTATAGACAATTTCATAATTAGCTCACCATAAATTTGCCTTTCCCCCAATTTTTGAGGGATGAGTTGCAACCTTGAGATGAACACACGTTTGTCCTGCCAAAAGTCAAGCTTGGTTTCAGACTCCATAAGGACAGGAAAGGTGACCTTAACATTTGTTTTTTAAATAGCTCACAGTGACAAGCTCTGAACTTACACTGGATATATTTTGATCAGCTTTCCAGTCTAGACATTACCACTAGTTGAGTGATCTTAAAAAGTCATCTAACATCTCTGGACTTGTTTTCTCCTTCTCTTCAAGTAAAAAACAAACAGGGTTGAACCGATTGTCCCCTGGGACCATATCCAGGTCTAATGTTCTAAAATGTATAAATCTAAATGCTCAAGTGTTGTTTAGTTCATCAGAGTTTATCAAACTTGTCATATATGCTTAGTTTGATGGTTCTACTTTTAAAGTTATAGTTTATTTTAAGTATAATTTACACATGTTATTTAATTTATAGCCATTCTTCTCTGTTGGCACAAAATGGTGTTTATTGACAATAATGAGCTGATGAATTTTCCTAGTCCTTACTCTGGTATTCTGAGATTTATTGGGGATGTTTTGGGAAGCATCCTTTAACTGTATTAATCTGTCTTGCAGCTATCACTCTCTGATGGTTAAAGTCATAACTGGCTTTTAAGATTTCTGGTATTCATGAACACTCGTGATGCTGCTCAAGAATTTGTGTTGCATCTACCACAGCTCCTATCTATGTGTTATGTAACTCCCTACACAATTAAACATTAGCAATACCACATACCTTGATTCTTTTTTTAACATCTTTCCTTATTGTTCTTATCCCTGTTGGCACAAATTTCTACTGCTTTCTTGTTAAAAATTTCTGATTCTCCCCTTTTTCCAATCTAGTGATTCAATTATCTCCAACATTATTATGAAATGCTTGTACACATTGTCTATTCAGTCTTTACAATCTTCTGACAATAAGAACTCAATAACTCTTAATTCCTTGAAGGAATATAGATGCCTACATAGTATCTAGTGTTACCATTTGTGAGGACATACTTCAGAGGATTTGCTGACAAAGTCACCTCTATTCAAACTGTGTATACACAATATCTAAGAAATTAAGTTGAAAGGAAATAAAACATCAGTAGGTGTTGAGGCAAATAATGTCTTATTAAAACCTGAAGCTCTGAATTCTAAGTATTCTTAAATCAGTGTGACCGGTCCCATTCACCTCTACTGGCTGACTGTGCTTAGAACCTCAGCTGTCGATTGCTTTGGCTCATGGTGTGTCCGTGTCCCCTCCAAGGGACTGCCTTGGGACAAAGGTAGCTACCTCTCCCCAGGTTATACCCCCTCCACGATGACAGCTTGCACCCAAAGACTGGACAACATGGATAAAAATCTTGGCCTCTTGCCCCAGTTTGGGACAACTCTGAAGGGCAACCCCAGCTCTGGAGCTTCCAGTGGGATTCCCTCTTCCCAATCCTGCTTCCCTCACTCCATTAGAAGTGTTCTTACCAAGATTATCTCCACTACACTTCCACCTTCTGCACGCAAATCTTCATTTCAGGCTCTTATTTTAGAGAACGCAATGCAAGGCAACAGGTGTTAAAGCCCAATAAATCAAGTATTAACACTAATGGCTATGTTTCTTTCTTTGCCTAAACCAGGTATGGCAAATGGATTTCATTTGAGTGCCAACTTAAATCCGCTGTTTGAATCTGCTTGGAGTATCATGTTGAAAAGGGTTCTGAGGCTAAGTCTGTTCATCTGGAAAGAGTACCATTTAAGATGTCATCCAAGGACAAGGAAGAAAGAAATGACAGTAGAAGTGCCCCTGGACACTCCTGGCTACAGCAGATTCTATTGGTTTTGCCAGCCCAGAATATCCTTTTATTGATAGCACAGCCCTGATTTTATCTTGGGGAAACACCCCTCTCCACTATGCCCCCCCCCCCCCCCCCTCACCCCCCCCAAAAAATAAAAATGTACCCAGGCCCGATCAACCAGCTTAACCCATATGTTAACCCATATGTCCTCTGGCCATAGTGAGTTTTCATAGATAGATAATGTAAGTTGGTCTGCTAAAAGTAAATCCTTTGAGTGAACTTTCAGAAGAATGTTCTACTGTGATTTTTCAACTGTGAGAATGTAAGCCTAAAAAGGCCTTTATCATAACTTGGGGAGAACCTACTTGAGTATGAAAAGTCTACATAGAGGAAAAAAAAGAGTTAAAAGATAGCATGCAATAGCTATACCTGAAGCCAGTCCCTTGGACTTCTGAGTTGCATGAGTGAATAAATCATTTCTTTTTGGATTAGGCCATTGTTACTTGTGTTTTGGTTGCTGGCAACCAAAACGAGTTCTAACTCATATATTTAAACTCATATTTAAGCAACCCAGGTACCTCTGAGGCAAGAAACTCAGGAAGATGAAACTATATTAAATATTTTGACTCATGAAATGAATGATCATGCCCAAATATATATCTATGAATACGTTTTTATTTTTATTTACAATTTTTATTCTAGAAATATTGAGGGTGGCTTTCTTTTGTATAATATGATTTCAGATATTTAGTTCTATAATTCATAGTGGAAATTTATTCCTACAAATAGATTTTTAAATTATTTGTAGTATCTTTTATTATTATAACCCAGATATCCTATATTTCAATTCCATAAGCATAATTTGGAAAAGCATAACCAATGCCTAACCAACATTTACAATGTGAATAATACCTATTTGGGGTCAGGTTTAAACTATTTCTAAATTGACTGCAACATAGCAGGAACAAATGGATGAATTAGACTTGAGGCTACCCACATAAAAAATCCAGATGTACTTCACTGATACTTATCATGTAATAATAGCTAATACTTATTAAACACTCATGAAAGGCCAGGAACTGTTCTAGGTACTTGGCATGTATTAACTCATTGGATCTTCACAATAATATTCTGAGATAGGTACTATCATTATGTCAATTTTATAGAAGAGGTAACATGTTCAGAACAGTGAAGTAATTTTCCCAAGGTTACTTGGCAAGTAAATGGTCTAGTCCAGATTCAAAACCAGGCAGTTAGATCTCAGAACACTATACTCACAGTTTGCTGTGACAGAGCTTATTATAACCTCTAGAGTCAAGCTCCCAATTTCTTTTATACTAATGTATAATCACATGTGGACCTGATATAAGCAGACAAAGGCAGCCTAGGGACAGCAGACATGGGACAGTCTAAACACCAGCACCTTTAAATATCATGGGTAAAATTTAAGGCAATCCAAATTACCTCTCTCATCAATAATAATTTGGTATTACTCATTGTTTCACAGGGAGGTTCCTGTTAAAATAAAAATTAGTTTCCTGTATATGTAATACAACATCAGCATCTAGTTGTTTTCCTGGCAAAGCTTAAGAGAATTAATCTGTAAGAAAGGAAAGGGGAAGTTCTGAGTTCTACAGAAGGCCAAGAAGATGGATAATGCAAAATTTCTTTGTAATACAATTTCACATTTACATTTGAAAGTCTCTATCTCCTATTTTATGAATTCCAAATTTTTCAAATAAAGTCACACTGTGAAGGACTCCTAAGAAGTGGCTGATTTACTGAATGCGAGAATGTTTTAGCTTTGGTGATAGGTGTTTCTCACATACATTCCACGCCCTCCTATCTCCCTTCTCAATAACATTTTCTAGCTTCCAACTCCATGCCACTGAGAGTATCACTTAAAACTATTTTTTAAACCAACCTAAAATATACCTAATGCTACAACAATGCTGTTATGTATTTCTCATGTTATCAATAAACTAGGGAGGTTTTTGAAGCACTTTGGGTTAAAAAGTCTTCTAATCAACTATAGATTACATGACATGTAGATGGGAAAGAGTGGCCAGTGTCACAAAATGCCTTCAAAATCTGCCCTGGCCAATTACAGTATTTATTATATAATGAGCACCAGAAACAAAATAATGACTAAGCTTTTAATTTGGGGAAAAGGAGAGGAATAGGTTAAGAAAAATTACCTAAAATTCCATGAACCTATTTAGTTATAGGGCTTCTTTTTATTTCAAGTCTCACGTTTTATATTTAGTCAATGGCTCAATAGATTTTTAAAATAAAAGAGAGAGCAAACAATGACAAAACTCCAAAAGATTAGATGACATGGAAACAAAGTGCAAAAGGTAAGAAAGGTAGAGAGAGAAACAAGAGTAGGGAGATGAGAGAAGAGACTTAAGACAGACCTGGATACACACAGGCATTTTCACAGTCCTAGGGCATCCCCTGCATTCAAAGGCATATTTCCCACTGCTTTTCTCTAAGATCTAACCCTAACCCAATATATTTTCCACCATTCTCACTCACTACTGCTCTCCCCAATTTTGGACTGAGTTTCTCAGTAGATGACATTATGTAAGTAGTTAAATAATTTTACTTATTAGCAGCTTCGTTCATTTATACAACTAAGATTTACTTGGTGCCTATAATGTGTCCAATACTGTGCTGGCTACAGAAGATTCAGTTGTGAAAAAATCAGAAATACATAAAGCAAGCCACATATGTCATTATATTTTTCTAAAAGCCACATTTTTAAAAAGTAAAACAAAACATTGTTTTGAATCTCCCTGGTTGCAAAAGAAAAGGATATAGAGAAAAAATATGAGAAATAAAAATATACAAACAGTATGGAAAATGGAGTCCAACCTAAGAATAAGAAGTGCTGAGCTAACTAGACATATGAAAAATAAGAAGATGGAAATTGGGAATGGAAAATAAAGATCCAACATAAGAATAACAAATTCTGAGGAAAGAAACACAATACTTAAAACAGAAACAAGAATCAAAACTATAATTGAAAAAAAATTTCTTAAACAATTTTTTTAAAGCCTGAATATTCAGATAAAAAGAGTTCATGATATTTCAGAAAGAAATGATTAAAATACAATATCTAGGGCTTCCCTGGTGGCGCAGTGGTTGAGAGTCCACCTGCCGATGCAGGGGACACGAGTTCGTGCCGCGGTCCAGGAAGATCCCACATGTGGAGCGGCTGGGCCCGTGAGCCATGGCCGCTGGGCCTGCGCGTCCGGAGCCTGTGCTCCACAACGGGAGAGGCCACAACAGTGAGAGGCCCGCGAACCGCAAAAAAATAAAAATTAAAAAAGAGTAAAATACAGTATCTATTGAGATAATAGACCAAATCTATTGAGATAATAAATATCTATTGAGATAACGTTTCTAATAACATTTTCCAATAAAAGGAACCAGAGTCCCTTGGAAAAATGGCTGATTCTAGAACTCAGGCAGGAAGTAAATAAGATGAGCCTGGGGCATCTTGCAGTGCCAAAAAGTAAGAGATGGTACACACACACACACACACACACACACACACACACACACACACACACACAGATGGTGGTATGTCAAAGGGACACAGGACCCAAATGTAAGAGCTCCCAATGGCCAAGGCTGGAACAATCTGATCAACAAAATGAAGTACTATTGAATTATAACTTCATACAGATATAAGTTATTGAATAAATATGTAAATGGGGGATAATAGACAAATATCCCACACAGAAAAATTCCAAATAATTTATGTAGAATTCCACCCTCAAAGAAGTGAAGCATAATTCCCCAGCCCCTAACTGTGGCATACACATGGTAACTTTCTTGCAAATAATACAGTAAATAATACCGTATGGAAGGGAGACGAAAAAAATTACCTTTATAGTGAAGAAATCTGACAAACACTGCTCCAGCCAGATTATCAAGGCTAACGTCAATGTCAGCCATGATAAGTCATGTTGGTAATATGTAGTCTTGATGTGATGTGATGAGAAGGGTACTTTACCTCTGTGGTCTTCTTCCCCAGTATCCATAACCACAGTCTATTCTTGAGAAAATCCCAGTTGAGGGCTATTCTACAAAATACCTGACCAGTGCATCTCAAAGCTATCAAGGTCCTCAAAAACAAGAAAAGTCTGAAAAATTGTCACAGACAAGGGGAGCCTAAGAAAACAAGATGACTAAATATAATGTGGTTTCCTAGATGGAGTCCTGGAACAGAAAAAGGACATGAGTTTAAAAACTAAGGAAACCTAAATAAAATATGAGCGTTAGTTAATAATGTATCAATGTTAGTTCATTAATTTTGGCAAATGTACCATAATAAGGTAAGATGTTAACAGTAGAAGGAACTGTGGGGAGTATGTGGGAATTAGTTAATTTCAACCAAACACTCAATCCATGAGCCAGGAAATACAGTGTGAGATGAAAAGTCCTGAACTCAGAGTCAACACCAAGGTCTAACGTCGAGAACACTGCTTGGCATAAAGAACACTCAGCTATACATCCTGACTGTGTCACAAAGCAGCCATGTGGCTTTGGGACCTGTGTCAGTAACCTCAGTGTTAAAATGAGGAGTTCAATAGATGACCTCTAAGTTCCACCCCTAAAATTCTAACATTTTATCCAGAGCCGAATTCAAGGTCTGTACCACTACCTAGTCCATGACGTTAGGAAAAGTCCTTCAACCTCCCTTAATCTCAGTTTTGTCAGCGCTAAAATAAGGCTAAAATCATCATCTTTAAGGGGCTCTTCCGGTTCTAAAAATCTTCAGCAACCATGTATCACTAACGTTCCTTTCAATTTCAAGTTCACTTTGGCAACCTAGGTAACCTCTTAAAGCTACCACTTATTTCAGGCCATAATTTAGACTGAAAGCTTCATGAGGACAAGGGCCAGTTCTATTTTGCTCACAGTGGTGTCCCTAGGGCCTAGAATAGTGCTTCTCATGCAGTGAACACTGAATTCGATTTATGCAATGAACAGTGAATGTTTAATTTTCAAAATCATCCTTGGACTAAATAGGAAACAGACAACTACAACCCTCCAAATAAAGACACTCAGAAGGGAAGAGACAAGATGGTTTGTCCACCAAACTAGAGAGCCCTTATAAGAGTAACAATATCGGGACTTCCCTGGTGGTCCATGGTTGAGAATCTGCCTTCCAATGCAGGGGATGTGGGTTCAATTCCTGGCCAGGGAACTAAGATCCCACATGCCACAGGGCAATTACACCCATGCGCGGCAACTACTGAGCACATGAGCCACAACAAAATATCTGGTGTACCACAACTAAGACCCAAAGCAACCAAAAATAAAACAAACAAACAAAAAAGAGTAGGGACTTCACTGGTGGTGTAGTGGATAAGACTCCGCACTCCCAATGCAGAGGGGGCGCGGGTTCCATCCCTGGTCAAGGAACTAGATCCCACATGCATGCTGCAACTAAGGAGCCCGCAAGCCACAACTAAGGAGCCCACAAGCCACAACCAAGGAGCCCACGCAACCAAATAAATAAATAATTTTTTTTAAAAAGAGTAACAAAATAAATAAATAAATAACAACAACAAAAAAAGAGTAACAATATCATCCCACTTAAAAATCATAATCATTTTGAAAACCAGCTCTTTATAAAGCAGCATTATTAATACGGTATTAATTCCTCATCAGTTTCTTACAAAGGCAAAAAAATTAAGAGAGAAGACGTTTGGAAGCAAAACACAATCTGCAAAGCCCCAGCTGTAGTCAGAAGGACTACCATTTGTGTCCATACAGACTTTACTAGAGGAACATAAAATGAATAAAGTAACATTTTCCATGGGAAAAACACAGGCTGTTAGGAAGAGACCAGGTTTATTGCTTAAGTATGTATTTAAGAGCAGAAAGGTTGATGGGGGAATTTGTACATGAAGTTTAGAGGAACACGGAGAAAAGGAATGAAAGACAGCAGGAAAGAAAATATTTATGTTTTACTCCAAATATTTCACTAAATCTATTTTAGATTTCGGCCTCTAGTAGTATTCTGAAAGTGCAAGGCTTGGATCACCCTCTTGCATCAGAATGGAGAGGGGTGGCTGAGAAAATTGAAGATTCCTGAACTCTGCCTCTGACCTACTGAATCAGAATCACAGGGAAAGAGGCTTGGGAATCTGAATTCTTAACAAGCTCCCAGGTGATTTTATGTAAAACATTGGAGAACTGTTGCTAAAGTGAGCTGCGATAATCTGTCAAGGAAAAAAATGCTTGTTTACATTGGATGTACAACTCTCTCAAATGATCAAGATATAATTCCATCCTGAAAGAGGTAAATAGCCAAATACCTTCTGTAATTTTGTGAACAAAGAAAAATAATTTAAAATAATAATAAAGCTTAATTTGAGGTTAATTTAAGCTCACAGAGATAATGGAGGACATTTGACTTCAAGCTTACAATGGAACTAAACCACTTTGATAAAGAAAAAATTTTTACTAGCTCTGACACATAAACCTTAAAATATTTAGTTCTAGTTTCAGTACATTGAAATTAAACCACAAACTTGACTTGAATTCATCTATTCTTTCACTGTGACTAAATAAATATTTATTTCTTGGTTTAATTCTAATGGTTTAATTTTAGGGCACAGAGTCAGGCTGAGAAAAAAGTATGATTATGGAGATTCGTCTGAGTGTGCATTTTTATTAAGCATAGCACTCATGGAACATACCTAGAAAGGCACACTGTTTCCAGAGAAAGTTCTAGTTACTCTTGGACTTTGTTCCACCTTATTCTTTTTTATACGCTTTTAGCAAGTAATGATAATACCACAAACAGTACTTGGGACATTTAAAATGAAGCTCTTATGCATTGGAATACGTTTAATTCATAAAAGCTTATTCTCTGACAGTGAAATCACTTGTCTACTTACAACTGGAATAGTTAGTTGAAGGACTCAACTTGATCTAAAGAGAACCAATTTTGGAGACCTGTTTTTGGTTCTGTTTTTATTTTGAAACCAACACCATTTCTGCGAGTAGGTGAGAATGAATATACTTGTTTTTTTGTGTTTTGTTTTTTTTTTTTTTGCTGTACGCGGGCCTCCCACTGCTGTGGCCTCTCCTGTTGCAGAGCACAGGTTCCAGACGCGCAGGCTCAGCGGCCATGGCTCACGGGCCCAGCCGCTCCGCGGCATGTGGGATCTTCCCGGACCGGGGCACGAACCCGTGTCCCCTACATTGGCAGGCGGACTCTCAACCACTGCGCCACCAGGGAAGCCCGTAATATACTTGTTTTAACCATGAAAGACTATAAACCATAAGCTCTAAATTTCATAGCGATTCATTCAATCATACTTCTGACAATTCACCAGAATATGCATAATCTCCATTCCCATGCTTTTTCTCAGCCTTGAACACTGTCCTCATAGTCAGAAGGATTGAAATCATAAAGGAGTTATTTAGTGAACAGCTTGTTTTAGTCTGGCCCTCTGGCTACCCTGAAAGAAAAGCTTCCTGCTCAACAGAAGGCTTCCCCTGGAAAGAAAGTATGAGACAGGAGTCTTAAGCAGTTTATTTTCATCTAGCATCATTAAGCATTGAGCCAATCAACTTTTTAACTTATTTTCGTTAGAAAAGTACACAGAATGTATAAATATTATCCACCTAGAATAGAGACCGAAGTCTGTCCTTTGACTGAAATGTAAGCTCCTTGAATTGTGAGGGACATGTCTCATTCGTCGTTGAATTCAACAATACCTAACAGCACCAGGCACACAGCAGAGCTCAAAAAATGGTCATTGATTTGAGGCCATAATTCATCTAATAAGTTCTTATCCTTTCTATTTTCTTTGAAATTAATTCAAGAAGTCTTAAATTAAGTTCTCTACAGATAGGCCCCCCTTCATTTTAAAAGATCCTAGGGTCCTTAAATAAAAGTTGTAAATAGTTATTTTTGCTTTATGTATTTTCTTAACTTGACACAAGAGTGATACACACTTAACTTTCAGAACATTCCTCAGTAAGCAAAATTTATTCTAAGGTTAGGTGAAATGTGATTCTAATTTGCTGAGTTTCAAATATAGATTTGTAATTTTGATTAAATTCAACATTTCTAAATGGTTGGGTAAATTAAATCGAAGATGGAATTTCTGGAAAAAGGAATTATGACCAAGGAAAAGATTTTTTCACTCAGTTTCTGGAGGTTAAAAGGCAATATTGGAATTATTCCAATTATAATAATTTAAGAAAGGATCCTGATTGATATCTCTTATAGTGGATGGTAATACCACGTAAAAGTACTTCAGGCAGTGGAAATACAATTATAGGTGCAAACAGAGTATGCAAATACAAACTATAGGCAGCAAACCTCTGGAATCAAGTTTATTTGTTCTCTGCATAAATACTTTTATCTTTATAAAAATATCTGAACATATGAGCAAGCAAACACCAACCTGAGGCACTGACAATGAAGTTAATAAAAGTAGAACAGTTCAGTAGTTCTGAGTTTAATATAATAACTTCAGAAGTTTAATTTGATTTTCCTAAAAATTGTTCTTCCATGTTGAAATCCTATAGTTTTTCATCCTTCATTATGTTTTTATTCTTCATTATTCGAATAAGGGATCTCACGTGTATCTGTTGTTGATGAGAGTGTAAGCACAACCATTTTGTAGGAATGTTCCAACCATTCCACTTCTAGGCATTGATCTTTCATAACTAGCTTGCACATGTCCATAATGATAAGTGTACAAAAAAGTTATTCATTTGTTTGAACACTAAAGATCTAGCAAGAACATATATTCCCATCAATAGAGACCTTGTTAAATATATGATGGAGTGACATGCTATGAACACAGGTGTTTATTATTTGTATTATCTTATTCTCTACTCTTGTCTGGATGTTGAATATCTTGTAATACAAACAATCTTAAAAAGCAAACAATAATACATTATGATGTATTGATTCTATGGAATTCCATGCCATCCTAAGAGAATGGTGTAAATCTATGTGTATTAACTTGAAAATATATTAGTGATAGGCTGCTAAGCAAGCCACAGAACATGTAGAGTATGATTTATTCACATAAACAGAAAATTAAGCAAACCCTGTATGTAGAGAGGAGAGGAGTGGGTGTAGAAAAAGAACTGCAAGATACACACCAAACTATTAATGGTGACAGTCTCTCCAGTTTGGCACTGGAGGGGGTGGGGCATCAGGATTTTGACTTTTTATTCTATAAAACTCTGTAATATTTATTTTTTCTTTACAATGAGAATTTATTACTTTTGTTTTGTTTTTTAAATAATTTATATAAGGAGGAAAAATAAGGGGCACTGGTAATTTGTCAACACACCTTTGTGCTAAAACTAATTAGCTTTAGAAATTCAGATGAAAATTTAGAATAAATAACTGCAGTCAGATTTAGAAAATAAAATATATTTGCAACTAATAGGATATGCAGAAATAGTTTGAAGATGTGGATTAAAAATTCTGCAATTTTACTTTATTTTGATTACAGCATAGATGTGGTAATTATAAACTGCACACCTTGAATCTTTCAGGTGTTGTTAATAAAACTAATAAATGAATCATTAGTTAATAAACACCCATTATGTATAACTTACTTTATATAACTTTAAACTTGATTTCAATCAAACAAGTGGACACTGGACAAGAAGGCCCAGCTGTAAATGAGAAGGTACATAAGTGCAGTTTCAGATATGAGGATAACTTTTGAGGTTGACTGATTTTTCATACATCTGACAGATAGGTAATGGTTTTAACCTGCATTTTACCTCTCAGGGACCTCCTTAATGGCAGGATCATGTCTTATTCATACACCTACCTCCACCTAACTCACAGTCTGATACATAAAAGTGCTCAATACTTCATTAAATGGATTTTTTTCCTGCTATTTTAAGTTGAATTTTATATTTTCTTCTCACATGAATTCTTTTATTTTTGAGTCTTTGCTTTTTTTTTTTGGCCACGCTGCATGGCCTGTGGAATCCTAGTTCCCCAATCAGGGATCGAACCCGTGCCATTGTTGGAGTCCCAACCACTGGACCACCAGGGAATTCCCATCACATGAATTCTTTTATAAGGACATTCTATCTAAAATCTTATGCCATTGTAAGTGAACACTGATCTTGACCTAAAAGTGTTAAATTCTGAATCCTGAAGTTACATCTTTGAGGCCAAATTACAAATTTGGTTAATCCAGGATAAAGGGCCTGTTCTCATACTAATGATGCTGCATCTTGTGCTCTATTCTCTGGCCACACTCACCTTCTTCCTGTCCCTTGCACACACCAAGCTCATTACCACACTAGGGCCGTTTCACTTATTTTCTCTGCTCCCAGATCTCCACATAGCTAGCTTCTACATATCATCCAGGCCTGAGCACAAAGTTCACTTCGTCAAAGAATTATCAATCAATTTAAGTAGCTCTCATCACTCGCAAGCTTGCACTTTCCAATCCCTCTTTTTATATCACCCTGTCTTACGATCTTTAAAGCCTTTTTCCCTTACATGAAATTACCTTGTTCATTTATTTGTTTCCTTTTGTATTGACTCTCTCACCTCTCCCTAATTGGATGTAAATTCTATAAAAGCAGGGACCCTTCCTGCATAGTTCACCCTGGAACCCTCCATGCCCAGAATGGTGCTCTACTCATAGAAGGCATTCAAGATTTCAACATTTTGAATTCAAAAACTCAACAATGAGGATGCATAGAGTAGATAAGAAACAATAAGTGCATGTCTGCATTGAGCCCTTCCTTGGTTCTCTGAATGATTCCTGTCATAGTAGATGCTTGACATTTCCAAACGGTACACCTCAGTTCCTCCAGAATCACTGAATTAACAATCCGACCATAGCATACAATTTCTTCAGTTTCGTCATTTGTAAAACTGGTATACTAATATACACCTACTTTACAAGATTGTCATGAGAATTAAATAAGAACTGCAAATCCACTGTCATATGTAGATTCAGGGGGCTCAGTTTCCTCACTCACTGGCAAATGGCATGATTTAAATGTATACCAAAAAAGGTACCAACTACGTATCTTTGGGGGTGGCTAGTAGAGTCAACACTGTGCCAGGTATCAAGAAGTGTAAGACAAAATAAGAAGGAAGGTTTCTTTAATGCATGACCTCTGGCATACATATCTGGCTTGGTGAACAGTGCAAGCTTGAGGAAAAGCTAGGGATCTCCTCCCTCAAGCAGGAAATCAGAAGTGGTTCATAAAGGATGAGACTGGAAGGTATACCAAAAATTACTTGGGTAATTCTACTTCCAACTGTGGAAACCTCATCATCTATGTCACAGACTAAGTTTCTACCAACAAATGAAACAAGGAATACTGAGCAAAGTCAATATGATTTGTCTTTTAAAATAACTAAATTTCCTGGATAATTCAAATGAAAAATAATCAGGTAAGATCTTATTTTATCTGCATTATGTAGGCAAACCTGTAACTTTATAGCTTAAAAATATAAATCAGAAAAACATTTTGATCAGAGTAATGTCAACTATGTCATCCAACCCAAGTGGTAAATGGGGGATGGTATTTAGAGGAAAATGACATATCAAGTCAAAGAGGGGACTTGGTATCATATGCCCTGGACAAGATGAATGTCAAAATAGTGTATCCTGGTAGTGTCTAATAGAAAAAATTAATGTTCATGCTCTGAAGACTCCACAGCCAAAATGGAGTAGTCCATTTTAATTTTCAGAGGAATTTGGTGAACAAATGACTAGATATCCACCAAACCTTGGTACTAATGAAAAATACAGTGCATTCTGAGAAAATCAATATATAGTTTGCCTGAAGGTATCCCAAAGGAAACATTCAGTTATTGAGGTTTAAAATACGTTAGCCCCAGAATAATAAAATTCTTGAATTGCAGGCGTTTGCAAGAACAGCAAAGGGGTTAAAGACATTTTATATTTTATCAAAGCTCTAAAACTGCTGTGCAGAGTTTTTATGCATTTCATATCTTTTTTCCTTGCTGCTTCTTCATGCAAAAGCTTTTGCCAATTCCTCCGAGCGCTGCTCCGCTGTTTGGACCTTCTTAATTTGCTCTTCAAATAAGTTATCCTCAGTCCCACTCCTACCTGGCCTCCACAGGTTCACGTGGTCAGTGAAGACTGTGTTGAGGCGACTGGGAGCATACCTTGAGGAACAGATATTTGTCACAATGTCTCAGTACTGTAGTTAGCTATCAAACTGTTGGGGGTTTCGTCTGTTTGTTTCTGTTTTGTTTTTGGAGAATAAGTCCTTTTTCAGCCAAGCCACATTTGGCTTTCACTTTAATTGTGAATCTTATTTTGCTTAATGATAATAAAGATAAATGGGGATGCTCTATTTTAAAAAACACAATGAAAATGTCAAGATGGGAATATAAAAGGCTAAGACTGTCTCTGCAGGAAAAGAAAACTTAAGTATAGGTTGGAAAATCAGCTAACTCAATTTGGACTAAATCATGAGTCAATTCAGGTAATAATCTAATTTGACCCTTGCAGTCCACATTTATTAGTTAATTCTTCAGCATTTGTTTAATAATTATGAACTGAAGTCCTTCCTAAGGGGAAAAAACTATTTTGGAAATAAATCTGATAGGGTAGTTTAGTGCATGCAACATGTTACATTTCCCTTCTTCTACCAAGTTATAAAACTATCAACAGTCAAAGGGTTGACTGAAGACAATCATTTGTCAAAAATCTAATTTCACAGAAGCAATACTATCCTGTACAAATTCAGTACAGAAGTATTTTAAAATAGTATCAATTTAATAAAATAATTTTTCTCCTAATTAAAAAGGTATTTGAGCATTCTAGTAAATACATTTTTGTCTTCTGCAAATACTACTACACTTGATCTAGTATTAGTCATGAAAAAAACATTTAAAAAGGTGTTTACAAAGTTAGTTTTGAAATTATCTTTTAGTAATCACTTATGATCTTATAATCTATTGAGGCACAAACAAACAGAATTGCCATACTCAGAACTTATCACTAAGAAACAATTCATTGTAATTTTTGTTGTCAGCGTAGCTCTAACCTACTGTATAGCTCAGGGACCTCTACTCAATGCTCTGTGGTGACCTAAATGGGAAGGAAATCCAAAAAAGAGAGGATATATGTATACAGATAGCTGATTCACTTTGCTGCACAGTAGAAACTAACACATTGTAAAGCAACTATACTCCAATAAAATATTACTAAAAAAGAATAAGTCACTTATTTTGATTTATTTTTGAATCCTTTAAAATGTTCCAAAGTTAGATGTTATGAAAATTCCTTACACTTTCTAACAAAATTGTAGTTCATTTTAATTAAAAAAATTAAATACAGCACATTTAACCATCGACAGTGACCACAAAGATAGAATGCTGCAACTCTAAAGAGACTGATGACAACAATTCCAAGTACTGTTTGCATTATATCAAACTAAACAAATAATGATTTCTGAATGTCAGTTCTTTGTGTTGGTCATTTAGCTCTGACTCAAAGAGTTGAAAATACATCTAATAGTTAGTTCATCACATCTGAATGTAAACAAAAAGGCCTCTCTACCTTGGTCCCATCATGAAGACAGTTAAAGCAGACTAACCTCCCCTCCAAGATGTCCATTGTAAGAACATTCTCAGAGAGATTACAGAAGGTTTTTTTTATAGACCACAAATTCTTAGTAGAGTGTCCCGCAGCTGGTTGAAATAATCTCAGCAAGTGCTTTTAACACAAATAGTAAGAAACTACTTGCTATTCCCTGGTAGGTTTGATCAGTAAATCACCTACAGATGGTATGAAGAGTGGACTCCTAAGACACCCACCCCTGACATGAACTTTGTACTGCTCTTTAGAAACTATGACAGTGAAAAAATAGCACGAGATTTCCAATCTTAAGAATCATTACAATTCATTTGAAAATCTTACTTGACTTTGAGTTCATCTACTATGACTTAGTTTATTATTATTAGTGAATGAAACAAAATATGACAATTTCTTTGACATTTTCAAAAAGAACTTCACTAAATATTAAGAATATAAAAGTTAATTAATAATAAACTATAATTACCATCCAAATCTGCAAGTTTTATTGACTATCCAGTTTCTGGATGATTTCTTTATTAAGAACTTGTTACAGGCATACCTTGCAGATACTGCAAGTTCAGTTCCAGAACAATGCAATAAAGCAAATATTGCAATAAAGCAAGTCACATAATTTTTTTTGTTTTCCAGTCCATATAAAATTTATATTTACACTATACTGTAATCTATCAAGTATGTAATAGCATTATGTCTCAAAAAACAATGTACACACCTTAAGAAAAAATACTTTATTGCTAAAACATGCTAACCATCATCTGAGCCTTCACCAAGTCATACATAATCTTTTTGCTGATGGAGGGTCTTGCCTCGATGTTGATGGCTACTAACTGATCAGGGTGGTGGTTGCAGAGGGTTAGGGTAGCTGTAGCAATTTCTTAAAGTAAGACAATGATGAAGTTTGCCTTGTTGATTCTTCCTCTCACAAATGGTTTCTCTGTAGCATGAAATGTTTTTTGATAGCATTTGCCCCACAGTAGAACTTCTTTCAAAACTGGAGTCAATCCTCTCATACCCTGTCACTGCTTTATCAACTGTTTATGTAATATTCTAAATCCTTCATTCTATTTCAATAACATTCACAGCATCATCATCAGGAGTAAATTTCATCTACTTTCTGTGCTCATCCACAAGAAACAACCCCTCAACTGTTAAAAGTCTTATCATGAGACTGTAGCAATTCAGTCACATCCTCAGGTTTCGCCTCTTAATTCTAGTTCTCTTGCTATTTCCACCACATCTGCAGTTCTTCCTCCACTGAAGTCTTGAACCCCTCAAAGTCATCTATGAGGGTTGGAATCAACTTCTTCCCAACCCCTGTTAATGTTGATATTTTGACCTCTTCCCATGAATCAGGAATTCGGGGGGGGGAGGGGCGCTGCATCAGGTCTTAGTTGCGACACACGGGATCTTCACTGAGGCATGTGGGATCTTTCGTTGCAGCGCGGGCTCTTCATTGTGGCGCGTGTGCTTCTCTCTAGTTGTGGTATGCGAGTTTTCTCTTCTCTAGTTGTGGCGTGCAGGCTTAGTTGCCCTGCAGCACGTGGGATCTTAGTTCCCTGACCAGGGATAGAACCCACGTTCCCTGCATTCCAAGGCGGATTCTTTACCACTGGACCATCAGGGAAGTCCCCCATGAATGTTCTTAATGGCACCTGGAATGGTGAATCCTTTCCAGAAGGTTTTTGATTTACTTTGCCCAGATCCATCAGAGGAATCACTATCTCTGATAGCTATAGCCTTACAAAATGTATTTCATAAATAACAAGACTTGAAAGTTGAAATTACTCCTTGATCCATGGGTTATAAAATGGATGTTGTGTTAACAGGCATGAAAACAACATTAATCTTGTGTATCTCCATCACAGCTCCTGGGTGAGCAGGTGCATTGTCAATAAGCAGTAATATTTTGAAAGAAATCTTTTTTGTCTGAGCAGTAGGTCTCAACAGTGGGCTTAAAATATTCAGTAAACCATGTTGTCAACTGATGTGCTGACATCCAGGCTTTGTTGTTCCATTTACAGAGCACGGGCAGAAAGTAGATTTTTAGAATGGTAAATGAGCATTGGTGGGACTTCCCTGCTGGCACAGTGGTTAAGAATCTGCCTGCCAATGCAGATGACACGAGTTCGAGCCCTGGTCTGGGAAGATCCCACATGCCGTGGAGCAGCTAAGCCCGTGTGCCACAACTACTGAGCCTGCACTCTAGAGCCCGCGCGCTGCAACTACTGAGCCCATGTGCCAACACTACTGAAGTCCACATGCCTAGAGCCCATGCTCCGCAACAAGAGAAGCCACAGCAATGAGAAGCCCATGCACCACAACAAAGAATAGCCCCCACTCGAACGCAACTAGAGAAAGCCCATGCGCTGCAATGAAGACCCAACATGGCCAAAAATAAAAGAAATAATTAAAAATTTTTAAAAATAATGAGCATTGGCTTCAACTTAAAGTTACCAGCTGCATTAGCCCCTAACAAGAGCGTCATCCAATCTTTTGAAGCTCTGAAGCCAGACACTGACTTCTCCTCTCTACCTATGAAGTCCTAGACAGTGTTTTCTTCCAATATAAGGTTGTTCCATCTACACTGAAAGTCTGTTGTTTAGTGTAGTCACCCTCATTCATTATCTTAGCCAGATCCTCTGGATAATTTGCAGCAGCTTCTCCATCAGTAATTGCTGCTTCACCTTGCCCTTTTATGTTGTAAAGATGGCTTCTTTCCTTCAATCTCATGAACCAACCTCTGCTAGGTTCAAACTTTTCTTCTGCAGCTTCCACACCTCTCTCAGCCTTCACAGAATTAAAACAGAGTTAGGGCCTTGCTCTGGATGGCTTCTGGAATGCTGTGGATGGTTTGATCTTCTATCCAGACCACTAAAAGTTTCTTTACATCAGTAATAAGGCTGTTTTGCTTTCTTATCGTTCATGTGTTCACTGCAGTAGCACTTTTAATTTCTTTCAAGAACTTTTTCTTCACATTCAAAACTTGGGTGACTGATGCAAGAGGCCTACATAGCTTTTGGCCTATCTCTGCTTTTGATGGGCCTTCCTCACAAAGCTTAATAATTTCTAGCTTTTGATCTAAAGTGAGAGACTTCTAACTTGAACACTTAGAGGCCATCATAGGGTTATTAATTGGCCTAATTTTAATACTGTTGTGTCTCAGGGAATAGAGAGGCCTGGGGAGAGGGAGAAAGACAGGGGAATGGCCCATAGATGCAGCAGGCTGAACACACACATTTATGGATTAAGTTCAAGATCCTACATGGGTGCCATTCATGGTGCCCTAAAACAATTGTAACAGTAACATCAAAGGTCACTGATCACAGATCACCATAACAAATATAATAATAATGAAAATTTGAAATATGACAAGAATTATCAAAATGTGACACAGAGACAGGAAGTGAGCAAATGCTATTGGAAAATGGAACCTACAGACTTTCTCAACACAGGGTTGCCACAAACCTTCAATCTGTCAAAAACTCAGTATCTGTGAAGCACAACAAAGTGAAGTGCAATAAAAAGAGGTATTCCTGTTTTATTTATTTAGTCATTTGGGCTACATTAATCCATTTCATCCCAGAAAAACATATGATAAATTAAGGTGCATAAATATTACAAAATATCAACATTGAAAATTACAAAAGTGAAGCTAAAAATCTTTGAATTAAAAACAGCATATGAAATCTACATGTTTTTTATAGAATATATAAAAGTTAATACTAAAGGTGTGACCTTTCATGAGCACTTAATACATTTCATAGCACTAGATGGAATACTATTTGGTTATAAAGTTGTTGCTTCCTACCAAATTAATGAATGAATATTACCTGGTATATATTTAAGAGGCAGCTCTGTGTCATGGAGAAAAAGCAGGCTTGGAAAGCAAACACATCAGTGCTGGATGTGACATTCTCTAGCTGTAGAGTAAAAGGAAAATTGCTTTATCCCTAATGAGGTTATTGTGAGAATTAAACGAGGTAATATGTGCAAAAACATTTGGTTCAGAGTTGGCTTTCAGTAATCAATAGTGCCCCTCCTTTTTGCAATTCTCTTTCCTTACTCTATATAGATATCTGTTCCATATTTTAGGTATTCACAGCTGATCCAAACAGTTGGTGATTCTGGCAGCTACCTAGGTTTTTAGAACACAGTCTTGCACTCCTCAGTGAATGTCACAATCCATGCGTGCACCTAGCCATATCCGTCAAGATAAACATTTTTTCAGAACATATATGTTTGCTCACTAGACAAATAAAAAGATACAACAATATGGATGGACCTAGAGGGTATTATGCTAAGTGAAATAAGTCAGATAGAGAAACACAAGTACTGTACATATGGAATCTAAAAGACAAAACGAACAAATATAACAAAACAGAAACAGACTCACAGAGAACTGGTGGTTGTCGGGGGAAAGGGGTGACAGGATGGGCAAAACGCGTGAAGGGAATTAAGAAGTATAAACTACCAGTTATAAAACAAGGAAGTCACAGGTATGTAATGTACAGCACAGGGAATACAGTCAATAACACTGTAATAACTTTGTATGGTGCATAATGTATAAAAATATCAAATCACTATGTTATATACCTGAAAATACTACAATACTGTAATTCAACTATACTTCAATTTTTAGAAAAAAGAAATTTAGCATTGACATAGTAATATTATCTAATATATAATACATATTAAAATTTTTCCTTTTCCGAAAAAAAAGATATGAAGACCAACTTGCCAGTAGTTTTTTGAATTAATGCTTTGATTTCTGTCACTTTTATTTTTTCTAAACTGTTAATTCATTTATTTAAAAAATTCTATATTTTTTAAATAAAAATGAGATGAAAAAATAAAATGAGGGGGCTTCCCTGGTGGCGCAGTGGTTGGGAGTCCGCCTGCCAATGCAGGGGACACGGGTTCGTGCCCCGGTCGGGGAAGATTCCACATGCCGCGGAGCGGCTAGGCCCGTGAGCTATGGCCGTTGAGCCTGCGCGTCCGGAGCCCGTGCTCCGCAACGGGAGAGGCCACAGCAGTGAGAGGCCCGCGTACCGCAAAAAAAAATAATAATAATAAAAAAAATAAATAAAATAAAATAAAATAAAATGAGAAAAAAATAAAATATTGTGATTTTAATAATTTCTAGAAAATATCTTCATATAATTTAAAATTTTTTTCAAGCTGTTATGAAAGTATACATAAGTAAAATGTATTGAGCAATTCAGTTGTCAATTAAAATTATTTTTGAATTCAATATTTGCCTTAAAACTAAAATACAAGTAATCTATTACAGAAAGGTAGGTAAAGTTTCAAGTAAACCAATCTAAAAGAAAGTAACACTCAGATCCAGAAATACAGTGAACTCCAGGTCAGTCTTATTTATTTACTACAAAAGTTTCTGGCTAGAACACTGAATTCAGAATAACTTTGTGGATGAAGTTCTCAGTGTCTGCTTATTTAAAAAAAATAATGATAGATTTCTTCTGATCTTTCAGAGCCCCAATCATTTTTGCCCCAGCAATATTCTTCTAGTCTTTAAAATACTCCATGGAATGTAGAATAAGGTTAAAGGCAGCATTCTGTCTTTGAGGCCTTCCTTGGGCAGAATAAGAAATATAAAAATGTTAGTTTTATATACTAAGGCCTGAAGAAAGCCTAACAGCCAAAACATCACCTTTAACATGGTTTCTATTTCTGAGTAGTTTATCAACGAACCCCTCTTTTATTCTTTGGCCTAAAAACTGACTTTTGATTCTCTCTCAGGATTTTAAATGTATTCTGGCTCTTTTGGGCCTCATTAGAAAGTCTCCCAATATTACTAACTTTTTTCCTCCTCATTGTACAACAGAAAATGAATTCTTGGTCAAGTTGCAGAAGAAACAGCACAATTGGCTATTTTATATACGTTTGAAATTTAAGAATCACTTTTTAGGGTATGTGTATTTTCAAATCATTAACTTAAAAAAGAGTAGTCTTTCTCATTAAATAATAGGCTTGGTCATAACTATATACTCATTAATTCACAACATGCCCTAAACCTGGGATTGTTGTAAAACAGAATGCACAGGCTGCAGTTGGTTTAAAAGCATAAACTTTAAGCTTTATGATTTCCACATTCTGCTTCCTACCAAGATCCAAAACAAAACTTGGTTCAACGATCAAGAGTCTAATGACAAGGAACTTCAGATACTTGAGGGATTCCAAACTGTTGTGCCTTCATTTTTATCACTATTCTACCTGTATTATGGCCTAAAAATAGTTGAAAAGAATGAGTGATTAAGTTGCCATGAAGGTTCAAAACATTTCATTTTTAACATGTCTTACTTCACTGACTCCATTGTTTTGACTTTGGATTTGGGCATCAATTTGTTTATCTGTTGGTTCGTTGGTTAATTAATTGGTTGATTGGTGGGTTGATTTCATCCAACCCAAATTATCCATCCATTCATCCCATATACCCAAGAAATATGTAAGAAAAAAATTGATAGTCACTTATTTTTAATACTTGACTTGGGTATTGTATTAACACTTAATATTATATACAGACTCCAATCCAAAACCTTGGATGTGTTCAGAATCTGACGTTTAACATATAGGAGCACTGACTGGGAAACTAGTCATTTTCTCCTAAAATATTTTATCACCATGTGTTGGGTAACCAGGACTTTTAAATTTATTTACAACAAAGTGAATATTACTAACTACATGTTTATCTTGGGGATCCCATTTTGACACTATTTATGCATTACACTGTGACAATCTGGAAAAAAATGTTGGTTAAAAAATTTAGAAATCCAGATCACAATTCAAGAGCTAGCCAGGTTGTATCAGTCAGAGTGCAGTCAGCAAACAGAAATCGCACTGGTTATTTGAAAAGAGAAAATTTAATATGAAGAACTGTCAACTACCAATAAATGGTCCTGGAACTACTGGATAACCATATACAAAAAAAAAAAACCCAAAACTTTGATTCACACCTCATACCACATACAAATATTAAAAATAAAATGGATCACAGACCTAAATACAAAACCTAAAACTACCAAAATTCTAGAAGAAAACACAGGAAAAAATATTTGTGACATTGGGTTAGGCAAAGATTTCTTAGCTACAAAAACATAATCCATAAAAGAAAAAACTGTTAAACTGGACTTCATGAAAGTTAAAGATTCTACTCTTCAAAAGATACTGTTAAAAGAATGAAAATAAATGCCACAAACTAGGAGAAAATATTTGCAAATTATATATCTTATAAAGGACTTGTACCCAGAATAAACAAGTCAAAAATCAAAACTCACTAATAAATTTTAAAAATCCAATTTGAAAAATAGGCAAAAGATTTGAATAATCACCTTTACCAAAGAAAATATACGAATGGCAAACAAGAACATGCAAAGGAAATTCTCCAAGGTGATGAATATGTTCATCATCTTGATTGTAATGATGGTTTCACCAATTATTAGGGAAATGCAAATGAAAACCACAATGATACTATTAAAATGTCTAAGATTAAAAAGACTGGCCATGCGAAGTATTGCTGAGGATGTGGACCTAGAACAGTCACACACCCATGGTGGGTATAAATAACAGCATAACTTTTTTTAAAAAGGTTTGGCAGTTTCTTAGAAAGTTAAACACACACCTATCATATAGTTTAGGCATTCCACTCTTAGGTATTTACTCAAGAAAAATCAAAGTATATGTCATACAAAGTGTTGATACAAAGGTTCAGAGTGGCTTTATTTTAATTGACAAAAACTGGAAATGATTCAAATATCCATCAATAAGTGAATGGGTACACAAATTGTGATATATCCATATACTGTAAAACTACTTAGGAATAAAAACGACTGAACTATTGATGCAGTCAACAACATGGATGATTTGCAAGATGATTACACTGAGTGAAAGAAGCCAATCCAAAAAAAAAAAAGAGTATGTACTGGGTGATCAAATTTATATAAAATTTAGAGGATACCTGGGTATATGAGAGCAGGAGGGAGACAGAGAAGGCCAGGAGGGAGAAATTATTTAAAAAGTGATAGGAGGGAACTGTTTGGGGTATTAGATGTGTTCATTTTCTTGATTGTGATGGCACTGACCTATCCAACAGGGCAAAGAGATCATGTCCGGAATTCTCTGGGCATTTCTTAGTACTTCCATGTCCAATGGTAAAAATTAATGAAAAACTACAACCAACTAAAAAAGAGCAGGATTCAGACCCATCACAAATTAAAGTTTGGGTGGGTCACTTTGCCAAGTAAAGGACTGACCAGCTGAAGCCCTGGCTGAGGGAAGGCAAAGGAAACAGGAAATGGTTAATCGAAGAAGGAATTTTTAAACATCAACTATGGTCTCATGACCAGCTATAGACATTAAGACAGTATCAGTTATGCACATTTTCTTTCTTGCTTGTTCTGCACGTGCACGCATACAAACACACACACACACCTCCAAAGAGTAATTGGTAATTTGGGATTAATCACTTTAGCTTCTTGGTCTAGTGGAATGAGAAGCCCAACATATTCAGGTGACATTCTAATTCAATGGGACCATGTGGGTCCCCAGGTGGAAACATTCCTTCCTTGGGAAGCAGCAATGACTTGTGTTTGTAAAAGAGATTAGGACACAGACATGCAAAGAGGAAAGACTATGTGAAGACATAGGAGAAAGAGGGCTTTTTACAAGCTAAGGAAAAAGACCTCAGAAGAAACCAACCCAGCTGACTCCTTGATCTTGGGCTCTAGCCTGTAGAACTATAAGGAAATAAATTTCTGTTGTTTAACTCACTCGATCTGTAGTACTTTGTTATGACAGCTCTAGCAAATTAATACAATGTACTTCTACCTATATCTCAGATCAGGCAAATGGACAGCTTGAAATCCTGCCCACTGAGAGGGCTGCCCTTCATTAAATATCCCTGTAGGTCCAAACATTCTAATTACCACGTCTCTGCTACCCATTATAGTAAATGTGCCCAACTTGTTTTTGGAAATTAAGTGCTATTATTTGGCCTACAGAGGAAGTCACCACAGAGCTATTCAAAGATACAGGTGCTTCCCTCCCTAGTTTACTTCTCCAAGCCTCATAAAGTGAGAGTCCTCTGGGCTGGCTCAGGTGATGTTGTTAGGAATGGTTGGCTATGTATGACATACATGATAAACCTACTCAACATTCCTATCTCCATAAGCCTTTGACTTCTACTATTCCAAAGAATTTCTGGCATCTCTTCCTCATTGAATCTAAATTTCAGTCAACCAAACTAGTAAACTGTTAAGAGTCTTCCAGCTACACAAACTAATGCATTAAATTCAGAATCTTTAGTAAGTACACCATATCCATAAATGTGGTCCAACCCAATGTTCTATTCCACCCTCCTTGTTCCAACACCCTTAGATTTCATTCCTTCATGTACTCCCCAGACTTCTGCCAATATAAATTAGCAGAATTTTACAATTCTCTTGGCATATAAACTATTTCTTCCTGGATGAGACTGTACTTTGGAGCATAGTGAGCTATGTATGACCCAGTAATGAGTCTACAAAGAATAGTTGGGGTGAGTCTTGAGGAGAATGGGCATCCCCTTACACGGTGATGCCCTGGGTAAGGTTATTACAGCACTTGCAAGTCAGGGAAGACCAATGTTCCCACAGGCAAGCTGTTTTCATTGGCAATGCCTCCATTCCAAGTTTCAGAGTCCAACATCTTCCAATGGATGCCCTGATTTTCATGATTTGGTGAGCCTGTGAATTTACCTTATAACTTTGTAATCGTTACAATTAAATTTTGTGCTTACTTTCCAGCAATATTGGTATTGTTTCTATAAGAAATAAGAGATTTAAGGCTACCATAGAAGTTCACAGGTTCTCTGACCATAGCTCAAACTAAGAGTTAAAAACCTGTGCTTCTGAATTTTCTTTCTGTAAATGCTCCAGTTCATTCAGAAGAATCTTACCCACACTAAGGTTCTTTTAGTCATTAATACAGCCATGATGGTCAACTGTGGTAACCACTTAGGCTCCCAAGGTACTTCTTTCCGAAGGTACTTCATCACAACCAATTATAGGCAATAATTTTACTAACTGTGATGCCACCACGTGCCATGGATTACGAGTATTTCATATTCTATGGCACAGAGCTCAGAATTTCATTCAAGTCCAAGGACATGCCCCAAATCCCATCTTTGTAAACCAATCCCCAAATCCCATCTTTGTAAAATATGCTGATAATTATTCTACTTTATTTAGACTTTATTTAGTATATATCCAAATTATTTCCTAATCTGTAAAACGTGCTTGGTACGAGTAATTGTGCAAGGAAGGATGACCAATAATAAATTGCAAAATATATTTTAAAATATGATAAACTCTCATATGAATCGCTGAAAAAGTGTCTTTCGTATTTTGTAGTAAATCTACTATAGTGGTTGACAACATTTAGGTAATAAATCTAATGCTTATTTCAAACCAACAATTGTATGATGCCTCTCAAGGAATTTGTACATAGCTAAGAGACAGACTGACTCATTTCCAATTTTAGAAGTACTAAGGGCACATTATAGGCACTGAACTAAATTCCCTAGCAAAGAGAGAAAGTTTTCATTTCAACTTTGATTTTGCATGAATTCTTTTGAATGCCCTAAATTTATAGCTGTTTGGGGAAAAATAAAAGGACCTATAATCTTTTCCCTAGGTATCGCAATACAAGTTTTTATTTTTATTTTCCTCCCCTGTAATTCCTTGTGGTAGGTAGGGAGATGAAAGGGAATTATCTAGAATTCAATTTTTATTAAACAATAAGTTTGCAAAGCATCAGTATAGCAAAAACTAGAAATACATCTCTTAAGCTCAAAGTGAGGTTGCAAGACAGATGAATGCTTTCTGAATTTAAACAATGTTCATAAGGAAGGCTGAACTCTTACCAATGTGTACAATTTGTGCAAGGTCCTATATATTTGGTAGTTCCAATTGGCTAAGTGTTGTAAATGTTATAGTGTCAACAAAACGTTTCATAGAATATGACTTAGCCATTTAAATGAGTAATGATAAACTGAGTTGCACATTTTTCTTTGGTCTGACTCAATTCTCCCATAACTACAATATAGGCTGAGAATTACTGTTTTACCCCTGTCTGTATTGACCTTAATCAAAAAGTTGTACTATTTCTTCGAAGACTTATTTGAGAAATTATCAGTTGAGAAGTCAAATGATAATTAGAATTATTATTTAATAATAAGCTTCAGAGTGGACAAATTTTCTATGAGTCAATTTATCATGTGAGATTGGAAAAACTCAAACAATGATTGCAATTAAAGTTGAAATTTGATACTCCTTAATTAAAATCAATCTACTCTTGTACATTTTCCTTTTTGTTGCATTCACCGTTTATATAATTTTTCTTAGTGATTCTTCCATATACTCTAAAAAGTTAGGTAAGGGCTTCCCTGGTGGCGCAGTGGTTGAGAGTCCGCCTGCCAATGCAAGGGACACGGGTTCGTGCCCTGGTCCAGGAAGATCCCACATGCCGCGGAACGGCTGGGCCTGTGAGCCATGGCCGCTGGGCCTGTGCGCCCGGAGCCTGTGCTCCGCAACGGGAGAGGCCACAGCAGTGAGAGGCCTGCGTACGGCAAAAAAAAAAAAAAAAAGTTAGGTAAAAATTCAATTAAAATGAGTATTTGTGTGAATTATAATCCTTTAATTCTTTCATATACTTAGAAGGGGCTTTTAAAGATTCCTGACAGAGAATTATTATTCAGCAGTTAAAACGACAATGTAGGGCTTCCCTGGTGGCGCAGTGGTTAAGAATCCACCTACAAATGCAGGGGACATGGGTTTGATCCCTGGTCCAAGAAGATCCCACATGCCGCGGAGCAAAGCCCGTGTGCCACAACTACTGAGGCTGTGCTCTAGAGCCCGTGAGCCACAACTACTGAGCCCATGTGCCACAACTACTGAAGCCCACACACCTAGAGCCCGAGCTCCATAACAAGAGAAGCTCCTGCTCACCACAACTAGAGAAGGCCCTCGCGCAGCAACAAAGACCCAATGCAGCCAAAACTAAATAAATAAAATATAAAATTATAAAATAAATAAATAAGTGTACTTTTTAAAAAATGACAATGTATTTCACATTTAAATACTGTCACCCATTGAACAGGGTTAAATAACTAAAAAATAATTTATGATATTCTTAAAATATTTATACATCTGTATAGCACCCTTACAAAGAATATACAGTTCATTCTCATTCTTATGAAGAAGAGTGTGTTTTTGAAAACTGAAAGCAACTATTGTTTATGGATAACTCATTTTAAAATTGGAATCATACTAGGATACTCCAAAAGTCCAAAACTAAACTTTTTAACATATTAAAATACTAGATATAAAAGGTGTATAACATGACTTACAACAAAAAATTAACTTACATTTCAGTTATAACAATAGTAAAAATTCAAGAATTGGCAAACCTCTGTAAAACTTTTTAAACTTAGATGTGAATGTTTCTACTTGTAGTATGAGTCAGTAAAACCCCTGTCCTGAGGGTCTAATTGAGTCTATCGTCACTGGCCCACGAAGAACCAGACTGACCACAAGATCCTGTGCTTGATTTGCCTTGGTTCATGATTACTATCACAGGAGTAAAAATTGGGCTGGCCATAGAAATAGAATTTCAATTTATGAGATGATTTCAAAGATAAAAGGATCAATTGTTTCCCAGTCTTTCCCCTACTGATTATCTGAAATTCCACAATTAAAAACCTACTTAATAGGTTATTGTGAGAATTAAATGAGTTAACATTTATAAAACACACAGAACAGTGAGTGAGTGCTTGTTAAATAAAACAATTTTCATTCCTTTGACCTACACTGTGTTTTAAGAAATACGGCATTTGGGCTTCCCTGGTGGCGCAGTGGTTGAGAGTCCGCCTGCCGATGCAGGGGACGTGGGTTCGTGCCCGGGTCCGGGAAGATCCCATGTGCCCTAGAGCAGCTGGGCCCGTGAGCCATGGCCGCTGAGCCTGCGCGTCCGGAGCCTGTGCTCCGCAACGGGAGAGGCCACAGCAGTGGGAGGCCCGCGTACCGCAAAAAAAAAAAAAGAAAGAAATACGGCATATGAGCCACTTTCACCTCAGGAGTTAGTTTCTTTCAATCCCATCCCTAGAGCAAAAATTACCAGGGTAAAATCAGAGAAGACAAGAAGAACTGGGTATCTTCAAGGAGGAATAAGGGTGTGGGAAGAGAAAACAACTATGAAAGTAAAAGATCGTCTTCAGAACAAAGACGATCCGTTGTTAAAATACAAGCTACAAACACCCCTTACTTAATAACTTTGCCCAGTGTCAGCTTGCCTTCCATGCAGTTAGGAGAGCATGCAGAACCACAAATCCAAGAGTGTGTTTAAATTCAAAGGCTTAAAGAAAAAACAAAATGTTAGTATACATTTGATTACGTTTGAGTGCCCAGTGTGGGTTATGTTAATATCAACTTTCTTTTGATCATCAAAGACCCTTCTCCTCACATACTTGGACATAAGGCAGAGCAAATTGTCACTTAAGATTACGGTTAATATGTTTGTACAGTCATAATATCATATATGGTAAACATAGTTCCAATGCACATGAAATTTCTTTCCATGAAATTAAATATAATATTTCACACATACATAGGCAAAAAAAGCAAAAATAAACAAATGGGACCACATGAAAGTAAGAAGCTTCTCTACACAAGCAACAAAATGAAAGGCAACCTACAGTAAGGGAGAAAATATTTGCAAACCATACGTCCGATAAGCGGTTAATACCCAAACTATATAAAGAACTCATATAACTCAGTATCAAAAAAACTAATAACCCAATTAAAAAACTGGCAAAGGACTTGAACAGACTTTTTTCCAAAGAAGACGTACAAATGGACAACAGGTACAGTCAGCCCTCTGTATCCACAGGTTCCACATTCGAATTGTAACTCAATCTGAAGTTGGCCGAATCTGAGGATGGGGAACCTACGGATACAGAGGTCTGACTGTACCACACCATTTTACATAAGGGACTTGAGCATCCTTGGATTTTGGTATCTGTGGGGCATACTGGCACCAGTTCCCCAAGGATACCAAGAAACGGCTGTACCTAAAAAGGTGCTCCACATCACTAATCACCAGGGAAATGCAAATCAAAACCACAAGGAGATATCACCTGCAACTTGTTAGGATGGCTATTATTAAAAAGACAAGAAATAACAAGTGATGGCAAGGATATGGAGAAAAGAGAACCCTCGTGCACGGTTGGTGGGAATGTAAATTGGTGCAGCCACTATGGAAAACAGTACAGAGGTTCCTCAAAAAATCAAAACTAGAACTACCATATGATCCAGCAATTCTACTTCATGTTATATATCCAAAGTAAATGAAAACACTAACTCAAAAACATATATGCACTCCCCATGTTTATTGCAGTATTATTCACAATAGCCACGGTATGGAAACAACCTAAGTATCCACCAATGGATGAAGGTTTAAAGAAAATGTAGTGTGTGTATATATATATATATATATTCCCCCCCCAATGGAGTATTACTCAGCATAAAAAGTAAGAAAACCCTGCCAATTATAACAACATGGATGAAACTTGAGGCCATTATGCTAGGTGAAATAAGGCAGCCACAGAAAGACAAAGACTGTATGATCTCACTTATATATGTGGAATCCGAAAAAGCCAAACTCATAGAACGAGAGAGTACAACAGTGGTTGTCAGGGGATGGGGGTGAGGGAATCGGGGTCATGTTGGTCAAAGGATATAAACTTGCAGTTATAAAATGAATAAGTTCTGGGGAATCTAACATACAGCGTATTTATTACAGTTAATAATACTGTATTGTACCTTTTTCCCAGTCGCAACCTTCAGAACCAATCAGTCAGTTACCCTGGGCCTCCGGCACAAGCCGACACCATTTTTGGAGCTTAACTCCTTACTGCCGATCAACCGTGAGCTCCCAGATTCTTCAGAATTTTTCCACCCAGGTGGAGGCCGCCATCCACCTCCCGGTCAACATGCATCGAGGGGCCCCCTACACCTACCTCTCTCTGGGCTTCCATTTCGACCGCGACGACGACGACGTGTCTGTGGAGAGCACGGAGCCACTTCTTCCACAAATCGGCGGAGGGGACGTACGACGTCGCCCAGCGTCTTCTGAAAATGCAACACCGGTGCGGAAGCCACGCCCTCTTCCAGGACGCGCGGAAGCCATCTCAAGATGAGCGCGGTAAAACCCGGGACGCTGGGGAAGCCGCCATTCTCAGCGAGAGGACCCTGGACCAGGCCCTTCTGAATCTACGTGCCCTGGCTTTGTGCCTGCCAGAGCCAGAGACTGCCCGAAGAGCCGCTTACTAGGTGAGCAGGAGAAACTCAAGAAGATGGCGACCACCTGACCAACCTCCGCAGGCTGCGTGGTCCCCAGGCGGGGCTGGGCGACTGTCTCTTCCAGAGGCTCACTCTCGAGCACGACTAGGGGCCTCTGGAGCCTGTGGCCTTTGAAAAGCTCCTCTGGTGTCAGAGTTTCTGTCTGAAGCCCCTCTCTGCAGCCACTAGGCAGCTTTTTAACCACCTGAGAGCGCTCTCCCAAGCCTTGGGCCAAATGGAAACAATGAAACTTTTTGCAGAAAAAAAAAAAAAAAAAAACACTGTACTGTATGCTTGAAGTTTAAGAGAATATGCCTTCAGAGTTCTCACCACACACACAAAAAAGGGGTAACTACGTGAGGTTATAGATATGTTAAATAACTTGACTGTGGTAATTTTTTCACAGTGTATATTAAATTATCACATTGTATATCTTAAATATATGTAATTTTTATTTGACAATTATATCTCAATAAAACTGGAAAAAACCTCGACATAAAAAGGGGTGTTTTTTAAGAAATTCAAATACTGAAATAATTATGAATGTAGATTTAATCTCTAAATGTAAAATGGGAAGCAAGAGTGTGTTTATAAATTATATCTACATGATACCATAGCAACTGAACACAATATGAAATATTCAGTTCATTTTGTAGATATTATGTTTTTTCCCCATTGAATGGTCTCTGGTTTTTTTCTCTTAAATGACCTGATATTTTGACAATTTATGAATTCAAAGTGCTGAGATTTTACTGATTTGAGCCTTAACTACTGAGATACACAAATAAATCATAATATTCTCTACCGAGTTTTTGTTTAAATATAAGAATATCCTGACCTGATTCTACGATATCTGTACATTTCTCCTTTTGTCCCGTCTTTTCTTTACTTGTTTTAAGTAATCCTCTCAAGCCTCAGTTTCTGGCTCTGAAAAATGAGGCTAACATAAACTACAAAGTTTTCAGGAGGATTAAATGAGAGCATGTATGTAAAGCACCTAGCACAGTGTCTAATACAATAAGGTTTCTTCTCACCTCACTTTTCCTTGTCAATTCTAGAACAGTCAGAGTAATAGTGATGGATGAGAAAGTAATGTTTGCTCACATCCTTGGTTTGTTCCCCAATTTAGGCACTGGTTAACAATATACTTGATGTCCAAAGTTTTCTTTATAATATGCTATTGAGAAAATCAAAGTCATTTATTTATTCACTTACCTAAGTGCATAATGCTCCGTCTTCATTCTACCAGGGGACACTTTGGGGTAGCACTGCTGTGACCTTTCCTTTGGCAGACACTGTTGTTCCAGGATGGGCTATCTGAACTGAAAGTCTAGCTTCAGAACTAGAGAGAAGAATGTGACAGCTTCACAGAATGTCGGATTTACCTTAAACCCTGACAGAAGGATAAATGGTAAGAATTAAGGGGATTTCGGCAGAATAGACACGTGAATTACTAATTTGTCTACTAAGGGAGGGTCGGATTGGACATTAGGCCACTGCTGTTGCTATTCTTGTTATCGTTGCAGGACAGAGGTTAGGAACCGAAAAGCATCTTCTTCTGATTCCGTGAGGACACTCTGTCCTGAAATTTTTTAACTGATTCATAAGTGTTTGGAAGTTGAAGAGAAGGTTACTGATGAGGGTCCAGGCCAAAGCTTAGAGATTAGCTAATTTGACATGAGTGGAGAACCACTAATTATCTTGGCTTTTTGAAAGTTGGTCAAGTATATGGGATCGTGAGGAAAACAGTTTACAAACTAAACCTGATTGTGAAACCCCTGTGGTCATAACAATGCTCATGAAATCCCTGAAGGCATAAATAATTACCTTTCAGAGGGACACTGCCCATAACTTTCCTTTAAGTCTCTGAATTGTGAATTTCAAAAAGAATAAACAATATGGTTTCACTGAAGCCTAGCGTTCATCAAAGATAACCACAACAGTTCTGAGATACTTAATCATTTATGTTTAAATCCAATCTTGACATTGTAGTTTAGAGAAAGTTGTAAAAAGGCAGAAAGATGTTCCCAAGTCCAATATAATTATAATTTGAGGAACTTTCACACAAAGTAATTTCAATTTAAATTTTAAAACAGTTTCCAAACCTCAAGAAACTGCTAGTTACCCCTAGGGAGTAAAACTCAAATGACTGGGAGCCTGCTTTTTACCATATAGCTCTGTGCAACTTTTAATTTTTTAAGAGCATGTGCATGTGTGCCTGTGTTTTTTTAATTGATTAATTAAAATTGTTAAACAGTGTATCAAGTCTGAACATGAATTTCCAAAACTACGTTAAGCACACATGATTAGAAAATGCCAATATTCCTCAAAACTATGATGTAGGCAATTAAGAAATGTCTTGAAAAGAAAAATTTTACTTGATAACTTCAACAAGTTAAAAATTTTATAATACATTGAAATAGAACCATCATTAGCTGTGGAAAAAATTATCCTTAATCTCTATAAATAAATATAAATTGTAGTTACTGATAAGGAACTGATTAGCTGTGAATTGGCTCAAGCCCTCACTCTCCTGTTACTATTCTAACAGTTCGCCTAAATTTCTTAGCCTCAGTTCCAATCACTACTTTTGAATAACTCCATTACCCAGTCAATACCTATGATACACTTGCCTGATGTTACTGATAGTATTGTTTTATTAAACATTTTATCATGATGCAGCTCAAAAGTCTCCACTAAAATATCATGTTGATTTTCTAAAGTGCCTTTAAAAGTGAACTCTGAAGTTCATAGGAGAAATAAGAAACGAAGAAAAAAACTATTCCTTTAGCTTTTTCTTAACTTGGATGCATAATTATGGAGGTAAAGCACGCCAAGAGTCACATTCATGTACAGTGTTTTTCTCTCTACCCTTCTGTCTTTTATGGACCTGAATGAAGAATCAAAAGAGATTAGGTCAAGGTTTTTATTGATGTTAAACCCAAAGAGGTTCATTAATCTTATGTAAACAGACAGACAAGTATATGTACCTCTTTATAGACTTAAATAGTGTAACTATTATGCTTTTATATTTTAAGGTGTCATTTTAAACATTGCTTCCTCAGGTAAGCCTTGCCTGACCACCCAATCTAAAGTAAGCCCCATTACCTGGCATTATTTATCATAGCACTTATAGCTATATGATATTTTCTTTTATTTATTGACTATCTCGCCCCTTTAAAATGTAGATTCCATAATCAAAACTAAAATCAATAGGACCAAGAACAGTGCCAAGCATGTAAGCTCTCAATAAATATTTACTGGATGAAAGAATAAGCTTACATTTTTCTAAAAGACATTTCTATGAACTTGAACATATATTGGATGATGTGGTAATCAATTTGAATTAAATGTTTAAGAAGCATTATTTAAATTCCAATTATTTCTAGAATTATATGAACACTCTCCAACCAGTCTCTCCTCCCTTTCTTATTTCAATGTAACATATTCTTTTTTACCGGTTTTATTGAGATATAATTGACACACGGCACTGCATAGGTTTAGGTGTACAGCATAATGACTTGACTTACATACATCATGAAATGATTATCACAGTAAGTTTAGTCAACATCCATCATCTCATATAGGTATAAAATTAAAGAAATAGAAAAAAAATTTTTCCTTGTGATGAGAACTCTTAGGATTTACTCTCTTAACTTTCATATATAACATACAGCAGTGTTCATTATATTTATCACGTTGTACATTACCTCCCTTATTTACTTACTTATTTATCCTATAACTGGGAGTTTGTAACTTTTGCCTGCCTCCATCCAATTCCCCCACCTCTGGTAAACACAAATCTGATCTCTTTTTTTTATGAGTTTGTTTGTTTGTTTCTGAAGTATAATTAACCTACAACACTATGTTAGTTCCTGTTATACAACACAGTGATTCAATATTTCTATACGTTTCAAAGTGATCACCATGATAAGTCTAGTTACAATAACAATGTAAGATTCTTAAATGTGGCAAACTACAGACATTTTGGGGAGCACTCTATTTATTTCAATAGTTGAACATATACTAAACAGCTAAAATTTAAGTGGCCTTCAAAAGAGGGACTTTGTTTCCAAATGTACTCTAAGCCATGGGTGACACCTACTTATTCCTTCCACCAACATCAGAATCGCTGCCTTACCTTGCTATTCTTCACTCTCTGTACTGTTTCCTTGGCAAACTCCACATCTTTTATTACTTTAATTCAATCTCAAATCTACTGATGCTCTCACAAATAGAATCACACTCATGTCTGCCTTTACAGCTATCTAGCCTTGCAAACTCAACACTTGTGAAATGACTCAGTCATTTTTCCTCCCCATACTGCTTTCTTCTTCTAGCCACTAAGGCCACTCAATTCACTAAGACTTAAACCTTTTGAGTCAAAAAATCTATACGTTGTTTGTTTTTAAATGTCTCTGAACATGTCTTCCCTTCTCCATTCCCAATTTCAGGTTCTATCACTGTCTCAGATTATTGCCACAGTTTCCAACTGGCTTTCCTATGTCCATATTATGCCCACTTTGACCCACTTGAATACTGATGATAGTGAACCATTCTTTAAGTATTACTTTCCTTACTTTGTTTATCTGGTCCATTTTGCCTCATGAACACCCCTCTCCATCTTCACTACAACCACCTTAGGCCAAAACCATCTTTATCTCTTAATTCAACTATTACCTCAGCTTCGTAAGTGGTTCCCTCACTCTTGCCTTCCTCCAATCCATACTACTGTCAGAATCACTTTTTTAAAATGTAAATTAAAACATGCCACTCCATTGCTTAAAATCATTCAGTGGCTTTTCACCATACTTAGGTCAAAGACCAAAACCCTAGAATATCTTTTGCGCCATCTGGTCTGCCTCCCTTTCCAACTGCATTTTAGACCATCTCGTCTTATTTTCTGTATATTTCTGAAGTCTAGTCACACTGATCTTGAAGTGCCTCAGACATGGCAGGTTTTCTCCTGCCTGTGTGTATTGACATGTGTTGTCTCTTCTGACTCTAAAGTTCTGCCTACCCACCCGCTCCTGTTTATTCAATCATCTCACTCCTCCTTTGGTTCAACTCAAACACTACTTCTTAAGGCAAGCTCCCTAACACTGCCTTCCATCCCAGACTAGTTCTACTTACTCATGATAGATACCATGTACTTCCCCTTTGTAGAACTAATCAAAGCCATAATTAAAGAGTCAATTCTGTAATTAGTTATTTAAACTCTAGCTTCCCTGCTAGAATACAATTTCATGAGGTTGGGCAATAATTAGATTTGGTTCACCATTGTTCTCCCAGTGCTTGGCACAGTACTTTGCACACAGTAGATGCTCAATAAATATTTGTTGAATATAACAAGAAACTCGCAGTAACTATCCATGGTTTCCATCATCATGTCTATCTCTAATGTTTCAAGAACATAAATAATCTGGCCTTATCCTACCTATCCACAAATATTAATCACTATTACCAAATATGAAGCTCTTCTCCCTTCTCACTCTCAAAAACATGCTCTGTTCATTCATGCGTCCAGGTCATCATCAATCATTTTGTTTTTCTGGCCCAGAATGCTCTCCCCACTATCTGTCTTAATTCTACAACTCTTTCAAAGTGCAAATTCAAAGCTACAAATATTACTCTCTCTACTAATCCTTCCTTAGCTATTCATACTGATTTATCTTTACTGTATATTCCTATAATATTATTAATAGGTATTCCACAATTCAATGTTATCTTACATTATTCACTATTTTTTAATATTTATTAATCTAGTCTCCTCAACCAAATCTTATGTTTCTTAAAGTTAGCATCATTTCTTATACTTTTTCTAAGCCCTCTTCTGAAGCTTTCCATTTCTACATTTCCCAAGCCTACCCTCCCAAAAATATAAGTAGCCCCTTGCACTGTGTACTCTTATAAGCTACTTAGTAAATACTTTCTGGTTAATAGATTTTTCTATTGGTCCAGAAGTTCTTGATTGATTTCCTCATATTTAGCTCTATCTTTAACATAATAAACAATATGGCCACTTACATAGTGGAGACGTCTTTCCTAATTAAAAGCCAAAAGCATGAAAATGGAGCCCAGGTAAAATATGTAATCTGAATTCTCTGCTTTGCTTTATGATAACATCTGTTGACAATATCAGTTCAGATCTGATTTTACCAGATTCCAGAGTCAATCATGATGTTCAAGGCAGATGACTTGAAAAGCCTATTATATCTCCCAGGGTATCATTTAGTGCCTTTTTGCACCAACACAGAATCCACTGTAGCTTCCAAAACTGTGTTCATAGACCAAAATAGTACCTTAAAAGTCTCTAAGAGTTAATGGGGTTAATCAGATCCTTCACCCAACTCCCAAATCAAGAACATTCTTTCTCAATGATACATAAATAGAAAAGGGCTGCATTTCTTTGATGACTCACATTTCTAACTACCTGGTCTTGTGAATATATTTTCTTGTTGTTTATGCACTTGACAATCTACGATGGTTATTTTCTAAGAACTTTAGAGCCTTATTGGTAGGAACATAATAAGAGCCCAATAAATATCTCATTGATTTGAGCTTCCCATCTTATGTTTGTTATTTTGAATCCATGTTGTGTGAACATGTAAAAAGACAAATTTTCAGTGTTTATACCAAATCATAAATTCCAATGTCTGCTCAAAAATATAATCAGTGATTTAAAATCTCCATGTAACTCTTGAATTGCATGTTAGATACTTAGAGGGGTTAATTTTTAAGTCACAGGGGCACAGTTTAGTAACATAAACCTATCGGTATTCATAATTTCCTAGTATTCAAAGGAAACTAATGGAACTTTCAAAAATGGTCCTAACTTAGTCAAGAAGGTTAGGCACCAGGGAGACTCTGACTCACATTTATTTCTTCTATCATTAGTTAAAACTGTAAGCATTTCAGACCATTTACAAGCAATGCTTCTATGAAATAGATATTTTAATCAAAGTTAAATAAAAATATTTAAATTACTTACAAAATATTTTTTGTTTCTATGTTCTAGGATTCAGTTCCCATGTGTCCAGTTAACTTGGCCCTATTCCATGAACCACTGACTATTCCCTATATCAAGGATAGGATCTCAAATATATACACAATTCTCTTACAAATGGACTTTAACATCTAGCTTAGAAGTTGCTTGCCATCATCGCTCATCCCCAAACAAAACAATGGTCTTACTCTGTCTAAGAAGGGTAATCTCTTAACACAGCTGGACAGCTTAAAAAGGGCTCCAGTGTTGGGGGAACCAGTCTGTCTATATGAATCAGTCTTTTAGATCCATAAGGCAACAGCTATCTCGGAAAGATCAATCTCATAATTAAATTTACTCATTTTTTTATCAACCAGTAATCATTGAGCATCTATCTACTATGTGTCCAACACTGTTCTATGTGCAGGATATTCATCAGTACAAGATAGGTAAGTTCCCTACTCTACAAACCTTATATTCTGAGTTTCTATGCAGGGGGAAAAAAGAGGTGGGCATAATAAACAAAGAATAATACCAGTTACAAGGAGGATAAAATAAGAAACCGAAGTAAAATATTTTCAAATTAAATAATGTATACAAAATGCACATTAGGAGCATACTTCTCTTACACAGTGGACTATACACATATACTGCATTACTTAACTAGATAGATAAGCTGTACAGATATATATTCATATCTATGTATTTAATCTGCATAGTCTTTCTAAGACTAAACATCCCATGGTATTCACTGGCCCATAGTGAACAAAGGAAATAGTATCACATTTTCAAAATAATAGATTACTCATAAAAGTAAAATTTTATATGCTTAATAAATAGGCATTTTTATTATAGATGTTTTATAAGCCAATTACTAAATGTAATTAACAAACAGAATCAGTAAAATGTTCTAAACGAACTTTTAAAATAGTCATCAATTTCACTTGACAATATATGTACATACACTATGCACTCATCTGCCCTGAATTTTAACTATGCAAATTGCAACTAAATTCCGTATATAAATAAATACATATAAAGCAAATAGTCCAATGACTATAATTACTTATATTCATTATTATTACTTATAATAACAAATTTTACATGTGGCCTATTACTATTTTCAATATGGTTTATACCCCTTCTAAAATGTATTTAGAATCACCTGGTTTTTTTCGTCAATTGTCTCTCACACAAATGTGGTAGATAATATAAACTTCTAAAAGATAATTTATTACTGTTATATTAAATATCAATTCATATTCCAAAAAAGAATGTTATATTTCAAAATGCACGAGTTAAGCTCACTTTTATTGTTAATGCATCCATACACATTGGTATACATGACTTCATAAATATGCCACTGTATTCAAAAAATACACCTTCTTAAAGACATTTAAATTGGCAGAAATCCTTTTTAAGAAGCATACAATTAATCTGTGATCATGACAGGTATATGCAGACTAGAGAATTAATGAAAAGCAAAGCATCTTAAACTAACAGGGTCCTAATGTTATCAGTTTGATTTTTCAAGAAATACATGTCATTTATTTTCAAAATGGAATGATAGCAATACTTTCTAGAGTCTATCAATTGTATTTAAAATAAGATACTCATAACTTTCAAATACTGCTTTTACTAGTCGTCACTTGTCATTAAATGTAACTGTATATTTGAGAGCTTTCTAATAATAGCTTTTAATTAAACCAAGGACTGTTAGAGGGTTTCCAGTTGCCCTTTGAAGTTCTTAATTATTACTTGTATCCAGCCTTTTATGGTACACTTAAGGTTAAATTAAAAAATTTAAATATACCTTGAAAAGAAATATGAAGACTTTTGCCTATTTTAATTAAATCTCTGAATTTCAGGATTTGAAAATAATAACATATGTTTTGATTTTTTTTCATGGCCGAATGGTAAAATGTTCGCTATATTAAACAACAACAAAAAAATGGTAGCTTTTTATGGGACTAATCGCTAAGCAGATGCATGTAAATGAGCTATTTTCTATGCATGGCTTCCAAAAGTGCTAATTAAATAGTTGGTATTCAAGACTATGCTCGCTCATTGTTTAGTGACACACAAATCCAGCGATGTGTGCCAGCAGACATTTTAAGTTGAATGTTTTCTCCTCTACGGCCTTTGTCATGAAATGGTGGCACCATGATGAGAACACTAGTGTAAGCAAAACATTGAAATATGCTTTAATAATGTTTTAACCATGTAGTGACACTAGTCTAGTTTTCTAATGAATTTTTAATTTCTTTTTTCTTATAAGGGTGGTATGAGTTATCGCTGATGCATATTAAATCATATACATGAGTCGTTTTCTCTAAATTTGCATAAAATGGCTAAATGCTAACGCACCAAATGGAGCTTACTATATGTGGTGCAGCAAATATTCCCTTGAAGATTTTCTGCAATCAATCTCCTGTATTTCATTAGCAACCAGATAAGGTGTGGTCTGCAGAATAAAAAAGAGAAGTGTGTAGCTCATGAACTTATGAGGTTTCAAACGGTTTCTACATGGTGATTAGAGTGGATTCTGCAATTAGAATTTATGTAGGTAAAACACACACGCACGCTTCTTTTAAAGGCACAGTGCAACAAGAGTTCTGAATACAGCCTTGCAGTGCTAAACAATGAAAAGGCACCATTCGGTTATTGTGATTTTCTATAGCTATAATTAAATGAAGGATAGCCATACATTAATTCTAGTATCACTTGACTGTGTAACCCTTAGTCAAATTTTATAACTCAAGATTACAATTTCCCTACTATGTTTATAAAATAACTTTAAAAAATACCCATGGGTAAAATGTTTTTGTTTGCTAACTTTTCCCTTTTTCCTTGTCCAGGAATGGTGAGGAATTTTCTACACTAATGTTTAACATATAAACATGATTTCTTCTGTCAACAAAATACCCCTACTGAACTGGCATTAAGATCACATGCCACAAAAACTGCATCAGGGTGATAGTATTATCGGGCAAACCACAGATATTTCCTTGAAGGATAAACTCGCTGCTAACTCACTCTACTCATCAACCTTTTTCACATCTCTCCATATTTTCACCATCTGGGTTATTTTTTAACCTGGTACAGAAAGAATTGGGGAAGGGGATGGCTATTTAAAAATAAATGTGTGCTTTACCCTACAGTTATTTTGAATTAGTCTTGATAAATAATTAAGGAATGCATAATATATTATATAGATGCCATGGTCTTAAGAATTTGAGTGGTATTTCAAGTACAATTATAGTCATTTATTTATCAGTAGAAAATTTACATAATCACACTTCAAAATCCAGTGGACTGGAGAGATATCAGAAAGACACCCATGAATGTGGTAATGACTGAGCATTAGATTAAGTTAATAATGTATTGATGCACATGATATTCTATCTACCACTGCAGTATTTGATCACTTAAAATGATAAAAGCATAAATATTTTTCTCTTTTCAAACTGCACTTTACACAGAAGGGCTCCTTATGGTATAAAATGCAATTTGAAAAATCAAAATTAGACAATCTCTAATAAAATGGAGCTAGTTAAATGTAACTTAAATACAGCCAGATTTCTATTTCTATTGGCTAAGAAAATAATTTTGCCTTAATAATAATTATTGGGTAACCAAAAACATTGGTCACATCATACATTTTGAACTGACGATATAGACCTTAAGGCTGAAGTCCAGAAAAATGACAGAAATTCAAGTTTTCTCCTTTGTCAGTGAGCACAGCATGCAAATGGAGGGATTACCTATTGGAAAGGTAGCTTTCTGTTAGCTCAGTCATGCTATAGATTCTTCCTTAGCAGCTAGTCCATCTGAGACAAATTTGGCAGAAATATATGCAGTATTTGTACTGTGCCGTTTGAATCACTGGAGTCCCATGTCTATTTGCAAACTCAAATTTTAGACTATAATTGAGCATGAGTCTTCAGTGGGAAAATCTAAGCTACTCAACAATTTCTAACCTTATTTGGGGAGAGCTAAACTTTTTATTTTTTAAATATAAAAAAATTAATAAATCTAAGTATCCACAAATTGTCATAAGAGTTACTTTAGATGACAAGGCAAATATAAATTTATCGATTAATTCCTCCTTCCTTGCTGTCTAGGCATTTGCACCACCATAAACACTCAAGAGGCATATACTACAAACACTAAAGATGAAGACCTATCAAATTATTTTTCTTCCTTTCTTTTCAAACCCACTTGCCATGAAGGAGTCACAGTGATAACTTCATATTTAAATCTCCTAAACAGTTTTCAAGCTATTCCACAGACTGTTCAACATCCTCAACTTTAAACTCCCGTCAGCCAATGCTAATTTAACTTTGTATATAGATTATTTATTTCAAGGATAATTCAATACATTAAATAATACATATTGAGCAGCTACTATGTACAAACTATGTGCTTTCTAAAAATAAGGCTTAAAATCCATGATTTGAGTTCCTCTCAAGGACTATTAAATTCAAGCAACAGTTTCAGATACCTTCATAATTCTCACTGAATTAAAAATAAGAACTAAGTACACTTCTGTTATTACTATACAAGAGACCTGGCCCCAACAGGAAGTAAGTCCATGGATTCTGAATTTCAATGATATTAAATCAATTATTGTCTTCACGAAGGCATTGGCTCCAAAGAAATTATAGGAAGTTTTTTTCATTACAGCAGGTTTGATAAATACATAAATTAATTATATTTGAGATATTTATTCAGTGAAAATATTTCTTAATCATACTTGTTAGAAATTCTTCCATTCCAGTAAATCTCACTCATATCTATACCTGTGTGTGTGTATTGGGGGGAGGGGTTATATATGTACATAGATTTTCTTTTTTTCTCTGAAAGACAAAGATTTAAGAGACATCCTGTGCAATATTCTGCAAGTCATTTTTCACGGACGGATTGAGAAGTGTTTATTTATTAATATTTTTTACACACATCTCTTTCCCCAAGTGGTTTATTTACAGGTTTTCACCAATTATTAAAGTGATTAGTATCTATAGTTATTTCCAAATCTCCCACTAGCAATTAAGACATAAACATTTTAACCTTGTCAAGTTTGAATTTTAAACTAAACAAAAACAAAAACCTCCAAGAGCCAGGTTGCAGTTAAAATTCTTCTGTAGCTTGTTTTCCCAGGGCCAGTTACTATTAAAACAAACTCAGAGAACACAAGAAATCCGTCAGACAGCTACTTAGTGACAGAACCAAATGAATATTGTTATGTGAGTGTTTTAGTAACGCAGCATTTTGGAAGCATTTTCCCAAGATGATTTCTAATTGGCCCTGTCATAAAGTAGTCGCAAACTGCCTTACAACAATAATCAGTTTGAAACGAGTTGTGCAAGCCTATGACAGAAAGTTGTTAATAATATGCTTCGAAATTTACCTGTGAAATCCTGAGCTTGACTACTTTTGAAAAAGAACTGAAAGTAAACGGCCTTTGTAATGCAAATCGATCGGCAGCAAAAAGCGACCACCTTAGGAATCCCTCACCCTCACCTGAGCTTGCAACAGACCTTGGTGCACCCACTAGTTAATGGAATCAAACCTGTTTCAACATACTGGCAAGTGCCCTTCAGTGTCACTAAAGCACAGTCACTAAAGCACAGCCCGTGGGCTGTGGCGAGTCCGTATACACCAGGAAGCCTGGGCCCTAGTCCCGGCGCTCGTGCCCGCCCAGCAGCAGGACCGCCCTCAGCCTCCCAGGACGAGGGACCGTCACCTGAAGGGAGGGCCAGGACGGTTCCTCCTGTTTCCACCCTTCTTGCGCTCCTCCAACACCCCTCCTCTTTCCCAGCCCCACCCGAGGGCCGCAGAGCCAGACCTGCGCGGGGCGAGGTGGATTTAGTCCCGTTAGTTAAGATGGTATCATTAGCTGCGCACAGCGTGACTTCCCACTAATCCTCTCTGCAACTTACAACAAGTTTAAATGTCCATGCATGATGTTATTAACTGGCTTTAGTAAGTGCTTAAGACCCAGATCTCTTTTTAAAGTAATCACTGAACAAGTTCTACTGTATCCACCCAACAAGGAGATTAATATTTCCAGCAAATCTGATAGGGGGAAGATGCTCTCAGGGTCCCTAATGGACAATGGGGGTAGAGGTGCAAGTTGATCTCGGGAAGGGCCCAGAGCGGTTTACGCTCACCGAACCCCCTCTCCGGATTCACAAAACTTCTTCCCCCAAGATCTTCCCCGTGGGGTGTGGGTGAGGGTGCCTTTCCGTTAGCAGCTTTTCACTAGGCTAAAAATTGGGGGAGGGGGGAAACACAATATCTTTATCACTGATATTGATCACACCCAGGAAAGATGCCTGGGCAGAACTAGAGAAACAGTTTAAGCAAAAAAAAGCTCCTTAACCACAAGTTGCCTGAAGAAGGATCCCTGGGAAGGCGGAGGCCTGCCTACAACCGACCCCCTGGCGTGACTAAACCCCGACGCCACCCTCATCCACAAGTCCAACTCCCGGGATTCCTAAGCAACCGAAGTCCAGAGCTGGCGCAGAGACAGGGCCGAGGTCGCTGGTGAGGGGCCGAAGGGCGGACAAATCAAAAAACACAGAACGGCCCTCGTAGACGCAACTCAGCAAGCCAGGCATTGGAACGCTGGCGGCCCCACTCTGGCAGTGGGGCGGGCGGCCGGCGGTCTCCAAGCCTTGGAGGGCGGGCACTGGAATTTGAGCTCGTGCGAACTTTGGAAGCCTCCTAGCCAGCCACCCCGGCCGCAGCGCGCTCCCAGCCGCCCCGCCGCGCGCCAGCCCTGAGCGCGCGCCAGCCCCGGGAGCGCGCGCGCCGGCGCACCAGCTCGGGCAGCTCAGGCAGCCGGTCTCCCGGGAAACACCAATCAGACGCCCGCTTTCAGGAATGGGCTGCTCGCGGTAGCCGGGCGGCGTCGTGCTGCCCGGCGGCTGCCCGGCCGCCTTCGCCGCTGCCACTGCCTAACCCAACCACTTTCGCAGCCAGTCACAGAGTCGGCTGTCTCTTCTGTGCGCCGCCCACGCCAAGCACCTTGCAAGGCGGCCGCTAAGCCGGGCTATTTTTAGATCTCAAGAATACGTAGTGCCAGAGCTCAGCTAAAACCCAAACAACCAAGCACAGTGATGTGCTTCTCTTTGAACAGATATGGCTCAGAACTCCATATTTCCCTGAATAAAGTCGATTATCTTCACTTTTTAAAGTCCTACCCCCTGTGGTCTGGCAGTTGGCTGCAAAGCAGAAAGCCACATGCTCCCACCTCAAAGATGGTCATCACCTTTCTAAGTGCACTAACTCTCGTGGCCCTGATTGAGGGCAAGCAGATATTCCTTAGCAATCATAACTATATACTTTTCATTTTCATTCACTATCTTTAGAATTAATTCCACAATAAAATCGAACAATTCCCAGAAGGGATGAAATGGGTTCTCAAAGCAGATGAGAACAGAGGTTTCTGCTGACTTCTGTACTAGGTTAACTTGTGCTAAGAAACCGATGAATACAAGACAGGATAACAAAGCCATCCATTAAAACCTGGAGACACTGAAGAACTACCTTACATGCTCCATCGCTGTACGACCTGTATAACTCTCTCGAAGTACCAGTGTTAAAAACAATTGACCCAGTATTATAATGTCTTTTTACTCATCAACTTCTAAAGGACACCTTGTCTCCTGTTGCCTGATTCACCACCTCCACCCCCAGCACCCATCCAAATGCAACATCATATTATGGTGTGTTTTACTCTAACTAATTAGGGAAAAGCTAGGTCATGGCAAGACAGAGTGGGGAAAGGTTATCAACATTCTTATCACAATGGCATTTCCAGATCTATAGAAAAAACTAGATATATAGTTACACATTGTCTTTAATACATTTATTTTCTAGCCACATTGGAAAATAAAACCTTTGGCTTCATCTCTCCATTTTTAAAAAGTCAAAATTCTTAACATACTAAACTGTCTTGAACTGTTTATATGTAGTCTATGAATAGGAAGAACGTTTATGAACTTGAAATGTACTTATCTTTATCTCTTACTATTTAAGTGGTTTCTTAATTTTCATCAAAGATTACACAAAATCAAATTAGCATTTCACGTTTTTCCAAATAAGAAAATTATTTTAATTTTTAAAATAAACACAGAGCACAAGTAGAAGAAATTTAGTGTTTAAGAAGACTTAAAGAAAGGCCACTTGGAGAAAAAAATTCATTTTGACTGTAAATAATGCATTTATCTCACTACTATGCACATTAATGGTAACTACACTAGGGGGCTGATACTGGTAAATATATTCATTCATATCCTGCAAGGATATTGCAGAAGTCTTCCTATATATCTTATTTTACCTCTATCTAATTTCCATTCCTGTTGTTCTGGATTTTTCTGTATGACTGTTTTTATGTTTTATTCTCTATAATTCTATCACTGAGTGACATTTCATTGTTAATTTTCTGGCATAAAGTAGGACAAGGAAAATAAGTTGGTTATATCTTTATATTCACTTTTACAGGTGTCATTTTATCGGCCTATTTCTAAGTATTGCATGAAAAGATTCTAGATGTCAAAACCTGCAGTTAATGTTCCTGCTTAGAAATACACAAAATAATACCTTTGACGTTGGCAACTCAGATGTATTATTCAGCAAAACAGCAATTACTCATTGTTTTGCACTTACATGTTAAGAACTATGCGACACTTGGTGACACAATAACAAAATTGCAAAGTCAATTATATTTAAAACAGACACCCTGATAAAACATACACAACCAACTCCTTTTACTCTTTTTGAACTGTTTTGTTTCCTTTTTCTGACTGTTTACAGTCAAATAGATTGTGTGAACCTTAAACCTAAGTATAATAACTGATTCACACACATCTTGAGCAAAGAAAAGTTAGAAAATGGGGAGGGGAAGTAATATAAAGGGAGGTGTATTCCTGAGGACACCAGATTCCACCTAGGGAAGTGCCAGAATTTGTATATTTTTGGAAATGTACATCTGTGATGTTCTTTTGCAATGTCAATCACAGTGACAAACTTTGAAAGAGCGATGTCTGCCAAAATTTAAAGCATAATTTAAGTTAGATCCATACTAATAATTCTAAGTAGAACTAAAGCAGTAAAAGCTTTAGAGTCTCTTTATATTTAAGAAGGCAGGGTTTCAGGTGGGACTAGATGCTTGTTTTATTCTATTTTAATTGCACAAGAAGCATTTTTGTAACTTGAACTTCCCAGTAATGCATTCCACTTCTCAACCCAGCCTACAGCCTAAATGGAAGTTCCCATCAGAAAATTAAAATGTTTGTCTGGATAAAATAACTTCTAAATGAACTCTCTATTTCTTTTCGTTTCTTTTTGTATTTTCTGCAATGTAGCCCCTCGCAATGATATTAGTTCTAGTGTGGGAAAATATTATAATTGAGATCTGGTAAGTTATTTGCAGACTTCAAGTTTTTCTTTACACTGTGCTGACATTTAGTACAGCCCTGGTGAGGAAAACAATACTACCATTCATAGCTCTAGACGTAGATTTCAATCGACTTAAGCGGGCACAATGAAACTTGGTCATTCACTGGTTACCCATATTGTGTTCTCAAATTTTCTCTCAGCAAAAAGTATAATGACTCAGTATTGTATGGTTGCATAGACAAGGGCTCGGAACAAGAGACACTAGTTTTGTCTGACGGTGTGAGAAAGTCGTGAAGGGATCTTTTCTTCCAGATGGTGTTAAATTCAGCTGCCTTTTTAACATTGGCCTTGCACAGCAATCTGCTGCTCCCCTTTCACAAAGACTGCGCTTGGTTCCCACTAGTTAACATGCATACTCACGCAAACTGCAACTTCGCCCCAACTGTTTTACAATGCAGTGGTATGCTAAATAAACTCGATCCGGTTTCTGCCAATGTTAAAACTAGCTTTCAAAGAACTACTTAACTGATATTTACACTTCTTTTGACTTAAATGTACATGCCTTTGGAATATTTCAGATTTCAAAGAAATATCATCTTATTATAAGGTCATTGTAGAGATTACCTTGGACACCCTTCAGACCCATGTTCAGATACAGTACCTCTCTTCAACACACACAAATAAAACAAAATGTTAGAAATTTGATGTGTAATAGAAAAAGAAAAATTGGGACATGTTGCAGCAAGAGCAGTGGAACGGCAAAAAATAAAATGAAAATAATAACATTGAAATGTATTTTTATTGATCGATAAGTCATGTAACATTAGTATGATACAAAGCAAGTTTGATATGACAATGGCAAACACATAATTATAATATTGTTTATTTTCCTTAGATGTTATATTTAACACATTTACATAAAAGACCAAGATGTAGGCAAAAGCTTCAGTAATTTGACTCCATTGAGTGCTTTTAGTAAACAATAGGTTTCCCCAGCAAACATCTTATTGCCTTAATTGAACCTCCTTGAGAAAGAAAACCACACACTTTGTAATGTAAATGTTAATTGTAGTAGACAATGGTTCTAGGTAAATAGCACCCCTGGACATGAAGTAAATGAAAGGAATACAGGCACTTAACAATGAAAGGTTGTTTGCACAAACAGTACTTCAAATGTAAATAAACAAGGGTCTTCTCAACGGTCACTACAGTAGTAAAACTTTGGCACGTGTTCAGCAGCCAAATTGAGAATTTACGTTAATAAAATCTCTCAGAGTTTCTATCTGAAACTAACAGTGGTTTTACAGGCTTCTCCAGCCTGCAGTCTTACAAGGAGTTGAAACTACAACGGAACACGTAATGGTTTTGAAGAAAAACTATATGTTTGGGATTTGGGATTGTCAGTAATCTAGGTCATATGGAAGATAACAGGTCATTTTGGACATTTTCTAATGCAATGTTTGTATTTATATTTAAATGCCTATACAAACGTTTGATCGGTGACATGTGGAAAAATGTAAGGACTTCTATGAAAAGATTACAATGGGGACCTTTAAAATGCCAAAGTTTCTGCTAAGCAGAGTCATTTTTAGATTAAAAAAAATGACTGTTTAGAACACATCTAGCTGGTGATATACGAGAACAAACTTTTATCATATTATAATTAACACTTTTTAGGTTGATGATTTTATAATTTTACTTCCAGCGTGTGCCTACTAGCATAATTAGACCAAGTTCCTAGATATATCATGTTCAGAGGTAAACAGCCTGATGAAGTGATTATAATGTCTGTTATACAGAGACATATTTTAAAATATAACCCTCCCAAAACAAAAGCCAAAAGGTGGTCACAAGGCCACAAGTAGGGACTGAGAATTTGATGTGAGGGGCAGGCAGTAATGGGACATTTTGGGAACTTTTCTACTAGCTTTCCTTAAATATTGAAAATCTCAACCGAAGAAAAAAGCCAAACTTAATTATGGCCAGATTAAACAGCGGTTATAAAATTAACAGAAACATACAGTACACAGCAGCTACAGACCGGTTGGTACTGCCATTCGGGAGGCTGCCGATGGCTGTGGGTGGGAAATGCCTCTACTTTCTTAAGCGATGGAGATGAGTATGGTGTGTGTACTTGATGTTTTTTTCATACCCTCACCCCCCAACAGGGCTGTCTGTCATAGGCTGCCGGCCCCGCTTTACCACTTGCCCCCGAGCGTGGGAATCGGAGCGTCCTGCCGTTCACATCTCCTGCATTCCGTTTAGCGGAATCAATTAGGCAAGACAGACCCTCAGATTCCCCACCCCCTTTCCATTTTTGTCAGGTCTATATACGTCCTAATTATTTCAGTTTGGGATGCCAGAGCTGTTTCCTGGATAGACCTGATCATCCTTAAACAAAAAGAGAGGAGGCGCACACGTGGGTTGTGGCGTAAATGTCACTTTCATTTCCAATGCTAGGCGCAGAGTAAGACAGAACATTTTTTTAACACTTTGACAAGAGGGGAGGCGATCTCGTCTCCATCATGTCTTTCTGCTTCAGTAGCTTCCTCAAGGAAACCCTCTTGGAACAGAGAAGCATCTGTCCTTGTATTTTGAATAGAAGAATAAAAAATCAGCCTTTGCTTTTTTTTTTTTTTTTTTTTTTTGCATTTTCCTTCCTAGCTCTATCTCCTCAGTAGATACAGATTATTAACCTTCCAGTATAAACTCTTCTGAAAGTCTAATTTCATATAATTTGACATACAACCCAAATACATGCAGTTTCCAAGCATAATCTTCAAATTTTTCGGGGGAGGGACCTCGTTAAGGAATAGCCTAAGTCTACGTATATGGAATCATATTCAAACTAGGTACCAGACATCTCTACAACCGCTCTCTAGGAAAAACAAAACCCCTCCATTTATAAACTTTTACCTTAAAGTAGGACAAACTACATGTGCCTCTTTACTCATTAGCACTATACAACTCTTTGCAGCTGTAACAACCTCACAAAATATCTGCACCTTAATGTTTTGGCATACGTGTGTCAATTTCCTCTAATCCCACCTTTCGTCATAAGGGAAAAACAAACACAGAAACAAAGTTAGATTCAATAAGTATTCCTGACCTTTCTGGTTTTTACTGTCTCTTGGTTGCAGTTCATTCTCACACGCTCCCCGGCGATCTTGAAGGAGTTTTTACTTTCGGTTATCTAGCTTTATGAAGACCAATACACTCATACAGCTAGATAACCAAAGATAACAACTCGCTTCCCTCACAGCCTCTGTCTTCTTCTGCCCAGACTCCAGATCCAGATCTTTCTGGCAGTACCGAAGAGTAAGTAGTCCTCCAGGATACTTTGCCGCGCAAAAGATTCCTCCTTGTATGTAAATATGACCTGGTTTCTGTCTGTGTGTGCGGCTAGACATCCAAACGAGAGCTGTTGCTTTCAAAGTTTATTCCGAACTTTTTTTTTTTCCTTTCAGCAAGTAATCTCCGGCAGCGTTAGCCAACAATTCATCTATTAATATCAGAAAATAAAGCCAGCTATTAAGGTGCAGCAAGCGGTTAAGAGTAAGCAGCATATCCGTCCCTTCACAGGCCTCTATTTGCATTGTAAATTGCTTCCTTCTCACGCAAGACTCCTTAGCCTCCCTCTATAGAGACGTATAAAGCCAACAGCAATTTCCAGCGCAGGTTAAGGAGGAAGGGAAAAAAAAAATCCCATTCTATAGAAGAAGTGACAGCTGATTCAAGGATCTGCTCCGGATCCTTTTGGGTTAGGCACCATGAGCTTTTTACCAAGCGGTGGCAGCTTGACTGCACATATCTTGTGTGTGTGTGTTTTAGGGGGAAGATCCTCGATTTCACAGGGCTTCTAGGCTGGGGAGGAGAAGATGCCGTCTTGCTGGCGTGCTGCTGCCCCGGCTCTGAAAGAAGGAGAAAAGGGCCATCATTGGAGGGGCTTTCACTGCCAAAATGTGGACCAGCCCGGCAAGGTCAAAGGTTCGAGACCGCGGGAGACCAAGGTAATGATGATGTCATGAGAAATCTCAAGTACACGGTTATTGATATGCATCAGTGATCATCCAACTGCCCCACGCCTGCTGCCCGAGCAGAGGTAGCGGCAGCAGCAACGGCAGCATTTCAACAGCCCTATTTTCTCAATCAACGTTTCTTCCGCTAGCACTACCGCCTGCTCCTGGAAAGGCAACCCGCGCCCTTTTACCTCCTCGGTGCTAGTGCAGATCGCTCTAATATCCAAAGACTGGAAGAAATCTCTCTCTAAGGACAGATAAAAGCATTTCAGATCTGGGGAACGTCTTTACCTGCATTTCTCTTCTGGCAGATTGCATGGGCGGACAGATGGAAGGCACTTGGCGATTGCTTAAAGCAGGGCCTTGCTTTCTGGGGCTGGGAATCAGATCTGTATTATGCAGTGAGTCGATGTGTGATTACATTGACAATTTGCTCTGGTGGTGTGTTTTTTATGGCTTCATAGTTCAGGCATGTTTTGTATCTATGTACCGTGGCGATAGGGCAGCGTATTTTGTTCTGTAAGTTCAAAGTGAATGCTCTAAGCAAGCCGACTTCATCCTGGTTTTAAAAAAATAACTGTATACAGGGTGTGCCTTAGATTGTAGCACAGGTAAACACTGTAGCAATAGTTTCTAATGTTGTACACAACTCTGCTGTAATAAAAATGCTGAGGCTTTGTCTGTGGTTTCAAACATCAATTTTCATACAGAAGGGCAAAATGTACTAGTCTTCCTTGTGAAATAATTTTAAAAAGGATTGTTACCTCGTTAAAAAGACAGATAAAATACCTGGATGTTTTAACTCTGCCCCTACAATCCCGTTCCCCACCCCCACCTTTCTTCTGTCTAGAGAGGAATGTTGTTTTATTAATTAATTAGCCTCATTCTTTTTCTTAGGACTTTTCAAAGTGTGAATATGACCACTTAAAGACCTCTTTTCTTCTCCTTCATAATGGGTAATCTATGTCTAATGCACCTATGACATGTACAATTCTAACAGTCAGATGTCCCTCAGCAGAACATCTGTCCACATAAAATGCATATTCACCATGGGTGAACTTTATGGACTGTTATGAGTTATGTTTGGTGTTGTTACCATTCTTTAAATATATGCTACAAGCAACTGTCATAAATCTTCATATTCATTTCACACACCACTAGTTTATCACAATACTCTCATTTTCATAGGTTGACTATTTCCCCCATCACTAAAACACTTTCATAATATACACTCTTTCATTAATTCAGTGATTTATTCATTTAAGACGTGTGAATATGGTTATCAAATTACAGAGCGCACATATGTAAATCCTATAGAAAAGACTGACAAGTAAAGAAAACAGAATTGCTAAGAAAAGCCCCCAATTAAGAGTTCAAACAACAATATTACACCAATTAAATATGTAACTTAGTAACACGGATGCCAACTTTTCCTTAGTTTTTTAGTAATTTACTTTTTTGGTGAGCATTCTTGTCCTGATTATTTAGAAAAGACTAAGCTATGGAAATTGCTCATCTATTTTTCTTTTCAAATTTTGAAACAAGGAGTACAATCAGAAATGGCTGCATTGGGTTGTATAAAAAACATACATGCAAACTACGAACTAAATCAGAGAAACACACACCCATAGAGTTACTGTTCCTTCTTGAACTATGAGGCACAACATAAACTACTGGATAAAAATGGAACACATCACTGAGGCCCATGCCACTTTTGACATTATGTGAAACCCTAATGAGCTTTGCTTCCTTGGAAGATTGAGAGTATTTTGGCCTTGCTTTCCAAGACCTAGAAGCAGAATCATTAGTGATTTGGCATATACTACATAAAAGAAGCATATGATCAGATGAATTCAATTCCTTAAATCAAACCCCAAGAAATGTCAGATATTTTTAGAATATCTTTTTGTTTTATATATGTCTGCATGGGGGTTGGTGAAAGTAGAGAGATGTGAGGCAGGTATGTCTGTGTGTGTATCACCACCATATTTGTGTGAATTTGCAAATTAATGTGACTACATTTCCACATTTAACAATTAAATGCATTTTTAGAACCCAAGTAACTATCATGAAAGCCAAGACACTGAACATCTGAGATGCTTCTACAATTAGAAGCTACAGAATATACTGTCTTAAAATAGCATCTTCTGTGGCAATGCCACAGTCATATCAACTAACTCCAGGACTGGCCCCTTGCCTGTCACATACATTGTAGATTCATTATGAGAGTGCCAAAAAGTGAATTTATCCAGTGTAATGATTATGGGCAGTCTGTTCATTAGCCATATATAGCCAATTAAATATTTTGCCTCTCCATCATCTTTCAAGGGATGAAGAAATAAAAGATACATAGCAAGGCTTAACACTGAGCACCTGGGTATTCTGAATATTGCCAAGGTTTATCATATACATTTCAAGGACTGTATTATTATCTAGGATGTGAGACAAGTTGAAACAATTATGCTACTCTAAAGATTCTTAGCAATGTCTGCCATACATTGTTGTGAGCAACTATTAACACCTGCAAGTTGTTATTTCAGTTATTTTTGCTTTCAAAAAGCTATTTAGCTGAGCTACAGAATACCCTTTTTGAAAGCTGCATATTGAAGGATATACTGAATTCATATGGCTTGCCTACTCATTCTCTAATAAATTCCCATTAATGGCCAGTAGATTAGGACATGATTGTCATGCTTGTTTTCTAATCTTTTTATAGGTCTCCAGATAGCTGAAACATGAAACATCCTGGTTTTCTTGGAAATAAACAATCTCTGCTTAAGTTAAAAGTGAAAAGTTATGATTTTCCACATATTTAGATCAGAATTATGCTATTCCATAAATGCAAATACATCAGGTTTGCCACTCATATTTAGAACACCTCTCTGAATCCTGTTCAGACCTCTGCAGAGTATATAACGAAATTGGCCTATCACCGAATTCCCTTTTTAATACTGAGTTTGTATGATTCTCAAGCATGTAAACCACAGTCCACTAATACAGTCAAGACCACCATTTTCCACATAAAAGTCATTTAATTTATAGCCATTTGTATAGTTCAGGCAAGGTACTTGAGTGGCTTATTTTCTAATAAAAGTGTCCTATTATTTCTTCTGTATCCTGAATTTCTTTTTTATAAGCAGTTAAGGTTATATTTGCATTATCCTTGATATATAATATACATAGGCTACCTATCGGGAGAAAACTGCACATACTGGAAACTTAGATTTTTCTGGAATTGTTTCTATTGCCTGAACTGGGAGATAAGCAATACACTGCAGGTCTGTCACCCAGTAAATAATATTCTATTTTTATTTTGTACGTCGCTTTAATTTTATCAAATGTAAATTTTTAAATTACCTTTGGTTGGTTGGATTGTCTATTCATTTTATGCTTCTTTGTAGTCTTATCTGAAAAACAGTCAAGAAAACAAATGATCACAGTTTTATATGTATATATACACACATGCATATACTTATATATATAATCATGGCTTCATTTACAGTACTGCAATTACCAGGATTCCTTAAAATGCCAAGAGATTCCAGAAAACCCCAGTACAAGATATCCTGTGCTTCAGCACCCACAGAGTTAAATATGCTAATTTGCATTTAAATGGAGACATGCATGATAATGGGAATGCAAAATATGCAGAATCTGGAGGGGTTTGGGAAATTAATTTTTTTCTTTCTTCTTTTATTTTTAGCTTGGAAGAAAGAGGGACTCTTAAGAAACATTAGGGATTTGAACATTGTAACCTGCCATACAAAAGAGGAGGGAGAGTTCTCCTATGTAAGAATCTCAAGACTGGAACAAAAGTCATATTTTTTAAATGTTTAAGGCACTGAATTTCCAGGCCTTTCAAACAATGGGAATCCCTGGATAAATATCTAATCCATTAGAAAGATGCAAATAGTTTACTGTAAGGCCACAGCACGGTGAGATGTGCATTCATATCTATGGCTCCTGATTGGCTATTTCCTCCAGTAAATCAATGAATAATGTAAAACCTGATTGCTGTAAAGTGGTGGATTTTTTAATTCCCTTCCCCCATCCTTCCTTTACTCAATGTTCAAGAAGTCTTACACTCCCGAAAATAGGTGTGTTTCTTTTATGATTTTTTTTTAATGCTTATTGTTATTTTGGAGTGGCCAGGGTGGGGCTACCGGTTTTGCAAAATGAAAGTACTGCACTGGTTCAATTACGCTGACTACGGGAGCTCATTTCTCGAGACAGCGCCCGAACTACTGGTGCCAAGGTGGGGAAGGAGGGTGGCCGGCAGAGGTAGGCACCACGGTAGGGAGGAAACTGGATCCGACCCCGCCGCTCTAGGCCCAAGGCAGCCACAACTCCCAAAGAGCCCCCGGCCGTGGCCGTGACTTGACAGAGCCTCCGGACTAACTTCTGATCAATTCCACTGCTGCCCTGACCCCTCAAGACAGTTCCCCATTCAAACACCGCGGGTACATTTGCAAGAGAAAACGTCGCAGACACTAATGCAAATACATTGCCTGGGTTCCCACCGCCCTGAGTTCCCTCAGACAATTCCAAGCCAAGGAAGGAAGGTCTTGCCTCCCTCAGCGGGGCCTGGGCTCCTAGCAAACCGCTTTCGCTCAGATACCAGAAGAGTCAGAAGCTGAAACGCTCCAATAAGTAATCGCGATGGTTGCATCTTGATGAATCTGAACTTGGGATAACACTGTAAAGCGGCCTCTCGCTTCCCTGAATCCAAAAGGCAAAGAGAAAAAGGAAGTGGAAATCCACCCAGTTCTAGTTAGCTACTGTATATAAGTTTCCACCAGAATCCCATCAGACCCTCACTTCACTGCCAGGTAACTGCAACTTTGAGGTGGTTAAAAGAATTGTTCAAAATGCGAATCCTGAATCCAGGAACGCAAAATACAGTTGCACTTGGCTCTAGGTTTAAGAGGGAAAAGTCGCACTATCAACAACACAAAATTACATACAAAATTCCCCTTTCCAACGCGAAAATCTCCTGGAATCGTTCTTCAATTGGGGGGTCAGGCCACTGGATAATTAACAGTCCTGGTTCAGACAACTCACGAGATCAACAGGTTTAGCATCGAAACACACAATCAATTAGCTGAAGCAAAGCCCCGGACTGGCCCTCGGAGCGGCCCGCAGCGGGCCTCTGCGGACACCGGCTCGCGGGCGAGGTGAGGAGCGCGGGCGCCGGGCCGCGACAGGCACTGCTGGCCGCGCGCCGCCGGCCGAGTTGCCGCCTGCGGGCCGCCAGGATACTCACTCGCTCTCGTCCCTGAGCCAGGCAGTGTTGCCCCCCAATCCAGCTGGGCAGGAATCGAGGCGCCGGCCAGAAGACAAGATCCAGAATCACTGGGCAGCCGCAGTACACAAACAGCCTCCTTTCGGCGTCTCGAAAAAAGAAAAAAAAAATTTCAGACCATCCCTCTCCTTCGCACATTTAAAACTGCCGCTCAGTTCCACACGGTGATTCTTGCTTGATTGCGTCTAAAATAGTTTAAACGGATCTTCCCTTCCTGGGCGAGAGAGAAAGGCGCAAAAGACGAAGGAGGAAAAAAAGCCAACTTTTCCCCCCCACGCCAGGCACTTGCTCCCTGAGCCTCGGAGTGGAGAGTGAAGTGGTGTGTGCGAGGCTCGGCAAGTTTTTGGGGGGGCTGTCCAAGGTCTAGTCCAGCCCCCTCTGCCGAGGAGGACGTGCTCTGAAACTCAACCAATTTCCCCACTGCTTTTGTTACTGATGAACTGAAGCCCTATTGTTCATCCATTGCCACGGTCTTTTTCAGTCCCCACACTACGTTCTGCGTTGCCAGAGATAATGAATTTGCACCCAAACCTCTCATAGTCCCCTCCTGACAGACGGAACAAATTAGAAATGTCTCGTCTGAAGGAGGCAATAGCTACATTTTCCTATTGTAGGAAGCAAAGCACACATTTCTTTGGAAACTTCTTTTGCCTTTTCTGCCTTTTATTTCCTTCTCCCTCTTTTTCTTTTTTCCTCCAGTTTTTTTTTCCTCTTGATTTCTTTAGACTCTTTTTTTTTAAAAGAATAGCCCTGTCTTGTTTTCCCAATGCATGATTTTTATGTAACTTGTGGATCTTTTCTACCTTCCTTCTTTCCTCCCCTTCTTTCTTTTTAAAGGACTCCTTTGCAATTTTATTTACAAACTTGGAGAATGACCTTTTGACTTGCAGACTTTTTTTTTTTTTTAAAGAAAGGTCTTTTGGTTCAAGTCCCCCTTCCTCACTCCTCCTCTTCTTTTTGTTGTGGTCCTTAAATGTGTTTGGCTAAAGACAGTAATACATTATAAGGATTTTTATTCTTTAAACTCCAGAGCTATTCAAAAGGTACGAGGGACGCTCCATAGGGGTTAGCTATTTGAGGGGGGAAGAAAAGCGTGTGTGTGTGAGAGTGTGTGTGTGTGTTCCAGGGAAAGAGGCAGAGAGATGTGGGAGGGTGTGGGTGGGAGTGTGCAGGGAGAGAAGGGTGGGAGCCTTGAAGAGAAGGTGGGCTTCCTGGAACGCGAGCCGGGAGGCTGTCAGGGGTGTAGGCGCTAGGGGGAGGTGCGAGAATCCGTCTGCCGAGGGCGGCTTGCACCCCTGGGCCTGTTCGCGCGCCCCGGCCGGCCGCAGCCTGAGCGCGGGTGTCAGAGCGCGCGGGCGCCTGTTCCGAGCCTGCGCGCGTGCGACAGGGGGCGGGAGGGGGGCTGTAAAAATTCTGACGAGTGGCCCGTATGTAAATGCGGTCCGGGGGGAGCGGGGAGGAGGTAATGAGAGCCGCGGGCGAGCAGCCCCGCCGGCGGCCCCCAGCTTTCCCGCCAAGTGCAGCGGGAGGACAGACAGCCATGCGTGTCCTTGGCGGGAGGGCCCCCGCCCGCCGCGCGCGCCTGCCCCCGCGCACACGCACATACTCCCATCGCCTGCGTGGGGCCCGGTGGCCACGAGCATGTCAGGAAAACAAAGCTAGGGCTACGAGGTGGAACGAAGAAACGGCAGCCTTGGAGGCCAAGGGCAGGACTGGGAAGCCAACACCGCGGCCTCTGGCGCCCCTTCCTTGCCAGCCCGTAGCCCGGCCCTCCGCTCCTGGCTCTGCACGGCCCTGGCCCAGAAAAGGCCGAGGACCGTTTCTTAGCTGCCTAGGAGAGGGTGGCAAGCAGAGGCAGGGGCGGATGTGCGCAGGGAGGTGCCAGCGAACCCCGCCGGGTGCGCGGGCACGCACACACGGGCGCGCGGGGCAGGGTGGGGGGGCGGAATCTGAAGGCCTCCCTGCCGCGTAGCCAAGAGCCACTACCTCCTCGCAAAGGCTGCCGAGCTCCAAGTGAAAAGTACACCAGGCTAAATCCGGCAAGACAGCGCCCGGGCCTGCGGCTACCGAATCGCTCGCACCTCAAGCCCCCCTCCCCAGACAATGTAATCGAAAGGGCCTGGCTGTTCAGAGACAGCCTTCTCTGACCCCCTCCCCCTTCAAATGGGTGTAATTCGAACTCCAGCCCAGGATCTCTGGCCTAGATGGCCCCGAAGATAAGTCCCAGAGGTGGCCGTGGGGAGACACTGATCTCTCGCTCGTCTCGCTCACAGCGCCTGCCTCGGTGCTAACCAGCCCAAGCACCTCCCCAACACACACACGACACTCGCATCACATTGTAACTCACGCTCCAGGCATGGCTGTTAATGAAGCCGACGCGCTTAATGAGTGCACAGGTAAATAGGTACCGAAACGAGAAGCCCCCACCACTCGACTGGGCGATTTACCTCTCCCTACTGGAAACACGTGTAGCTTATCGTGTTTTAGGAGTGATTTGCTCTCGTCTGAGGTCTCCCCCTCCTCTTCTTGTGGAGAGAAGCAAAAAAAAAAAAAAAAAAAAAATCATGTTCCATTGTCAGAGTCTTCTTTCTGATAAGCTACCCGAGCATTGGTCTAGAGCATTTGGGGAGCTGATTGATTTGGTTTGTTATCTGTTGTTTTTGGTTTGTTGTTTTGGGGTGTGTTGTTTTTCTGAGGGAAGCAAGAGAACGTGTGTTTGGTGGGGCTGGAGGTGCAGGACAGGAGCCTGCGGTGCGGCCTGAAGGCTGGCGAAGCTGGAAGCCGAGCAGTGGAGAAAGAAGGCGGCGGTTCGTCCTCCCCCGGGGTCGACACACGGTTTCCCTTGGCCCCCTCGGGCCTTGGATCTGCCACCGCCGTTGCCGCCGCGCGAACGAGCGGGCTCCGTCGGCTGCCGCTCCGTGTTTTCTCCCATCCCGGCTTCACGTTCAAGGTTTAGCTGCGAGGTCACGTCCATTGACGTCAGCTCCCTGTCTCCCTCTACGTCCGGCTACATTTACATACATCAAGGAAATTAGGGCATTAAAAAATATGCAAATTCTGCGCGAAGAGGAGCCTGTGCATTCCTGGCGCGATCGCCTTTTATTGAAGCTTTTAATTAAAGGGGCTAGTTGGCGAGCCCCTGAAACAACCGCCAAAACCCCCAAAAGAGAAAAATAAACGCTGTAGCCTTCGGGAACGGTTGTTTCGGCTCCTGTTCTGTGGGCGGTTGAGGACCGCCGGCTGCCCGGCTCGGAGAAGAACAGGTTAGAGGAGGCAGCTCCAGCCCATGCATAATCAGGGCTCCGCGGCGCCTCCATTCTTTCCTCCTCCTCCTCCTCCTCTCCTCCTCTCCTCCTCCTCCCGCTCCTGTTGGTTCCAGCGTGTATTATTTTTAATACTGATGCATATGTAAAAGGTATATTTGCATTTTTTAATTCGCGAAAAGTTCAGGTTTATCGTTTTATTGATTCTCTCCTCCACTTTTTTTTTTTTTTTTTGCTATCTTATTATGTCTCTCTGTCTCTCTTGTCCCTTTCTATCTGTCTTTATTTTTTGGCAAGTGTCTGCTGCTGTCTCTTGCTAGATAATATGCACAGTTGCCTCCCTGCTTCTGTTTATTTAAGGCTCCAAAGATGCACATCTGTCATGTATGTAATGCCAGCTGTATAACCTCCTGGTTTGGTCATAAAAGAAAAGACACATTTTTTTTTTCTTTCCTGACATACCCTCCTTGATCGGCTGTGATGCCCATCGCTCAAGGCTCAAAGTTTGATTGTCTAATTAACTTCATATTAGCAAAACAGTTTGGGCCAATGCATTTGAGATAATGTATGTATAAAAGAAAGTGACCCCAAAGATTTCTAAAGAATTTTTGTGCTGATTAACTGAGAGGTGCAGCATTCACCACCCTATTGCTTTCTAGCATTTCTTATTGCAAAAAAAAAAAAAAAAAAAACTATTTTAAAATGTGTAGAAACAGCAACGGACAGCCTTCTGCAAGGAAGACATTTTCAACCATGTTGTATGTTGTACCTTATCTGCTTCATTCAAAATTTACTGAATTTCATTTTTATCTTAATATGACTGGAAACAAGGCATATTATCTTGATTCAAAAGCATCCTTAGTTCCTGACTTTGGAATTAAAACAAATAAACAAAACAGTTTACTGTATTAAGCCAGTTGATTTGCCCTAAAATACACAGGCCTTGAGTTAGATTTCAAGCAATGGAAATCTTATTTATAGGGTCGAATTTTTCTTTCTGGCAATATGTCTATTCAGCACAATGGCTTCTGAAAAATATATATGTATAAAGTCCACTTTAAATTTTTCCCTAAAGCTATCATTTTAAGAAGACCGAATCCACAACTGCACAGCCACAAAGAACAGCAAAAGGCACACATGCAGCTTATTCAATTAAACAAATCCGAGTACATGCACAGGTAATTAGTTTTCTTATGAATGACTTACCTGCACAGATACTCAGGGCAAGACTCACCCTCCCCAATGGCTTTCATGTATAAATATTCACATGTATTTTCCCCCATTTTAAAGCTACAGCTCTATGCCATCTTTCATGCTGGGCTATCCAGCATCCATTTTTAGCACCCTTAATTCTTATGGCATTTCCAGCCTTACCCTTGGCTGTAGTTTTTCCAAGCCTACACCAAAGTGCTCTTATGGTATGTTACCCAATAAAAAGTGGTCAGATGGCTACACGTAAAACATTTAAAAATGGAGATGCACTTATCCTTTAGGTTTGTCCCTACTTTGCCATATATAGCAAGATTACGTTTCCTAAAGTACATTTTCAGCACATTTTATGAATAGTTGCAGGATTCCACAACCGGTTGCAGAATTGCCAGTTTCTGGGGGGCACCCGGCTGAGTGAAACAATTCAGCAGGTTAAATGTCTCTTCGAGTTTGGCTGCAATCCAATCGCGCGTGGCGGTTTGTTCCTACCTGGACTCTGGCACATACCTGCCCGCCTTTATGCAGAAATCAGGACAAACACACCAGCCACGTTGCAGGGCATACAGTGGCGGTGCATACATTTAGATGGTAGTAGCAAGGAATGTTCTTGTAGGGATGTCTGTGCATGCATCTGTGTACAGACGCGCGTGTGTGTGTGTGTGTGCGCGCGCGCGCTCGCGCTATGTGACAAGGGACACGGAGAGGTACACCTCTTATCTCTGATCTCTCTGTAATCTCCTTTTCTGTTTCTAATCTCCCTTATTGGCGCATGGTAGTAACCTGAAGCCTCTGAACCGTCACCGTCACTGCCGTGTGCGCGCTGTAGCTTACCCCAGGGGCCTGCGGCTCGATGGCTCGCTGGTTCGGTGGATGTTGTTGTGGAGGGTGGGTAGCGCCGCTGCCGCTGCCACCGCGGGTCCGGGTGCTCTGTCCCAGCCCGGCAGCCAAGCGCGCGGTGCCGGAGCCCCC